>NC_069733.1:3546133-4166967 GCF_027358585.1 Pangasianodon hypophthalmus | reverse complement strand
GTTTGGTCATGTTACCACAACTATTTCATGTTGTACACACACACACACACACACACACACACACACGCACGCACGCACCTTCCATTTGCTAGTACAATGACCCATTGACTTTGAATATGCACCTGACATTTTCCTGTGTAATGAACCATTAACCTCATACACACATGATGCACTGATGCCACATTGTCTCTTAAGGTTTTTTTTGTAACACAATCTACGTCATGCCCTATAACAATATGCATTTCATCCATTTCTTATTCGAATAACTATAAACATGACACCCTTTAGTCCGTAACAGAAATGGTTCTCTGAGGAGTGCCGGGCATCCATTTGAGAAGAGATTAAAGCTGCACAGGCGCAAAACGGCTCAGGTTGTGTCTCAGTGGCATCACATGACCTTTTTAGAGAAGCATATCAACAGCGTCCGTTGCCATTAGAGAGAAGTGGAATACGAATGCAGTGCTCAGTTGGTATCAGTAACAAAGCAAGTGTGTTAATTAACAATGTTATATGCTGTGTATAGTAATTTTCAAAATCTTGCTATGACGTCATTGGACATTTTGCTGCAGAATGCGAGTTTCAGCAGTAGAGGGCGCAAGCAACACACGCTCACATCAGTGTAAACAAAGCCGATTAGGTGCCATACTCACAATTTTACAGTCGGACGTCCTTCACAGATTTCATGGTCTCCAGTTATTATGTAAAATATTGCATTTTATGAGTATGTCCTGTTGATTTTCACTTTCTGGTCTCAGGAACTGGGCTGTAGTTTAAGGTGTGTAACAGGTTGTGCAAGAATCATTGATTGAGAATCACTGCTTCATTAGATCATCAGAAACAAATGTTCCATTTGGGCTCCATGGAAGATTACGTTGCTGTACGAATGACGTCATTGTGCCCTAAGGGACTGTAGTGCTGTTTAGGAGGAAGGGGGGAGGGGGGTTACTCTCTCAAAAGGAGTTAAGTGGTCTGTCCTTGGTGAGGGTGGGGCTGCTCCATCATTTTACTACTCACACACACACACACACACACACACACACACACACACACAGATTTGGATTTTGCAGAATAACCCATCCAATAGAGGGACACAGAGCTGCAGTGATGTCATCTCTTTACACTATTAGAGAGAGACAGATGGAGAGTCAGTGAGGAATAGAGAGGTAGCAAAGTACACAAGGAATGGATGGAGCATTGGAAGGGGAAAATAAAGAAACTGTGAAGATTGTATGAGAGACAGAGTGTGCATGTGTGTGTGTTTGTAGTACAGCTGGGTGATATAATGATGTAATATTGATATCATGGTAAATGATGTCACAGCATGCTTTTGTGCAAGTAAAGCTGATATCATTAGCACTTTTATAGCACACTCTTCACTGTTTCAGTAATACGTAGCTGATTTGATGCTAAAATCTATTACTTTTACTCGTTAAGTGAGGAGTAAACCACTTGGGGGTTTGCTGTTATAGGAAGACGATCAACAGTGGGGTGGTGTGATGCAACCCGGCGTGAAGTGATGTTACTATTACCACCCTGAAGTTGATTCGTTTTTATAACAGAATGTCTCGATGTGTTTTATTCCTCTTATACCACATCTGTGTGCCAACAGTTCAAATTTTCTGTCGGTTAAAGACAATTAAAGAACAACACGTTCGTTCCCTCATCGGCTTCTTTTGGAAAAATTACAGGTACACCTCTGACTGTTACAAAACTCTGACACTGGAGACTCCTTCCAAAAATGCTAACGATAAATGTCTACTTACAGAAAACCGTACTTGAGTAATGATTACACGTCCATAGTGTATTAGAAAATGTAGAAACTGTTATAGAAAATGAATCAACATTAATTATAGAAAATTAATCAACATTAATCATTCTGTTCAATCAGAAATGAGCATTCAAAAGCACAGTGGAACTAAATAATATATTACTGTCAATAAATTTTAATTGTCATCACCCCGTCAATCCATTCAGAAAGCTGTCCTCTAAGCTGTCTTTTTTTGTCCAAAATTTCAGACAGCTATGTACAGTGTGTATCCCTCTCAGAGTTATATTCGGAATATATTCGGAACCTGAATGGACCGTTTGTCAATAAGTTCACAAATGTATGCGATCTACCTGTTTTTTATCCAAGGTTTTCTTTACAGTGTTGATAAACAGTCATATTTGTGTTTGTGGATTGTTAGAAATATAGCTAATTAATGTAATATGACCAGACTGCGTATAAAGCGTTCTAGCTAGCTTTCCATAGCTACGTTGGTTAGGTTGCAAGAAGCAACCCTTTATACAAATACTTAACATGAAACTGAAGTTCAAAATTTTTACTAACGCAGTGTGAATTATTTTTGAGTAAAATAACGTATTTGGGCGGGAATGATGTGTTCTATGGCGGTTCTATGGTTTTATCCACAGGATTTGATTAGCTGTTAAACAAAACATGAATTTTTGACAATGAAGATGTAGATACTAGCCATATGTGAAGGACTGTTTGTCTCCCACAACACCATCGTCACTCACGTTAGAGGAGGCATCGACAGCGATCCTGCAAGTATTGCAGCTTGCTAGTCAGTGTAGTGCTACTGAAGTGTGAGCTGACTCAGCGTTTTTTTGTTCGATGAGAGCTCGGTGTGGGGGAGGGAAAGATGAAACATGACATTTTTTTTTAATTTTGTTTTTTTAAACCCTCTTGTGAGTGCACCTTGAGGTGAGCAAAAATAAGAAGCCGTTTACAGGTAGCAAAGAAGTCGATTAACTTTAGGGGAAGATTACAGACAAAGAAGAATCTTATCTTTTAAGTGATTCGTACAGACGTACATTATGACCAGATGTGCGGTCTGAAGGTCAGATTTGATTTCTCTTTAAGCTGAGAAGGTGGTGACAGAATGTGAGTCAACAAACTATGACGATATAATGATATTATAAACTGTGACAAAAAGGTCAGGCAATTATTATAACATTAAAATTTAACCTTGGCACATGCCGGTATGATACGATCTATTGTTGACATTGGGTCATTTATTACCACGGTCCTCCTTAAGATCAGAGTTGTTTCTGCTTGTAGACAGGCCGAGACGGAAAGCTGCATTGTGGGAAAGTGTCTCCTGAGGGCAGTTTCGGGCTAAACCGAGTCATTTCCCCTTCAGGTGTGGGAAGGCTGTTCCTAGTTGGCCTACCTGGGTTTCTTATTGTTCCCTGTTGTGGTTCGTAACCTAATCACCGGTGTTCTGCCCTCCCCACACAATGAGGAACTATTTTTAAAGCATTGTTATGATGAAACCTTGTTTGTGTGGTCAGGAACCATGTTCTGTTACAACCCCACCCCCACTTCAATCTCTGCTCTCAGATAGAGGAACCTAGAAGACTTCCCTATAGTATAGGTTTACACTAGGGCTGCACGATATTGAAGAAAAATGCGACATGCGATAACTTGTTAAATAATGCGATGTGCGGTACGATAATATATATTTAAAAACTGAAAATGACTTAACCAACATACATGTTTCATGTTCTTTTGAGGAAAAGAAAGCATTCTCAAAACTTTTTAAAGTATTAAGATCATTCAGTTATCGCCTTGTGATATGCACATCGCGATATTTACATTTGCGATATTTAGATAATTTCAATATATTGTGCAGCCCGAGGTTACACTAATTTAAGTTTATCAGATTCACAAACATACAGTAAAAAACCTTGCACAACAACTGAGGCCACAAGGTTAGAGTGCACTGGCCATAACCACTTATCCAAATGGTATATTCTCAAATTTATTTTCAAAGCCTAAAATTGTCTGTTGAAGCCCAGCGATGCTATATGGCATAATTCCCCATAATTCCAGACACAAACTATAATTTTTTTGTTTTTTTAAGCTGCAAACATAGCATAGCAAATCTTAACCTCCTGGCAGAGGCAACCCGGTTTTTGGGCAGAAATGCCCTAGCACCAGCCAAAAAGTAATGCTGTTCTAGTAGTAATTCACTTGAGTAAAAGTAAAAGTAGTGATCAAGGAAAAAAAATAAGAGTAAATAAGGTGTCTGGTGAAAAACTATGTGAGTAATTGCTTTGCGAATGATTTTTTATTTGCCTGCAATAGGCTTGGGACGATTGATGATAGTATCGGGAAATGTCGATAGATTCCAACTATCGCAATTTCCATCAAGTCGGATGATTTATATCTGTTGGAAAACATGGTGTCTGCGGCTTTATGGTGGACAAAAATAAAGTGTGTTGTGTCTCGTAATATGTGTTTCCTTTTTCGCCTTTTTTGCATCCTAAATGAACCTTAATAACCTGCTGTCTGTCTGACTGATGCTGCTGTTCCAACTCGTATTTTTTTCACGATGTAATGACGTAGCGATACGTATCTTTGGCCACACCCCCTTCTTTCTCCATCAAAGCCGCAGGCCATACTATCATCAATAGCTGATCGTTAGGTGGTGCTATAGGACGATGGCATATTACACACAATCTCACAAGCCTAGTCTACAACTGAAACGACTATTCGGTAAATGTTCTATATCTGCGAAATGCACTGTTGAATAATTATGTTAGCTAACTAAGTGAGCTATTCTGACGTGAATACCACCTCCATTATCAAAATTATATAAAGAAAGATATCCAAATGTTGAGTTTAGTCATTTCTGTGATTCAGTACCTAGATCATGTTAATTCATACATGTTTCTAGCTACATAGTTAGCTATCTAGCAAAGATGCCCATTACACATTTTCCTGAACGTCGTCCATAGACTGTTGCAGCACTTACACGTGTTTAACACAACACGCAATCACTACCAAACATCGAAGTGACATTTTAAATTGAATATGGAGGTTTTGTACGGTAAAACATCAAAAGCTAGCTAGTCTAGCTAACGGCTTACCTGTACATATTTCTGCAGGTTGGATGTTGAGCTGCGAAATGCCAATATCGCCACAGATTTTGGCTCACATAATTTGCACAGTCATTATCATGGTCTTTCCTTTGAAGCATTAAAACTGAAGATATCTGATCAGTTGAGCCAGGGATGCTCGACTGGATTTCCGGAAACTGCTTTATTTTAATTGACCCCTGAGAGTGAATTATTGAAAATTCACACATACAGTCTTTTAATTGGCTTACAGTCTTCTGGGGCTAAATCAAACTTTTTAAATCTAACTTTCGTAATGGTGATCAAAAATAAATGTAATAGAAGAATCCAATAAACAGTACAATTGTAAAAATGTTGTGAACTTTAGGTTCTTCTTTGCTTCCCTCATGTTCCTCCTCAGGGTAAAACACCAGATTATAAAAAATATTCCCAACTTACCATCTCATATTTGCTTCTTACTTTCTGGAAATAATGTCACTATTCCCGGTAAATAGTACAGAAAAGTACAGGCTTGATTCAACATTAATTTCTGAGGTATAGAGGCTTTAAAAAGGGGGTGTGTTTTTGGTGTGTAGACTTTTACACCAATTATCATTATATATTCAATTATCATAATATAGTGACTTTGTAAGACTTTCAGAACTGTACATTTTTAGCGGTTTCAGATGACTTGACTTGAGCTTACACACATTCATTAAATGTCCAAACGATAATGAATAAGCTTACCCAGTTGTCTTTGTCGTTGATTATGACTCACTATAACATAAGTAATAAATATGAAAATTTTAAAGAGCTGCTGTGCTTTTGTGTGGCGGTATAGTGGGTCAAAGCACGAATTTTTATTTTTAAATGTTATGATTTATTTATTTATAAAATTCAGCAGGCCATAAATTGACAAATATGCAATTCTGGACCTTAAATTTTAGACTTTATAGACATCTTATACTAAACAGCAGTCCCTGAAAATTTCATGCTTCTAGCATGAACAGTTGAAAAGTAATGACTTATGAAACTGTGTAACTTCTTCTGTAGTACTCGTTTTTACAGGGCCACGCCCCGTATTAAAGCCTCTATATCTCAGAAACTAGTGCAGACACAAGCCTGGAATTTCACACACTATTACACGCAAATCTCAGATGGTCAGTCGGGAGGTCTTTGATGATTTAACATGGATTGCAATATATCAACATATATAACACAATACTTAAAATATCTGCTTTAATCATAGCAGTCAGAGTGTCACTTCCTTCTGCCATGTTTCTCAAACTTTCATGGAACTCTTCCTTCACATGCGATGCTGCCTTCAGATTTGTCCCAATGAAGGAACTTTAGAAGATGTTGTCGTCCTGCAATGTCCTGGAATGCAGAAATGTTTTAAAGTGTCCTTGATAACACATATCTTGTTATTATCAGCACATTCCTAGTTCAGCACCAGTTTTATCTGAGACTATGTGATCAGATATACAGTCAGGTCCGGAAGCATTTGGACAATGACGGAGTTTTTGTGATTTTGCCTTTATACACCACCACAATGGAAATAAAAATAAATCAAGATTGAAATAAAACAATGAAGATGTGATCGAAGTGTAGACTTTAAGCTTTATTTTAAGAAGTTCCACAAAAATATGGCATTTACCATTTAGGAATTACAGCCATTTTCAGGGGCTTTTTTTTAGGGACTCCATTTTTAGGAGTCCCTCCATTTTCAGGGGCTCAAAGGTATTTGGACAAAGTGACATAATTGTAAATATAACCATAATTTTAATACTTGGATGAAAATCCTTTGCAGTCAATGAATGCCTGAAGTCTGGAGCCCATGTTCTCAAAACTCAAATTCTGAGTTTCCTCCCCAGGCCTTCACTTCCATGGTTTGCCAGGCCTTCACTGCAGCCACCTTCAGTTGCTGCTTGTTTGTGGGTCTTTCTGCCTTCAGTCTTGTCTTCAGTAAGTGAAAAGCATGCTCTATTGGGTTGAGATCAGGCGACTGACTTGGCCATTGATTGGCCATTCCATTTATTTGCCTTCAAAAAGTCTTGAGTTGCTTTCGCAGTATCTTTAGGGTCATTATCCACCTGCACTGAAGCGGCGTCCTATCAGTTTTATAGCATTTGGCTGAATGTGAGTAGACAGTATAGCTCTATACACCTCAGAATTCATCTTGCTACTTCTGTCAGCAGTCACATCATCAATAAACACCAGTGAGCCCGTTCCATTGGCAGCCATACATGCCCATGCCATAACACTTCCTCCACCATGTTTGACACATGATGTGGTATACTTTGGATCATGAGCTGTTCCTTTCTTTCGCCATACTTTTCTCTTCCCATCATTAACCATACAAGTTAATCTTGGTTTCATCAGTCCAAAGAATCTTATTCCAGAAAATGGGAGGCTTTTTTTAGATGTTTTCTGGCGAAGTCTAATCTGGCTTTCCTGTTCTTGAATGTTATCAGTGGTTTGCACCTTGTTGTAAACCCTCTGTATTTACATTCATGAAGGCGTCTCTTGATTGTAGACTTTGACAATGATACGCCTACCTTCTCCAGAGTATTCTTGACTTCTGTTGATGTTGTGAAGGGATTTTTCTTCTTCCAAGGAAAGGATTCTGCAATCATCCACTTTAGTTGTCTTCCTTGGTCTTCCAGGCCTTTTGATGTTGTTGAGCTCACCAGTGCTTTCTTTCTTTTTAAGAATGTACCTTTCTTTCTACCTATGACTTTCTTTCTTTTTAAGAACTGTTGATTTGGCCACACCTAAGGTTTTTGCTATCCCTCTCATAAATTTGTGTTGTTTGTTCAGCCTAATGATGGCCTCCTTCACTTGAATTGAGATCTCCTTGGACTTCATATTGGTAGCTCCAGTCGAACAGCTGCCAAATGCCAACTCAATACCTGATATCAACTCCAGACCTTTCATCTGCTTCATGTGACTTGAAGCAACGAGGGAATGGACCACACCTGGTCAATTAAGTTCTTGTTCGTCAATTGTCCAAATACTTTTGAGCTCCTGAAAATGGAGGTACTTTGTTGAAAATGACTATAATTCCTAAATGGTAAATGCCATATTTTTGTGGAACCTCTTAAAAGAAAGCTGAAAGCGTACACTTCGATCACATCTTGATTGTTTTATTTCAAATCCATTGTGATGGTGTATAAAGGCAAAATCACAAAAACTCTGTCATTGTCCAAATACTTCCAGATCTGACTGAATATATACATATTTAGATTGACCCACTTGTATACTTTGTGTTGTACTTCAGGCATTAAGGCATGTCGATTTCTCAAGGCACGATCTGGTGATTCATTATCTCATTTTATGAGACGTGCTGTGTCCTTTCCTGTTTCATGAACATGGGTTAATGGCTGTGTTTTACATCATTATAAATCTTTAAATTGTCTTTCTATTTCTGTCTTTCTGATTCAGGATTTCGGGAGTGAGGATGACAGAAGGCTGAATCAGAGGTAAGACATCTGAAGTGTGTGTGTGAACATTGTGTTCAGGTAAAGTGGAAGAAGCTACAATTCATTACAATATTGACAATTTCTTTATTTTACCCTTTTGCGGACACGCATGCATGATCCCCTTTTCCCTGAACCTGTAGCTGTCATGATCACAATGAAGGTTTGTTCATCCTTCGTAAGAAGTTTTATACTTTCCAGAAATCTCTAATCACAGCGAGAGGTGTCCAGGTACAGGTGAGGGTACGAGTGCACCGCTCCGGACAGTCTCTCATCAAATCATTCAATTTATTAGCGATCTAATTTACACCGCCTTCAAAATGTCACTCGTGGCTAAGCTCTCTGGGGTGAACGTGGTATATTTACCAGGCTTATGTACATGGCATATACAGTACTGTGCAACAGTCTTAGGCACATGCAAAGAAATGCTATAGAGTAAAGATGCCTTCAAAAATAATGAAATTAAATGTTTCTACATAAAAAAAATACTATAAAGAGCAGTAAACAATAATAAATGAAACAAAGTCAATATTTGTTGTGAAGATCCTTCGCTTAAAAAAAAAATAGCAGTCTCAGGTGCAGTGTGTGCAGTTTTATAAGGAAATGAGCTGTAAGTGTTACTGAGCGTCTTGCAGAAGCAGCCACAGTTCTGCTGGAGACTTTGACTGTCGACTCGCTTCTTATTTCTGCAGCCTTCATTATGTTTTTTTTGTCTGAAAAGTGTCTCTTATGGAATCTGCTGCTTTCTTTACTGACATACAAACATTTTTCTCTAATATTTAACTTTGTGCTGGAAAACTAATGTTTGAAATCTAAAAAGTTTTTGTATTGAATCAATAATGTAGAAGTCAGAAAATAAAAATCTATAACAAAGTTTGTACTAAAAAAAAAAAAAAAAAAAAAGAAAAACAAAAAGGGTGCCAAGACTTTTACACAGTACTGTATATAATATGTATATAAATAAAATCAGGCTTATTTACCGTATTTTCCTGTCTATAGATGTTTTTCTTTTTGTGACATTATACACTATGTTCTAATTTTCGTATTAGCCAAATTGCTTTTATAACGCACAAATTGAATACAGGAAGTGAAATCATGCAATTTATGCACTATTCTAGTAGAAATGAACAAATTGTAGCTGGATCATGACCTCCATTTTTCAGTGCATTGTCCATACGTTATCAGCCTCCACTAGGATCTGCTGTAGCTTTCTTATATATAATATATAAAAAGCATTGTTTGACAGTGACAGTGTAGTTTTCATACGTTATGTGCTTCTCATATCTATTGTATTAGCCTGTATACAACGCTTTCCACTGATCCTTTTGTCTTTCCTTTTTCCGTATTATAACAGCTATTCAGTTGAACCTGGTTTCACCTGGGTTGATCTCTACACACTACTACACAAGAGTGTTATCACACAACTTATGTGGTTGCGGGTCAGAGGCCCCATGGGTTCATGATTGTGCACCAGGTGACTTTTTTTTGTCTTGTAAATGTCACAGCGGATGACTGAGTACTTTAAAATAGTAGAAAAATATTCCACTGCTGTGAATGTGAGAGAACTAGGGCATACAAAAACTGATAAGTCATTGCTTAGAGACTCTCAAACAAGTTCCCGTGTCCTCTGGGAGAGCGCTAGTCAGAGTCAGCGCTCCAAAAAAACGTCCTTTCAGATCCTGAATGTGGGTCAGCAGCATAAAACATTCGCAGGTGAAAAGTCTGGTTTGCTGATGCAGTTTGAAGTATCATAATATCATTTGCTGATGTATTCTGTCTGAAAGTAGGACGTAAAAACAAGCCAGCGTGTGAAAGAGTGGTACGGGGACGACGCTAGATTCCCCCGAGCAGACACAGATCAGTCATCTGTGTTCGGTAGTGTATCACTAGCAGTATTATCGATACAGCTCAGAGCACTGGCTGTGAGGGAGAGGAAGTTCTGGAGAGGATGCTGAAGGTCAGTCGCCATGGCTGAGGACGGATTCCTGGGGAGGAAGTGACTGTTGGGTTACTAGCAATCCCTGGGAATGTACACTATTATAGACCTGGGATATTCATCTAAAATTTCTGAAGGTTCCACTACATAAAATTCCTTTTCCTAAGCAACTAACATAACTAAATGGCAACAACCGTCACATTTAATTAATTCATGGATATAAATAAGACTAGCGATACCTTCCACTGTTTTCATACCGAGTACATGTATGAATATACTTTTTTTTTTTGGTAACTAGTCAATACATATACTGAAATAAGTCATCTGTTTAGTATTAATCAATCAGGAGCATCATGGGAAATTTTATTTATCTCTGTTCATGTTTCTCAGGTATATATAATGGCTATAAAACTAGCTATGTTCATGCACGTCAGCTACTAGACTCGATCTTTATAAGGTTAGCTAGTTGATTTTAAAAGAAGTGCATTAGCTAGTTAAATTAGTTCCCTTGGATCGAGTAGGGTTGCACAGGTGAAGAGCAGGTTTTGTTTCATTTCAAAAAAAAAAATGTCCCCTCAACTTGGAATTCCTACTCTGGAATTCAGGATGATCTCCTCAACCCAGAGTTCAGCAAGTGACGTCAAATCAACATGGCTGCTCCACAAATTAGTTATACTGTACGTACAGGTATTTGCTTTAGATCAATCATCATACAGACATATTCGCACCAGTTCGCTGTTTTGAGGAGTTAAATATACATCACTCATCGCAGTTCGTTTGTTAGTTAGTTGTAGTTAGTTGCTAGCTTGCTGCTAACAAAAGACAAACATGGAAGCATCCGTTTTTTTTTTTTTTTTTTTTTTTCCTACTTTGTAACTTGAATGCACAAGGGTAAAAAAATGACACAATTCCATGATGGAATTCCAACTTCCCACTTCTGAGGTAAGTCGAACGCAACATTACGTAACATAACATTGTTAAATATGAGTAAATGAGCACTACATATAAGTATCGGCATCGATTCATCCCTAAATAAACATGTCACATGTCTAATATTGTGTCTAATGTCATAATATTCAAACCAGTTCTGGAAGATGAGGGGAGAAAAATGTATCTAAAGTTTTTTGGAAGTAGAAGACAACCTACAGATTGATTCCTCTTTTCCTGTCTGTGGCTCCTCATTGCTCCGTAGTGTCCTGTTTGGCGCTGGAGGTGTTGTTGACCTAAATAAGGTCATCTGGAAAGCAGAAGGAGGATTGTTCTCTCAGAGCGCTACACACCCCCGTACCACTCTTTCTTTCCATCTTTCTCATTTCTCTTGTGGGTCAGAAAATCACTGCTTTTCTTCCCTCTTTTCTCAAAAACAGGAAGTTGGAAAAGAGGTCAGCGATTCTTGTGCTGGTGAGGCTCAGGACAAAGCCAGCAGTGTCTGGCTCTATGTCCTCTCCGGCTCTGGGATAGGGTCTGGCCCAGGGTTGTCACGGTGTCACGGTTTCTCAGTTAGTCACGGTGCATTAGCGGATGTTTACCACACCAAAAACTTTTCTTTTTCAGAATACTCATCAAACTGCATTTGTCTTTTTTTTTTTTTTTTTTTTTTTTTTTTTTTTTTTTTTTTTGCTCAGTGCGCCAATTTTCCTCGCAGTCACAAAGTGATAAATACTTGGATTTTTAAGGTTTTTTTATCATGTCATTTTTACTCACTGAGTTTGCGTATTTTACTTCTATATGTTGACAAAGGTTCCACATCCGTAAGGAAGTTTCTTCAGTATAAAGACAGAATAAAGGAAGCTTTGTCTATCGTCTTGCACTGAAAACAAATTGAAACCAATTATAAAGTGCAGAACAATAAAATATAGACAGTGTTTAAAAGGACTCGTCAGAGAAGCGATGCTTTTTGGGAGTTATTGAGCTCCTAGTACATGTTTAGCCTTATACATGTTAACGTCATGTGACCTAATGATAACGCATAAAAGCAGCAACATGCACTTATAATAAATGTCGAACATGGTGTATGTAGTACGCATGGAGTATTTAGTGTGGTGAGTAGGGCTGCAACTATCGATTTTAAAAAATATATATTTTTCTATTTAATTGAGGTTGTAGTAAGTTTGATTGATACCAGCAGATGAACCAGCAGATGAACTGATTAGATTTTGAAATTGATCCAAACAGCATCAAGGTCACAGCAAGGTCAAGTGTCTGAAATAGTTTTTCTTCAATAGATTCCTTCGTGTTTGTCCTACAAAGATGTTACTTACAGCTTCATGTTCAGGAACTCAAGATCCAGAGTCATTATGGTTCTCCATAGAACCAAATTAATATGATACTTAAGTTGAAAAGACTTTTGCTTGTCAGTGACACCTGTAATAAAAATGGTCAAGACACTGTATATTACTAAAACAGAGGTGTCGCATATCTGTTATGTTAAACATAAATAGAACAGTTACTATTTGATGATAGACAGGTAAGACCAGGAATTTCTGAATGGGAGGTTGTGATCTCCATTTTCTGTCTCTTTCCTCTTTTGCACAGAGCTGGATCTACTACCAGATCCAAACAGTGTAGCATTAAAACCCATTGCAGATAAAGCATTTTGTTTACCTTTCAGTTTGTTTGTACCCAGTTTTCTCCAAAATTAGTCATAGATAATTCTCATTAGCTCACTAGTTCTCTAACACATGCTTCCTCTGGGACATGTGAAGCCAGCTGCCAAATCTTTTAAAACTTGCACCACCATAGGACAGCTGAACACACTTGGATGTGAGCGCTAGTTTCACTTTTCTTTTTACCTGAGCTAACAGATGCCCGTGATTGGCTAGCTTCACTGTGGATTACACGGGTGAGATGGCCTTGAACTCCCGATCATAGATGGCTTTATTACCGGCATTATTGGATTGGTTTGGATTTGGCTGCTGTTACACTGGGAAGTTTAGAAAAGTGAAAGACCAGCACTCAACGTCAACATGATTGCATGACAATAAATGTATAAATTTGAAGGTGGATTTAATTTTATACAGAACCCTGACCAATCTGCCAATTTGCAAACCTTGCCTGAAGTAGCAAGGGTTATTAGCCTGGTTTAATTCATCTAGGCTACACTTTCTCAAGTCCAGTCTTGGGCACACATTGACCTACACAGTTTTGAGATCTTCTAACTCTCAAGAAGAACTCTTCAGTGATATTTTAAGCCCTTGTGAGTTGGGTCAGGTGTGTTGGGAGTGAGAAAACCTTGGGCATTGGCTCCGCAGACCTGGAGCTGAGAACATGTGAATTTTCCAGTGGTAGTAAATCAAGGTGACTGGACTGTTATAATCTTCAACAACCTTCAAGATAACACCACAATTAGTTCGAACTGAGAGTTAAAGGTGTATAGATGTCTCTTCAGTTACTCCACTGGTGAGCATCTGGCTAATTTTTTGGTAAATTGTGACCAGTTAGTTGTGACTGATAGAAACAAAGGTGTGATTAGTTTGCTTTTTCCGATCTCATCTTCAGATGTCTCTGCCTGTATCTTCCACTGTTTGTTCCAGCTTTTGGTTTTGCTCCAGATTTTGATTGATTGCGGGGTTAATAAACAGTGTTAACAGCCAAATTCTGCTTGGTTAGTACAATTGGCTCATATGCACGCCTGCAGAAGTGGAGATATCTGTGACTGGTCCTGACCTGCCCTCCTCTGAGCTCATCGATCCCCAAAGGTACAGCTCAGAATTACACCATAATAAAAATGGTTGAACCTTTACAAATTCCACTGTGCTTGCATAACCTGAAATGGCATGTGGAACAATTAGATTATTGTAAAAACCTCTTAGAGTGTTCTGTAGATAAGGTCGGTATCGAGAAAACGCATCGTCCACATTGAGACTGACGTTACGGAAGAATTGTTTGAAAAATTTTGAAAATACAGAGTCAGACGACATGTAAAATAGACTGTCTGGATTGTAACTTTACCACACTACTAGATTTATAAAATCCTTACTGATGTCGAGACCTTAAATATTGACAGATTGCTTGTCTTTTTTTATCCTTCAATAATCAAATTCCCACACTGATATTTGCCCAGTATAAAACACCACACACTTTTATTATGTTGTCAGATCAGAGTCCCGACCAGTGACCTTGACTCTCAGAAATAGGGATCTCACAGAATTTCAGGAATGAATGTGACTTCAGATCAAAACGAATGCAGGAGATGGCAGTTCAGCTCGGCTGCCTTTGGTTATTGGATGTTGAGCTGTAAATATTTTACACGTTTAATATTTGCTGTTTTAAATCAGGCCAGCAGTGACTAGGGGTGTTGGAAATTTTCACAGTGTGATAACCTAGTCTGCAAACATCACAGTGTCAAGGTATCACAGTATTTTATAAACCATTTTAAAACATTAAAGGAAATAATGGTAGAAATTCACCTAATGTTTTGCTCCATTCCACTGATGGCCAAAAATACCAGTACCAATACCAATGCATAGCTGATCCCTATCAAATTCTATTTTAAAATGAAGTGTATGTATGGGGATGTGAAGTACATTGTGAAGACACTCCCATCTCTGTGATTTATACAGGGATCACTTATCCTATGACAGTGCAGAGGATCATATTTACTGCAGACATCCTCTGGCAACATTACTTAACAGACCTGATATGACCAAAGGTTTGACGCCTGACCATCACACTTATGTGCTTGTTGAACATCCCATTCCAGATTTATTCCCCCTTTGCTGTTATAATAAGCTCCACTCTTCTGGGAAGCTTTCCACTAGATGTTGGAGCGTGGCTGTGTGGATTTGTGCTCATTCAGCTACAAGAGCATTAGTGAGATCAGGTACTGATGTTGCTGAGGAGGTCTGGGGTGCAGTCGGTGTTCCAGTTCATCCCAAAGGTGTTCAGTGGGGTTGAGGACAGGGCTCTGTGCAGGACACTCGAGTTCTTCCACTCCAACTTTGGCAAACCACGTCTTCATGGAGCTCAGGCACATTGTCATGCTGGAACAGGTTTGGGCCTCTTGGTTCCAGTGAAATTTTAATTTTACAGCATTCAAAGACATTGTATACAATTGTATCCTGCGACCTTAATAATAAACCGTTTGGGGAAGTGCCACATATGGGTGTAAAGGTCAGTTTTCACCACAAGCTTGTGTGTTTTTAAATGGTTAATTAATACCTTGATACTGTGCTATTTTTAGACTAAGTTATCATACCATGAAAATTTCAAACCGTAACACTCCTACTAACAACTCCAACCCTAATCCCAATTCTAATGTTAAAGTCAATGTTTAACCAAAATGCTAATGACAAAATGCAGTTTCACTTTTATTTCTAGAGCACATTTAAAACAGATGAAGCTGACAGTAAAGCTGAGAGGAATTAAGATTTAAAAGGCGTATCAACATTACAGCACAAGACACGCTAACATAAAACAAAAACACACTAAAAGATAATAAACTATACAAAGGACACATGGCATAAAATACCAAGGGTTAGATACAGTCATAAGCCAAGGAGAAAACTGATTACAGCAACCCTGGTTAACAAAAAAGAGGAGCCCAGATTTGGCCGTGTATGTTTGGGGTTCAGCAATTTCCCTGTTAAAACATACCTTATTTGGCTAGAACTAATTTAGCGGAAATTTACCACACCTACTCGACTCCAGACATGCAGTAGGTTCCTGTGGTATCCTCATACACATGATGTCATGCTAACTGGCCCTGACTAGCCTACCACCTTTGTTTTGTTTCTGATAGTCTTAACCGTTACTTATTTTTAGTTAACCGTACATGAAAGTGTTGAAGCAAGAATGTCTGTTTGGGTTCTACACGGTGATATCAGTAAGTTCTCCACGGCTTTGAGCCTGGCAGTGATTTCACCATGTGGGTACAGCGACTGGAGCAGCCAAGCACAGCTATCTGTGTTTTTGTTTGGGTGCTCGCTCCTATCTGTGTGTGTTTGTGTGTGTGAGTGAGAGAGAGAGAGAGAGAGAGAGAGAGAGAGTGCGTGAGGACTTTTGGCATTGTGCCGGAATGCATTTATTGCAGCTGTTGCATAATTGCAAGGAGAAAAATATGATCGAATTACAGAGGGTCTCATGCTTCTGCGTCATTTGTTTACCCCTTGTTTAATTTGATAAGCTTTACAGTCCTTAATGTAAAGGATGTGGTGTTTAAGAAAACACGGTTTTGTCTTCATGTCCTCTTTTTTTTTTTGGTTTACTATGAAATGTAGTTTATTATGAGCTTTTTCATATCCGTTAGCAGAAAGGCTTTAATTAGAGATAGAGACGATTGTGATGTTTCATCCTTATTTAAGGATAAAAAATGATAACATTAATGCAAGCTCTGGTCTATGGTTTGGACCAGGCTATTCCGTCAGTGAGGAAAAATAAATGTGATGTGGCTCAGTAATGGCACATCTAATACATTTCACACAACCATAATAAGACTATAATTTAAAATGAACTGTATTGTACAAGCAGTAACTCTGGTTGCTGATTTGGCCACAAGTTTAGGTTGTTGATTTGATTTGCCCTGCAGTCTGCGATCTCGGCTAGGCGTGGTTTCGAAACTCCAGTTCTGGATATTTCCATGACCAACTTATCCAACTCATCAGCTCATTATCATGTGCTTCATGAGCTGGATCAGCTGTGCTGGGATCAGAGAAACCTGAAGCTGTCTGGAAGTCAGTGAGAGTTAGGGAAGAGTGTAGGTAAGAGCTGCAGTGTAGGGTGTTATTAGGGAGCAAACTTTGTAGTGCTTCAGTTTCTACATTATACTATTGGGGCTCGTCTGTACCATTCATTGTGACTGGGTTGGTACCAGAAATGGTCCTTCTTGGTTCTTTTAGTATGTAGTTTTCACCTAGAAATGTGCCTGAGGATCTCCATCTTTGCAATGATCTCAGCTACATAGCTAACTATCATATCCGTGAAGTTGGTTTGCTAACTGTTAGCAGACTTAGCTTAGTTAGCTACCATGCCTATTTTACATTGCTTTAACAAACCTACATTACTTGCCTAAAATCTACATAAAAAAAGAACCTACCTAGCTAATGCCTCATAGCTAGGTTACATTCCTGTTGAAGAGTTGCCTGTAATAGATAATAGGTTTATCCAGCTAAAAGTCTCTTTGGCTTACAGGTTACTTTGTCATCTGTTTGGGCAGCACCTCTGCGTTTAGGGCCACGATGTCCTCGATGTTGTAATCGTAAAACGTTATTTTTTGAAGTTTGTGAAACTCTTACGGTTTGGACCTGAAATGAGGAGACGGGAGGCAGACCAAGGCCCTCCCTCCACAAAGCTGTAAATATGAAGAGACTTATATGCCTTCAGTTTCTCTCTAGTATATGCCCTCTGCTTAGCATCATTCAGCCACTGACAGGACGCTAAGCCATAAGGATCTTCTAGAGTTAGACCATTTTCAAGTGTCTTTCAGTTTTCACTATAAATCTCAGCATGGTTTAGTGCAAAGATAAATCAAGTGAGCTAGCTGTTTTAAGCAGTCTACTGTATTTGCCCCATTTTACAGGTTCCACCTACAGAACCACCCACAGTTACGCAGGGTGTGGACCAGACCATCGCATCTTGCCAGCGTCATCTGTAATTGGCCCTAGACTTTATGCTGTCAGGGCCTTGTTCATCAGATGAGAAAAACAGCTTCTAGTTTTTTGAGCGTTATAGCTTGTGGAGGCTTGTTTTCTCTGATTACCAACATCAGTTATTGTGTTATGATGAAAACAGTATTCTTGACCGTTTAGACCCGACGTCAGATGGTGGATGTTTACATACTAGGGGTATAACGATATACTCCGGTCATGTTTTGATGCTATTCATGATAATGCCTTCATGATTCAGTTTGATTCTCCTAATATTTTGAACATGACTGAAAAGAACAATTTTTATTTCTGAATTATAAACGATGCAAAACAATGTGCATTTTTTGTCTGTATAAAACTAAATAAATCAAAAAGTGCTATGATCAGAGGTTTAATATTGCAAACAAAATGTATTTAACCATATCTTAAACATAAATACATTATAAATTCTCTCAAAACGTCTCTGACCTGGGGCAAGCACCTGAGGTGTCATTTTAACCGGAACTAGAGCTCCAAAGTCGGCTAAAATGCCCAACTTCTGCAGCCTCTTTCTCAGGCACTGTAGATTGTAGCGATGTGGGGCTTGTGTCATTTGAAAGTTACTGAAGAGCTTTATTTTAACAATTATAACTTGATTGTTTAATCATACAACTTATAATGCGTGTCAGTCATTTTGAACCAGTGCAATTGCATAATTCACGGAATGCTGATTGCCATGATGTGAATAGCACGAAAAACTCTGTAAAACACAAAAACTCCTCTGAAAACCTTAAGGTTACAGCTCTACCTCTGACTGTTACAAAGTGCTGACACTGGTGACTCCTCTCCTTATCAACAATTACACACATTTTAAATCTGTTCAAGTCTCTTTGAATGAGCTGTTACTATGGAAATGATAACATTTTAGGACAAGCACATTAATATAAACCTCTGATTTGCAGCTGCACTACTGTCAGAGCTGCCGTTATAGAAAATTAATCAACACCTTCTGACCAATAAAACGTTTTACTTAACATTGTAGGTGAAAAACTATTACAAGATGTTGAGGCTTTGAAGAGTTGTTGAGTTATAACTCTCAGACATAATGCAGTCCTGTGTTGAATTTATGATATTGACCCTGACCCAAGAACTGAAGTTTAAAAATAATTTTTAAAACTCTCTCTGTGAATGAAAAATCTGCTGATGTCATTGCTGATGTCATCACTCTCAGAACAGCGCCTGATTGGACAGAGATGATAGTGCTGTGTTTTTCCTTCCTTCCATCTTTCATCCCTCCATCCATCAGCGCCAGAGCTGTGTTGCGTAATGTTGGTCTCTGGAGAGGAGGATGCTGTGTGTGCAGGAATATATGTGTGTGTGTGTGTGTGTGTGTGTGTGAGAGAGAGAGAGAGAGAGAGAGAGAGTGTGCGCATGTGTGTGGTTAAAGAATAAAGTTTCCCTGTACTGTGTGTGTAGTTTGCTCGGAGCATCGCCATTGGACAGGATTGTTGTATTAATCGCGAGTCACGAGTCGTTTTACTGCATCTGCATTCCAGCAGTCCAGGCTAATCTGAATATCCAGCAGCATTTATTTATACCCCATCACACACACACAAACACAATACTCCCTGGGTATGATATGGCCAATTTCCCATGATAAAGTCAGAGTGGACGCTTTCCGGACTCAAATAGTATCTTTTAGGTGAGATATGAGGATAAACTTCCTGATAATGATAATGATATAATGGTTGGTTACTGTTAGTCTGTAATAATGCATTTATCTAGCTAACTAGCTATAGTTCATTTCATTACACTACATTAGCTACCACAATACGTTAGGTTTCTGGGCAACCAAAACACAGACTACATAACCACATTGGAGCTTTCACTTGCAAATATATTTATGATTTTTCCCCTCCCGCTGTATATGAAATGTAATATCAGCATTCTGGCGGTTTGGAGAGTCACATTTTCTAGTTAGCTTAATAATAACAAGTTTTCTGTAAAATATCATCAATCATATATATGGATTGTAACTCAAAGCGCTTCTTAGTGGGTTTTTAAAGATGTATAAGCTCTATGAAAAGGGCAAGCTAGTGTTTATTGAATTATGTCACGTTAGTAGTTAGCAAGCTAATCCTGCCCCAAATATCTGTATATATGTCTATGAAATAGCGTGTAAGTAACAAAACACTCGAGGGTGTGCTATTATAGGAAAATAATCAATGACGCGAAGTAAATTTACTGGTCCTACCACAAAATTGATTATTTTTGATTAACAGCAGTGGTTTATTTATCTTATACCACAGCAGTTTGCCAACAATTACAATTCCTTTATTAATTAAAGAACAACACATCATACTTTTTATGTTTATAGTTACGTTTAATGTTGTAGAACGTCCAAGAAACAAGTTAGTTCCTGTTATCACTTACATTATAGCAGCTATAAATAGTCATTCCCTCACCAGACTCTTTTTTTCCCCCTTTCTTTAGAAGTTAATAAGACGAATAAATGCTGTTTATGTTACTGTGAAAGCGTGAACTCATCCGTACTAAAGACTCTCCCGTGTTGGAAAACAGCTGTACCTCTGACACTGGAGACTCCTTCCAAAAATGCTGAAAAGAAGTGCTACTATTAGTATTAGTGTAATATAAATATTTTGAATTACAGCTGGAAAATTAATCAACACCTTCTGACTAATCAGAATAGAGAAATTTGAAATGTTGTGGAATAAGTTATCAGTAATATGTCAAGGCTTGTATATAGCATATTTAGTGTAGTGTTTTGGCACATTGTTTATCATAGCGGCACGCAGTTTGGAATGAAACCTCAGTAAACCGTGAATGTTATGATACCCGACAGGTGAACTGACTCGTGACGTGTGCGCTAGTGCTCATGTTCTCTCGACGCCGTGATCCTGTCAGAACTCGTGCATTGTGCACCTGCCCTTAGGTTATATCAAGCCAGGAACGGTCGTACTGTGCAGGAATGCAAAAACAAGAACATCTTGCTTACGTAGCAGAAAGTAATAAGATCGAGGTCATTTAGCGGCGGTCACGGCAATGTGCTTTGTCCTGTGAGTCATGGGAGAATGAATAGATCTTCCACCTTCGAGATAATAGTCATAGGGTCGTGTGTTATTAGAATCCTGATGTGTTTGTAATCATAATGGAAGATACGGTCTGGTCCATAAGTGTTTGGACAGTGACACAATTTTCGTATTTTTGCCTCTGTACACCACCACAGTGGATTTGAAATGAAGCAATCAAGATGTGACTGAAGTGTAGTCTTTCAGCTTTAATTCAAGGGGTTTAACAAAAATATTGCATTACCCGTTTAGGAACTGTTTTCACAGGCTCAAAAGTAATTGGACAAACTAACAATCATAAATATTAGAATTATTTTTAATACTTGGACGCAAATCCTTTGCAGTCAGTAACTGCCTGAAGTCTGGAACCCATGAACATCACCAAATGCTGAGTTTCCTCCTTTGAGATGTTTTGCCAGACCTTTACTGCAGCTTCCTTCAGTTGCTGCTTGTTTGTGGGTCATTCTGCCTTCAGTTTTGTCTTCAGTAAGTGAAAAGCAGCTCAATGGGGTTGAGGTCAGGTGACCAACTCGACCATTTAAGAACATTTCTTCCATTTCTTTGCTTTAAGAAGCTCTTGGGTTGCTTTCTCAGTATGTTTTGGGTCGGTATCCATCTGTACTGTGAAGCGCTATCAGTTTTTCAGCATTTGACTGAGTCTGAGCAGAAAGTATAGCTCTATACACTTCAGAATTCATCCTGCTACTTCTATCAGCAGTCACATCATCAATAAACACCAGTGACCCAGTTTCATTAGCAGACATACATGCCTGTGCCATAACACTGCCTCCACATGTTTGACAGATGATGTGGTATGCTTTGGATCATGAGCCCTTCCTTTCCTTCTCCATATTTTTCTCTTCCCATCATTCTGGTACAAGTTAATCTGAAAGTCTAGACTTCAGTCACATCTTGATTGCTTCAAAATTACAAAAATTGTGTCACTGTCCAAATAATTATGGACCTGACGGTATGCTCCTGCTGAGTTCCTCATTCACATTAAAAAAAATGTGAATGAGGGTTTATATTTATTACACACATCAGATGTATGGGCTTTTACTACCAGAGACTTTGTGTTTCCAAGAGGTGTAAAAAGTTGTTAGTGTTCCTTTCAGTAACAGCATGTTTTATTCCTCTTATCCCACAGCAATTTGCCAACAATTACAGTTCTTTTATTAATTCAAGAACAACACGTTATACTTTTTATCCATTTATGGTTACGTTTAATGTTATCACTTACATTATAGCAGCTATAAACGTTTGTTCCCTCGTCTTTTTCTCCATTTCTCTCCCTCTTTGTCAGCTCTGCTTTCCTTCAGTGCAGTCTTATCAGCTTTAAGATATCTGTGTGTGTGTGTGTGTGTGTGTGTGTGTGTGTGTGTGTAAGCGAGCGAGAGTGCTGGGACAGAACTTTCCTCTCAGCTGACAGGCAAATAACTGAACATTTCTTTCACGATTCGTTTGTCTTACTCATGCATTCTGGGAATCTCCTCCCATGTCTTTGTGTCCTAATGAGATTTAATGGCACCTGTAGTCTGGACACTAGAAGCAGGCAGCAAGCCAGACGTCTTGTGTCCTCTGCGCCTGAGAAGATCACTAAGGAATTATTTCACTTGGCTGGTTATTTATTTTTTTCCCTTCGTCCGGGTGAAGTGAGTTCAGAAGAGCGGCGTTTTCTCGTGCTACAGTAAATCCAGGAAGTCTCTGTATTTGGACGTCTCATTTGGAAAGACTCAGAGAACCCTATTGGATTTTCTTTACACTGCCAGATCAGCACTCAGGGTTGAGTGTGTGTGTGTTTGAGGACAAGGCAGCACACACACACACACACACACACACACGGCCCACCTCAGGCTTTGGGGTGGAGATTCCACCAGTCACTCAGGCTGAGGACAGCAAAGCAGGTTTATCTTCCTGTCCTCCTATTGAGAGAGAGAGAGAGAGAGAGAGAGAAGGAGGGAGGGAGGAGTGACAACACATTCCCAGCCTACAAGGAACTTGCTCAAGCAGGAACACATTCATTCTGCCGGAATCCACACACACTCTCACACTCTCACACTCTCTCGCTCTCTCTCGCTCTCTCTCTCTCTCCCTCACACACACACACACACATTGTCTCTGTTTCTGACGGTCTCGTCCATCTCTCGCCGTGTTGTGGGCTGGCTGTTTGGAGCTGCGGCCGTCCAGCAGGATGCACCTGGCTCTGGACTGGCACCGGCGGGTCACGCTCACCACCATGCTGCCGTACTTCGTGGAGAACGCCGTGCTCACGCAGCGCGAGATCTACCGCATGTGAGTTAAGTGATGTTCGAGGACTGTGCAAAGCTCTTAGGCACCCTCATTATTTTATACAAGTTTCGTCTTTGTTGTTTGTTTCGTGTCATCTGCGTTACTGTCTTAATACGGTTTAACATTTCCAAACATACCTTCAAAAAGTTAAATGTTACAGATAAAGGATTATATACAAATACATTAAATACAGTGACATATTAATATATGGCATAGATGGAGGATTTATCTGAAATAAAATCTTGAAGAAGCCTAGGTTTCCTGAAGAACTATGGCAGGATCTCCAATATGCTGGAAAAACTAGTCTGGTTCCTCATTAAACGGAGCCACAGTGAACCACCGATGCAGTTTTTTTCTGAATACTGATTTATATATGTAGAAATGTTTCTTTAATGCTATTTTTGAAGTGCTGAACAGAGTTTCTTTACATGAGCCCAAGAGCTTTGGACAATACAGTACACTTGAGAATCCAGGGACTATTTTGGGAATGCTGGGTGCGAGGCGGGAGTACACCCTGGATGAGATGTGAATTCATTCAAGGGCACCGCGCATACACACATTCACACATTGCTTCAAACCTAGCGGCAATGTAGCATAGCCAGTTCACTTAACAGTTTTTGGAAGGTGGGATGAAACCGAAGAACACGGAAGAAACCCATATGGACATGAGAAACTAAATAAAGAGAGTAACCCATGGTCATGAGTAAACCAGGAACTCTGGAGTAGTAGAAGTAGAAGAAGAAGCAAGCGTGCAGAGAAAGTGTTGCACGCTTTCACAAGACGGTTGCAGATACGCGAGCACTGAGACACGTGTACCACCGTTCCCTCGCTCATATGGTGTACACTTTACTTGTGAGCTCATTTTTGAAACCTTGGGGGTGGCGGTAAGAAGTGTGTTGTCACGGCTGTGATTGGTCACTCTCGACCGATACGCTTTCTTCTGGAACCAGAACTCGATCTCATTTATTGTTCCCAAAATGGCAGAGGTAAAAGAGAACTTCAACTACATCTTCAGCTGAACTAAGTCTGGCGCTAACATGAGCAAGTAAGGCCACCATTTTTATTTATTTGTTCAGCTGAAGAATGTAAATGCCCCCTACTTCAAATTTTCCTCAAAAGTTCAGGTTTTGTTTATTTACCTTTGTAGAAGAATGCAATAAACTCATTTTGTGCTTTTACAAATACATTAACCTGATTCGTCTCTGCCATTTTGGGAATTTTTAAATGAGATCAAGGTCCGTGTCCAGAAGAAAGAGGATTGCTTGAGAGCAACCAATCATAGCCATGGAAATATCCATCTTATCCCCACCCACAATGTCTTAAAAATGGAAGCGAATGGAAAGGAAGCGCGTGTGTCTCAGTGCTCAGTGCTCGCTGATCTGAAGTGCTCTTGTTTTGGACAGTTTCTCTGCCATGCTCGTTTATACTATTGTGTGCACACAACGCCTTACACTCATTTTTAATGAGCGTAATAATAACCGCTGACGTTATAGAGCATATAAATCACAGCGCTGGTGTTAGCCGGCTAAACAAATGATGAGATAATTATATAAGTTGAAATTATGTAAGTTGAAATGCTGCAGCTGAAAATTCACGTCACGTTGGGTGCACTTCTTGCAGCTGTGTCGATTCATAGTCAAAACACGGTAGAGTTTACCTGGAAGTGGACTGAGATCACCTTGCTCAGATGCTCTCGGACCAGTTTAATCTACATCTGAGTCTAATTGCCTTATTCAGACCTGCCTAAAGAACCACACCGAGGAGGTAAAAGCATCAGGGGTCTATTCAAATGGACTAAGCAGTGCACACGCGAACGCATCTTTCAGTTCGTAAGTCGTTGTATGACATGACAATACAGCTGCATCATTGCCCTGTAAACCGACGTGTCTTTATAAATGAATATACGGAAGGGTTGGGCAGAACCAAGTGCACAGTCATATATTGTGGAAAAACTGCTTGCATGTCAACACTACAAACACACATTTTTTTGAAATCCGTCTCAGGAGAAAGTTTCTGACCCGAGGCGTGCTTTGTGAGCGAGCTGCATTGAGAATGAGGGCATTGTGGAACAAAGCCTGGGCATTTACCACATCAGAAAGCGTTCATTGTGAGAATACTTTGTGCTGTTTTAATAGCAGTGATGCTTTCAGCGGTGTTTAGGGGAACAACATTCCTGCTGATTGTGAGGTCTGATTGTGAGGTCTGATTGTGAGGTCTGATTGTGAGATCTGATTGTGAGGTCTGCTTGGAATGGGGTCAGAGGGTCAGAGTTTTGGTGTAAGACATCTAGTGGATGATGGATGTGGGTGTGGATCATCCAAAAAATAGGTTACTTCCCGTTATCACTTACATAATAGAAGCTACCAGCCTTGTTTCCATTTTTCCGAGAAAACGCGAGGTCAAATCCCATTGTAGTCAGAAAGTCTGATTTGGGGCATTAAGCGAAGTGTTCAAATGGTGTTTGGATTAAATTGCACTTTACATGTAAGTCAGTTTACGTAAATACAAATGTAAATAACTTTGATAGGAAACTTAAATATTGGCAAATGCCCAGAAATCGAATCAAATTCTCACAGTAGCGTAATACATGATAGTTTTCGTCGCACCTAAAGGCCTGACTGTAAACCACTTGACGTGTTTGAGGCTTGCTATCATTAGTGCATTTCCTTAAGCAATTCTACTGATCCGTCATAACATGTCTGTCTAACTGACACGTATTCCACCTGCAATTAGTGCAGAAATTAGCATAGCTCAGGTACCTGTAAAAGCTTTTTGGTGTGTGTGTGTCAGTGAGTGCACACACACACACACACACACGCACACACATGCTTGACGGTCTCATTTTTCGTGATAGCGAGTGTATTTTTAGCTCGCTGTAGATCACGGTGTGTGTGATAGCAGCCTCCTGTGATGACTTGTACACTTTTTTTTTTAAAAAAGTGAATGTTCCCTTTATGTGCTCTAGTTGTGTTGAAAACCAAACACAGTAAACCAATAATGCCAGAGTGAGAAAAAAAAAAACAACAGTCGTTCTTCATATCTGTGGCTTGAATTGAACCTTGGGCAGAACAGAGCTACCTCTCAGGTGGAGATGTGAGCCCTAGTGCAGTTCAGATGCAGTGAGAAAGCAGTTTGCCCCTGAATCAACCAAACTGCAGGATGTCGTCCAAACACGCTGTGTATTTTGCATTGGGGATGTTTTTTTGTTGCTAAAGTGACACACAAGGCCATCGGACAGAGATGCAGAAACACCAAGTTTATATAGAAAAATGCTTAATATGCATAAATGCTGAATAGGGTTAAAAAACTGGTTATTTATGTATTTTATCCCCATTTTTTTTTGTCCCCAATTTGGTCATGTCAATTCCCACCCACCATCCAGGCCTCTATTATCATATGACACCTACTCACTAGAGAGGGTGAAGGCTGACAAGTGCTTCCTTTGAGACCTGTGAAGCCAGTCAACTGCATAACACGCTCGGAGCAAACCGCTATCTGCCCTCTTCCTCATACATGAGCTCACAGACACCCACGATTGGCTAGTGTCGCTGTGATTGACAGGCGAGAGAGACTGTAACATCCCTCCCACCCAGAGAGCACGGACAATTTCTTTCTCAGCTCCTGGACATGGACGGTTGTGTCAGGATTTAAACTTATAATCTCTTGATGGTGATTTTGCAGTGCGAAGCTGAACCTCACCAAATAGCAAATACGTGAAATGCATTAATGTCGTTCCAGTTTTGGACTGCGCCTGTGATTGGTGCGTCCTGGACATGGGAATTTCCACTTATTTATGGTGAAATGAACTTCCCATCAGAACACTGGGGTGAAAATGTTCATGTAAAATGAATGTCACATGGCACTTGCCTCGAGGCAGAATGACGGTGCAGTATCGACCACAGAGACCAAACTGAACATGCAAACACGATCATATGGAAAAGTGCAGGAGATTCTCATCTTGTGTATCCATCGAGGTTAGAGATAAAATCTAATATCTATCAATAGCTTGTCAGTGACTAATTTAAATAATGAATACATTTTTAAAAATTTGAATAGGTTGCATTTGTTTATAAATATGTACTGAGAGGTCCGTGGAATTTGCTTTCTAATGGAATTCTGCCTTTTTTTTTTTTTTTTGCGTGATATTTTATAATGAACTAAATTGGGTGAAAATATAAACTATTTAGTAATTTAAACCACCACAACAAAGACAGGATAAAGCAATGGATGAATGCAGTAAAAGCAGTCAGTACACCATGGTTTCCCAAATGAAGGGTCGCCAACCCACATGGGATTGTGGGAGAAACTCGCATAATATTAGAAAATCAAAGATGTGCTGATATTTTTATATGTTACTGGGAGTCACATTCAGACTAGCCATGTATAAATTAATACATGCTTTTTTTTTTTTCAGTTTTCTGACTTGTTGGATTAGTGTAGTTCAGCAAAAAAAATGGACTATTAGAGTTGGGGTTTGAATTCTAAATTCAAATTTCAAACACATTTGGCTTCAATACTAAAGACCTACTAAAAGGTCTGTTTTGTGTACCAGCTTTCTGGATTTTTTTAGAATAGTAAATATGAATTTGAATGGAAGTTCAAGAGTTTTCGATTTGAGACGCAGCTCATGACGACAATCACGACGACAGCTGAAAGTTTTAAAGAGAGACAGAGATCGTCTGTGTGTTTAACATCGCTGCGCATGAAATTGCTAATTGGAAATGATTTGGCTCTGATGTGCCAGATACGCAGTGATACACTATATGGTCAAAAGTTTGTGGACACTTGGCCATCACACCCATATGTGCTTTTTGAACATCTCATTCCAGATTTGATCCCTTTTTGCTGTTATATTAACCTCCACTCTTCCGGGAAGGCTTTCCAATAGAGTTTGGAGCGTGGCTGTGGGGATTTGTGTTCATTCAGCTACAAGAGCATTAGTGTGCTCAGGCACCCATGTCTGATGTTGGGCGAGGAGGCCTGGTGTGCATTTGCCATTCCAATTCATGCCAGAGGTGTTCAGTGGAGTTGAGGTCAGGGCTCTGTGCAGTACACTTCCACTCCAACCTTTTTATAGTACCTGAACTAATTGTGGAACTACCCACTTTTTGGCGTTTTGGCACCTCCGGAACTGGGTGTGATTTTAGTACCGACTGCCTTTTTCGAGAACCAAATTAGCTCCTACTCTGGAGCAGGGTCTAACCAGCACGACTGGTACTATCTGTGACGTAAGTAGACGTTGATTGGCCAAACGTGTAAGAAAACGCCCTCACCCGCCATGATTTAAAACGCCGTGTAAACATACTGTAGTGTCAACTTATTCCGCAAGTATGGAGAACAGCGATAGATGGACACGAGACACAACAAAAACTCACAGCGTCCTCCATCCTCCGGTTGTTTACGTTGTTCTTCTTTGTTTCCGTTGTTGAACGCCGCGCACAAATGACGTCGCAGTCGACCGGCTTACGTCACTTCCTAGTGCCCACTGTCGGTGCGAATGCAACCCTTTAAACAGTACTGGGAAATAGTTCGCCCAGTACTTTAGTACTGTAAAAGTTTGGGAATCCCTGCAGTACACTCTAATGTTAGTAAACATGGCCTTTTTTTTGTCCTGTGGGCTTCATATCTGACCACCCACGTGAAAGTTAAAACCTCCCACTCCAGCAAGATCCCTGTCCTGATGCACACGTCTACATTGAGAAATGAAACGTACGTCTGTCCGGAGAAGTTATGAATGTCAGCGTCGTGATCAGTAAACAATAGCGTCCCTCACCTACACAACACAGAACAGCGCTTTCGGTCTCGCTACAAAACTGTTAACATAATTACACCCTTGGGTGTGAGTGCAGTCTGTTCAGCTTGTCATTTTCTCCTCTCTCTGTGTGTGTTGTGGTCTCTTGTCAAATCCATCACTCTTGCTTCTTTTTTTCTCCCCTCCTGCTCCTCACATAGCGACATTCTCAGAAAACCTCACGCTTATGCTATGCACGGCATAAATCGCTGCTGGAGGATTGAAAGCGAGAAAGAACAAAGGAAAAGAGGAGTGAAACAAAAGCCCCTGTAATCCACCGACATGCCCACATCTTTTTACAGAGCGCAACTTTGTCTTCAGAGCTGGGGGGTGAGATGGAGGGACCGAGACAAAAACGGAATGAGAGAGGGATAGAAGGAGAGTCGGAGGAGGAGGGTTTGACGCATAACTCTTTGCACAAAGCTGCTTCTGTTGGTTTCTTCTTCTTCTTCTTCTTCTTCTCTGCCGGCTGCTGTGGTCAGGGTTTCTCAGGACATCCAGTCCAGTCAGAGCGAGACAATGGCTTAAAAATGGAACAGCTTGACTCAGCACAGGGTCACGACCACAGCTGGGCAAGAAAAAAGCGTGACCTCGGAATATTTCAGCCACCATTTTGCTCTCTGAAACATGGCTGATGGTTCTGGTCACATTCTAGTCACACGCTAAGCCTCGTTTACTAATGTTAGATTACTTTCCTTATTATTTCCTCTCAAAGCTATAAGGAAGAAAAGATCCATTCTGCTTCACAGTGCTGTTTTGATCAAAGCAAAGTAGCAAACCTAAGTAGTGAAAATATCAAGAGGAGGCACTACAACGTCTTTCTATAATACCTGATAAAATGCTTGCAGCTGAGCTGAGTGTGAGCGTGGTCATTAACAATGGGCCTCAGTTATTAAACTCAATTCTAATGGATTTATGCGCAAATCAATCGTATGAGCGTTTACACACAAAAATGGGGTAATCATAAAATCCCATAAATTCAGAAAAACTTTCATATTCTACTCCTTCTCTTAAATGTGTACATTTATGCATAAGAAGACTAACTAATGTAAATTTCATTGATCAGCTTTGAATCTTATATCCTGCTTTGAGTTACTGCATGTTTATATATGAACTTCACTAATTTCAAATCACTTATTTATTTTAAACACACACAAAAATTTTATATTTTTAGACCCTTTTCACACAGGCCTAAATGGCATTTAGGAAAATGTTATATATATTTATATTTATATACAGCACAATGCATAAAATCATGAAGATCCAGGTCAAGAGCTTCAGGTAATGTTCACATCAAACATTAGAATGAGGAAAAAGTGTGATCTCTGTGACTTTAACTGTGGCATGGTTGTTGGTGCCAGATGGGCTGGTTTGAGTGTTTCAGAAACTGCTGATCTCCTGAGATTTTCACACACAACTGAATCTAGAGTTTACACAGACTGGTACGAAAAACAAAAAACACTGAGTGAGCGAAGGTTCTGTGGGTGGAAACGCCTTGTTGATGAGAGAGGTCAGAGGAAAACAGCCAGATTGGTTCAAGCTGCCAGGAAGGATAATAACAATTCATATAATCACTCTTTACAGCCGTGATGAGCAGAAAAGCATCTCAGCATGCACAAAACATCGAACTTTGAGGTGGATGAGCTACAAGAGCAGAAGATCACGCTGGGTTCCTGTCCTGTCAGCTAAGAACAGGAATCTGAAGCTATCATGGGCACAGAGTCACTGAAGCTGGACAGTTGAAGCTTAGGGAAAAAAAATCATCTGATCTTTTTCCAGTCTTCACCTGTCCAGCTTCAGTGACTCTGTGCCCATGACTAGCGAAAGATGATATCTGTTTGCTCCAGCATGTTCTTATAGAGGCATCAGATGAAGTGTGTTTTGTATCTTCTGAACGTTTCTGTGATGATGGCAAGGCTCAAGGGACAGTATGTCTGTAATATGTCTGTAACTCAGCAGCTAAGATTGCATGCTCATGATTCAAGAGAGAGCCACTGATTGCTCTGGGGAAAAAAAAAAAAGCATTCACAAAATGAATAACCATGATGTAGGAATGTTACAGCTTTGCTTCACGTGAGGATCCACTAACCCAAACTGACCTATGATGAGTGTTTACCTTCCGTGGCCTTTCAAATACCAAGATGGCCTGCTTCCTGCCTCACCTGTTACAGACGCTCTCTGTTCTGGAAAGCGCTAAGAACACAAATACACCCTGTTACTTATGAAGCGCTTTGAGCCTGACACAATTCGCTATCAGTCTGTGTTGTGCGTTTGTCGTTGTTTAATCATTGTCTCGCTTGAAGACGCTGGAATTTGCAGCACTCAGGATTGCGCTCAATAACCAGCGTGCTTCCAGACGATAATTAAAGCCAGTGTTTCAGTGTTTCAGCACTGACTCAGTGCTGGATTTCCCCCTTGGTTTTCAATGTGTGTGTCAGAACTTTTTGCCTTATGTGTGAAGAAGACCGAGCCAAAATAGTGTCTGATCTCTGTAGATTGAAAGTGTGTTTGAACTGTTTGTCTGTGTGTCTGTGTTGCAGTCTGAGCGAGAGCTTTTTCATGGTGAAGGGAGCCGCGTTGTTCCTGCAGCAGGGCAGCAGTGCGCAGGGTCAGAGGACTCACTCCCACCACAAACATGCAGGTGAGCACACACACACACACACACACACACACACATTTCCTTTTGCTCAGGGGAAGACGTATCCATGCGCTCTCACGCTGACGCACTTCTCTCGCACAGATTCGACTCACAAACGCTGTCGGCCAATCAGAATGGATTAAAGCGTTCGGAATAAGGATGGGCACGAATTCTCACAAAAGACTTCGGAAGCACAGAATGAAACACTTGAGTGTAATCAGTGACAGGGTTATGTGATGCAGCGAGACGTGAAGCGGAGTCACTGTTAGCACCCCGAAGTGAATCGTTTTCAACAATTTGACAACGATTACAGCTTTTCTTTGACGGGACACAAGTTAGTTCCTGTTCTCAAGTACGTTCTAGTAGCTAGAAACAGTCGTTCCCTCAACATCCTCTCTTACGTCTCACTCCTCACGTTAATAAGACCAGACGGTCCTGAAATGAAGACTTCCTGACCAATCAGAATCCAGAATTCAACAGCGATGTCGTGATTATAATATTAGCGTAATAAATGTGTGAATGAAACGAGCATAATTTTTTTGCCAGACCACAAAGCCGATTGGCTCAGATTAGCTGCAGAGCCCACGCACACACACACACACACACACACACACACACACAAACACATGCGCACGCACATATATATATATGTGTGTGTGTATATTTAGACACACTAGCAATTAGACTGAAAATAGACGAGTGCTGCTTGGACTAGAGTGTGAGAATGTAAGTGAGGATGAATTAGTAGGGAAAAAATGGACGCACGTCTGCAGTTCTGCAATACGACATAAAAATTAAACGAGATGATCGTCTCTGTCCTACGTGTCATGCGAAACGTGTCAAGCAGTAGTGCCTCTGAACATTCACGTAGTGTTTTTTTGTTTGTTTGTTTGTCAGTCATCACAAACTGACTGTAAGCTGCTAATTTGCTTTTAGAAATTTGTACGTAATCTTCAAAATAGTGAAATGATCTTTTTTTTTTAACAGATTTTAACAGATTTTTGGTTTTTTAATGAGCTAAAATTAGTTTTTGTTTAGCGATAAAAATAAATTATTTTTTCTTTATATTAAATAAAGCATCATCAGACAGTTTTTTTAAATTAACCCAATGCTACTGTGTATCGTGAGACATACCGTGTATCGTAGAAATGAGAATCGTGATATGATATTTTCACCCCTAAAAAAAAAGAAAAAAAAAAAGAAGACAAAAATCCAAAAGTATATCATATTTTCAGGTCTGTTCTTCTACTACATTTTTTTGTGGTTGAATCCCAATTAATAGAGCTCAAGAGATAGTGATTAATTATATATTTATATATTTAAAAAGCTCATGATACTCAAAGTGAATCAGAATGTTAATCTACTGCAATATTGATATCACTGTGTCACGGTTTTGGGTTTTTTTTTGGTCTCTCAGCCTGTGTGTCTGGTCTGATTGCATAACCCCTTCCCATTTTTTTTTTCCTTTCACTCCCCAGATCCTGTACAGATAACTTTGTGTGTGTGTGTGTGTGTGTGTGTGTGTGTGTGTGTGGGTCCTGAAGGTGTGTGAGGACAGCAGATGCTGCACAGGACCTGTGTAGGTGTGATGGCCGTGTACACAGTGCTGGTTAAGTGCATCCCCTATAAGCACCGTGTGTGTGTGTGTGTGTGTGTGTGTGTGTGTCCACGTGTGCGTTTGTGGGGATTAGCTGGATTAACGCTTTAGCGCAGCTTACACGAGGAGACGTGAGGAGAGTGCTTCTGTGTGCGTAAAGGGATTTAGGACATGAGAATACTTTTAATTTGTTTGAATGTCTCTCCATGCTGTTCTATAAAAAGCTCTCAGGTTATAACATCATGACAAACGGTACAGTTTGTTTTCTAGTGCTTGTTTTCCTGGAATTCTGTAATCAGCAGAGCAGAGAGCAGTCTGCTCTTCGGACGTCTGGCCGTGCCCTTTGTTGTTAGAGTTTTTGCGTCGATATTCCTTGAGGATGTTTTTCTCCTTTACTCTGCTTACCTCATCTGATGTTATCTCGGTACTTCATGCAACTGTGCCCGTGCGACACGCTGTTGTGGGTCGTCGGCTTTCGGTTTTACGTCTTGCTTTTGAATCCGTGCCCGTTCCAATCGAGAGCTTGAGACATGAACGATGCGCTCGTTCTATTTTCAGAGACGCTGAGTAAGACGGGGAGACAGGGTCGGCGACTCGAGGGGCAGAGAGAGGGAGATAGAGGGAGAGAGTGAGGCATGCGTTTCTTCTGACGGTCTTAAAAGTGTTCAGTCCATCAGATGTTCGAAGGCTCTGTGTGCTCGTTAAAATTACCACGATGAGCGCGATTCATTACATTTTACTGTTTAAAGCCAGTTAGAACAAGCAGGTTGACTGATCTGTTATAACTCACGAACAAAAATCTCTTTCTTGATATATATTATATAATATATTATATTATTTTGTATATTCGTTCCCTTTAAAAAGTGTCTAAACATTTTAATATAGAATACTTAAAAAAAATTATAGATGTGTGTGAAAATAGAATAAAAACAATAATAAAAACATAAAAACTAATAAAATTCTAAAGTGGAACGAATATGTAGTGAACTGTTTTTTTAAAATCAGTGATAGACGGAGATGTGGGTGGGATTATTATTCCCAGCACTCACAAAGACTCCTAGTTTAGTTTTTGCTCTATTAATGTTGTTCAGGATTGTACTGTTTCCCGAGCTTTGTTACAGATCTTATTCCCTTCCCATAACTACTGGAGGATATACACTTGCCACTTTAATAGGAACACCGGTACCCCAGCTCGTTCATGCAGTTATACAATCAGCCAATCACGTGGCAGCAGCACGATGCATAAAATCATGCAGATACAGGTCAAGAGCTTCAGTTAATGTTCACGTCAAACGTCAGAATGAGGAAAATGTGAACTCAGTGACTTTGACTGTGGTTGGATAGGTTGGCGTGAGTATATCAGAAACTGGTGTTTTTTTTTTTTTCCACACAGTAGTCGCTAGAGTTTATACAGAGTAGTGCAAAAAAAACCAACAAAACAAACATCCATTCAGTGGCAGTTCTGTGGGTGGAAACGCCTTGTTGATGAGAGATCAGAGGAAAATGGTCAGACTGGTTCAACTGACAAGAAGGTACAGTACAGGAACTCAAATAATCACTCTTTACATCCGTGGTGAGCAGAAAAGCATCTCAGGACGCACAACACATTGAACTTTGAGGTGGATTCGGTACAACAGCAGAAGGCCACATCTGGTTCCAGTCCTGTCGGCTAAGAACAGGAATCTGAGGCCATAGGGGGCACAGTTTCACCAAAACTGGACAGTTGATAATTAGAAAATCAACCTGGTCTTTTTCCAGTATATTTCACTTTGCTGTAAAAGTTGCAGCACCTGCTAGAAAGTGAACAGGAAACAAGATACAAGTTATAACAGAAAAACATCTGTTTATTTAATAATTATCTATTAATTAGCCAACGTTGTATACGGTAAAGGAAGTGTTGCAGCTGTGTACAGTAATTACAGTAGCTCTGTTATTCTGGTTTGTCTGTATTATAATTATCTCTTAACAAAACTACTTGAGAACCAGAGAGACAGGTTGTGTGTCATGTGACATGCCATGAGACTCCAGTTGATCATGTCTGAACTTCTAATCAATGTGAATCGTTTACAGAAATGGTGTATAAGGTGATTACTGTCGTTGTATTTATATAAAAGATTGTATTGGGGAAACTTGGTCTCAGATCCCAGATTGTTCCAGCTTCCGGCTGTTCCAGCTTTTCTAGCCCAGTTTCCACATTAGGCCTTAAAGTTGTGCCCTGATTTTTAACACTCAAAACTGACTCGATCTCTAATCATGTCAGAAGATGTCCTCGTTTGTTTCCTGTCCCTGTAAAATTTTCACAGATGTCGTATTTTCCCTCGTAGATGCACTTCAACAGACCCTGTGTTGTCCGGCTGTGTGAGTGTTGCGTCACATGCTCTTTTGCCTTGACCTGAGGTCAGTTTTGTTGTTTCTCTTATCAAGGTTAAAGGTCAGGGAGTGACCTGGGATCAAGCTGGCGCTCGATCAGCAGAAAAGCACCTTTGATCCAGAGCTGCTTTGCAAACCTGCAGGTGGAAGGCTTGCTACTGTTTTGCTTTTGTAGACGTGGAACAGCAAATCAAATGTCCCGTTTTAAAGGTCAAACCTTTCACTCATAATGAATGGACGATTTCAGAAAGTGTACAGAGGACTGATGTGTGATTACGTCCTTAGGTGTTTACGATGCCTTAAAAAAAGCAAGAGCCAACTGTAGATGTGTATTCCTACTAGCACGTTTAGAAAACCTGAAACTAGGCATCTTTCCACTTCCTTAAATCCTGGTTCTGTTCAGATACAGTTTTTGTCACTCTCTTTTCTCAGACACACGTTTTCACCATGCCAACCGCGACAGCGTGACTCACTACTGCAATGATGGATCATTGCTCTGGTTACCTGAAGCGTTGCCAGAAAAACAGAAAGCAGGAACTACAGCCACAGAGGCCGAGCGTTAAACAACATCTGATCAAAACCAAAACTGCTAATTAACGCCGACGGTGGTTTAGATTTACGAGCTCGTCTGGCCACCATCTCTCCCTCTCTCTCTCTCTCTCCTTCTCTCTCTCTCTCTCTCACCTCCCCCCCTCGGGGCGATGCCACACATCCACAGCATCCAAACAAACGTAAAAATGGTCATTGTTTAGAGAAACTGCTTTTCCAAAGAGCTTGTTTGGCATCTCAGGTTCTGTCTGGAGGCAAGGTCAAGGTTGATTTTGTTTTTGTATTTTTTTAACCTCTCAGAAGACTAATTTGAACTCTGTACAACCTCAAGAACAGAGAACTGAGATATGAGTCCACATTCTGGACTGAAAGGGGGATGGTTTTGGGTGGTAACTTGCGTCAAACCTCTTTATTCTAAGGTTCAGAAGGTTAAAGAGTCTTAGGTTACTTCTTGGAGAAAAGGAAAGAACTGAATAAGCTCTAGAGAGAGAGAGAGAGAGAGAGAGAGAGAGAAATGTGCAATAAGGTGTTATGGGTATGCTCCGTAATGCCAGTCTACAAAAAGAGAGAAAAGAGAAACACATTTTAATGCAGGTCTCATATTTTGTGATCTCATCAGATACTACAGATAAAGTAGGGGTCCAGAAGTCTGAGAGCGCAAGTGAAAATGCTTCTATTTTGCGTTCTTTTCTAATTTCATTACAAATTATATTATTGACAACAACTGGAGTGAATAGTAGAATCTTTGAAAGAATCTTGGTGTGATCTGGCTGCCTCCAAGCGGAGTCACTGTTACCGCGTCAAAGTTGATTATTTTCTATTAACAGCATGTTCCGAAGTGTTTTATTCCTATTATGCCAACATTACAATTTTCCATTGATCAAAAATAACATTATACCTTTTATCAATTTATGGTTATGTTGTGGAACATCAGCGAAATAGTTCTTGTTGTCGCTCACGTTATAGCAGCTATAAACATCCATTCCTTCACCAGCGTCTGTTTTTTCTCAATTGAAGTTAAGACAAAAAAAAAAAATACAGCTTGTTATCTTACAGCGAATCTTACAGCGAATCCGCCAATCACCATATCAACATTATACAATACCTGCCTACGCCGTTGCTATAGAAACAGAGCACATTAATAAACCTTGCAGACTGTTGTTAGAGCTTCTGTTGTAGAAAATTAATCCACACCTTCTGACCAATCAGAGTCAAGAATTCAACAACGCTGTGATGTAACAGAAAACAAAAGACACCTTCAGCCAATCAGAAAGGAGCATTGTTTCTCCTATGGCCGTGGTGTAACTGTGTTTATTCGTTGTATTACATGTTGATGCACAATCTGTACATCTTGTACTCTCTTCTTTAAGAGATTTAGATTCTGATCATGAGAGCTGCGTTATCTGTGAAGATTATCTGTGGAATCTTCACACTGCATTAGTGTGTGTGTGTGTGTGTGTGTGTGTTTGTGCTTGACTTTACATACTTGTGAGGACCAGAGTTAGGTTTAAGAAAAACAAACATAAGCCTCAGGTCCTCAGTGTTGTAGTAAAATTTGAGCGCGTGTATGGACGATGCGCAGTGCTCTGAGCGCTGGCTGTCTCCGTCCCTTCCTCCTCACTCATCGAGAAGTGAATCATTCGTTCCTCCCCATTCCTGCTGTGCCTCACCTCTATAAATCTTGCTCCGGTTTTATTGCCATAATGTTTGCGTTGATTTAACACATGCGGTATGTCATGGTGTCGAGCCGACGAGCTGGTTTATTAAGAGGTCGAGTCGTCAGGGTTGTGTTTTAACAGCGTATTTTCCTCTTTCAATAGGAGATTTACCTCAGCACCTACAGGTGATGATCAACATTCTTCGCTCCGAGGACCGAATCAAACTGGTGAGCACACGCACACATGCACACATTCACACATTCACACTCATGCCTGAATGTGTTTTATTGACGGCTGTAGGCTGTTTGCCGTTTCGTCTCGTTCATTAACCGATGAGAACACGCTCGAGTGTATGTGCGTTATTGAGGAGTTTCCACGTGACACACTCTTTCCAAATAAACCTGTCAACATTTCACGCATGTTTCTTGAAGCGTGTGTGTGTGTGTGTATGTGTGTGTGTGTTGGACAGTATTTAGTGGTTCTGTATGTTAGTGTGCACAGAGATGCACATTGAGGTTATTTTCCTCGTATTACAGTATTAATGAAGACCAGACACAATCCTGATTAGTGAGGACATTTTTTGGCCCCATTTACACACATTTTCAGTGACCTGAGCATAATTAGATTACATTTCACCCCAACAATAAAACAGGTGTTAACCATAGACACATATATATTACAGACATACTTAAACAATGACGAAATTCTGTCCGCAGTGACATGAGGCCATGTGGACGCATTACTGGTGCTACTTCTCCATCCTGGAATATGAATGTGTGTCTGTGGATGTAGGGCTGGGAGATGTAGACAAAATCTTATATCACAACATGGATAATTTCATATCTTGAAATGACATAGCACAATATATTAGGTTTTCTGTAAAATTGCTGAAAAAATGATCTATACGGAATAAGACAATAATGCATTCATTACTGGGCTGCATTTAAAAATTACCGTTTTCTGGTCAGTTACTGATTTGTTATACCCAAACCACATCCTAACGACAGAAATACCTCCCTTTTTAGGTACAAGTTCCTTATCTTTTAGTTGGGCTGATGCCTGTTCTGTGTCAGAGTGTTGTGCCGAGTTTCGCTCTGTGTCATTCTCGTCCATGCTTGTCTTTGTTTTTGTTACAGCACGCCGCTAGTATCTCCTCGCGCCGACCTTAGTGACATCAGTCGGCTGTCTTTTGCGAAATCTGCGATATACTTCATCGATATAGGAAAATATCTATCATTAGATATTTTTTTATTATCATCCTCAGATATGCATTGCCATATTGCACAGCCCTAAGTAGATATAATACATATAAACACATTTCCAAAAACATCTGCTATAACAAAACTGGAGTGTTGTAATGAAAAATGTAATATAATGCAGAACTTCTTATGTAATTGCTTTATCCTGGTCAGGGTCCCGGCAATGTTTTATGTTGTTTTCAATATTTAAATCAAAAAACATTTTTTTCCCCTTTATTTCTCCACACATCATGAGTGTCCTCTATGGCCATGTTTATATAGATATATCTGGATGTAGTGCTGAAACATGTGACCTCTACGCTCATTTTTTCATCTGCTCTTTATCAGTGAACAAACTTTTCCACCGCAGCCAATGTAAAACCTTTATCCACAATGTTAAGCCATTTAGTTCTGCTTTTTTAATTCACATTTCCAAATTTCACATAAAAGAGCTAGTTGGGAAACCTTAGATTTTAGGTAAAATATTAGATATTTTTAACCACAGTAAACTTCACACTTCATTCTTGGGCAGTTTCTGTGTATCATCTAGGTATTAATAATACATTACATCTCACTGAATCTCCCAGTGTGAACTAAAGTGCATATAAGTAAGCAAGAGCGAAATCAGATCATTCATTATCCAGATATCGCTAATGGGATGTTTGCTGTCTACTGACATAAGTGGCTGTTTCTTATTATCTGTGTGTGTGTGTGTGTGTGTGTGTGTGTGTGTTTATGGGTGGCAGGCGGTGCGGTTGGAGAGCGCTTGGTCAGATCGTGTGCGGTACATGGTGGTGGTTTACACCAGCGGCAGACAGGACACGGAGGAAAACATTCTGCTGGGGATGGACTTCAGCAATAAAGACAGGTAATCACACACACACACACACACACACACACACACACACACACACACACACACACAGGTTTGCCTTCAGAAATACTTTTGCTCAATGCTAACAATGAATAGACTTCATCGTACTAGCTTTTGCACATTGCTGACCATGTTAGCACTGTTTTTTCAGACTTTCCTTTGTATTAACAGCACTTTTCTGTTCTTCTATTGGCCAACTGAATCACTGACAAAAAAAAAAAATCAAGGAAAAAGCACACACAACATTTTCACATTTTCTCTGTCTTGTGTTTACTGTCAAGGTCAGTGTCAACCTTTTCCCACCGTCAACTTTTTTTTTTTTTCCTTTTTCCCAATGGTCAAAAAAAACACTTTACTGCAAACTTCCATGATTAAGAACATACGCAGGTGTAACCACTCACTCATTACCTGCTTGTTCTCTGCGACTCCTCTGCATGTTCACAGTCGGTGCTTGACCACACCTTTCTGCCACAATGATCTAAACATTTGTGTAACTCTGTGGATGAGGAAGTTTTGTGCCTTTGCTGTAGTTTTGGAGACAGAAAATTGAGAGAATTGGAGCTCCTTGTGTGACTTGACTGAATCTTCTAGATTACAAAATTGGAATAATGACAAAATATTTTCGACTCGATATGTCGTATATCTTCTTATATTTGCTCCTCTGTTCATGTTTTCCATGCACACTCTGCTGGAACCAAAAAAAAGCTAACAGAGGCATTTTTCATTTATGAAACTTTCCCTTAAGATTACATGAAAACATGCACTGATGTCAAGTATGAAACAAATCCAAGACCAGATGATGCATGAATTTTTAAGCTCAACTTCGACCCTAGCCTTAGAGTCCAAATCCAAAGCCTAACCCCACTGCTAGATAAGAACAAGGCTAAAACAAGATTAGCGTAGTTTTGCTTAACTAATAATGAATACAAATTTCAAACTCATTAGCTACCAAAAACCAAGACCTAATGAATAAACAACTTTACGCTTGCTAGCAAGCTGATTATTGTAATTTCTCTTAGTCCACACTAGCTCAGTGAAGGTGTATCTCAGACCTGACTGAAATCAGGAAGATGAACCTGGTGGTTTGAGTTAGGTTCTGCTGCTACTTCCTCCTCGGTGAGACAGACCAGCTGAGCTTTACTACACTGCGTTAATCTCTGTGGTTACGCACTCATCAAGTCTAACTGCACTCAGACGCTCTGAGTCAGTGTGATGGGCCGCTCGAGCCGACGACGCGAACAGCTGCGATAATAGATCAGTAGCAAGACTTCACATGATTCACTTCAGCTGAAGTCATGAGCATTCAAGTGAAGAGAATCATGATGGAGAAGAGTGTAGATCTTCTGCACCAAATAAGAAGAAAAATACTTTAAATTCCACTTTGTAATTTCTCTAACCTTATGATTTACTAAAAATATCTTGCATACGAAGCATGCTTTTTGTCTTTGGAAGTGTCTTACTTTGCAGTGTTTGTTTGGTGGGAAAACAAATTAGTCAAATATAGTCAAATAGCCATGAATGTATTTGAAGTTTACATCATTAGATTTACACTGGAGCTACAAAGCTAGCATAACTAACAAGTAAGCTACCAGTTTGACCTGTTAAAGGTCACTTCAATAATCTTTCAAGCTGCACTGCATCTATAACATCTTCTATTAAACTGTAGTGATAAAATATCAAAACACAACAGAAAAAATGTTTATTTCACTATTTTTATTCACTCATGTCCATTGCATTATCCAAAACTTAGTAACTTTGAAGAAGTTTTTAAGCTCTACCCACTTCACATTATAACTTACATGCTAGTTTCCTTTTTAAATCTTACAAACCACACAGTAAGCCACATTGTATTTGTAAAACTGTAAAACTGTTTTTCCTCTAATTCAGTTGTTCTCGATACCCAGAACCAAACATTTCCCAAAATGTTGATTATTATTGGATTTACGTTAGATTTTTATACTGAAAATGGCATCAAATATTTTTATATTTTATACAGCACGTTTTCTTGATTAAATAAAGAAACCAAGTAATGACATTCCAACACACCATGCTGTTGAGAGTGTCTTCTCAGTGAAGTTACATTTGAATTAATTTAGTTAATTTTAATTAACATTTTAATTCTAATCACTAGATTTTTATGTAGGTTTTATTAAGTATGCAAAATTCCAATATAGACAATCTTAGGCAAAGCTTGTCTGGTGTTTAAAAAAAAAAACCCTGTTAATAATGCCTTGAATCATCACACACTCGCCTCAAACAGGTGTGTCGAGTTGCTCAGTGTCTCAAACAGGTTTGTGTGTATGATTTGTGACAGTGTGCGACACACCGAGCTATAAAAACGAACGAAAGGATGTCACAGAGCTAAATACAAACTCAGCGAGGAGGCGTGGTGCAAAGACTGGGCATGTAAATGCACGTTAAAGATAGTGATAGTCAAAGTGATAACGTAATATTCCAGTTCACATTTGTGATGATTTAGACGTCAGGTTTGTGCGATGCTAGAGTCTATAGGCTGTAAACTTATGTTACGCGTTAGCTACATTTGCCTCAAGAGGTGTGGCACCCAATAAAAGTCTCGGGTGGTTTTTACTTATATGATGTCGGTTAAGAAGCTCGCAGGACAAAAAAATATAAATAAATTGAAATTTGTTTATCTTTTGGGAAACAGAATCTTTAAAGTTTGTTAGAAAATAGCGTGAGCAATTACGAACAAAAATAACGGAAGTGGGCGGGATTGGGATTTAAAAAAAAAAAGCTTTAAACATCAGACATGTCTTGGCTGAACAACTATATTCAGGGCAATTACAGTGTTTACGTAGGATGTTTGCAGACTGAAAGAGTCAGAGTTGGGTAACAGTTGTGTTTTTTTTTTGTCCTCACAGTAAAAGCTGCTCTATAGGGATGGTTCTGCCTCTTTGGAGCGACACAAAGATCCATTTGGACGGAGACGGGTGAGTGCATCCTCCCCTACTGGTCCAAACACACAAATGCAGCCTCAGTGTGTGTGAATATTGTAGCAACCGTCACCAAATGTTAAAAACGTTTTTTAGAAGTCAGTCATTCTGTCGTCTACAGTTAGAGCACCAGCAGTGTTTTAATGTGTATTTTATTTGTAATCACAGACGTAGCATCACAATGATTTTGGAACAAATTGAGCAACTGGTGTTTGAGCAGGATATTCAGATTCAGAGCTCTGGTTCATAAAAGAATGTCTTAAAAAAAAAAAAAAAAAAAAAAAAAAAAAACAATAATGATGATGATGATGGTTATAAATCTGGGTAAAAACTGTATATTAGTTTTCCATTCCAGGGAAGTTAAAAACAGATTCATCTGATTTGGGATTTGAAATCGGATATTATCATAATATCACTCATATTCTTACTCCTATAACATTTATGGCCGAAAAATAAGTAGTTATGTAGTGCGTATAGATAAATAAGGTATTATCCATGTTTCTTTGTTGCTATATTACATACAGTATTCATCACATTAAAGGTGTTTAGGAAGAGAATGTAAGATGCCCATTAATTGTATGCGAGAGGCTAAACAGGAAGTCAAAAATATTTATTTTAATTTCCAATCATTCAAGAGGAAACGTTAAGCTTTCGAAGTGGATCGGTTGTTGACCTTTGTGTTCCCGTCTGCAGGGGTTTCAGCGTGACTACAGCAGGACGCACACACATCTTTAAACCTGTGTCCGTTCAGGCCATGTGGTAAGACACACTCAAAATCTAGCAATGTAGGCTCTTATTGTCCCCTTAATGGAACAGTTCAGTCAGAAATAAATCCTGTACTAGGTTTTCCCTGATTGCTACTGGTAGCTGATAAGCTGATAAGATTGTTTCTAGTTTTGTAAAATAGCAGAATAAGTATACTTAAAAAAAAAACATTAATGGAACTAAAATCAGATAAAATGTACAATTTGTCATTCATTAATAGATTAAAAATTAATAGTCGGCAAATTGGTGTGGTATAAAAGAAATAAAACACATCAGGACGTGCTGTTATAGGAAAATAATCAACAACAAGCTGGTGTTACTGTTACCTCCCTGAAGTTGATTACATTAATATAATAATCCAGTATGAGCTATTATATTATCATATACAATTCTGCCTTCAGACTTCAGGCCTCCAACCTGAGTGTGATGCTGGTGCTGAGGAAGAACGTGATTCCTTTTCTCACAATGGAGAAGTGACAGTTTTGTGACGTCATTTTGTGCATTTTTCTATATAACAGTGTGTTATAGAGTGTCAGAAACCACAACCTGTTCTGTTTGGAAAAACATTAACATGCAGTTTGCAGACATGCTAAACTGGTAGCTATAAACTTCCCTTACTTGTTAGCTACAGTCGCTTTTTAAGTCTAGTGCAAAACCAGGAAGGAGCAAACTTTGGATTTGACTTATCGATTACAGTTGGGGTAAAGGGAAAATTAGGAAAAGCATTGCGTTAACCCTTGACTGCCTTCTGAATGTAAATTTAGCTCAGAAAGGCAAGAAGAGTTTTAATATTATCGCAGATATTATCGCAAATATTCAAAGATCAACAGGAAATTTGAAAGCTGGTCCTACTGCATTCATAGTCATATTTATTTGAATAAAAAATGGAAGGTGATACCTCATGACACAGCAGCATTGTTGTTCTGAGAAGCTCTGGTTTCATGTGGCCAGAGTGTGAATAACTCATTTCATTACGATGGAAAAAGGAAGCGATGACGGTAGATACGCGTGCGTGCTTTCAGCTGATCGTGGTCATACAGAAGGCCTTGTTCAGGTGGCTGGGTGGGTCAGGAGCTTTATTTCTGAGCACACACTGCTTGTTAACACTGTTGATCAGATCTACTGAGAGATTCACCAAACTCAGCCATTGGCTGCCACCTGTTGGTGGGTGTGTGTAACTGACATTGCTTACTGATGAGATTATTTTGTATGCACTTCACGTTTTCCTCCCAGGTTCTGACTGATGGAATCGAATAGAGGAGACGTTTATTTTTATAGTGTTTTACAGACAGTGCACTTACCCTAGTGATTTATGCCAGCTTTACACTGTATGATTTTCATCTCCATGTTGTTGTCACAGACAAGAATTGCATGTCATAAAATAATTCTGTATGCGTCTTAATATGCATAATGTGATTGGCTCATCTGCCAGTTTAGTGCCTTTGCGGCCAAAGACAGCCGACGCCAAAGTTCTGGCAATGTGTCAGAAATGCTTGAGTAAAATCTCAGGATGTGAGTGCTGCTCCAACACTCATCTAAAAAACCACCAATAGCAGGACTGCATAGAAAAAAAACCAGCAACGGCAAAACGTAAACGAAACATGCTAATGGACTGGAAACATATCCTTATTTTAAGAATGTTTCTCTTTACGTGTCTCTGTTACATGTCTCCTCTGACTGATGACGTAAGCAGAAATTTGCTTTATCATTAGAGGATCTTCGTCGTATAATCTGAAATGGAGAACATGTTAACACACAGTATGATATACAATTCAGCCAAGATTTTTTTACAGTGTGAAAAGTACTAGATTGTTGATTCTAGGCTTAAGCCCATAAATGATAAGACAGCTATGGACAAAAGAAACCTTGAGAGGATTTAGTGGGAAGTTCAGTCTAATCTGGACGGCACTGTGAACCATTAATTTTATCTGAAAGTAAAGGAATTGATGTTTATATTGAGTAATGGTTAAACGTATACTTAGAAGTATGCGTATAATAGACAGATTGGCCATCGTCAGGTGCAGGTATGAGCGAGCAGGATGGGAACAGTCCAGTTTCCGGTCTCTCACTCCTGACCTTTGCGCTGTTACCAGGTCGGCTCTGCAGGTGCTGCACAAAGCATGCGAGGTGTCGCGGAGATATAACTACTTCCCTGGCGGAATTGCACTCACCTGGACGGGCTACTATGAGAGCTGCATCTCCTCCGAACAGAGCTGCATCAATGAGTGGAACGCCATGCAGGACCTGGAGACGCTGCGACCCGACTCGCCCGCCATGTTCGGAGACAAGTGAGTTCTTAATCTTACCTTGATCTAACCTGATCACTTTGTTCTTTGAAGAGTGCAATGTATCCTCAGTATATTTCAGTATATTTTAGGGTCTCGTCCACTGACATACACTAAGTTTTTGGTAGTAAAATTTTCTTTTCTTTGTCTAGTTTCTTTGACATACTGTGACATGAAATAAGGTAGCTGAATAAGCGGAAAACTCTCAAAATAGATCCCGGATCAATCGCTCTTCAACCTGGTGCATGTGCTTGGAGCATAGCAGCTTGATTCTACGTATATCAAGTAGTTTTTTTGTAGCTTTTATCGTGGCTCAAACCGAAGCGCTTCTGTGATTTAATCTTCATCTGGCGTTCTTTCCAGGCCGACGGAGGGAGAGCGAACCGAATGCCTCATCAAAACCAAACTCAGGAGCATCATGATGCTGCAGGACCTGGAGAATGTGACGTCTAAGGAGGTGACGAACAAACCTGCCGTGTGTAGCTCTGTAATGTCAGAGTGAAATTCCTAGAATGTACCAAATGTCACACATTCTGCATAAAACATAAAAGTTTATAATTTATTTAGCATTAAATGCACTCCTACACTCTGTTAATCAGAGCACAGTACCTTCTGGCCAATCAGAATTGAGAATTTACAAGCAATGTTGTATAAATTTAATTAATGGTAGGTAAATAGATGTGCTCATGATTAGTCTAGCTATTGTAGCTCTAGTGTTAAGGATGTTTAAAAAAAACCCATTGTGTTATGTGTTTGTTCACACCTCTGTCAGATCCGTAACGAGCTCGAGCAGCACATGAACTGCAATCTGAAGGAGTACAAAGAGTTCATTGACAACGAGATTCTGCTGATCCTGGGTCAGATGGATAAAGCCACGCTCATATTCGACCACCTCTACCTGGTTAGTGGAAAAATTAAAAGTTTTAATGGCTTGTTAAACGTTTTAAAGTTAAAGGAGTACTAAAAATAACAATAATGCTGAAAACAATGTGTGTTATGTAAATCCTGTGGGTTTTTAAAATGTATTTTAGGGATCTGAATGGAACGCTTCGAATCTAGAGGAGCTACAGGAGACAGGGTGCGTTAAACTGTATGGATGTATAGAAACGACTTTTAATGCTGTCAGTGTATGCTCTTATAGCTTTCTTGGATTCTCCTATTAACCAAACATTTTAGTATGGATGCATGTTATGCAATATGATATACCCTGAATGGGACGCCCTTAATCAACACTGTAACGTTTTGTTCTTAGGGTGGGCTACATCCTAAATGTCACACGTGAGATCGACAACTTTTTCCCGGGGACTTTTTGTTACCACAATGTGCGTGTGTACGATGAAGAGACCACGGACCTGCTGGCTCACTGGAACGACACGTACAACTTCATCGTTAAGGCTAAGTAAGACGCACACAACAGTCAGTAGTGTTTTATTTTTGTTCTTCTTGTTGTTGTCGTTTTATGAAATTTTATTTCTCAAACAAGTTGACCTATCTTCACTATGTTACCACGTTTGCTAAAAAGCAGTAGCGTCAGTAGCAGAAAATGCGTAGAGGGCGATAGTTATGGAGTCAGGTATTGGTCATTAAGATACAATAAACTGTTGTGAACATAGGTGTGTTACTGTTTCTATTCATTATATGTTGGCAGAACAGTTAGGAAAAAAATCAAATGATACGTGGACAGAAAATTTAAATATACTTCAGTTTATTATTATGGTGGTATGATCATGTTTAACACAGTGACAGAATCAGTCCTTAGAAAGGTTTGGATGCTACTGTGTTCATTCCTTGGTTTTAATTTTTGTTTCACACTTTCTCACCTCTCTGAATTTTCAGGAAGAACCATTCTAAGTGTCTGGTCCACTGTAAGATGGGTGTAAGCCGCTCGGCATCTACGGTCATAGCCTACGCCATGAAAGAGTACGGCTGGACCCTGGAGAAGGCCTACAACTTCGTCAAAGAGAAACGCAGTGTCACGCGGCCCAATGACAGCTTCATGAGACAGCTAGCCGAATATGAGGGCATTCTGGATGCAAGGTAAGCATTTTCCCCACAGAGGAGATCTGCTTTACAATTTCACCATTCAAAATATACTTATGTAATACCAAAAATACCAAGCGTTATGACTGTTGGACTGCAGTTGGGCAGTTACATTAGTTTTTTGGCAGACCTTTCACTTTAATGAAAAATCTTTGTAAAGTAAGTTTCTCAGAAAAAAAACAATTCACTATTATGTTTGAAAAATGCCCTTCCATTATCATTTCCAGCATTAGTTATGTAGTAACCAATATCCATTTGCACAATATTTAAAAGGGGCAATCATGCAACTTTTGTAAATACTCTACAGCAAGCAACGTCACAATCGGCTGTGGCATCCAGACTCTGAGTGTGATCACCCTGACTGTCAGCGTCCGGCAGCACCCTGCTGCGCCGACTCCTCGTCCCCAGGGGCCGGTCCCTCGTGCTGCGAAGCTGCTGCTCACTCTTCGCCCCTTGCTTTGGAACTTGACCCGTCCAACCCCCAAAACTACAACTACTATTTCCGGCGTCTGTCGGACTCTGCGCTGGACAGCGAGCCGTCAACACCGGTGCGTATGCCGCCGCCGCTGCTGGATGTGGATCGCGTCTACATTGAGATCGAGGATGTGGAGCGTGATGCCCTGCTGGATGATGAGGCATTTGAAACACCCCGCTTCACCGCTCCTGCTGGAGAGGGCACAGCAGCACAGACTTGCACCCGTGGTGCCGAACCGTTGGAGGAGCTGCGCCTGCGCCTTGAGTTCAGCACTGTAGAAGAGGAAGATGAGGAGGAGGCAAAAAAAGAACAGGAGGAGATGCAGGCACTGGCCGAGGGGGGGAGGAGAGAGAGAGAAGGAGGTGTGGGGGGGGCAGAGTGTGAGGCGAGTGGCATCGATCTGGGTAACATGAATCACCTGTGCAACGAGAACTCCAACAACAACAACCACCTCCGAACACAAAACAATCTTGCTGTGAGTAAAGGTTTTGCTGACTTGTTTGATTTGTTGTTGTCTGACTGCTTTATGTCGTGATTGTAGCTGTGTAACAGAAAATATGTCAGAATTATAGTCAGAAAATGTAGTAAATATAATTTCTGTCATAGACGCTCCATTCCTCAGTCATTGTTCTGGAAGTTTTTTGTTTTAAAGACCCTAATTACTACAGACTGAATTTGGTTATGTGACCTTTAGCTAAAACATTTTTTTCAGTAATGTTCTGTTGTCTGGCCTTTCTGTATAGGAGAATACCCTTAAGAAACAGGCATCTAAACCCAGACCACTATCCAGCTCTCTCACAGCCCCCAGTACCGTCTCTAATGCCAGTGGACATGGCCTTGTCCCCTTACCCCTCTCTGGTGTGCCTAGTATCTCTGTCGAAGTGCCAGCTTGCAGCAGTGTTGCAGTCAAGGCCATCACACCCACGCGCCTATGGCCTTGTGGCCCAAACTGCAAGTGCACCAAGTGCAGCAAGACAGCTTCAGATTCGTGTGTCTCCTCAGCCATTCCACCCTTGGTGCATAAGGACAAGTCCGGAAGCCTGTCACAGAAACCTGATCTTCAGCAAACAAAGGATACAGCACTGGGGCAAGTGGTCAAAAGGAATGAAGTATCAGCAGGCAAGGACAAGGCAGAAGAGAGGTCTCCAGTTATTCCCAGAGAGGGGAGCTCGCAGCAACAGCAGGAGACACTAGACCAGCTCCATAGGTCCGGCCTGGTCAGGCGGCGAGCTGAGAGGCTGGAGAAACTTTCAGGCTTGTTCCAGGAACGTTTCCGCGAACACGCAGGGACTACAGCACGAGACTCTGCAGAGACAACAGAGCGTCCTTCTGCATCTGTCGAATCTTCATCTGGAATGGGCGGTACTCCAGCAGACTTTTGGACATCAGTGCCACCTGTAGCTGAAGACTCGGGAGCACTTACGCCAGTCTCATCCCCACACGGCTCCACGCTGACACGCAGCTCGAGCAGCGACAGCATCCGCAGCATTCGTGGAAAGCCGGGTCTGGTGCGGCAGCGGGCACAGGAGATAGAAGCGAGGATGCGCCTGGCCGGACTCACAGTGCCTTCCCGTCTAAAGCGCTCCAACTCATTAGCCAAGCTCGGCAGTCTCACCTTCTCCACGGAGGACCTGTGCTCCTCAGCATGCTCTTCTGACGCTGGCACCCTTCTTCTTCTCACGCTCTCCCCGGAGCCAGAGGGCACTATCAGTCCAGATTGGGACCGTGCCAATCTCTGCTCTGCCACTACAGCCATGGAGCTCTTCAGTCCCGGAGCAACAGGAACACCTGAGCCCAGGAGCTGACAATAAGGGAGGGGGATTTGTGCAAGATGATGATGTATTTGGACAAAGCTTCCCTTCCTGAAAACCTCTTTCTCTTAAATGGAAGGATTGGCCATCCGCAAATCGATACCCAGGTGGGGCGTTAGGGTTTGCAGTAAAAAGATCTCTTTAATGGGTGGATTGGAAAAGGCCCGGCTGAAGTTCCTGGAATATGTGTGGAAGGACTGTGCTTTACCCAAATTAAAATGTAGAGTTGGGGAAAAAACAGGGTTTGCAACACAAAAACTGCTGTCCCAAAAGCCTTTCCTCTTACTTGAGAGGATTGGTCATCTACAAATGGTGTCAAAGGGAACATCCTGCTGAAGTTCTTACAACTTGCATGGAAGGACTGCGCAGTAGATGAACTAACAAATAGAGTTCAGAATGAACAGACCTTTTAAATGCTGTGAATATTAAAAATATGCTACTCAAGGAAACAGGTTATCCAAATATTTCGAGAAGGCTCTTGTGGTTTTAAGGCTTTTGTTGCATGGAACTGAAGCTGAAAATGTGTGAGAAAAACTACGTGTACACCGAGTGCTCTTCGGCCAAGCGTCCAAGGAAACCATTGCTTTGGTTCCCCTTCCTGCTGAGCAGCCATATTTCACAAGAAATTGCTACCTGTTGTCTGTGCGTCTACACATCAAAGTCTGGTTCGGTGTGAATCCCATCTTCCTGCTTACTCACATTTTTGATGACTTTCTGGATACTTCTGAACAGCAAAGGGAAAGGGATTTCCAAATCACTGCTGGTTACTTAGTGTGTGCTGAGAAGTTTCTAGAATGGAAAAACACAATTCTGTTTCAATCTCTCTGCTGATCACTCTGCTCTGTATATCAACAGATGTTGCTGGAGATACATAGCTGTATTTTGCTCTGGTCTGAATTCCATGGTTCATTTTACCACTGAATGTTAACACTGGGCACATGATGGCAGTCTGGACTTGTTTGAAATATTATATTGAAAACACTAAGATGTGTTTGTGTCTGTGTGTGGGAGAAGGCTTTCAAGTCTTCTTAAGGTGTTTTGGAGAAACAGTGGTTGATATTTTGTCTCAGACCCTCATAGTGATGATTTCCTTGAATGCTTTAATATGGAAGCTATCACTTTAGCACCTTAGGGACTTTTTGGTATCTGTCAAAAATGTGATTCAGTGAGAACGCTGCATTTGGGGGCTACGTCAATCACTACGGTCATTTACCCCGGTTTTGGGTTAGATGATGAGAAACTAATCCTGGTTGTCATGTAACGTCCAGAGCTATATTTTCCAGCGGTAGAACTCTACAAGGGCAGCTCTTGTCAACCCTTAACTTGGCACACACTCAGTGTGTTCGCAGGTCTACTGGGTTATAGCACAAAATAAATATATGTCCTCTAAAATCCACAAAGCTCCACAAACACGCCTATGACGAACCAGCAATGCATATCAGTGGAGGCTAAAACATCCTATGAACGTGGTATAAGGATGTTTCTGGAACATCAGCCCCAGACAAGATTCCTGAGCAATCACAGTTACTCTGTATTCACACTAGCAAGAGAAAAAGCAGCAGGCATCCGTTCATTTTCATCACACAGGGTGTATGTTCGTCACAGAGTTGCGAATCCAGCAATAAGGAGGAGGGGGGGTATTTTATTTATAAATTCAATTAACATCTGGATTAAGATTTTTCTCAATTCGGCCAAACTTCGCCACGGGTTATCTGTCTGCCCACTTCTACTTCCTTACAACTTCAGTTCCTACTTGCATTTAGTTCCAATTCTACATTGATTGCCACTTGAAAATGAAATAGAAACTGAAGTTGCCTCAGTTCTATCTTATTATAGTATTAAATTGTGTTTTTAGCGAAAGAAACCCAGGGATTTGTATAAATTCTAGACTAGAGCATATACACTTTCATTACTTCCTTTTTCCAAGGAATAAAACACGACCCGGTGGTGATGCGTAGATTATTTTCCCATAACAGCAAATCCCTAAAGTGTTTTAGTCCTCTTATATCACAGCAACTTACTGTGACTTTTTATGCTTTTATAGTGTTTAACGTTATGTACGTGAAACAAGGTAGTTCCTGTTACTATTACTTACATTATAGAAGCTATAAAAAGTAATTCCCTCACCTTCTCTTGAAGTTAATAAGAAAAAACCCAGCTTGTCATTTAACCTAGAAACCACAAAACTCAACATCATGGCGGAAAACTTGCTGACTGTTACAAAGCGCTGACACTGGAGACTCCTTCCAAAAAAAAAAATGCTAAATAAAAATCTCCTTACAGAAAACTTCACCATATCAACAATTATATGTTTTTCTTTGTTAAATAGCAACAGTTTATTGTTAGATTTCGATTGTGGTGCGTCCACCATACAAGTTCCTGTGAAAGATCTGTTACTATGGAAATAATAACGTATTAGAACAAACACATTAATATAAACCTGTGGTTTGAGTTGCAGACAGAACTACTGACAGAGCTGCCGTTACCTAAAATTAGTCCACGCCTTCTGACCAATCAGAATTAAGAATTCAGCAGCACTGTGGTATAAGGGGATTTATAAAAGTGACGACAGTTGCGCTACACAACCATGAAAACATGGAAAACGCGGACCAGGAGTGACATCATTGACATGTTAGCTGCTAGTATGAACGCAGAGTAAGATTATAACGACTCTCTCCTTTGTAATACTGTACGTTTCACTTAGAGTGGAAGATTCTAGATGTAGTAAGCAGGTTCTAGTTACCGAATGGTTTCTTCAGATATTTGCCTTGATCTAGAAAGAGCCGGAAGGGTAGAGATCAAAAAGAAATGAGGTCTGTTTTCTCCTACTGAACAAATATAAATCGAAATTTCTATATAATTATTTGAATTTTTAAAGATGAATATGATTTGATCAAATCTTGGTGTGTTTTGAAATACATTTCAGACTTAAAAATCACAGACACACAAACACAACTATGTGTATGTATGTATGTATTGTGTGTGTGTGTGTGTGTGTGTGTGTGTGTGTGTGTGTGTGCGCCGTTTGTCTGTAATTGCATTCCAACATGACTGAGTTTGGGAGTTTGTTGATTTCTATCAGGATCATGTGATGTGTATCTGTCGTATGATAGTGTGTGCTGTCCTGAGGGTCTCAAAATTCCTGTGTGTGAGATCACAAGATCGACAGCCACACACACACACACACACACACACACACACACACACACACACAAACTCAGTTATACAGGTATTCTATGTTCCAGCACACTCATTCACCCATCACTATTACACACACTCATTCTCTGTCAGGTTTGTTCCCATTTTTTCAAATCAGTCGACAAGTTTCAATATTTAAGTACTTGAGTTATTTTTTATTATGCAAAATACCTTTTTTTTAAATCTTATTTTGTACATCTAACAATGCTGTTCTGTTGTATGCGTGTTTCTGACTGAAGTGTGTCTTGTATATACCTTTGCATGCGAGCGCGAGTGACGTCCCAAACCATGGACCGTGCGATTACTGTGAAATATTTATGAGAGATGAAAAGAAAAAAAAAAAACCCTTCCAAGTGTGTGAGTGCACGTTAGTATTTATCCATGAGCAGGCTCATACGATACACACACGCTCCAATCGAATGCACACGCATCACAATGCACTGTATGTAAATATGTTTGTAGGTGACAAAATGGCCGGTACTTGCATCCTCATTACAACTCTGAAGGGAAACCTTTGGTTTTTGGCTTGAAAAAGGCACTACTGTACACCTGCACAACAACCTGATATCTGAATTTTACTTCCAAATCCTGATATCGTACTGTTAAAAAAAACATCTTGGGTTTCCTGAGACAAGGTTGGGCTCGGATTCACCGAGGAAACATCAAGTTCACACGTCTGCGTTGCTGATCAAAGGAAAAGCTAGTGATTTTAGCGAAACAATATTACCCACGTACACAGATTGCAATCAACAAATTTGAATAAATTATAATCGATAGCTCCAAAGATTTCAAATTCCCATGGTTTTTTTTTTTTTTAATAGAGCTGAAGCATTTTAATGTTTATTTTCTTTTTTTTTTTTTTTTTCCACAGACTCGTTCGCAGTCTGTGTGTTTTTACAGCAGATGTGCTCCACATTATTGTGCAATTTCAGATTACTCATATTAGGGAGGAACTGCATTGACGCAGGGTGCTTGGCCCCCTTTTTTTTTTTTACTCATCCCCACAAACAGAAGCACTAGCGAGAGCTGCTAGTTACTGCCCATGATTTTAAAAGAATCACCACTCTGTTGTGTCAAATGATTATTATCAGAAATTTCAGCCATAGCTCTGTGAATTCTGTTTACAAGGTTTTTTGGTAACGCTTTACATGAAGGTTCCCTTAACTGGCGATATTTAACACATGAAAAAATGCAAGCTGCAGCATTAACACAACATCAGTAATATTAACGAAGTGGCTAACACTTGTATTAATTAATAAACCAAATAAGCCAAATAATCACCTGCATTAAACAGTGTTCATGAAATGAAGCCCAGAATGAATAACACCTGAATGAAAACACGTTAGTGTCTGAAAAGCAAGTTCATTAAGTTATCAACAGGATAACAGGGAACAGGGAACATTAAATCTTTGCTCTCTCATGTGGATTTTTAGTCAGACCAGGTTATTTCATTAACAATTCAGACAAATGTTGTTGTAGTTTGGTAACACTACTTACAGTTTATTAATGCTGACATTTAAGATTTGTTAATGTTTACTAATGGAACCCTAATGTAAAATGTTATTAGGTTTGGTTTCTTTGGCTGGTTGTGCTTTTGGACATTATGTTTTTCAAAAATGTACACTGATTTATGATTTAATCAGGGACAAGCCATTTCATTTTGTCCAAAACAAGCATTGTGGAAATCTGATTGATGAGTTTACTGATGAGTTGTCTGTCATAATCATCTTCTGGTTCCCAAATCTTAGGGAAAAACAGGGTCCTCACTTTTCCTAGGTGCAATGATGCAGAGATTCATTTCCATCCATCTTTCAGGAGCAGCTGCGAGACTATAGATTTGTGATTCCCGAGTAGAAGTGTTGAGGAAAATTCTGGGATGTGTTTTGAATTTGGGAACCTGAGTTTGATTTTCCTGTATGCCCTCTAGGGCTCGAGTGTTTGCGTTTTAACGTTCTTGCCAATCCCGTTCCACTGAGCCACGATTCATGCCAAGAGTGTCCCTGAACACCCTTCACCCTGACACAAGCCATTGCCATTTCGCCTCTGATGCCACTTCAAGTCAAAGGAGTTGCTGGTTCATGTCATTCACATTAGTGTTGCGTTATTAAAGTGCCTTATAGTGAAACACCAGAGGCATGGTTCAGTCTGTATCGTCCCTTCTGTTATGTTGCCAACAATTTTGTTATAAAGCTGTTCTCTTTCATTTTTGAGTTTTTATACCATTTAGGCTTGATTATCTGACTTTTTTTTAAAAAAAAATAAATCCTGGAAGAGAAAAACAAACAGCATACTTCTTGAGAAGAATTGTACACGGTCGTTATATATAGAGTTGCCAAGTTCTCACTCCAAACAGAGGACATTTTTAGCACATTCTGGCTCAGCCATGACCAAAGTTAAAGTAAATGTCCAATGCCAGTCAGTCAGTATAGACTTTATTTCATGAGGAAGCTAATTTAGCTCAGCTGATGCCACTTTTACTGCACCTTTGGGAAGAATGGTTTGAGTGAACAAGAGAGATTTCATCACTACATGAATCATATGTAATTTTGTGACGTATCTGGGCCTCCACTAAAGCAGCCATATCGTCGCTAAGGCCCTTCATGCAAATAGGAAGAGGTTGTGATGTGTACGCAATTCTCTTATTCACTACTGTTGCCATTAGTTTTGTTTTATATTTAAGTATGCAGTAATTTTGTCTTTTGTACCGCAAGATTTGCTGTAGTTCTGACGCATATTGCACTTTGTACATTTTGTGGAAATGATGTACTGTGTGTATATTATGGAAATAAACTTTCTTTTTCCATTCAGTTCTGTTCAGGTTTCTTTTTTTTTTTGTCAAATGTCACAGTTCACCTCTACAACAACCTGATCTTTGAATTTTCTTCCATGACTTTTGTTTCAAGCCGCTGTTAAAGGCAGACAAAAAGTGTAAAACAAAGTGTAGTGAGAGCTGCTAGGCAATGCCCATGATTAAAAAATAATTACACTCTTTTGTGCGAACTGAATACACCATCAGTAGCTACCATTTGTATTAACTGAAGTTTTTAAATAATAAAACAAATGAGACAAATAATCCCATGCATTACCCAATGTTCATACTAACAGTGAGTACAATAAAGCTCACAATGACTGACATGAACAGTGCCTTAATGAACGTGTTTGTGGTTGTTAACAGGTAAAATTCAGAACTGAGTTTTAATATTTACACCTGGAGACCAGACAGCAGTAAATGATCAACATTTAAGAACATTTAATTATTGCTAATTTTTAGCCTTTTAGTCCTGTCCAGGTTTCTTTCTCGGCAAATATTGAGATTCATAAGAATTGAGTTATCTGAAAGCCGGGGGTATAAATATAAAGCATGTTGCAGTACCCGATGTGTGTAGCTTCAGATTAGAGTTTCTAAATTACTTGAATTGCCAGTTAAGTGACCACTTGAGGGTGAATTTTGAACTTGTGCATGAGAAAGCCTGGATAGAAATAACATATTTATGAACATGTTTCATTGATAAATGCAATAAACGGTCCTAGAAGCAGATTTGGTTAAAAATAAATAAATAAATAAAAATAATAATAATAATAATTCAAATAAAATGGGTATACATTATTGGCTTTCATGATTCATTGCTCTTTTTTTTTTTTTTTTACAGTATGCTCTTTCAGTCATCGTTTGAATATTCAGATCTGATAGACATTGCCAACAATTTCCTGATGCTGTATGTACAATTAGTTTAAGAGTTTGCAGAACATTTGGAAGGAGACACACTTTCTGAGAGCACCCTGGCTCCACTTAATGCTGCTCCGACTCTGATTGGTTGGCTGGAGAAACCGCTTTTCTTCTCTCTGATTGGCTAACTGAGTCGGCATGCTTGGCACGGCAGTGTGGTTGAGCTCAGCTCAGCTCATGCAGCCACCGGCCACTGGCATTAATTAGCATGACATCAGTGTGGAAAAGCTTGTTTTTCCACATAATACTGTTTAGGGGAGATTAATGGACAGTGACTACATGGAATGTATGTATTGAGGCAATGGCTTGGTTTAGCTTGGGCAGATCTTACAGTCAGTGTTAGAATTGTCGAAAAGTAGCATCATGGGTTCCTGCAAAAAATATTTCCCTCTCATGAATTAAGGTTTTTCAAAAAATAAAAATAGGCTGAAACAGACTGCGCTGGTACACACCTAGAACCGAGAGGAACAGCGAGAGTGCTCTGCTTCCGTGGTGATAGTGAGAGAATCTGCTGGAAAACAGGAAATAAGAGTGTGCAATGTCATGACTGGCATGAGGATCACTATGGAGTCTTTCCCTCTCACAGATCATTGAATGGTCAGACAGAAATGAATCACTTTCAACACAAATGCAGTACAGCCTGACATGAGCTTGTGCCTAGTTTATAATCCCTGAAGGTCAACACATTCAAATGATGTCATTTCCTTTCTAACCCTCTCCCTAAATAAACAGATCCAGTTTGTGATGCCTCGAGGAGAGCCTTACATGTGTTTGTATTCACTAACGTTAGTAAGGATTAAACATATCGGAATGTGCTCTTACAGAAAAATAATCAACGACATGCTGATGTGTTGCAGCCTGACATGAAGCAGTTATCTAACCTCTCTCTCTCTCTCTCTCTCTTGAAGTTAATAATAATAATAAAAAAAAAAAGCTCGTCATGTTGCAGAGAAAACGCAGAACACAAACTCCACTGTCCTTGAAGACTTTACCATGACTGAAAATATTTTTTTTTTTGCTACAAAGTGCTGACCCAGGAGACTCCTTCCATGAACGTTAAATAAACTTCTTGTTACAGAAAGCTTCTCCATATCAACAATTACACATATTTTAATCCGCTTATTATTAGGTTTAGATCAGGAGGGTCCAGATTTATCCACAAATGTGGGTGCAGGTTTTCATTCCAATCAAGCAGCAGACACGCCTGATTCCACCTGTTTAATCAGTTGATCTTGGCTTTCAGTAGACTCAGGTGTGGCTTCTGCTTGGTCGGAATGAAAACCTGCACCCACACCGGCCCTTTCCTGATAAGATTGGACACCCCAGTTTAGATTATATGGAGCGCCATCTATACAAGTACTTGTGAACTAGTGTTGCTGTGGAACCGTTAATGCATTAGAATGAGCACCTTAATATAGACCTGAGATTTGTTATGCAACTGGCACTATTGTCAGACTTGACAGTAAGAATCAACATCCTTTAACCAATCAGATTCAAGAATTCAACAGCACTGTGGTGTAGTAGATTTTATTTATACCCTGCTTTTCAGTAACTCCATGTTTCTATTATTTGTCTATTGTTAGTTTTTCTGTAACGTTTCATGGACTGTCTGTTCTCGGCGCCTGCAGATTTTTTACCCGTCTCGAAGAAACACATCCTGTTTGGCCGTTGCTGTGGAGGCTGAGAGGAAAAACAGGGAGATTTCACTATGACTGTTGTAGCTGTTCTGTGTTTTTATTGCCTTGCAGTGTCAGTATCTCTCGCTCGCTTTTCCCTTCTGCGTTCACATTTTCTGTTCCATTTCCCTTTTCACACTACCGGCTCTCTCTTCCCACACACATTCCCTTTCTCTGTAGTGGGCTTAAACAGATTTAGGACTCTTGAGTGAAGACACGCCATGCTAAACACTTGCTTTCCAAACACACTCTCTCTCACTTCATTGGCAGAATCATTGTTTAATCCAGAGTGCACTGTTCTCTGTTCTGTGACACAAAAGTTGATTTGGTGCATGTTCAAAGAATGTTGAATCTCTGCATAGGTTATGATCTAGCCATAATAAAGTTAGTCATTCACCACATCGCGGTCTTGTGTCTACATACAAAGTAATGAATTAGCAGCAGACAGAACGATTTTCGGTTTTCCGCCATGTGTAGCCAGGAATAGAAATTCCATGTTGATTCAATAACCTTAATGGGTTGATACCACTGTAGCCGATGGGGGGATCTGGGCTTTTTGGCATTGTAATTTGGTGACATCATATGTTAGCAAGGGGCTTAATAAGATCCAAATTGTGCTACAGTATCCAAACACCGCAAAGACTGCATATGCCTCAACATTTTAACCAAAAGTCTGAAAGCTTTTATCTATCTATCTATATATATATATATATATATATATATATATATATATATATATATATTATACTTTAGGAAAAGACCAGGCAATGTTTTTCTAATCTTCAACTGTCCAGTTTCTGTGAATCTGAGCCCACTGTTGCATCCTGTTCTTGGCTGACATGAGTGAAACTTCACCTGTTGTAACCAATCTGCCTCAAGGTTTGATGTGTTGTGCACTCTGAGATGCTTTTCTGCTCACCACGGTTGTAAAGAGTGGTTATCTGAGTTACTGTAGCCTTCCTGTCAGCTTGAACTGGTCCGACCTTCATTCTCCTCCAGCCTCTCTCATCAACAAGGCAGAACTACTGCTCACTGGATGTTTTTTGTTTTTCATAGCACTCTGTTAAAACTCTAGAGACTGTTGTGCATGAAATTCCTAGGAAATTTGAAATTTCTGAAATACTCAAACCAGCCGTCTGGCACCAACAACCATGCCACCTCTCTGCCCTGTCCATCAAGAGGACTGGACCACCACAGGACTACAACTGACCAGGTATTAGTTGGACAGTGGACCATTCTCACACAGCACAGCAATGACATTGACACTGTTGTGTCATGCTGGGGTGAGAAACAATCCACCAACCAAAAGTATCCAACCAACAGCTGTGCTGTGGACAAACCTGACAATAATGAATGTCTAGAGGTCAATTACTATAAATAGAGCACAATCACATTTAAGACATTGGCTTGGCCAGGACCTTCATATGCTCGGTTTGAAGCCGAGAAATTGAGGGCACTTCAGGATCCCCATTAAGGGATCCCTAATAATATTTACAGATTGTGTCCAGAGTTTTCCTACTTCAACAAACCTCTCCTTCTGCTGCTGTGGATGGTCCCACATTGATACCCTAAAGATGTGCCCAATCTCACCTGACACTGTAGATTTGTACACTAAAAGAACTGCTGCTGTAATCATAACAACTGTCCTCTGCTTATCCTAGGAATCTTATTCACATTCTGCTCACACTGAACATAATTTCAACACACATACTGGTTGATTGTTTGAATATAATTTATAATCACACTAACTGATGTCACCCAAAAGAGGATGGCTTCCCTTTGAGTCTGGTACCTCTCAAGGTTTCTTTTCTACCAAACTTAAAAATGATTTATGTAACTTTTAAGGCAGAAAAATCTGTCTCTGAATGTTTCATAGATAGATAGATAGACAGCTTGGCTGATTGATTGGATGGATGGATGGATGGATTACTTTATTGATCCCAGAGAGGAAATTTGGGAAATTTACACAAGATATACACTATATATTCACATTTCCAGGATGAAATATACATATTAAAGGTACAAAAGTTAAGTGCACCCCTCCAGCAATAAGGAAAGGTACAGTTTAGTACCCTTTTTTATGAGAGTGTGTGTTAAATTACATTTCCCATCAGTACCAACTAATCAAGAATCAACTTTTGCCTGTAAGTTCCTGATAAAGGCATCTGATTGTAGACGAGAGTGACTCTTGGGCCTTGGCTCTGTCCTGCTCTCATCTGTAGAATGAATTCACAGAGGAAGAGGAGTTACTTATTTCATTAAGTAAAAGTGGGCCGTGACATCACAGCACAGGAGAGCAATAAAAATCTTTCGACGACACAGTTTTGAAGAAGAAGAGTACCAGGAACTCGGACCGCAAATCCAACAAAGAGTCGTCTTGTCCTGGTGGAGAGAGCAGCTCGGTTATTGAAATCCATGGTGCTCAGCGGTGAGTGACGCACACACAAATTTGGAAGGCATCATTACATTATTTAGGGATCTATTCTCCAACTTTACTTTTTGAATCTTTCTATTGTCTTCTATTTTTTCACTGTGAATAGATTAGCTTGCTAGCAATAGTAGAGAGTAGCTTTACTTCCCAAATTGTGTGTGGAAGCAGAAAATCATGCAGGCACAAGACGATCAGGTGATTTGCCTTAAGCCTGGGTGAAGATAGCAGGACAATGGTACAGTTGTGGTACTTCAGGATAAGAGATTGGCCTTGCAGACTGCAGATGTCATTTTTTTTGCCTTTCAAAGTTTAACAAATAATCTAAAAATAAATGTAAAAAGGGACAGAATTTCTGGAGTGCTACACTGATACTTTAACGTTTTTGCTGACTGGACTGATTTTGGGCTTTAGGGAAAAGCTACAGCTCAAAAACTTGTAAACATGCTAGCACGCCCAATAATAAATGAATGCTCCAGTTAGCATGACACAAATGAGTTTGCTGCCTGAACTGTACTAACTTTATTCTAAGAATAAACTCTTCATTTTTATGCTGTGAGAACAAGCTTTTAAAAACAAATGAATGCTGTCTTTACATAGATTTCTAGCCGTATTTGGCTTGGAAGTAAAATCATAACTTGGACCTTGCTAGCATTGTTTGTATATTGTGTTATTTAAAATATTTCTTTAAATAAAATTATGTCTCATAAACTCAGTGTCAAAGAAGCTAGCTTTCTTTGAGTAATGAGTACTTAGAAGACATGTTCCTGATTTTTTTTTGGCAGTATTTTGCTTTCAGTGTTAATTTCTACAGGATTACTGTCTTACAAAACTGTGTCCCTATTTTTGGTATGAACCTATGATGTACAAAGTATCCATTTTATAGACCTTTAAAGGAAACCTTCTGGACCACATTTGGTCTGTTGGATAAGTTTGGGTGCGGGTATAAGAGGTATCGGGAGGCACAGGGACAGGAAACACATTGTCAGTCTAGAACATTGCCTATTGTATGAGTCATTCCTGTTCCAGTGTGTCTCTCTTTCTCAGCATTGTACCATAGTATCTGGTAAATATGTTACTATTGATGCAGCCTGTAAGACCTTCAGCTTTTGCAGATGTGGAAAATGTAAGTATTAACCACAACAAACTGTAATAGACTGATATATCGACCTCCAGGGATGAAATAATCTATCTAAGAGGAGGGATGACACTAAAATAACACAAATGATGGATGTCTTTCCCATTCACGCAGGTTAGTGAGTGCAGATAAGAAGACTAAAATAAACCTTTTATAGTGAATGGAGCTTTTGGGGAAATGGTACCAATGAGGAAGAATCTTCTAGAAAAGATTTCAAAAGAGTACACGAACTCCCTGCTGTAGGTTAAAGTCAGTGTGCGTCAGGAGCCTGACGTGTGACTTGTTCTTCTTGTTTTCCTTGTTCTCCTCATTCTCCTCATCATAGGTTTGTGAAGAGTGGTTGTGTCTGAGAGTTGAGATCTTTCTATCAGCAAAAAATACTGACTGTGTTCTCTACTTAAGCAAGATTAAATAAGAGAATACATTTATAGCACAGAGGATCTTGATCTAATCCATTCAAATCAACACACAGTTTAGTTTTCCCATTGTGATTCGACTTTTATGATAATTCGCTGACCAAGTACAGATCCTTAAGGAATATAACTCTCCTCCCTACTCTGCTTTATATTATACTGCTTTATATTACAACTAAATGAGAGTTATTGTGTGAACCCAATGATGAATGCAGAAACCATGACTATGAGTGAAAGTGCAAACCAAAAGGCCCTATTTGGACTTTGTACAATATTCCTGATTCCAAATTCCAGCGCTAATAGATAACACAAATTACACATTCATATACACCAATGATAGATGGTTTTGGGAAAAATCTTTACTTTTACACTTCAGCTTTTATGTAACACTACAACACATTATTGCCTAGAGTTGGAACCTTGTGTCTGGTAGCACTATTAACAGCTTCACTGTTAAGATCTCCAGTGAAAACTTGTGACTTTCATTATCACTTTCCTGGTGATGTTGTTGTCCACATAACCAGCAGAATGAGCAATACTTGGCCATTCTGAAATGCAGTTCCCACAAAGATTCACATCACTGCTGTATAAGTCAAGCAGTTAGAGGAAAGTTGCATAGGTTTGGCAACAGATATGTGCACACTACTTTCTAAAATGCATTCAGAGAGAGAGAAAGAAAAATAGAGGTATAGAAAGAGGAGAGCTTAAATGAACAGCAGTTGTAGCAGTGTTTGATAATACCGAGAGGAATGATTTCCACATTCTAAGAGATAAGTCGAGAGAAGTATGAAATTGATATGGTTAGCCAACACTGCAGTGATATATGAAGAATGGGAGTGAGTATGGAGGAGTGGGGAAAGCTCAGCCCTGTGCGAGATATGGACTTGCAAACCTGCATGCCAAACTAATGGCATCATTTGCAGCGTGCATGATAGACCAGTACTAACACAATTTCTTTCCACAGAATGAAATGGGACAGAACCAAGGTAGGGTTGGGGAGCAACAGGGGACATTGGAGGAAAAGGAACCCAGCCCAGACCCAGGGGGTAGCAAGAAGGAAGGAAACGCAAGCGAGGTGACCTGCAGAGAGGTGGAGGATGAAGCGAGACTGGTTAGGGAAAGGCTGGATGTGAGCCCAGGCACAGAGCCAGCATCACCTACTCTGAAGCTGGATACTCACTCTCACAAAAAAGGGGCCCCTCCTATAGACTGGGAATGGATACAGGGAGGGGATGGAGAAAGAGAGGGAGGAAGAGAAAGAGGAGAGGGTGAGGGAGGCAGGACCGAAGTTCGAGGTTTGCAGAAGCTGTACAATATTAGAGTCACTAAGAGAGGCACGTTGAGCACTGAAGTGGCCGGGTCTTCAAAACCAGAGCACATAACTGTGACAGAAAGGAGCAACAGGATGGACCTGGAGAACTCAGTGAATGACAGTCAAGAATGGAAGGTAATTCATAAGGACAACATCCAGGACCTTGCATGGGACTCATCTAGCAGAGTGGAGAATGTTGATTTTCAACAATCCAAATCATCAGTCAGTGAGGAGAACAGTGTCACTTCAGAGGTTACAGGCAGCCTTAAGAAACAAGATGGAAGCAGCATGACCGATACTGTGGCTGTTCCTGGCGTCAATGCCTTAATCGTCACAGAGGATTTACCTGATGATAATTTTCCATTTGAAATGCCTATTCCGAAGTCTGAGGCACCAACCAAAGTCACAGAGAAGAACAATCTAGACACACTGAATGCTCTATTACAAAAGAATTTACCTGGAGAAAATCCACTATGGCAAGACAGACCTGCTGCCATCTTAAAGTCCTGTGAACCAAGCTTGGCTGAAGAAGACAGAGGAAAATTATCACTTTCTACTTCTTCTAGAGACAACCTACCATTAAAATGGAGATCAACCAAATCTGAATGCCAGGAGAAAATCACTTCTATTGAACCAGGTAGTTCAGGAGTACAGGAGCATGCAGCAACATCAGAACAAATATATGGAACAGAGATACCATCTCTTGCAATGATGTTTGACCTGTCGGATAGATCGGAGCTCAAAACAACAGAGATGTTATTACCGAACAGTGGAGATGTCTGTGATTTTGCCACGACAGTGGAGAGCAAAATCAGGGATAACTTTGGAAAAATAAAAAAACACCATGCTACAGGTAGTAATATAGAGAGTAGTGACACAACAGAGAAGAGCATGACTAAACCAGATTCCTCAGTGATGGCACCTTTGGGCCTTGCAATCTACAAAGTTCCAAACGTGTCAGGGTTCGAAGAGCTACCCGAAGAGGAGAAGCACTGGTCTATGCCAGACAAAACTGACATCTCATGCAATGCAGGAGGAGTGTATAAGGAGACTGAAGAGTTCCCTCCTGAACAAGAAGATAGAGTTGATTATTATCCCCCAGCAGAAACAGCCAATATCCAAACTGAAAAAACTCCTCAGCAGTTTTTGGCAGTGGTGACTGGACAGTCAGAGATGCTGTCACTCCCTGACATAACAAAGGGCAATATGCGTGAAATGGATCCCCATCTGGCCTTGTATGCAGCCATGGAATCTAAAGATGCTCTTGTTAGGGAGAGTGAAATGAGAAATCGAGACATGTTTTTGGTTAAAGCCACGGAATCAGAGAGCGACTGGGACGAACTATCAGACAAAATGATGTTTTCCAAACAAGACAGGGATAAAGGAAATACTATGGCAACAGAGAAAAACTTGGAGGAGCGATCAACTGTAATGTTAGAGAAAAATACCGACAAATCCTTTGGTGAGATGACATCATCAAAGAGGGACAGAGACAACCAGAGTGTCGCCAAAAACCTCACTTCAGTTACTGATATTCATCAGCAAGCATCTGTATCCATTTCTAACTCCAAGCTCGAGAGCACTGCAGGTCATGAAGAGGGCAGGCAACTACTGTCACTTGTAGAATCAAAGATTTGTGTACCTTTGACTGAAATTTCAAAATCTATGGAGTGCCATGAATTAAAGGATATGACAAATGAGACAAAGCCTTGCATTGAAGACCCCATAAAAGCATTCACTATTCCTTTCAAGGATGGATGTGGGAGTTCTGTATCGCAGATCCCTGGGATTGATAATGCCACCACTCCTCTAGACGTGCAGAATCCCCCGCAAGTGTGCTGTATGCAACACAATACAGGCCAAAACAATCCTCCACCGCAATCCATTGGACAGTCTCATGCTTCTGACCGTGACACTATTATTCTAAGCCAAACTGACCAAAACATCGAAACAAGGAACGATCAGACTCCTGTATCTGCTCAGGGTGGCGTCCCAGCAAGGGAAAAAGCAGAAAACCCTCCAAAAGGCAAGCCTGTGTCTGACCTGATAAAAGAAACCATCCAGCTGCATGAGAAGAGGAAGGAGTGGACCAAACCTGCCGATGCTAAAGCTGATGTGGTCTTGGACTCTGCACAGTCTGTCAAAGTGGCACAGATGAAGGCAGCATTCGACTCGCCAAAAAAGTCACTGGATAAAGGTCTGGAAAAAAAACCTTCAGTGAGGAAAGGTAAGAGTCAGCTTTTTGGAGCGCATGAAACGATGGAAATGTTCCTGAAACAATGGAAATGTAATGTTGTAAGAGTATAATGTTGTAATGTTTTTAAGTCTTGAGTTGTTATAGTTGTTTCCACTAAATGGAGGGGGGACGAAATGGTGTCTCTGTGTTAAGTGTCTGTGATGATACATAAGAATATAGAAATCCCTTCATGAAAGCATCTTAATTAACTGTTAAAACATCTTAAGATGTGATTTCCAATAGTAGATGGAACTGTATTATGAGCAGAAACTGATCACAGAGCAGTCCAAAAGTGTTACTCTGCTGTTTGGTGTGCAATCCCTGGATTTGGGAACCTGCATTATGGTGCCATCTTGTGGGAAAAGTGAATTGACATCATGTAAGGTACCAGATCTGTGACCTACGCAAATATGGCATGGGGGGAAAAAAATCACAATACAAAATACATAACTAGAAACGACAATATTCTTTGAATACAGTTACACTCTACAGTTAAACCAGTGAGGTTTGGTGTAATCACTGAGTATAACCAATGAAACCTTTCAGAGATCACGAATCATTAGATTGTTTAAAAAAAAAAAAATCTGATATTTACAATATAATATTATAGCTTAATGCTGGGCGGAGCTGTTAGCATTGTTGTGATTGGGTATTCAGATGGTCAGTTTTCCCAATTATGGCGCTGTGGGGCGGGGCATGGAAGAGTGGGCGTGGTTTCCGGCCTGTAGGCTCGGGAAGGCGAGTCAGCCGCGCCAGAGGCAGGAACAGGGGACTGCTGGAAAGAAAGGACACTGAAGCTGTACATATTACACACTTACCGCTGGTCAGGGATTTTTGTGCTCTTGCTGAGAAGGTAAGATTTGTTTTTTTTTTTTTAAATGTTACTGGATTGTTGATGATAGAATTGTAAAAGCTGATCTGCAGTGTAGCACAAAGTTGCACCGATTTACAGGCCTTTACAGACTCCTGCATAAGATCTGTCTTCAGTGCTACTGACTTTTCCTGTTCATTTGGTTTTGTAGGAAAATTCTGTTAAATCTGCAGATTTAAGAAGCTGTGCTTTCTGTTCATGTTTATTGCATGAAGCAGCTGATGCACATGAGGTCGGGTTTTAATTTAAAGCAAGTCTGATGTGGAATTCTGTGATTTGGCGAGTTGTGTGTGTGTGTGTTTTTTTTTTTTTTTTTTAAGGAACACACATCTGCTTATCAGCGTTCATTCAAACTGAGCTGCCAGTGGGGCGTTGTTTACCAAATATCCCCATCTATTGCTTCTTGATCAGCATTTCAATTCACTGATCATCTCTGATCAGCTGGAGGAATACATGTTTTTCATGAAGAATGCTTGTGAATAGATATGCTTACTACTTTTCCCTCTGTATGCAAACATACATGAAGTAACATGCAAGTTCGCCCCACTTGTCTTTCCTGTTGGTGTAGTTTTGCTTAACTGGCACCGTTTTATGCCTCAGTGTGCTTCTTCTCACAGTCTTTCGATTAGTTCGCCTAATGAATGCACCGTGTGAGATGTTTTTTTCACTCTTGCTGTGGTAATAATACTGGAAGATCAGCAGGGTTGGAGCCTCACCCATATGGGATCTCTGTGACAGGGAGAGAGAGAGAGAGAGAGAGAGGTGCTGGAGGAATTGTGTGGAGGTTTATGTAGAGTTAGCTGTGTGTTGAAACACGCTGAGTGAGTTTACATTCCCCCCCCATGCACATGTCCTGGCTTGCTGAAAGCGGGTGCATGGGAGGCTCATTGTGGGCTGATAAGCGCGCGCTCTGGCTGCATTGAGCTCATTTGGCGCAAATGCAGAAAGAAAGAGAGCGAGGCTGCGAAAACGCGCGCGCCTCTTCCGTTTGCTCACGCGCGCGCGCGTGCTCAGCTTGTACGCTGTTTTTTTGTCTGTTTATTCAGTTTATACGCTACTATTTGTTGTTTTTTTTGTTGTGTAGCTGTAAAAGTGAGCACTCACTCTCCAGTTTATGGCGTTTACGACTCTCCCAGTGTGTGGGCTGTGTTTTAGACTAGATTCACCTCATCACAGCTACACGCTAGCCACTCCTTGGTTTTGGGTCTTTCTCTCTCTCTCTCTCGTCCTCTCTCTCTCTCTCTGTACTCGAAACCGCACTACCGTACTAAATATTACAGCTATACAGTTACTACATACCATTTAGTAGGCCTATTTACTACGGTACTGTGGTTTTCGGATGTAGCCACAGCGACCAGGGTGACACTGTCGTGAAGCGGTGTCGTGAAACGTGGCGGTTTCCTTGGTTGCCCGCATTTCCGGCTTTGTCAGTTTGCCTTGCTGATGACGTAGCCGAGAACAGGGCTTTGATACACAACCTGGGAAATTCCTCATCCACAACAAACACACACTGAGTGTTGAAGTGAGGTAGTGGGGATGAGGGAAAGACTTCCAAACTATCACAAAATGGTGGATACATTAACAGAGTGTTTATTTTGTCTCTGTGGTTAGTACTTTATGCTGTCAGCCAGCTCTACCTTAATATTATAAATAAAGGGAAAGGTTTGACAGAAGTTTCCACTTGTCCCTAAAGTGGTCAATCAGCTAAGAAGTGTTTGGTGACGGATGTTTATTTCTTTAGTTTTGGACTACAGCTACAACCCTAGTGTAGTTAACAAGTCATTAAAACATCTTGTCACTCAGCATCTTTTCTATAAAGACATTCACGAATCTTCATAGAGCAGTAAAAGCAAAACACATCATCAAACCGAAAACTCAACAGTGAATCAGAAAACACCGCAACAAAACCAACAGCTGCTTTAGAAACACAACAGAAATTCAGCAAATGGAACAACACAATTACAAACACAACAAATGCAGAACTGCAACAGCGAATCAGAAAACACTGCAACAAAACCAACAGCTACTTACGACGCATGACAGAAAATCAGAAAACGTAACAACAAACCCAAAAACACACCAGCAAATTCAGAAACCCATCAACTCAAAAGGGAAAGCGGAGGTCCTTACTGAACATCACATGCTCGTTGCTGATTGGATACAGCATATCACAAGGAAAAAGAGTTGCACTTTCCCAGTCTGTTATCTAGTTAGCCTAATGAAAAAAAAAATAATGTGACGTTTCTTAAGTTAATATAGCAAGGAGTAATCCTTGCTTTGAATTACGAAACTGTCTTTAGGTGGCTTTTCAGTGTTTGCATGCTCATATTAATGTGGACAGCATATCTAAAATAACATTATATAAATGCCCTTGATAAATATAAGCATGAAAAAAAAGCATCAGTAGGTTCATTTAGGCTCTCATCTTCTCATACGGAAAACATCGTCCTTTTATAAAATAGCATGAATGGTTTGTATTTAGTGATTTAAGTTCACAGTGGAACTGTGTACACTTCTGCCTTTAAACGTTGGAGGCGGGGCTAATGAGACCCAACTGCGATAAGGGAAAAATAAATAAATTCCAGTTGGGAAAGATGGCTACATCCGTAAACATTACAGTATTCAGCTAGATGATGATGTTTACACAGTGTCCTAAACTACATCAGCAAGTCTGCATGACATTACTGAAGAACGGAATGTGGTTTGAAGCTTTACACAGAAAATGTTGGGTGAACTTAACGTCCATTGTTTGTTAGCTATATTAACTGAGTGTATAGTTGTGTAAATGAGATTTTTTTTTTTGCTGATATCAAGATCCAAGATTCATGTTAGCTTGGGTTACTATGTGCCGTGTGGCGTTTCAAAGGTTCTCCCTGCGTCTCTGTAGGTTTTCTCTGGGTTCCCTGGTTTTCTCCCACCTCTGAAAACATGCTGCTAGGTGGATTAGCTACACTAAATTACCCCTAGGTGTGAATCAGTGTGTGAGTGTGTGTGTGTGTGCATGGTGCCCTGCGATGGACTGGACTGTATTCCAATCTTGTACCCAGTGTTCCTGGGACCGGCTCCAGATCCAGCCAGAACCCTGACTAGAATAAAGCTCTTACTGAAGATGGATAGATGAATGAATGAATATGAATTATCAGACAAACAACAGTGGTTGTCATAGAGATGAATCTTAATATGGTCATGTTTGGGTGGGATGTCAACATGCATCAGTTTGCGTCACTGATTGTGTGTGGCGTGGTGTGTATTCTTGGACGCGTGTCTTTGTGCAAGGCGGGAAATGGGTCGGTTGGGTAAAATTAGATGTAGGATGCAAGGAAGCGGCTGTGACACTGGGAAGGATGCCGTGTAGGGTGTGTGCGAGTGACTGAGTGAGTAAAATGTTCTGCAAGACTGCTGCTAATTATGTCCATGCAAAACATTTGGTGAATTGAAAAGTTGGACAGTTGTAACCTCATTTTGAGGAGTCTTGTCAAGTAGGTCGTACTATGACTGCATCATTGTCTGGCATGTGTCGATATACAGTTTTCATGACTGTTTATAGCATTTATAACACAAGTTATAACAAGAATCAATGTGGTTTGTGGATAGTCCACAACTTTTAAATGTTTCGATAAAATGATAAAGTATGATGTGCCATTCTTTAAAAAAATAAATAAATGTAATCATTGGTAAATTGTTGTGGTACAAGACAAATAAGATGCTTCAGGACCTGCTGCAATATGAAAATATCTCCACTTTGTATCAAACCACATCACACCTATACCGTTGATTATCTTACTGTAACGGCACATAATTGTTTTATTCCTGATTGCAAACTTCATCTGCATTTGAATGTGCTTTAATGGTTTTATATCCCACGGTCTGTTCGGTGTGCCTGGAGTATCTCCTGTGAGCCGTTATGATTAAAAATTAATCCCGTTTTATGGTGATATTTGCGGCAGAGAGGAGACGTGCATAGAGAGGGTCTCATCACAGCCTGCGTTTGTTTGATTTGGCCTGGTTTAAGTGGCAGTCGTTAGCTGGTACAGTCAAGATGTGCTGTTTTGCTCTGCCAGATCATTCACAGCGAACCTGATAACACTATCAGGTTTGGTGCTACCACTAACATACTCTTAAAACTGATTGATTAGCATTAAAAATACTGTTAAACCTTTTGGGTTTACATAGTCAGTTAGCTATTTCAGTAGGTTTATTTGACAGTTGGAATTTTTGTGATTGGTAGACTTGCATGCCATTGTTTAGTAGAGGAAGGTGTGTTATGTGTAATCTACATCGACAGGAACTTAAATTTTTTTACTTCCTTTTCAGGTGAGGCAAAGACAGTATCAGTATGAACGCTCTGTGGAAATGATTGTGTCTTTAGTAAAGTGTTTGACACATTGCAGCCCCGCCATCCAGCCACATTGAGTCATATCCCATTGGGACGTTTTACTGGACGCTGCACTAGAACTTGTTTTAGCTGGGATTCCTGCACTGTTCTGTCACACAATTAAGTTAAGTTACTGTTTTCATGTTGCCAATGACAAAAGGCAGGATTTGCAGACTTGTCAAAATTTATGCATTTTGCATGAGCTTCCACTTTTTAACATCGGAGAACGCCAGTTCTCAAATCTAACACTTTACAAATAATGTTAATGGTGATGATTCCTCTTCGGGGGTTGGCAGGTCTCCAATTTGGGATTAATGCATGTTGAATTCTTATGTTTTGAGAAAAGTGTTGTTTCTGCCATTGTTTCTGGCATTTCCTTTGCTCTGTTGGATCGACTTTGCTGTTATTAAAAGTATTGTAGTTGTAACTATGAATGCATTTATCCTGTTACTTTTATTGGATATCGGCCTGACACCGTGCTCCGATAACAACATCCTATAACGTATGATACTATGTGACATAATCCTAGTTTACGCTGTCGTGCTATGAACAGACGACACAAAATGACAGCCATCTGGATGTACTGCACGAGTAAAGATGGCAAGCAAATTACGCTCTGTGAAAATAGATAGTGGAGGGACTACTGCATCTTCCTATAATGCAAGTAACCCGATGAAACATTTTATGGCATTTATGGCTGACCTGAGCATGTGCGAGCACGTAACTTCTGCGAGCACTGAGCACTGAAACACTCAGACTTCCTACACTTTGTTCATGAGTCAAGGTGAAATTCATGGCTCACTCTGTTAAAGATACAGTTTTAAACACCGTAACATCTTGAACATAAAACTCAACAGAACATGAACCGAGCTAGATAAAATTTCCCATGATGTCCCTGTTTTCTGAATACTACTTAGGTAGGTTAAACATTTCAGGATCAGTAATTGGTATTGAGTACCAAAAACATGTACTTATACTCTGTCTGCAGCAGTTGGTATTGATGCATCCCTAGTAGAAACGGTACTGCTCTTTGGCAGTAGAGTTGAACATGAGGTTTTTTTTTTTTTTTTTTTTTTTTAGTGCAGGTTAATGACGATGGGAATTGATAAGCTTCCTGAAACTACCAAATCCATACTTGACAATTGGGCTATTTATAGAGAGACACTGTTGATGCACGATGAGTCAGTCTGAACCTGTGCTCCTCCCTTAGCCGCAAGCTTTGATTTTGAGATGAATAACACTGACATGGTGAGCTCTTTTTTAGGAATAAGAAGAGCCATGTTTCAACCATTGGGGGAAGCAAAAAAAAAAAAAAAGTAAATCGGGCAGTTCTAAATGACTAGTTTTATGTGTTGGATCGTTCATGGGTCCAGGCTGGCCGGCTGTAAAGAAAGGCTGTGGCTGTTTATGAGGAGTCTGTGCAACAGTATATTTAAAAAGAAATAAAAACAATTATCAACCTTATTACAAAGATTGTGGGAAAACCAGCTTTGGAATTGTGCCAGGTCGTTGTATTTTCATTTCACTGTAACTGCCTTGCCCTTTGTCATGCTTTTTTTTTTTTTTGCTATTATCGCACTACTACAGTCTTAGAGGAAAAAGCTTCCATCTTGCACCTTGATGGGTTCTTTAGTTTGTCCCTCTTTCAGAGCTGAATCATTCAAAAATCTGAATTGTTACCCATGTGTCTTATTTTCAACCTTTTTGACCTGAAAACATTAAATGAAAAGGTAGCTGTGAGACAGACAGTTAGATTAGTCACTTATTCCTCAGTATCAGTTGTGTCCATTGTAAAGTTTATGACTTGCATAAGTCTGTTGTCCTGGGAACAGAAATACAGAGTTGCTTTAGTTTGACATTGCAGTCAAAATGGGCCAGAATAACAGAACATACACCACATACCACAGTGCAGTCCTTGTAATTGTTGATATGGCAATGTTTTCTGAGAGAAGACGCTTATTCAGCATTTTTGGAAGGAGTCTCCAGTGCCAACTCTTTAAAAAGGTATGACGTAATTGTTGGCAAAAACTGTAAATGATGAATAAATCAGTTTGGGGTGTGTTGCGTTCGGAAAATAATCATCTTTGGGTTGGTAACAGTAAACTCTGCTTCTTGTCAGACACCACACCATCCCATCTTTGATTATTTTTCTATAACTTAATAATCTTCATCATACTACCGTTTGAATGGGGAATCTTTTATAGACTATACAAATGCTGATTAAAATGCAGTCTACCAAGGTATATTGAACACATTATGGAAATATGGAGGATATTTTGAAGAGTTCATAATATCAGACTTTATTAATCATTAATTGAAACCTGGCTAGTTCTAGGATCTAGGCTGATTATTAACATTAAGTGGCCAGCATCTTCATAACATCATTATATGAGGAGCCAGGGAGCAGTAAGGGCTTCTTTACTGACAATCTCGTTCCAGTACTCAAGCTTTATGGATTTTATAGTGGTTGAAGCACTATGGCATAAGTGTAAGGGAAATGTGCTTGGGCTGCTTAAACATAACCATGTATGGTGGTAAAACTCTCTGAGCCCAAAGTGAAATTAAAGAAGGCGTTCTGGCTTTCTGTGAATGCAAGTGAGAGCCTCTCTCTCTCTCTCTCTCTCTCTCTCTCTCTCTCTCTCTCTCTCTCTCTCTCTCTCTCGCTTCCTTGCTCAGAGTTATGTCAGAGCAGAACAATGCACTGAGGTTTTTATAGCAATGAAGAAAAAAAAACCCAACACATGCTGACCAGTGATGGCTGCACATTTTGTGCACAGTAAGAAAGCGAACTCTTCCGAACTCTTTAGTGCTTTCTGTACTTGTCCATGCATAGATTGTCTGGCACTACCTGCTTCCCAAATCCAAAGTGAGGAATAATAAATGAAAGTCTCTTTCATGCATACATTTTTAGGTTAAGTGTAAACTTGCGCCAGAGATGAAATCCCTGGAAATCGACCAGGTCAAGACCTCATCTAGTTTTTGGACGCACTCATGTGTGAACAGAAGCCAATACATTACCAGGGAAGACATTCTGACCCCTTTTTAAGGTGAATGATTTGAAACATTAGAACCACAACAACAGGAGGAAAGCCTAAAGTTTTAAAAAAAAAAAAAAAAAAAAAGGCAGGAGTCTGGAATTAAAATGATTCAGAAATAATGGCATGTTGGCCATTCATGCCAGGGAAGATTATATGACAAATGAATGGGACTCTTACAGACTGTAGTCATTTATGAGCTGGAATTCAGCCATTTATGAATGGAGTGTAAAAGAGAAGACACGTGATGAACTAAACTTTAAACAAATTCCACCAAATCCATTGATCCTTCCAATGATGCAACCATATTAGTATTTGGTTGAGCTTTTCTTATAAGGAGAATCACAGATCTCTGGTTGGATCATCGTTAAAGGACAGTGTCTCACAACTCCCCACATCCCTGCAGATCAGTGATGCCACAGTACTTACAAAGCTTCCTTTGTGTGCTACCAAATTCAACTGATGAGATGGCCACACATACCACATACTAGCTGTGGAGGTAGCATCTGTCACTTATTCTACGCTCAGGAAAGAGTAAGTTGGCAGAAATATAAAGAAACCATCCTGGAACTTGGCTTTTACTCTTGATGATTAAGTGGAAGGTTAAAATAAGGTCTTGGAGCAAGTAGTATTCCATTTTATGACCTCTGGTTAAAGATGAGTATATTCCAATATGGCCAACTGCACCACTGATCTGGCTGAAGTCCCCAGTTCTGCCTTCAGGGACCTAGCGCAGTCCAAATTTTCTATTTACTCCAGTCCTCAACATACTTAAATAGCTGTTTCACAACCCTCCATTGCCTCCATCAGTTGTATTGAATGCTGTATTTTGTGTCTTCAGGAACTGGAAGGGAAAATACTATTAGAAAACCAATAATAATAAGTTTATAGCTTCCTTGAGACTGAGATTCGTGCCACAAATCGGGTGTATTGAAGCAGGAATAACACTAACCTATCAGTGTTGTGGCCTTTCAAGCCTGGAAACTTCACTCCTACTATAAAGCATTGGGTTGGATATGTGTACAATGGGTTGGATATTTGTATAGCACTATGCACACACATTCACACACTTCTTCACACCTAGAGGCAATTTAGAGACCCCATGGGATGTGGGAGAGACCTGGAGAACCCAGAGGACACCATGCAGACAAAGAAGAGAACAAGCGAAACTCCACAAACATGGTAGGCACCTCAGGATTGAACCGAGAATCCTGGAGTGGTGAGGCAGCGACCCTACCTGCTGCGCCATGCTTATCAAAACAAAGTCCTAATTTTGTTTTAGATCTTAGCAGCCAGGCCCCATGGTGTGAGCATATTGCATGTGACGATGGGATGATGAGAAATTGTGGAAGGAAATTTGGGGACGTCTGTGCAAATTTTGTGTTTTACCCCATTCATGATGACATGAATGATGCGAGCTAGCCAGGAAAAATCATTTAACATAACCTTACCGTAACGGTTTGTTTTTGATAATTCGTGGTAGTAGAAAATTAATGGCAGGTGGATGGGGGGAAAAAAGTCAGACATCAGTTTACCCTATAATTACCCTTGGCTTACTTGGATTTTTCCAGGGAAATGCATCTCCCATGGTGTCATCTAAGGCCTCTAACCAAGGTTTATCCTTCCTTTTTGTCCTTCATTTTGTGGCCACTACATGTGTTTACATGTCTTGTCCTTAAGATTGTAATTCTCTCTTGTTAGGTAATGTCTTGGTGGGTCATCTGTGAGGCACTATGCTGCTCTTCTGACTTCTCCCTTGAAGGCCCCTTATCTTAGCCAAACAAGTGCTGGGGAAACATGGGAAGGGAATGTTGTTTGGTGTTTCTGGTGATCCAGCCTTGCTAATTTATACAATATGGGGTTGATTCATATGGTCCAGTTTGGGTCAGATCATGCATGTTAGACTGGCCCTCATTTTTTTTTTTTTTCCTGTCACGGTCTTGCTTAACCAGATGAACGTGTTTAAACCTGGTTTGTTTATATTAACAACAATTCACTTTTGTTGAGGGAGACACTGTTTTCAAATGTATTGTTGTAAAGAGCTTTACTTTATATTTTAATAGTTTTAGCTGTAGAACAGGTTTGAGCCACTTGCCCTATTGTTCCTCTTAAAACTTTCCACATAAAACCATCCTGTGGCTATTTGGCGGCGGTGCGGGATTTCATGCTTTAGTATCCAGGGTCTTCAAAGTACAAGTCTAAAATATCTGTATGGTTCTTCTATGGAAAGTGACTGCATGGTTTTGGAACACAATAAAGCCCTTTAACCAGAGAGCTGCCTTACGAGCTCAGAGCACTACAGGAAACAGGAAGCTTATAAACCATCCCTAATTTGGAGATGTGGTCAGTCTGAACCTATAGCCTGTTAAACAGCCCTCGGGTCAGCAGAAGCTTTTGACTTTTAGCAATGATTTCATTGCCTCATGCTTTTGTCAGGCGTTGATTAGAATGTTATTGCGGCACTCATGCCCTGCTATGAAAGCCATAGTAAATGCCTGTCAGGGGACAAGTAGCAAATACTATTTCCTCATCAGGTGACATAAGACCTAGAGAGAGGGAATAGAGTAATTTCTCACAGAAATCAAAGCGTGCATTCTCGAACACACTAAAGACATTGACACTTTCATGGTTTTCCAGTTAAGTTTCCAAATTTAAGCAGCTATTTGAACAGTTATTTATTAGCCTTTAGATGTGTGAGATGTCTAAGGTAACTTGCTTTGAAATCAGGACTGAATGAACGAACTGCATGTAGTGCCACGTTTCTTAGGTAACCTGGTCGTTAAGTAAAAATGTATTTTTTTTACTTCATTTTCAGTGCTAATTGCAAGAAGAATACATTTAGCAATAATTTTGTAAGTTAAATATTGGTAGGCTGTTTGTCAAGAATTGATGTAATACATTATCGTTTCTATAGTAACAACTTGCACATGGTCTGGTATGGTGGATGCTCCATATAAATAATTTGAATATGAAGTTTTCTCTGTAAATCTTATGTTTTTGACAGACACGAACTTGTTTCGTGGACGTTCCACAACATTAAACATTACTATACCCTGATAACAAGTATGACGTGTCATTCTTTAATAAATTTTTGTAATTGTTATCAACTTGCTGAGGTCTAAGAGGAATAAACCACTTTGGGATGTACTGCATAGCAAAACAATCATCTTCGAGGTGGTAACAGTAACTCTGCTTTGCGTAGGGCTGCATCACATCACACCATCCTATAACAACAAATGCTAATGAATATACGAAACACCAAATTATTGAAATAAATTGTATAAGGTTGAAGTATCTGCTTATACATTATAATTACATAAAAGTATCAGTAGGTTTGTGAAAAACATAAAAGTAGTCTGCTTGAAAACGTATTGGCTTTCAAACCTGTTTGAGTTGTCATCTGTTAGAATTGTAAATTTGGAAGCTGTACATGGTTTGGTATGTTCAGGGATGTTTTATTTCTAATTTTTAAAAAAATCAACATAATTAATGAGGAGCAAAAATGGAGGGAAAAAAACTGCTACAAAAATTGTTAATTGTTACAGTTAATTCTTACTGTACGTTAACAGTACTGTGCATAAGATTTTGTGTATATACTTACAGAAGTTCTGACACCTGATGCTATTCAGTACTCTCACCCAGCCCAAATATTACATCCTTTGTGAAAAATTTACAGTCTACTGCCAGTCAAATCCCATCAAATAAACCTAACGGACCAAAGGTCAGCTGGCTACTGGCCTGCTTTGCTCTAATATTAGTACGTGTGCCTGTGCAAGTGAAAATCCCTTTCATTGGACATATATCTTTAACCCAGTCCATACTTTTCAACAGTCTCACCAGTGACTAAGTGAGGATTTCGATTAGTGCACAGTCATCCGGTTGGGAACTGATATTGTGTGGTTTGGCACAGGATCCATGCAGTTATGCTTTTTGTGCCGCGTCTCTGTAAGGTCTTCATTGTTACCTTTTTAAAGCCCATTTACTTACCATTCAGCGTCTGGCTTGCACGAAATTCCTCATCGTAATTCCTCAGTGTATGAAGCAACTACAATGCACGGCCTTGTAGCCTGTGGTTATGACAGGATTATGTGGTTGGATTGCATTGTGGGGTTTATTTTTATGAGACCTTGGGTTATGTAAGTGACTCAATTGCTCGTCTTGCAGAAGTTTCCATATTGCCTTTGTCTGGTGAAGCAACATAGTCTGTGTTTTAAGGCTGATCTTGGGAGATATTTTTTATTCATTAACACAGTGGTAGGTAGGTAACTTTTAATAACTTTAGAAAATTGTTGCTATAGCAAAGATTGGTTCATGTGTCTAGGAGGTGATTCATTCAGTGGCATATTTTGTATACACTCATATCTTGAGCTGAATGATTGTAATTTATTTCCCCCTTTTTTATTATTATTATCTTGCCCTAGATTCATCCCACGGGCTGCCGTCTCTCTAACAAAAAATCCACTAACAGCATTTTTCTTCTAAAGAAAACCCCTTCAGTTATAACCAGCAGTGTCTCCTCAGAGTGTTTTTGCACATAAAAGGTCAAACTCTCCACTATTATTTTTTTTTTCATAAGTAATGCCTGCTGGGAGATTGGGTGGACGTTGCTAAGCAGCGTCAGAGTGTTGGTAAACACTGGCTGAAGTTCCATGTGTGTGTCTTGGCATGGCCGTTCTGCTCCACGCTCCGAACGTGAGGCTCCGGTGAGTCAACCGCTGCCAGTGAACACACTGACCTGCGATCAGGCCAGACCTCAGTCCAGTCTGCTTGTCTGCACTCACCCGGGCATGATGCGCATCTCCGTCAGAGTGGTTGTCCTTATGTCTCTCTTTCATGCTCCGTCTCCCTACCTTATCAGACGTACGCCTGCCAAGAATGATGTGGCTGATGTTGAGCCAGAAAAGTAACATGGTAGCTTGGTGTCTGCTTCTAAGAGCAGCCATGCGAACAAACTCTGTCAGTAACCCAAACTAAATTCAGAAATCATCTCTCTTCCCCATTCCTGTGAGAAGTCGGGTGAGTTCCAGTTTTGCAAAGACTTCCTGGCAATCCGTGCGTGACTGTTAACTGTAGTTTGCACCTTCCTGTTACTGTGAAAGCATTTGACCTTCAGTTCTTCAACATCTTTACACACCCTATTATTGCCACTGCATAGTACCATAGGCCAGTTTGGTAAATGGGTCACTGATCACCTTTATGGAGAAGGCTTTGTACCTCTTCTGTAATACACTCCATGTTGTTGATTATAGGGAGTTTCCTCCATGTTGAACCGAGTTGCGTAAATGAGCTGAAACTGCACTGCTTAGTGCAAGGGTGATGTTTTAACGCCCTGCATTAAATGGTCATGTTTAAACTAGTTTCAGCCTCTGATGCTCTCTAAGCGCCTGATATTTTCATTTATGTTAAGTCATTTGGCTGACACTTTTTTTAATCAAAAGTGGCTTCCAGTTGTCAAGCCCCCGACAGTGACTATGTGGCAGAACTCACAACCTTCCAATTAGTAGCACAAAGCCCGTTGTACACTTGTCTGGCCATACGCTTCAGAATCAACGTTCTGCGATCTGATTGGCTGCACTGCTGTGTATACATACTTCCATTGCTTGGTTCCCAACAGGAAAAATAGAGTTTTGACACTATAAGGGAACTTTTCACAGATTAATGGTGAAAACTCTATAGTAACTACTTGCGCAGAGAATAGTATGGATTTCAAAATGTGTGCAATTGTTAACGTGGTGAAGTTTTCTGTGAGGAGATGCTTGTTTAACATTTTTGGAACGAGTCTCCTATGTCTGCGCTTGGTAACAGTCAGAGGGAAAGCTGTTTAAGTTTTCCAGCAAGAGAAAGACTTCAGGACGGAGGAGGTTGTGGTTTCTCGGCAACAAGATTTTATTTTTTTTTTCCTTTTGAAGTTAAGAAGACACGAGAGCGAGGCCTGTGAGGGAAGGACTGCTTCCTTATGTTATAACGTAAGTTATAACAGAAACAGACTTGTTGCATGGATGTTGCAGAACATTTAACGTAACTGTAAACAGAATAAATGTGTTTTATTCTTTACTTAGCGAGGTTTTGTTTGGAATAGTTGAGTAAACATGGTTGATGGTTTCATAGGAGGAGGCTGTTTGACTGAAACTGCAGAGTAGGGGGTTCTTCAGTGATGTACGAAAAATCTGGCTTGTAAGACTATGTTTAGTAATTTACTTTCTTTTTTTTATGAACATATTTAGCCATGTCACAGTCTGACAGTCAGTAGATTAAATGCAGCAAGTCTTTGAAAGCACCATTATTGCTCGATTAGTGTGGAAATGAGGTGACCTTTAGAGACTTTTTTTTTTTTTTTTCTTCCCCCCACGTCTTATGCATTATGGGATTTGGCCACTCGTAGACCTCCTCCCTTCAGACTTCCCCAACTGGAGTTCTGAAATGTGCAAGCTCAGCACACAACCCAGGCAGCTCTATTGTTTTAGCATTAGCATGGTGGTGAGAGGCTATGAGACCAGATATTTGCTTTAATTGAGCACGTTTGAGACATTTGCTGGAAAACATTTTCGGTTAAGGATACTGTGATTGATCTTCTTTCTAAATTGTGTAGGTGTGTTGTAGCACCTGCTCAGGAAATTTTGAATTATGCCGCTCAGATTCTCTTTTCTTCGAGGCCTTAAAGCATGTGATTGTTCCTCTGTATATGTTCACGAAAGAGTGCCATGCAATGGATTGATGGTTTTTCTTGGTAATATGTTTGGCAAGACTGAACAAGATCACACCCTCAGAGAAATGACTGCTCCATTTAAGTGTTTTTTCCTCCCTCCTATCCTGTAGCAAGTACCAGTACCCAACATATTTCTTTCTTGTGTTTTTTTTTTTTTTTTTTTGGAGGGTTCTTCTGTGAATCTTCACTAGCTTGTCCTTGTGCTCAGCATTATTTTATGAGCTGAAATAAAAAAGGAAACAGGTGTAAAATTGAAAACAGTGAATCCTGTCTAAAAATGGTCATGTTGCCAGACCTGAACTTCTCTTTGATTTGTCACGTTTCTGTAATTCTCCAAGTTCCTCTTGTTGTGTTCTGCTTTTTTGGGGTTTGTCATGTAGCTGTCTTTTAATGGGATCAGTCATGAGGAAACAAGGCTCTGAAAAAGGTCAGAAATGGGAAGCAACACTCCTTTCATTTGCTTGGAGTGTGTGTGGTATCCAGACCTGCTGACTGAGCCACTAAGAGCAACCTTTTATTAAAGGAGAGCTTTTACAGTAAGGCCCTTGTGGCAGGCCTGCAGTGGAGACTTGAGAAGCACGAAACTAAAGGTTAGAATAAGGTCTCCGCTGTGTGCTTGGCTTATGTGTGTTTTCCTTTAATAAACCATTGATTGTTTTAGAGATGAAACTTCAGTGGTAATAAAGAAAAACCCATTCCCTTTTACCTGTTGCTTGTTTATTTTCAATTGCCTCTGGGGCCATATTCCGGAAACGTGCTAACTCTGAAATCTTAGCTGTTGTGTAACCATGGTGATTACAGTTAGGATATCAAAATGCACAACAGCTATTACTCCTTGACTCTTCTATACCTGTCTGGCGAATCCCCTAAAAGTGACTTACCTTGTTTTATACCTCAGTTCTGTTGAATTCTTGATTTTGATTGTGCAAGTGGTGTTGATTAATCTTCTACAACAGCAGCTCTGACCGTAGTTTCAACTGCGAGGCAAATCACATGTTGATATTAATGTGCTTGTTCTAGTATTTTATCGTTTCTGTAATAATTTTGTGGTTTCTCAGTAACAAGAGAGGCTCCATTTTGGGGCTTATTAACTTCAAGGGGAGGGGAGAATAGAGCCTGGTGAGGGAACGCCTGTTTATAGGTGCTATAATGTTAGTGGTAATGGACTTTCCACAACATTAAATGTAACTATAAATTGATAAAAAAAAATGTATTACGCACCATTCTTTTATTTAAAAAAAAAAAAAAAGGGAATCGTTTGCATATTACTGTTACCAGCTTTGCATCAGACTACATCACACCACCCATTGTGTTGGTATTATCATTTTACTATAATACCAGGCCCCCAAGTTGTTTATTCCTTACTTTCTACCATTAGCTGTCTTCTTCTTTTCTAATGTTATCCTTGCTCTATAGCCAGCTGTGCAGCATAACATTAGTTGGTGTACTAGCATCAACTAGCATATTATTCCTATTTTGCCTTGGATTTAGAATTAGGGTGGAACTCTGATATGTTTTCTGTCTTGTTGTGGTACTTCAGGCAGGTGTGACCCCGGTAATCGTACTCAGATGTGGACCAAAACAACTGGTCCAAGAGCGCCTAAGTGAAGTGGTGCAGTGTAGCGCAGTTCAACCGTAGTGAAAAAAGTGATTTGATGCAGAATACAATCCTCCCTACTCCCTAGCTTGAAATAATGGCTTTTACATGCTTTATAGTAGACTACATTTCAAATGGGATTAACCACATTGGTTGCTAGGTAACAGACATGACAACTGATTAGTGGCTAGTTTGGGATTTCCTAGGTTCTGAAATCAAGATAGGAGTTCCTCCTGAAGTATTTCACTTGTCAGGTCTTAACTTGGGAATTAAGATATGCTTTAGAGTTACTTCTGAGTTCTGGATCCATGCACTAGGATCTGGAATAAGAACTGCATCTGGTGTGTTTCCCTGTTTTGGTACATAATGACCTAGAGACTCGCTCAGAACACAATAAACTGCCGAAGTGAGACGAGAGCAGCAGAGGCCAGCAGCTTGGCATGTGACAGCATGTGAAGGTTTTATCGAGAGACAAAGTCCACATTATCTGCCTGAGTCACATTGGCCACCACACCCGGCAGCAGGAACCACTTCCTGTATTGGTGTCTCCCTTCCCCCTCCCCTTTGCAGCAGTGAATGGAACCCAGTGGAGTCCATATCCTCATTTTTGTCTGGCACCATCTATGGTCAAATAAAGCAGATTCACTTCGATCCCGTATAAATATGAGATGATACTATTTATCTGAAGTAGCAGAAAAAGACCGTGTGACTCAGTCGTGTCTGGACTTGGGTCAAGCCTGTGCAGTTATGTGATTTGCTAGAATGAAATGATAGGCTTATGTTTGACATTTTTTCACACCAGGGAAGTGCTAGTGTTCACTGGGTGAGACAGTGTGTCCAGACCCTAGGGTGTTGTTTTCCGTGTGTACCCATGCCATATTTAATTTTACTTCTAAGCTGAGATTTTCTTGTTCCCTTTGCATTGCTTCGGGCAGACCTAGTTGAACATCACTTTGCAGGATTTGGTTTTAGTTTTGGTAGTTTTTATCAAGTTAATGTAGTCATAATGTAAGACATTGGGCTAGTGATTGGAAGATCGTGAAATCCTACCACTTCCAAGTTGCTGCTGTTGGGTCCTTGAGCAAGCCTGTTAACTTTCAACTGCTCAGTTGCTCCATGTTCAAGGTTTAACAGATTTGTACTATATTTCTGTTGGTAAAAAAAGCTGTATACATGGTACTTTGGGTGGATGCTCCGTTATATAATGAATGTCCTTGGCTGAAAATGTCACTTGACAGACCTGTTGCCCCAGTGTATGGTGTGAATTCGCACTCGCTCAAATGTGTAAATAAAAATCACTTTGATGTACCAAATGGTTGATAATCTTGATGAGTCACAGCTGTCATGTCGGTCCACGAGAGCATCTGGATGCAGAACAGTTTCACTTTAGAAGCCAGCATGTGTAGTCGCCTTTAACACGCCTCTATCCTTGTGTGATTCACTGGAATGAAATGTGCTCTCTATATGCGAGGGCTGCTCATAGAGCTGTGGTTCTTCTGGTCCAGGATATATTTGAAATTCCACCAAACTTGTTTTCTTTGTTCATATGCAGAAGTTCATAGGCAATCATAAGCAGTGTATGATACAATAATGTAGAGTGCAGAATCTCTAAGTAAATGAGTTAGTGTACTGCTCATTATCCTGCAATGGTAAAAGCATGTTCACTGATAGTGTGTCCAAAACCACACGTTAGATGTCTTCATGTGGATCAGTATGTGTGCTATGTAATTGTCTGGAAGCTATGTACTCTTGTGGATTCTGGGATTCCATGAATGTCTCGTAGACAGGCCCATTAGCCATTTCACACAACTACCACCATTCATGGGGGTACAGATGACTATAGTTACTGCTCTCCTCCAAGTGTCTTTAGTTGCTTAGCTATAGATATGCAGACATTTTCCTTCGAAACCTGCAAAGCCATCCAGTGCTAAGCAACAGAACACACTTGGAGGAGAGCAGTAGCTATCCTCATTTGCACACGTGACCTAACAGATGTCCCTGATTGGTTAACACCTTACTAATTGGCGAGGGAAAGACGAACTCCATGCTTTCCTACAAGAGAGATGGTCCATTTTTTCTGTCTTGGGCCCAGTCAGGATTTTAGTTTGAGATGTGGCAGTGAAACCTTTTGGGTATTTCCCACTATTTCCACCATTTCTCTGCTTTCTATCCGATCTTAAAGCTAATCTCTCCCTCCCCCTCTACAGATATGAGACGGGTGGTGCGGCAGAGTAAGTTCCGGCACGTGTTCGGCCAGGCGGTGAAGAACGACCAGTGCTACGATGACATCAGGGTGTCTCGGGTGACGTGGGACAGCGCCTTCTGCGCCGTCAACCCCAAATTTGTCGCCATCATCGTGGAGGCCAGCGGTGGCGGAGCGTTTATGGTTCTGCCTCTTCAAAAGGTAAAGCCTGGGGAAGGAAATTACAATGTGCATTATGATCTAATGATCAAAAGACAAAAATTCATGCTAGTTTGTCACAGTTTTGTAGAGATGGCTTGAATGACATGGCCAAGTAGACAGTAGAATCCGTTTTTGCATTTCACATGTTATGTATTTGATTGATGCTTTTATTCAAAGTGATACAATCCAGACCCAGAGCTCATTAATTGCGGGTCTTGATCAAAGGCCGTCACAGCTATTCACTCACTAAAACAGAACCCTTGAGCTTGAACTGTCCCCCAGGCCAGGCAAATGCACAGTGTCTTCTATCAGATCTCAGTTCACTTCAGAACTATTGAAATATTGTTCTTTTTTTGGTGTATTGTATATTGTATATATGTCAGTAAATCCAGTGTATCTCAGTGGGAGCATCAGCAGCAGTATTATTAATAATAATAATGATGATGATAATAATAATAATAATAATAATAAAAAGAATCTCTGATTACGTTATCCTTTACATTATCTACCATCCTTGGTCTTTATGCTTCTGAAATCAAAATAATGTGTTTCAGAGCTTTTTGTGCATGTCCCATAGTCTTGTGGACACCAATATGATGTCTAGCAATGAATGTCTAGGAAAAAAAATTGTTTTGAAGAATTTTTTCAATTTTTTTATTTTATAGTTTGTCACGTTTGGGAAACTGATTAAAAGTTATTGACTGTGCATCCTGTACTAGAATTGAATTTGTCCAATTAAATACTCTTTAGAATAGAAATGTCTCACCCTGCAGGCAGATGTCCTGCTCTACAGTAGCAGCATGTTAGCAGCCAGCATTGTTGGTGTGTTTTGAATGTGCATCTTAACATGCACTATTCCCCTTTCCAGCAATCCCTTGGTTGAGGAAAAGGTGGTTGATGTGTGTTTTTTTTTTTTTTTTTTTTTTTTTTTTTTTGGAAGAGGGTGGAATTTGCGTAAGTTGGTGACTACGTGACAGCCATTTTACAGAGGAGTGTTTTACCATCTTGGGGCTGATCAGTGCCACAACGTCAGTAACTCAGATTGTTCAAAAGCACAGTTCATCTTTATACACCATCTGGGCAGCTCCACCAGTAAGCGTAAGTAATATCATAATGTTAGATACCAACCTTGCGTCTCGCCATCACCATCAGCGCTTCTGAGAGTCGACCTCAGCTCAAGCATGTATGGCATAACTCCAGAAACACTCAGCATCTTGTTGTTTTTGGTATTGGTTGCTGCTATTGGCTGTTATGCAAATCGGTCAAACACGCCATCACTCCGACTTCCTGTTTCAAAAGGAAATACATCAACATACAGAATCAAATCATAGCTCTCAAGCTGTTTCATGGGGACTGCTGCTGGCACGCAGTCCTCCATGTTTGTTTTTCTTGCTGCTTCACTTGCCACTTGAGCTGCAATCTGATTGGATCCCATATGATCACGTGCAAAATGTGTGTGCTGGTGGTTGAGGAGAGGACAGCTAGTGTGAAAGCAGCCCCCACCTTTCCACTGAAAAGATGCTGTGCTGATATCAGAGCCTGTTCTCATTTCCCACTTCTGATCTCTGTGATCTGAAATCCTCCTCTTTTTTTTTTTCCATGTCCCTTGCTGGCAGAAACATTATCCTTTCTTGATCGCTCTCATCGACCTCTAGTCATATCCAGAGTGCTGCCGTATTGACATTTTTCTGTGCCTCAGCAGAGGGATTGTGTGATGTCTGTCACCCTGTGATGTAAGCGGATCACATGTCCTGTTCACCAGCAAGACAAACCGGTCTGCTGTGCAATACGAGCGATGGGCCACTGACATCATCAGGGATCCTTTAACCCCAGAGCTTAATTTTCCTGGCCCTTTAAACCCCAGTGACCTTCTGTTGTCTCTGCTTCGGCCTGTGTCTGACCTTTAGAAGAGCGGGGAAATCTGTCCAGCTTTATAAAGACGCTGGATTTGCTTACAGCCGCACCAGATTTTACTGTGGCCTTTACGCTTTTGTGGTGTAAACATTATACCCATATTGTTGTTGGCACTCATGGCTCCTCTTACAGTTAGATATAAGATTGGTCTTGGATCAGTGTAACGGGGAACTGCTTCAACGGTGAAGTTTCACTAACGGCACTTTGCCTCTGAGGGACCTGGATGTTTACAGGTCTATTTAAAAGGCTCAGTAAGTGTGTACTGAAGTGGTTTGAATATTACTAGTTCAGAGATGACCTTATTTTCCTTTTGGCCTACTGATAATCTGAGAACCTGAAAGAACTGCTAGTGTGAAACCCTTTTGCACTGAAAAATTACCCAGCTTGTACAAGAGCCGTCCTTATTTCAGTGCAACAGAGACGAGTTCAGGTGTAACATTAAAACGCAGCTGGTATGAAATGAAGAACTGTTGCCATGGCAACATCTCTAGCTAGTCATTTTCATGGCTGATTTGGTAATCAAGGCAACAAAAAAAATCTTTATTTATAATTTATGAATCAATGGTAGATTTATGTGAAATGAATCAATGGTGCAAGAAGGAAAAAAAAACATTTTACTGTTAATTGCAACTAAATTTGAGATATAAGTAAGGAATTAAACACTCGTGCATTAAATAATCAACAGTGGTGTGGTGTGATGAAGAAGCATTACTATTAGCACCCCGAAGTTGAATATTTTCCAATAACAGCATATCGTAAAGTGTTTTTTTTCCTCTCGTACCACGTCAATTAGCTAATTATTAAAATTATTTTATTTATGAAAGAACAACACAATATACGTTTTATCTCTATGTAGTTACACTTAATGTTGTGGAATGTCCACGAAACAAGTTAAGTAATGTTATCACTTACGTCATAGCAGCTATAAACAGTCGTTCTTTCACCAGTCTCACTTTTTTTCTCTCTCTCTTGAAGTTACTACGAAAAAAATAGAGCGGTCGGTTCACAGCTAGGAATTTGGATGCTGTTTCAGTAAACGTCCATGAAATAAAAGTCAACGTGGAAGGATATTATCTTCTTTATCCAGTTAAGCGTCACTGCCATGTGGCAGGTTAGCTTGACTTTTAAGAGCTTTTCCAGAGTATGGAAAGTAAGGTCTTTATTCGTGAAGTGATTTTATGCTGCGAAATAAATTTTATGCTGGAGATTAAAAAAAAATAGAGCTAAAATCACATTTTAAGACAGATGTGGACAAGCTGAAGGAGAATTGTTTTGACCCTGAGAGGCCATTCGGTTTAGCCACACAGCTGTCGCTGATGGTGACGGAGTCTCAATTTACAGCAAAGCGTCAAAACTGTGGCCAGCGATCAGAGGATAGTGGGGAAACAGCCATGACATTGGAGACATATGGCACTCAGACAGCATACTGAGGCCTGTCATTAATGCCTTAAATGCTTAAAAACCCTAATTTGCTTGTTTTGTCAAACTTAACTAGTTACATTATCCTGGATGATGTGTACATGCCAATATGGAGGTTGTTAGTCTTGTCTTACAGCTTGGGTGTGTTCAGTGTGTTTGCTTTGTGTCGTGATTGAAAGTGGAGTCGGTGAGTAATGTTTTCATCAGCACGGCTCCATGTTCTGACAGATGGGTGTGTGTTTGGAGTTCTGTTTCTGCAAACTCTTGTGCTGGTTTCTAGATGAATTCGGCACCGAAAACAACGTAAACCGCAGGTTGTTTTTTTTTAAACTTTCTGAATCTGCCGTGTGTGTGCGCGTGTGCGCGTGTGTGTGTGTGTGTGCTTATCCTCTCAAGAGCAAATCAGTTCATCTGACTGTTGTAATGAAGTCAAGGCTAAAAAGACCTCATCAATGAAGGGTTTTTTTTTTTTTTTTTTGGAGGAGAAGCTGCATGATTGTAGCTTTGTAGATTTACTTTCTGATCTTAACATTCTGTTTTTTTTTTTCTTTTTTCCTCGCCCCCTGCTCCTTCTTCTTTAGGATGTGTGTATGGTGACGTGAAACATGCAAAAATGAGTGGGCTCGTTATATCTTGTTTGAACTTTCAGACTTTCAGGAATGAGAAGCTTTTTTGAGAGTGCATGGGTTCGTGCAGGATTGCCCTGCTGTTAACCCAGTGCTCATCTTCTCAATTCTAAATTCTCACACACATTCTGTGTGTGTGTGTGTGTGTGTGTGTGTGTGTGTGTGTGTGTGTGTGTGTGTATGTGTGTGTGCATCTGTCTGGAGCCCATCTGGCCCTGCCGTCCTGCTCTCACTAGTCTTTCTGGCGAATCTTTTGTTCCCACATGTGCGTCCCAGGCCTTTGTCTACAGCTTCTGTTCTGTTCTCCGGCTCACGCATTCACACTCAGCGTCTCTCACTAGGAGTCCTGCTGCTGTAAGCCTTATTCATTCCCAGCTTCTGCTTTAACGTGTCTAAATTACATGTATAAATGATTACATCCTTGTTTTAGACTTTCCACAAATGAGAAGGGCTGAATAAAATCTTTACTGTTAAAGAACGCTTCGCTTTACCCAGTTGGCTGGTTAGGTTTTGGCCGACTGTGCAGATTTTCTCAAACTGTGCACGGCGCCATGAAACTCTTATACCTAGCTTATAAAAAAAAAAAATAATAATAATAATAAAATAAAAATACTCAGACATCAGCCAGCTACTGTAGAGCATAGACGAAGTAAGGAAGTCACTGGAAGGAGGATCTTTATGGTCGTTTGTGTGTAAGGAATAAAACACTTGGGAGCATAATGTTTATAATAAAATGATCTTAATAGTTCTTTTCTGATAACAGCAAGTGTTTTATTCCTCTTATACCACAGCAGTTTGAAAAAGTTTACATTTATTTATTAAATAACAACAAATCATTTTTGTTTGATCCATTTGTACTTTATATTATGCATGTTAGTTCCTGCTATCACTTTTGTTATAGTAGCTATAAGCAGTCGTGCCCTCTCCAGCCTCTCTCTCTCTGTCTCTTTATTTATTTATTTATTTATTTATTTATTTCTCTCTCTTAAACTTAATAAAACAAAAAAGTCTTATTACAGTCATGTTACAGAGAATCCTTAAAGTCCAAAATCCTCCATCCTGAAGACTTTCCTGACACTGGAGACTCCTTTTAAAAATGCTAAATAAATATCTCCTCTCATAAAACTTCACCATAACAACGATTACTCGTTTTTAATCCGTTTATGTGGATCGTCCGGCATACGCACATGTATATGAACAGTGGGGGGAAAAATTCTTTAATTTTTTGTTTCACAAATGTAAAAAATACAAAATTTTAGCTTCCAAATAAGTTTGTAGTTCTTTTTTTTTTTTTTTTTTTTTTTAAAGTAATAAAACTTACAAATATTTTTCAATATCTGTAATAAATAAATAAATAAATATATATATATATATATATATATATTTTTTTTTGAAAAAGTGTAATTTTTTTAATGACACATTTTATCAAAGCTCTTAAGTAATTATACAATATTTTAAGATAATGTAAGATTTTACGTCTTACATTGTAAAGATTTAATTTTTTTTTTTAAAGCTATATTGAATTTTTTTGAAGATGTATATATTTTTGAAATGATCATGATATCAATATTATATTGTCATATTGCACAACCCTACTGGTGAACAGGCGTGGTAGATCTTGGATGACTCCCAGCATGGATTATTGTTCACATTGCATGGTTTAGTCTTTAATGCAACTCTAGCTGGACAAAAGCAACCACTGTTTATTGGTTTGTCTCCTAGACGTCATGTCCAGTGTGCAATTTCTGCCTGTAGTCACCTTTCAACCTTCAGCAGCACAGGCAGAGCAGACGGTGGCTTTCTAGGGGGGATATTGGTCGTTTATGTGTGTGTGTATGTGTGTGTGTGTGTGTGTGTGTGTGTGTGTGTGTGTGTGTTTTTTCCTCTGTGTGTAGGAGGCTGACTGGCATGACTCAGCTCTGATTATCCTTCCTGCTTTTCTACACACTGTGTCCCTAGTGTGTAACTGTGTGTGTAACTGTGTGTGTGTGTGTGTGTGTGTGTGTGTGTTAAAGTGAAGAAATCACCAAACGGTGCTGGACTGGAGCTGGCCTCACCTGCTCTAGCTTATCCCGTCCTTTCTGTCTCTCTTTCTCTCTGTGTCCTAATGCTCGAGTGTGTTCTATTCTCTCATTATCATATGAAGGAAACGGCAGGAGATCCTCCACTCTTTCCCCTCCTCCGTCCTCCGCTCTCGCATTCCTGCTGTCCATTCAGACCATGAATGAAGCGGTGAGAGAAAATGCTTCACACATCCTCTGTCTCAACACTATGTTGTTTTTTTTTTTTTCCCCACAATGAGATGGAGCTCAACATCTCTGGCTAATTTTGCGCCGAAAATCGAGTCCCATCACCTTCCTGATTCCGTACGAAATGCTTTTCGGCAATCACATTTCGTTGCAGGTTTGTAGTGTGTAAGGTCAGTGTTATGGCCTCGGCTCTTCCTGCTAAGCCAGCAGGGAGGAAGAGCAAGATGGAAAGAGGAAGAGAGGGATAAGACGGAGGGAGAGGAAGTGACACTCCGGTTTGGTCAATGTGTAGTCCTTCATATATCCTGTTTTAAGTCTGCTTTAGGTGACGTGTACATATAGGAACTGTGTGTGTGTGTGTGTGTGTGTGTGTGTGTGTGTGTGTGTGTGTGTGTGTGTGTGTGTGTGCACGCACGCACGCACACACACACACATGCACAAAACATGCCTGTGGCTCATAGCAATTCCTGACGAATATTTCTGCCAGAAGGCAAATATCAAAAAGCAGTCTCACGTGTGTGTGTGTGTGTGTGTGTGAGTTACATTTATAAACTGCATAATTAGTTAATCAAATGTTGGCTATGTTAGTACTAAATGGAAATTGAAGCGGAAGGAAAAAAAGCTATGTTGTGCTTCATATTATAGTGTGTGTGTGTGTGTGTGTGTGTGTGTGTGTGTGTGTGTGTGTGTGTGTGAGCGACTGCACGTGTCATTCTCATTCCCAATCTGTATTCCAGCAGCCTCTTCCTCCTTTTGCGCTCTGGAGGCCACCGACTGCAGATTTTACCATATATGGTCATGCTCGGCTCCCCGCCTGTCACTCTTCCAGCCCGGCTTCCTGCTGCCTCCCCATTGGCTGGGCTTCAGGGCAATCGACCAATCAGAGCCCTCAGGTCCTCTGACAGGGCTGAAAGGGTGCAGTTTGGGTTTTTTTTTTCCCTCATTTTTTCAAGTCAAGTGTTTCACTGTATCTGGCTGGAGCTCTGCCCACTCTCCATGCAGGTCAATGGGAGACGAAATGCACGTTATTTATTCTGCCCTCATTCAACCGTGCGTGCGTGTGTGTGTGTGTGTGTGTGTGTGTGTGTGTGTGTGTGTGTGTGTGTTATAGTTTGAATGTATGAATCAAATATGGAGCAAGGAACATGCAGCCATGATTTATCAAAAGAAATCTCTCTCTCTCTCTCTATCTACCTTGCCTGTCTGCCTTTCTTATCAGTCTTTGAGCAGCTAATTGGTTGGTTTTAGGTCCAGCTTTAGACTAAATGGCCTCTGGCTCAGCACACACACATGCCAGGAACAGGATATTTGCAGTGTAACCCACTGAACCATGATAAAAGTTCACTAGCCTCTGTGCGGAGGCTCATTTGTACACAAAATGCTCTATGGCTGACTCCAAAGCAGCATCCCACACGCATTCAGGGCACTGAACAGGGCGTGAGGTGGTGGTGTTCATGCTCTGGGTCTGAAACAGGCTGCGATGAAAATCATTATTCATGGTCATTTAATATTAACCATGTATTCACTGATGAAGCCCATAACCAGTGTTTTTTCTTTTTCTAGCTAATGTATTTTTTAAACAAATATTTTGTGAACATCCTGTTAATGTGCATTTTTTAAGGTACAGAAATTGTATTATGTTTTTATGCTTTGATCTTTTTAATAATAATAATAATAGTAGTAGTAGTAGTAGTAGTAGTAGTAATAATAATAATAATAATAATAATAATAATAATAATAATAGTAAAACTTTGTTTATATATCATCTTTAATATGTTCATATAAAATGCAGCTCAAAGTACTTTACAGTCTGGAACTAAATAAAGAGAAATGCTGAATAATGAATCAAACGTTTGTCAGAAAATGAATAAAATAGTAAAATACTAATGCAATAAATAATAGCAGTTACATAAAGAAGAAAAACAATATGTAAAATAGTACAAATAGAATGAATATACCATAATTAAAATAATATTAAAGTCTTAAAGGCAAATAATAAAAACTAGGTAAATGCTAAAATAAACTTTTTAAAATTATTTTTAGTTTTCGTACATGGAATGTGGAGAAGGTGAGCACTAGCTGATCTTAATTTAGAATATAATTTATCAGACATTCAGAGATGTATGAAGGTGCGAAATCATTAAGAGAAAAATTAAAAAACGAGTAATAAAATTTTATAGTCATTTCTAGTGATGCTAAAACTGGTCTAATAGGATCTAGTTTTCTAGCACATGGTAATATTCTCACTGCTGGATTTTGTGCAAGTTGTGGTAATGGTTGTAGTAGTAGAAATTCTTGTGAGCAGTGCATTACGTTAGTGAAGACAAGAAAAAAACAAAAGCATGGATCAATTTCTTGGCATCTTGTAACTGGAGATAGGGCCTCAGCCATGCTATACGCCTTAGAAGAGAGAATATAGGTTTAGTAATGTTATTAATGTGTGGTTTAAAAGCTGAATCTGAGTCTAGAATTACACCAGGATTTCTAATTTCATTTTTGTCTGTAGAGAGAGATTTCCATGTCTGTTATATCTTTATCATCCATCTTTTTCTCTTTGCTTCACAACCAGCGACAAAGTATTAAAATTTGCTATTCATCCAGCCAACACTAGTTACATCATCTGGCGTGCAGATATGTGTAACTGTGTATCATCAGCATAGCTAGGAAAATTGCTTCTTCTATTGCTTCTTAATAATCTGACCCTATGGCAATGTATACAAAGAAAATAAAAGTCCAGAGCCTTGTCTGATGTTCATCCAGACAGTTAAATAGGTAGAAAACCAGTTGAACACAGTCGCATAAAGACCATCCCAGTTCTCAAGCTGTTTAAAAGTGTTCCGTGATCTCCATGTGTGTCAAATGCAACTTTATATAAAATATATGATAATAAAATATGATGTACCACAGCGACATTGAAATCTCACCTCTGATTGGTCAGAAGGTGTTGATTCATTTTATATGCTAGTAGTTCCAGCTGCAAGGCAAGTCACAGGTTCATATTAATGCGCTTGCTCTAATTGGTTATTATTTCTGTAGTAACAACAGCAGACGCTCGTATAAACGGATTTTTAAAATGTGTAAAGGTTGATGTGGTGAAGTTTATTTAGGATTTTGGAAGGAGTCTCCAGTGTCAGCACTTTGTAAGTGTAAAGCTGTAAGTTTAAATTTTCTAGCACAGGATAGACTTCAGGACAGAGTGTGCTTTGTGCTTTCTCCGTAAACAGAAGCTGCATTTATTTGTTTTGTCTGCATTTACTTATTTTTTGTCTGCATTTATTTATTTTTTGTCTGCAGTTATTTGTTTTGTCTAACTTTAAGAGAAGAAGAAAGGAGAGGCTGGTGAGGGAACCATGTTTATAGCTGCTGTAATGTAAGTGATAACATAAGGAGGTAGCTTGTTTTGCGGCTGTTCGACAACATTAGATGTAATTATAAGCGCATAAAAGTATGACATGTTCTTTAATATATAAAAACTTGTTACTTTGGTATAAGAGGAATTTAAAAAAAAAGTCCTACAGAATAATCAACTTCTTACATTAACGGCTAAGGAGTCGATATGAGAACATAATGTCTGTACATGCGTCTTATATAATATAAGCGATGATGTGATTAATTTTTATGACTACTTGTAACAAATAGGTAGGTGTATAGATAACATGAATTAAAAGAATCATATAAATATATTAATATAATAAGTTATGTTAAATTAATTGTAATGTCTGATGCTATCAGCTGTCCTTTTGAATTCTGTGGGTGGAAACGTGGCTAGCGAGTCCTTATCCTTACTTCTCTCTCCGCTGTCCTCGTCTTGAACTCCTATACGGGTGTCATGTTTGTTTTTCTCCCCTCACGCCTTGGCCTTAAAGCCTGTTTTCAGATCGTTAAAATGCCGAGTGACGACCTCCTGCTCTCTGCCTGAACCTGGCGAGCGGAATGTCAGATGGCGGTGATGTCCATTATCTGTGCGATTCTCTTTACCTGAATGAATCTCTTCGTACTCGGTCTCTTTCATTGTAAAGGCTTCTGATCAGGCAAGAGGAAATTTCACACTGACGTTTCAGATCCTGCAAAGTAGCCAAAAATATTGCAAGCAATAATTAGTGTTTGTTCAACTCTGTTCAATTCTTAGTTTCTCATTGATCAGAAGGTGTTGATTGATTTTCTTTACAAGTCTGATCAGAGTTCTGGCCACAAGGCAAATAGCAGGTTTATATTAATGCTTTCGTTCTAATACCTCATCATTTCCATAGTAGCAGCTCACTCACAGAGACTTGAATTGTGCATGTTTCTGTATAATCGTTGATATGGGGAAGCTTTCTGTAAGGAGATGTTTATTTAAGGAAGGAGTCTCCAGTGTCAGACAGAAAACATAGCATTTTTTTTGTTTTTTTTTCTGATGACCTTTTTGTTTTTTTTTACCCCTTCTTCCAAGCTAAAGTATTTCCAGACTTAATTCCCTGGGCATTCCATTTTAATTTTACAGAAGCATGAAACCTTAGAAGGAAAAATGATCAGGATTTTTGTATCCATCATGTCTGAGAGCTCACCTATTAGTATTTAATATTTTAGCTAACCTGTTTTTAATACGAGTGAGCCTTTTGGATGGCTGTTTGATCTGTTTCTCCTTTTTCGGGTCCACCAGCTGACTGATTTTTCTAACAGTCACGCTGAATTGTTTTTGTTTGTCAGTGCTGGTGCCAGTGTCCTCTTTTTATTTTAAGGCTGTTGTGTGCAATCAGATTTGTGTGTGTGTGAGAGAGAGAGAGTGCGCGTGATGCTGTATTTCTTAGTTTTAAATAGAACTGGGATTAGTTGTGCTCCTAGTGATGTCATTATGCAGGAGGTGTGGCCTCTGTCCACAAAGGAGCAGCCACAAACACACACACACACACACACACACACACACACACACACACACACACACACGTTCTCCTGCAGCTGCCGACCGCCTAATCACCTGCTCATGCACTTTCACACTCATTGTTTCACATGGGGATAAAGGTTAAAAGGTCATGACCCCGCACACCCAGAGGGCACTGATGTCATCTGAAAGTCAGCCGTTGGGGAGCAGACCTGCGACTTCCTTCCATTTAGTGCCTTTCAGTGTGTGTGTGTGAGAGTGAGAGAGAAAGTGTGTGAGCTTGCATTGGTATAAGCTACATAGATTTTATGAAGGCCATTAAGTAAGAGAGTAAATAAGGACTGATGCTAGTTTTGTTAGTATGAACTAACGCACAAAAGTGTCCGAATATCTGAAAATAATACAGTGAACAGCATGACGAGAACTTTTTTAATCATCATTTTGTGTTTTCATTCATCAGTATCAATGCACTGATGAATTCTGACTTTAAAATTGGATTAATTTTCTAGAACAGCAGCTCTGAATGTAGTTCTGGCTGTAATTCAAATCATTCTGGAGTAACAAATCATTCACAGGGACTTCAGTGTTTGCGGCTTGTTCTATAGCTAATAATAATTGAGTTGCTAAAAACAAAGAAAAACATAAATATGTTTTTTATATGATTTCATGACGCTTTCTGTAAGCTGATGTTTATTTAAATTTTAGGAAAGGAGTCTCCAGTTTCAGCACTTAACAGTAACAGTCAATTAGTTTGCCAACAAAGAAAAGTCTTTAGGACAGAGGACTTTATATTCTCAGTAACATGACAAACTACGTTTTATTAATTAATTTATTTATTTGTCTTATTAACTTTAAGAGAAAGTAAAAAGAGAGGCTGGTGAGGGAAAGACTGTTTATAGCTGCTACAATGTAAGTGATACCTGTTTTACTCCTTACATATCGGGACAATTTAGTAGGTATGTCCTCACTTGTATCATGACTGTTCCAGTATTTAAGCTACAGAGATATTGCCTGCACATAATTACTAAATGACTGTCATTGTGATTTTATTGAGCTAATTTTCTCCTTGGCTGCTCCCAAATGTTCCGAGACTACCACTGTTACGTCAGTAAGGTTAGACTGCACCTCGCTTACTGTTATCTCTGTTGAACACTGTTAATTAAACATTTCCACACCCGGCAGCCTGTGAATACTTTCTGTGCAAATCCGTGTCGTTGTTTTATTTGTGATTATCAGTGCAATAGCAGCGTGCACACTGCATACTATTATAATTAGTGAGGTGTTGTTTTTTTTGTTTGTTTTTTCTTCCACTAGATCTTTTTCTGAGTCGTGTGTTCACTCCATATGAACAGCTCACTGTTGTGGTTATTGTTTTCTGACACACGAGTTGTGTTATGTTTGTTTTTATGTATGGCGGAGCTCGTGGAAGTTAAAAGTCGATGCTAAAGTGTAATTACGGTGTAATTTTAGACATGCAGAGCCTTTTCTTAGGGAAATGTTGCCATTATGCCTTTAAACTGTCAGTAGAAAAGGTAGCTAGGTAGCTAGCCTGCAGATGATTAGCCTCAGTCCAGTTGTGTAGCAATAATTCTGTCATGAAAGTACATGAAACTGCTTGAATGGTGAGTGTATCGTGCACGTTTTCTCCGTAACCGTGGTACAATATAGATAATTTTACGCATTGTATATTTTATTGGAGGAAAGTCCTGTGTTCAGCCACGTGCAGATCCTCACGCGTTCCCTACCGTAGCTCTCGTTCACAAGTTGTGCAGGAATGTGAGCTTGAGCTCACGGCACAGGAATGCCATCTGTAATTCAAATGCTGGAAACCAAGGATGAAAATGAAAACACTGAGCATGCAAATGTAGCTAACTATCATAGTGCTACAAGCGTAAAAGATGCTATGACATTTGTGCTGGCAAATCTTCTGGCTGTTGATTAACTTGAACTTCATCTCCATTCTGGACCAAAACAGAGTGTGTACTGTGTAAGAGAGGTTACTGCTGCAGGATGAGTTTCCCTTCTGTCAGAGTTGTATTAGGAGGGAAAAAAAAAAAAAAAAAAGAAGCAGTAACATACCTTAGAATGGAAGCTTAGGCATGTGAAAAATATGCCAATATTAATAAAATTATTATAAATTTAATTCTCTTGATTAAGACATTCAAAGTACTCTGGTGTGTCTACCACAATTTTGTTAACATGCTGCTCAATGCTTGTCTTTCCGTCACAATTGTGTGTGCTTGTACATTTGTGTAAATATTAGCTACTTCAGACAAGAGTAGGATTTTTGTGATTTGACATTGTGCTTAATCATGCTTTATTCTCTCCTGTCTCTCTCTCTCTCTCTCTCTCTCTGTAGTCGGGTCGTATAGATAAGTCCTACCCGACAGTATGTGGACACACAGGGCCAGTGTTGGACATCGACTGGTGTCCTCACAACGATCAGGTGATCGCCAGCGGCTCAGAGGACTGCACCGTCATGGTAGGATTTTATTAATTATTTTTTTTAAATACGTATTTATGTAGTATTAAATCCACATCCTTTTGGTATGGTATACCTGATACAACAGCAACACTCTCAAGTTTCAGTCCAGTCTTGTATTCAGAGGCCAATATTTTTAACAGTAAAAAAGAAAAAAAAAATCAATATTAAGTCAAATATACTTGTTCCACCTTTATCTATTCTTTTTTTTTTAAATTTCACGTTCAAAGATGCTGGGAAAACTAAGACGCGACCATGCTGTGGTGCCACCCACTCAGTTTATTTATTCTAGCATTAATGGAAGCATGAGTCATTAAAATAGCAGCAGATGATCCTGTACAGTTCCTTGCTTCCTGCTTTAGAGTGATTAATGTGCCAGAGAATTTAAAAGGCTGCCAGTGTTTGTAGGATAGTAAACTTGAGCATTATAATAAATGAGCAACAGTTTGAAAACCCCTGCTTGTCAGACAGTCTGGGCGAGGCCTAATATTCTAATGAGCATGCTTGATTGACATCCCTTTATAATATAATCCAAGGTGTTTGCATCCCTATGTCTACCAACCTAGACTAAATAGGCTATGCTCACTTGATTTGCTTTTACTCTGTTGTAATTTTGCATTTTTTGAAATTTGGGCTGCCAAACATACAAGAGGGACAATTATAGACACTGGAAAGTCACTAGTTTTTCCATACACCATGCTAAATCATTACCATGATTAGTCTTTAGCTTTTCCAGCTACACTGATTATAATGTTGTACATATTTAGTATGTATAATATGTATTGAACCATTTTATAGTGTTATGGTAGTGTGTAGAGTAACCTTTTTGTGAATACACAGTCTTCCTGATCAGGTTAATGCTCTACTGTGCTGAGATTAGGTCAGTTAGCTCGCCAACACAAGGATCTTATGTTTCAAATTTTATCCCGGAGCATTTGAGTATAGCAGATTGTGATGGTCCTGCTCTCCCACGCTGGGTTTATTAGTCACAGTGATTTTGTGGTATGCCACATTGCTCTCACTTCCCTTCTGGAGCGTCCAGACTTCACCCAGTAAGGCAAAAACAACTTGTATTATCCCTCAACCCAAGCTGTTTCTGCTGCAGGTAGACAAAAAGAACTAATGAGCTAATATGTTGATCTGCCAGAAATGATCTTTTGAACTGTTTGGCTTTTTGAAATGCTACTGTGTGTGTTTGTGCAATTTTAGTGTAAAATTCAGTCATTGGTTATGGATGGAAAAAGCTCAATTTAAACTTCCTTCATTTTAGGTAAAGACAAATACGTTGTATGGAAAACAGGTAAAAAGGCCTGGTTTGGAATGGCCTCATTCCATGGCCTATAGTTTGGACAGACCCTATCCCATGACCTTTAGATTGGACAGACCCTATCCCATGGCCTTTAGATTGGAATTGTCTCATTCCAAGGCCCGTAGTTTGGAATGGTGACATTCCATGGACTCTAGGTTGTACTAGTCCCATCCCACGTTCCCTAGTTTGGAACGAACCCATCCCATGACCTGTAGTTTGGAACGGTCCCATCCCAAGACCTGTAGTTTGGAACGGTCCCATCCCAAGACCTGTAGTTTGGACCGGTCCCATCCCAAGACCTGTATTTTGGAACGGTCCCATCCCATGGTCCCTAGTTGGGAACAGTCACATCCCAAGGCCTATAGTTTGGACCGGTCCCATCCCAAGGCCCGTAGTTTGGAACGGTCCCTTCCCAAGGCCTGTAGTTTGGCACAGCCCCATCTCAAGACCTGTAGTTTGGAACAGCTCCATTCCATGGCCTCTAGTTTGGAAGGGAATTATAGTGTTAGGGATGGGGATTAAGGCATCCTGATAATCAGATGTACATTTTCATTACATTATGTACTGCATTATACTGCTCCTGTGGAAATATAGATTTATAAACTACTGAAAGATATTGTACATATTGTAATTACAATACTTATGCTGATCAGGCTGGATACACTCCTGTCTTTAACACTTGCAGTATTCCATTAGTTATTTTTTACACTTTTTATTTGTTTTTTCTAGTAATGTCTAAGTGTGTATTGCAACAATGCATCAGCAAAACAGCTGGAACCTTTAAAAGTCCCCAGACAGTGATTTGGGACAGCAGGTGTCCATACACATCTGTCTCCCCATTCTTTCACTGTGTAACATAAGATCAGAATAATTAGCACAGGAATTTATAACCGTACGATAATATTTAATCCGTACTTTGAAGATGGAGCAGAAGTTGACATGGCCAACACAGGATGAGCATTTTAATGGAATTTTCTCTCACATCTTTAACTGAAATGTGAAGCCAGGGTGAACGGGAGACGTGCTGGCGTTGCAGAGACTGACCTAATGCTTGGTGAATGTCTGAAATAATGTAAGGGGTGTGTCTGGGAGGTATAGAAATGGTATGATGTGGGTGAGAGGAAGATGGAAGCGGGGATTATAGAAAGAAATGGTGAAATGGTTACTTACAGAAGAAGAGTTATTTAGAGAACAAAAAGGGAGGAGAAAGGAGACATATGGTCCAAAAATGTCTGCACTGTTGCTGTTGCTGCTGCTGCTGCTGCTGTTGTTTTCATTTTCATTATCATCCATTTAACTGCCAAGTGTTAAAAACCGGTGGAACAAATTGAGATTAATCTCTTTGATATGAGATCAAATTTCCTTCATGATTATACAATATTTGTGCACAAAAAAGCGCTGATCTAGGGCCTGGTTTTGTGACTAAGCTTAAAAAACACTGAAAGATCAGCACAGATACTTGCAGTCTGCTTCCCCCTTAAGGCTCAATGATGCAAGTGCAAAGTCTAAACCTCTGATGTCATTTAAAGGTACTTTGGGTAAGAATAATTTTTTCAAGATTAGATGTCTAATGTTTAGGTGGGTTCAGCATGTCAGTGATTCCCGCCCATGTTCATGAAGCTCCGCCCCCAGGATCTACAGTGGCCCATAGAGTGTCTATAAAATGACTGACAGGAGACGCATCCAAACACAAACGAGCACTCCAGACTGGAAGTCCTTTTCCAAACAAGTTTTCTCAGCGACTTTATAAACTGTTGTTAAGGCCATGATTTAATCCACTGTTTTTTTTTGTTTTTTTTTTTGTTTTTTTTTTGTTCTATATATTATCCAGGTTATTTGTACAAGTAAGGAATAAATACAAACAAAAAATGCCTATTGCACCTTTAAGTCAAATTGTCAATTTTCTTTCTACTAATTTATTGCCATTATTCTTATTATTATTATTATTATTGCTGAACTTTACATCTTTACAGCATTTTTTATTCTATTCAATATTTACTTATTTAGTTTTGTGTATATTTACTTATTATTAATTATATTTACTTTATTATTTCTAATTGTTACTTCTACTTTCTCCAGTTTGCCTTGCAAGATTGATGATGTCCATCTTTGTGCTGTATTAAACCATGGTTCTGGTCTCATTTTTGGATCTCGTCTTGTTTCAGGTGTGGCAGATCCCCGAGAACGGTTTGGTGACCTCCATGGCGGAGCCTGTGGTGGTGTTGGAGGGCCACTCCAAACGGGTGGGCATCATCACCTGGCACCCGACGGCCCGCAACGTTCTGCTCAGTGCTGGTGAGTGACGGCACCCTGTCCCGCCCTCCACCCTGTCACCCTCTCCATCACTTACGCTTACTTTTCGTGTGTTAAAGAGCAATCCATTTATAGTTAAGCTACAATCCAGAGCATCCACTAAGCAAGTCACTGTGTGTTACTATAGAAATGTGTGCTAATGTGTTAGAACAAGCGTGTTAATATAAACACGTGATTTGCCATCACATCCCTGTCAGAGCCATGCTATTAGAAGTAAAAAATAAATAAATAAATAAACAAAGCACTGACACTGGAGACTCCTTCCATAAATATAAATGTTCCTTACAGGAAACTTGAACATATCAGCATTTTTCTTTGTTAAGTAACAACACAATTTTTAAATTCTGGTTATTATTGGATAAGTTGTTACTATATAAACAATAATATACAGTATTAGAAATGCTGTCAGCTGCTGTTAGAAAATTAATCAACACTTTCTGCTCAATCAGATTTACGAATTCAACAATGCTGTGGTGTAAAAGAAAAAAAACCAACAAGAATATAGCAGTTGAACATGTATAATATTACGTAATGCTAACCGGTGTTTGTTGTTAACACATGACATGTGAGAGCAGTGTGGCGGTTCTGGGTGATCTTGTGTTACACATTTTACATTGGTTCTTCATTTTTAATTTAGGTTGCGATAATGTGATCATGATCTGGAACGTGGGCACGGGAGAGGCGCTCATCACGCTGGAGGACATGCACCCAGACGTCATCTTCAGCGCGTGCTGGAACCGCAATGGCAGCCTGATCTGCACCGCCTGCAAGGACAAGAAAGTGCGCGTCATCGACCCGCGCAAGGAGGAGATCGTTGCGGTACACGCACACACACACACACACACACACACACATATGCGCATGACTGCTTCAAACATACACAAAGTGTAAAGATATTATTGTAAAAATCCATCAGTGTGTGTCAGGAAGAGATTTGAGTTGTGGGCCACAGTAATTTAGTTGCATAGAAAAGATTGTCACATCACACACACACACACACATCTGCATGTATTGTGTGCAGTCCTGTCTGTGTATAAGCAGGTTTTCAAGTGTGTGACTATGCACGTTTGTGTGTGTGTGTGTCAGGAGAAAGATAAGGCCCATGAAGGAGCGAGGCCCATGAGAGCCATCTTCCTGTCTGATGGGAACGTCTTCACCACTGGCTTCAGCCGCATGAGCGAGAGGCAGCTCGCACTCTGGAACCCGGTACAGTAGTTTACACACACACACAGCACTCAGTTTATACACACACACACACACACAATTTACAGAAATGCATCTTTGTCCATTTTATAGACACCAAAATTTAGGTCCAAAGCTCATTTTGCCTTATGTGTGAATGAATAAGGTTATATAATAAATGTAAGGTTATATAATAAATGTAATGTATTCGAATTAGGCTTTAAGGCAGTCGACATTTAAATGAGGATGATGTTATAACTGTACTGTGGCCTCTAAAACTCAAAATGGAGCAGGTCACATGTGGATGTGGCTCTGTTGGATTACTGAGTGATACAGCGGGGAAAAGGAAAAAAAAAAATTCCACCACACTGCAGTGTTATGTTTAAAAGGAGAAAGTAGCAACATATTTGACAAATCTAAGAGATTTACAGCTGTTTTTTGTTTTTTATTAGACACAGATGAATCAAGAAATGAAACGGTGCGCATCCTTAATCGTTGGTTCAAGAAGTGACGATATATAACGCACAAAGAAGTCCTGAATGTACAGTAGAACCCAGAAGTGTGAATTATAACACTAATAACCCCAAAATGGCTGTTTCTGTTTCATTATTTACAAGAATAAATTTTAAAAAAAGTGTGGAATGTGACATTTGGAATTTTTTTTTTACCAGCAAAACATGGAGGAGCCGATTTCAGTCCACGAGATGGACACCAGCAACGGAGTCCTCCTGCCTTTCTACGACCCTGATACCAACGTGGTGTACCTGTGCGGAAAGGTAAACATTCTCCTAGATCTTCCAGAGTCCTGATTCAGGACGTATTATTATTATTGTTCCCTTTCCATCACATTTCTTTTATTTGCATGTGTTTTTTTCCCCCAAGGATTAGGCGGTAGTGTGTGTAGTGGGTAGGAGTGATGAAGCTAGTAGCTTGTTGTTATAGTGGCTTCTTTGTTCAGAACTACAAGAAGGACTTGATTAAAGTAATAATTGAGCAAGGAAAGTTGATTATTTTCCTTTAACAGCACACCCTAAAGTGCTTTATTTCTCTTACACGAACATTACAACTTGTATTCTAACTGCTATAATGAATGAGCTTCACTCATCCATGAAGCTGTGAAACAGTTCATCTGTTGAAGTTAATACGACAGAAAAAATGCTTCCTGTTACTGAGAAGTCATTACTTTTTTCTTTTTGTTAGGGTGACAGCAGCATCCGCTACTTTGAGATCACTGACGAGGCGCCGTACGTGCATTACCTCAACACGTTTACCACCAAGGAGCCGCAGAGGGGCATGGGATACATGCCCAAGAGAGGCCTGGACGTCAACAAGTGTGAGATCGCCAGGTGAGACGAAAACAGCAGGTTTTTTTCCCCCAGTTGCATTGCGTGTCGCAATTTCACTGTTTTCTTACTATTGGTAACACCAGGAGTGTGATTATGCAAGAAAAAAACAAAACTAAACAAAATAATCAACCACTCTGACGTTGATTATTTTCCTATAACGGCATGGCCTGGAGTGTTTTATTCCTCTTACATCACAGCAATTTTCCAGCATTTTTAAATGTATTAATTATTATTTATTATAGTTACTTCAGTGTAGTTGAATGTCCACCAAACATGATAGGTGAAGTGATAACAGAAACTATCATTATAGCTGTTATAAACAGTAACACTTTCACCAGCTTCTTTCTCTCTCCCCCTCTCTCTCTCTCTCTCTCTCTCTCTCTCTCTTTCTCAATATTAATAAGACCAAAAAACACAGCTTGTCATGTTAACGAAAAACCAGAATGTGCAAAGCCCGCTGTTCTAAAGACTGTCACTGACACTGGAGACTCCTTCCATAAATGTTAAATAAATGTGTCCTTCCAGAAAGCTTCGCTGTAGAGATGCTTGTTTTTCTTTACCTTAAATCATATGAATTATTGAAGAAGCCGTAGTCCACCATGTGATTGGCCCCTGAAACCATAAGGTCGATTATTAGAGCAAGCAAATTAATATAAACCTGTGATTTGTCTTGCAGAAAGTGAATCAACACCTTCTGACTAATCAGATTAGAGAATTCAACAGCGCTGTTTTTTCGAATCCAAAATACTTACCAAAAAAACTAACACAAGACAGTTGTATTTGTGCATCTATTAGGAACTCACAGGGGTGTGTGTGCGTGCGTGTGCGTGCGTGTGCGTGCGTGTGCGTGCGTGTGCGTGCGTGTGCGTGCGTGTGCGTGCGTGTGTGTGCGAGATCGTCCTGTAGGAGGCAGCACATGCCTGCATTACTCACTTAAAATCCCATATAGATTTCTTTTAGCTCATTGTTTATCTGCATTGCTTTTGTAGTATAACTAAAAACCTGTTTGTGTGTGTGTGTTTTCAGGTTTTACAAGCTGCATGAGAGGAAATGTGAGCCCATCATCATGACAGTGCCAAGAAAGGTGAGTCCTTCTTGCCATGTTTTGCTGAACGATCGTCTAACAGTAGTCACTTTGGCACACTGGCGTACAGTAACTGACTGTAGCGTATCTGATTAATACTCGTACTACTCGTTTAGCATTCAACACAACACTGTGATCTTTGCTTGCTTGAAACACAGGATATGAACACCAGGTCATTTTTACATTTCTACATTGACTAGTCGTCGCTCAGTGAACTAATGAACTTCAATGACTTGAATTAAATTGGCTATGGTATAATTGTGAAAACACTAAAATGTCTGTTTTAATGTCGTGACTTTGATTAGATGTCTCTTGCATACTAGTGTCTAAGCATCAGGGCATTTCGCATTTAACCCACCTGTTTTATTTGTTTTATTATTATTTTTTTTCTTAGTTCTCTCCCTTTTCCAGCGTGGACAAATCATAAATTCATTAGCTAGCCCACTACACAAGTAGAATCTCCAGTGTTGTGTTGGGGTTGCCCAGAAACCAAACTGACGAGGCTAAAAATGGAAATATGCCGAGATACATAGCTAGTTATGTGCATTAATAAAGACACAAGCAAGAATATAACACGTCTTTAACTTTCCTGAAAGTTATGAGAGCTTTATGCAACATTCTGTTTTGCTCAGTTTTCTCAGTGTTTACACTTACACTATATGGCCAAAGGTGTGTGGACACCTGACCATCACACCCATATGTGGGCCTCAAACTTCTGCCCCAAAGTTGGAGACACATAATTGTCTAGAATGTCAATTTCACTTCACTGGAACTAAGAGGCCCAAACCTGTTCCAGCATGACAATGCCCCTGGGCACAAAGCGAGCTCCATGAAGACATGGTTTGCCAAGTTTGGTGTGGAAGAACTCGAGTGTCCTGCACAGAGCCCTGACCTCAACCCCAATGCACACCTTTGGGATGAACTGGAACACTGACTGCACCCCAGACCTCCTCACCAACATCAGTGTCTGATCTCACTAATGCTCTTGTAGCTGAAATCCCCACAGCCACACTCCAAAATCTAGTGGAAAGCCTTCCCAGAAGAGTGGAGCTTATTATAGCAGCAAACAGGGAATAAATCTGGAATGGGATGTTCAACAAGCACATATGGATGTAATCGGTTAGGTGTCCACATACTTCTGAGGTGCGTCGCACCACTGTGAAGGGACTTTTTTTAAAATATAAATACCAAATGCAATGTTTGTTTTGCAAAAGACGAGAAGATTGGGCAACTATGATAAAAAAAAATAATCTACTTAATCTACCGATTTGTCTGCCAGTGTTTATTTTGCATGCGTTTGCCACTAGGTGGTGGAGGCATTATGTTTTCAGGATTCAGTAATATCTCAAGAACGAATGCTTGAATGTTTGTAGGATTTATACTGATTTATCACTGCAATCAGCAGATGAACTGACTAGATTTTGGAATTGATCTAACCAGGGTCAATGTCACAGCAAGGTCAAATGTCTAAAGTTTTTCTTCAATAGCTTCCTTTCTGTTTAAAGGGTGTTTTAAGAGTAAATTAGTAGCAAGAAGGAACTGACTTGTTGGCGGTGGAGGCTTGACACTGTTGGCATCGAGTTCGACTTGTTTGTTTAAATATTGCATCATTTTGTGGTTTCCCTTTGCTTTGAAACAGCGTTATATAAGTTATTGTAGTAAATTAATTCGCACTTTTCCTCCTCTCTCTCCGTTCAGTCGGACCTGTTCCAGGATGATCTGTATCCGGACACGGCAGGGCCCGACTGCGACCTCGAGGCCGAGGACTGGTTTGAGGGCAAAAACAGCAATCCTGTCCTGATCTCGCTCAAGGACGGCTACATCCCGGCCAAGAACCGCGACCTCAAGGTGGTCAAGAAAAACATTCTGGACAACAAGCCCAAGCCCAGCAAGAACGCAGAGAACAACGCCGCTGCTCCCGCCACCAAAACGGCCAGCGCAACTGCGAGTGTCGTACGTTTCTCACTTTTGTCACTCCTTATCATCTGTTCTGATCAGTTTTAATGGCTCACACTTGTGCTTATTACTCATAACCACATCTTCACACATGTGGTTTACTTATTGCTTCAGATGCTCATAAGTGCTGAACTTTGCATTTGGTGCCATAATCCTCTATGAGTTTGAAACATGGAGACAAAGATTATTTAGTTTTACATAAATGTATATTCAAATATCCACCCTGGAGATTTGCTCCTTATAGAATAAAAGGCTTCGGAAAATTTTTCATGCGTTACAACTGAGCCTTCTGTGTTTTTTTTTCCAAATCACAGCCACTGCAAACATGACTCCGCCCACCATCTGTAATGACAGGAAAAACTTTACTATCTTAACTTTACTATATAACATCCACCATACAAGTTACCAAATAAACAATAATGTGTTAGAACGAATGCGTTAATCTAAATCTGCGCTACTACAGCTGCACTGTCGTCTGAGCTGCTGCTATAGAAAATGAATCAACACCTTCTGACCAATCAGAAATAAGAATTCAACAATATATACTGTGTATGTATTTCACAGAGCTTTCACACTGTTCTTCCATACACAGATCACACCTCAAGTGAAGAATTTCAGTTATTAACTGATAACACAGAAAACTTTCTTAGGCTTTTTAAATGATCATGTTTAGATTCTGGTCTTTTTTTTTTTTTTTTACAGAAAGGTGAAGCGAAGTTGGACGAGGTGCTGAAAGAGATCAAATCCCTCCGAGAGCTGGTGAGCTGTCAGGAAAAGCGAATCGCCAAGCTCGAGGAGCAGTTGTCCCAGATGGACGTCTGAAGGACCCAGTCCCTTTTCCCCTCCCCAGCTACTGTTCAGGAAATTCTATTGGCCAGGTGGGCGGGACTAGTCACTGCCAGTCACCGCGACTTCGTTCCGCCTGAAACCTGCCCAACATTCCAAGATGAACTTTTCTTTTTTTTTTTTTTTTTTCCGTTCTTTTTTTCTAACCCCTTGAACCAGTTACATTTGCAAAATGACAGCGGCAGAGAGACGAAGCATAGGTCTCTCTCAAAAGCCAAGAATTTCTTTTTACTAAACCTTGTTCCAAAAGTGGCACTTGTGTTTTATTTGGTGTTTTCGAAAGTTGTTAAGCATTCATTCTTTTCTTAGAGTCCAAAAAAAAAAAAAAAAATCGTGACCAATATTCCAATGTGAAGCATTCGCTGAACTTGTGTGCTCAAATATTGATTTGCATTCAGTATTCAGTATTGCATTCCTCACCATCCCTTCTTCTTTGTTGCCAAATTTTTAGAGGAGGCTCATATACGGGTCTCCTTGACAGTATTTGACCATTTGATGATTTTTTTTTTTTTTAATACACTTTAGTCCACTTTGTACTAATAAGGGACATTGCAATAGGCTGGTAATGCAAGTGAGGGGATTTATTTGATTTATCTGACCATTTAAAAGGTCTCCGTACAAGAAATATTCATGTTTGAAGCTGATTTTAACCAAGCAGGCTGTACGTACAGATTGACAGAGGAAAGCAACATCCACATATTGAAACAGTTTTATGTTTAGCTCGATCTTTATTCAGAATTCTGTTTAAACATGAACATTTAGAGCATTTTTTTTTTTCTGTTTGGAAATGGTTTGTATAGTGGTGTAACTTTTCAGCATTGTTATTCCAGTGGCCATGAACACTGTAAGACAGTCTTTGAGGTCTGTCTTTTCTCATCATTCCAGACGCTTCCCTCTTTCCCAGAAAATCCCAGTATCTTCTCATTATCCTAAGTGCATGGAATAAAGATTTTTTTTTTTTCTAATTTCTCAACACATTCCTGGATTTCCCCCAGTCTTGTTGTGTGTCTTCGGTTATATAGTTGAATTTAGAGTCTTAGAAGGAAGAATTGAGAGGAAATACCACATCATTGGTTTTCCACATGATATTCCAAGTTTAGAAATAGTCAGCAGCACTTTTTTTTTTTTTTTTTTTTTTTTTCCTTCCCCAGGCATCTCTATGATTCAGTTTTTACATTTTACATCGAATCAATTCTGTTATACAGACAGGGCCTGATTCTGGATCAAGCCTCTTTAATTAGTTGGTGAAGTGATATTTGAACAAAAGAACACCAACATGGCCAACTTTTTGTTTACCCTTAGCCATGTTAGCATTGTTCATCAAGCCACCCTTTTCTTTCACTTTTTTTTCTCCCCTGATCGAAGTATTACCATTTGTAACTCCAAATTTAACCTCATAAGACCATTATCTCAGAAATTCAGTTCCTCAATATGTTTAGCAGAAAATGTTTGTGTGGGCGATATCAGCGGAGGTCTAGACTGACACCCTTACCCTACTCTTCACTTCCTGTTTCCGTTGTGCAGGAAGTGACTGCCCTGCTTACTTATCCATGCAAAACCAACTCTTTCTAAGGGTGTAGCTCAAGTTTGTCTAGACAAAGTCCTATATTCTATATCCTAAAGTCTGCTATAACTGAAGAGTAACACACTCTGACTCAGATTCAAACATGCTTGATGGGCGAGGTGCTCCAGGGTCAGGCGAATATAACGGTGATTTCACACTTGGCTGTTTTGTTTTTTTGTTTTTTTTTTTTTCCTCTGATGCAGAAAAAGCATTGGCCAGAGCACTGTTTGGCTGTTTGCCCTTGCTGTAGCTTTAGAGGCAGAAAAAAATCAAAAGAATTTGAACTGCTTGTGTGACTCTACTTCATGCAACTACAGTTAAAGTAATACATCATATCATGTATCAGTGAATGTCCCAAAAATACACAAGCTCTTATTGTTGGTTATAGTGGAATATTAGTAATGAAACATTTTCCATTCAAAACCTCCTCATATTAACTCACTAACGATCATTTTTCACTAATTTCCCAAGTTGTGACCAGACTGATTAGGAGGTTAAAAAAAAAAAAAAAAAAAAAAAAAAAACAGCAAGTGTGAAAGCACCCCAAGTATGTTTGTTGTAATTCGTGTAATTACCTGTACGGCTAACACTCCCTTTTTCTTTTTTAATCTTTATGTTCTTCACTGAGGAACTGAGAGGTGTACGCAGGTGTTTTACATCCTCTTTATTGTTGCTCACACCACCTACAAGAAACGTACAATACTTTTCTCTTTCACTATGTCTTCATTCGCACACAGTTTTAGATCAGAAGATTTTAGATGGGATTTGGTTGCGTAGAGAGCTTTATTTACATGTGCTAACGGGGTTATCGCAATGAGGAGAGTGAGCTAGTGGAGGAGAAGTTCAGGAAAAATAGATGTGCCATTTTTGATATGCTAGCTAGGTTTTTATGTAGGATGCATGCATGGAAGAATGGAAAGATTTTACTGGTTAAATTGCATCTGAATTGGTAGATTGGTGTAAGATGGGAATGATGTGGAGGGCAAGCGTGGTAGGGTTTGAGCCCAATTTAGTGTTGTTGCCTTTTAGTTTGTAGCAATTATGTCTTTCATATAGAATTGAGTTAATGCTTTTTATACCATTTCTTGATTCTGATCAAAAGGTCAAAAGGTATTCATTGGATATAAAGTATCATTTGTCATTCTTTAATAAAAAAAAAATAGTTTGCATTGCCAAATCGCTTTGGGGTCAAAACAGTAAGTCCACTTCACACACCCCAGTTGTTGATTATTGTCCAATTATAGCATGCCCTGTTGTGTTTTTATTCCTCCAAAACCATTCCCTAGGGCAGCGGAGAGCAGTTTCAGGGTTGTAGTCATTAGTTTCAAGCTAAGAAAAACATTGAACTTCACCATCATGTGGCTCTACAGAACATCACCCCTGTTTGAAATGCTAAACTTCAGGTGGTTAGTTAGTATTATGCAAATATAGCTTCAAGAATAAGATTCTTAAAGATGTATTGGCATCACTGCTCCATTGGCTTTTGGTGTGTTAAGTGTAATTAATCAGATTAATTGGATTTGTGATTAATCGTACCACTAGGACACCTTGTTGGTTGGATCCCACTGGCTCAATTGCTAGTGTTAGCGAAATCAAACTTACTAGGTTTCCCATTTAACTAAAAGTGGAAATTGTGCTTTATGAAGGTTGTAATGGTTGATTTTCCTCCGAGGTTATGGAGTGTTTACACGTGTTTTGGTGTTGTGGTGTAACAGAGTAGGTGACAGACTCAAAGGATTTTTGTAGGTTGACGAGAAGCTCGAACTAGAAAGCTTGGCGTATGTGATTTCATGAAATGCTCTGTAAATAACTATACTTTTTATTCCAATGCTGCCTCTGTCAAACTGCATAAGAAAACGAAGCCATAGTTTCCAAAGTCTCCCTGTTCACTTTAAATGGAACATAAAGTGAATAAACCCAATAAAATCTGAAAAAAAAAAAGATAATCAGCCTCCTTGTTCTTTGTCCTCCCATTTATTTTGCTTCCTGTATTTGCCTTACATTTGAGGAGGAAGCTCGATGGTTGCATAATTAGCTGCCGTCACTGTCACTTGCTTATAACTTGTTGGATTGGGGAACTGCAGCTGAAACTGACTCTCTTTAAACTGACTCCTGTTTGCTCGTACGCTGTTTGCGTCACAGTTTGAAACCTCAGCTTGGTCTGACACTGAGGCAACTTCCTGCACTTGAATTAAACGGTGAGAAGTTTTTGAAGCGGTACAAGCCATTTGAGTCGGAAAGGGCTGCCAACCCAACATCAGGTATTTATGCTCAGTACGTGTATATAGACTTACTTTTATGTTCTATTATGTAATCTGTAATTGGTACCTGTAATTGATTTGACAATGATTTGATGTATGGAAGAGATTCATATGGTTAAAGTTGAAAAAAGTACTTGGGAAGGAGGTAAGATATCGTTCTAGCAGGCAGGAACTTTGTAATAAATACTAACGCTGTGACATTTTTCTAAATTTTTGTCTGAAGGCATATTCATAGTTTGAAACAGGATAATTGAGTGATGTACATGATAGACTCATCAAAAAGGTAGTCTGTAATAGGCTAATAACACGTGGTGTGCACAACAACAGAAATTCTACTTTACATGAGCCAAACATTGTGGTTAAAATCCACAGCGCAAAAAAACAACAGGTTTTTTTTTTATTAAAATGTCAGTTTTGAAGATATAACCTGGCAGAAATGTCAGGATCAGTGTGTGTATCTTATGAACTCACTTTCCAAGTTGTGCTTTTTCTTTTGCTCTACAGCTAATAGCCATGACTAACAAGCTCGACTTGAGGTCATTTCTTTTTCTGCTGGTTGTGAGCAGCTTGGTCTCAGGCAGACATTTACTTGGTGTAGAAGAGAATAATCCACAAAATACAACAGTCTTCAACTACACACAACATAACAATGAAACTGAACTTCAGCCCACCAGTGGACCTCCACAGACCACAGATATTAGGGAAGAACGGTCTACTGCAGCTCCCACACCTGGCCAGAAGACTTCAGAAATGGCCCATAGCCAACTGCCACAGGGAAATGGAACTTCTGGAAACCTAGAAGGAACTGAAACGAACAGCACTAAACACCAGTCACCAGGTAACGAAAGTTTGGCAAGCACTGAAAGTCCTCCGCAAACCCCATTTCCTGAGAAAAATGGCAGTTCAGACCCCACAATGCCAACCTCTGCTCCCACATTTTCTGCCTCAGTGGGACATAGAAAAGAAGCGAATGCCACAAATTCTGTCCCTACAGTGGTGACGACGCCTCATATGGGCACAGATGGATCTTCCAATTTGACAACAACAGTCAAGCCAATGGTTCAATCAACCACAAAAATAAGTACCACTCGGAATCACACGCCAACTAAGCCACATAGTACCCAAAAACCAGACGAATCAACCACCAAAGTTTGTCCTACAGCCGAAGCAAAAGGGGACAGTCTTGTGGGTCGGTGTCTCATTGTCATCGCCAGTTTGGCTGCTCTGGCGACCATCTTCATCATGACCACCATCGTCTTGGCCACAAAGTTGGCAGGCATCAGACACAGGCACAGGGCGAGTCTGCTTCACGAGACGGAGATGATCTGTATATCTGCCCTCATGAATGATTCTGATCATCCCATCCCCAAACCGAAGCACCCTAAAAGCAACGGTGCGCTGATCCCTATCACTGAGGATGAAGACGGTGATGACCTCACCCTCAACAGCTTCCTGCATGATACGGAAGGTGTGGCATAGATATCACTCAAATCTTAAACCTGACAGAAAAACAAAACAACAAAGTGTTTGCATTGAGGATGAAGATGGAGTTGATCTCACCCCCTCAATCCTTCCTTCCTGATCTGAGGTGTGTGTGTGTGTGTGGTGAAGACATTACCACTGGCTCTTTGTTTTAATCCATGTTTTTTTGAATGCTTTTGAATGTTACTGTTAAACAAGACTGGAGAACTTTGTAACCCTGATAGTTTCTCAGAAAACTAGAGACTCTCATAGCTTGAATCATTTCTAGAATTCTCAGTCTACAGAACAAACTGGGGGAAATGCCCGCACTTGGTCTATGCCAAATCTGTCGTATACTGATGCATAAATAGAGATTAGCTTCCCCTGGAGGCCTAATCGAAGCTGGTTGTCGGCACCGATGATAACATTTGTTTTTGTATTGGTGTTGCATAGGAAGAGCGTGAAATTTTTAGACTGACAAGAGGAAGAGGAAGTGCGTTTTTAAATATAGTTGTGCGTCTATGTGTGATGGAAGATCTGCCTAGCGACTGCAACTTTGAACTGTGGCCTTCTTTCAAGCCAAACTGCATCAGCATATCTTAATTCTGAAGCACTGCATGGTACTTCAACATATTCATGAGTTCATAAGTACTCATACCCATCCCATATACCCATATTTATACATGTAGATAAAATGAACTGCTTTACACATGTTCTTTTATAGTCCAGTTTATAAGGAAGCTCCTACTCAATGACTGTACATAATAGACTGAAATATCATTTACCGTCATTCGTATGTTGTAACCCATTATTTTTTTAATCACAAGTTGACTCATGTATTTTGTACAGTTGTGTTCCTGTTTCCAGTCGCCTCTTTCATGATTCATAAGTTCCATACAGCATGTCAGGTGCTGGTTTGTTATGTGCAAACGACAGCTTTCTGAGATCTCTCTTAGCGGTGTGCATCAGGACAAGGATCACGTTGAACTCAACAGAAAAGTCGCACAAGCACGTGGTCAGAGATTGTGCTCGGAGATTAAGCTCAGGGAACAGAAAAGAAGAAGAACTACCATTCATTAGCATGTGGTGTTCTGCAATGCTATATAATGCATAATTTGCCATGTTCATTCATCTTCAGTAACTGCTTTATCGTGGTTAGCATTGTTTTATGGTTTAAATGATTGTTTTATATTTTGGGAAATAGAACTAACTTGCCAGGACCTGCAGGACTGGGCGTTAAAATGGTCCGAATTTCTTCAGGAACCAACTAAAGTGGGATAAATGAAACAGCCCCATGCATACCTCTAGTGTTTATTATAAAACAGTCAAGTAGAGCTGAGATAGTAACAGGAGCAGGCACTAAGGAGACCTTGTTAATACAATAAGCAATTTTTTTTTTTCCTTTGGACCCAAAACTCAAGAACAAGTACTTTAGGCTGCATCTTTGCACCATCAGCCTCATTTCATAGAATGTATCGAATAACAGCCGCTCTTAATTTCTACATTCATTTCCTTTTAATAAGCGCTTTTTCCTGATCCACCGGTCCATCGCAGGATGTTTCTCACACACTCATTCACACTTGAGGGCAATTTAAAGTAGCCAATCCATCTACTGGCATGTTTATGGGAGGTTGGAGGAAACCCACACGGACACGGGGAGAACAAAACAAAACTACACACACACACACACACACACACACACACACACACACACACACAGTAACCAGAGCTCAGGATCGAACCAGACACCCTGGAGCTGTGAGATGGTTTCTTATTTATTGCTATATCTACAGTATATTTGTTAATATTCTCCTGAGTTATTTTAAAGTCTATTTAAACATGACATCCTTTGGCACTTTTAAAAGTTGTGTGTTTTTTGTACAGGCCACAGAAGTCCAGTACAGTCAGTCGTCTTACTGCAACCGTAGTGCACAAAATACTGGATTTAAATGGACTTTAACAGTATGTGACTTTTTTGGTGTACAGGTATTAGGTTCTAGTATTAAATCTATCCCGTTAAAGTGGCCTCTGTGTGAATAGCGAGTAAATTTTTTTTTAGTTCTTTATACGTACTGAATGTTCGGAATGTATGGTTGTAAATGTTGTAACTGTACTGAATGTTCGATTATCTTGTATGGTAAAAACCATCAAGCATAAATTAAAGTTTCAGCCTTTTTACAGACAACACAAAGTCTTTTATTTTGTATTTATTTATTTATTTATTTATTTTTGTGGAATCCAATTCAGCACATGAGATTTTGAGTTTCAAAAGTATCTAAAAGGACGTGAGTTCAAATCGCTTTTGGGTCCCTGATTAAAACCATCACGAACATTTAATTGTTCATCTGCCAGATAAATGGATATAATTTAAAAACAGATGTGTACAGGAAATCTAATGATTTAAAAATAGATTTGTGTGATGTACAGGTAACTTCAGTCCTCTGTGCATTTATATATACAGTAGTATACAGTAGCCTGTAAGCTGTACAGTAGGCCTGAAGATGGGAGGTTTATTTTAAAACTTGTGCATACACGAACTGTGTGTGTGTGTGTGTGTGTGTGTGTGTGGCCAAGAGGCTGTAATCACAAAGGCCTGATGAGAGAGAGCAGAAACCAGGTTCAGAAATAAGAGCTACACCCAGCGCCCACAGAGCCTCACCCATGGGAGGTGCGCACCACGTCGGACTTCAAACTGAGCCTTCAGCAAATGGCCTAACACATTGAAAATACTTTTTTAAAAATAATAATAATAATAATAATAATAATAATAATAATTGCTCAATATTACAGTTCAGCTAGGAGATGTATGGAATTTTATATAGTGCATGTGCTGAACGCTATGAGCAGACCAGGCAATGAGATATACATACACAAAGTACGTATTTATGCAAATACATTTGAGTTATTTGAGATGTTAGTGTGCATCTTGCAGGAAGTTAAGTTATAAACTGCCGAGTTATTAAAAGTGAATCAAGCGTATAATGCACAAGTTATATAAGTAATTAATCACTAATTTAGAGTATAAGTGCCGTGTTCAAGAACATGAATAAGAGTTTGTTGTGCATTTAGTTAACTAGAACTTTAGTGTGCATTCAGTAAGATAAATAATTACTACATGTATTGATTGATTTCTACAACAGCAGCTCTGTGCTCATTCTAATACGTTATCGTTTCTATAGTAACAGCTAATCACTGGGACTTGATGGTGGATGCTCCACTTAAACAGGTTAAAATGTATTTTTGGATGCAGTCTGCAGTATTAGAGGGAAAGCTTTAACTTTAAGCTTCTAAGTAAGTCCACTTACAGGACGTAAAGGATCTTCTGCTAATGTCTTGGTGCCAGATACCACAGCACACCTTCAGAGGTCTTGTGGAGTCCACGCCTTGACATGTCAGAGCTGTTTTGGCGGCACAAAGGGGAGCTACACAATATTAGGCAGGTGGTTTTAATGTTATGGCTGATCAGTGTGTGTGTGTGTGTGTGTGTGTGTGTGTGTGTGTGTGTGTGTGTGTGTGTGTGTGAACTCATCTATGAATTTGCACACTATCATTAGTGGACCTTGTCCGTAAGGAACAAAACCAACCCACCATACCATCTTTCCAGAGAGAGGAGGAGGAGAGTGGAGGGAAGGAGGGAGGGAGATGTTCACCACACAAATGAAAATGTGGGTTTTTTTTCTTTCTAAATAATCTTTTTTTTTTTGGGGAAACCTACACATAGGCACAAGCTGCTGTGCCACTCTCAGTGCAGCACAGAGGCAGCCGGTCTTCCTCACTTTCTTTCTTTCTTTCTTTCTATCTTCCTTTCTCTTTATTGCCTTGTGTACTGGAGTGAGTGTTGGGAACTCTGATATCCACAGAGAGAACATCTGCACATCAGTAAGTGTTTTTTTTCCTCTTCAGATGAATGCCATTTGGTTTTATTTAACCTTTTCTCTAAAGAGTGCAATAAAAAAAAATATCATTTCAGATCATTACAGAGTTTATTTGCAGTAAAACTATTGGAATCTGCTTATAACTTTAACTGCTTTAAAGCCCAGATTTTATTGTGGATCAGCAGCAAAAGTGCAAAGGCTTTTTTACACTTAGTTTATTTTAACTTATTAATTTCCACCCATACACTAAATACAAATTGAGCATATTCCCAGCACTGTTATATTCTTCCAGTTCCTATGTTTCAATAATTTATATTTTGCGTTGTAGCTGTTATTCTGGGTTAAACGACTTGTAAAAACAATACCTGGGTCTTCTGGGTTAAATACGTGTGTAGAACAAAAGCATCTGTTGGGTTAACTTCCGTAAAGCTACATCTGACCTTGTTTAAGGAACAATAATCATAATGTCTGTAAAAGCCTAATCCACCTATTTTAACTCACAAAGCAAACTATATATCTAATGGACGCTTTTCCTCAGTTAACTCGCTTCTGAAATCACATTTATTCTATAAATACATTATAATTCTCCTGGAAAGTATTGTTCACATAGAACGTTTCTTTTAGATGAGCTATAATTCATATTATACAGTTTTAACTCTCTTGTTGAGCAATACATTTGTCCTGGATTACTTTCTTCTCTCAGGTTCTCTTAGGTAGAGCGAGAAATCTGAGTTAACGCGTTTGGAGAACCATAGCATTGTTGACTCAAATGTCAAATACTTACTTGTAGAATTACAATTCTGAATTTATCTTATTTGTAGAACGATGTCGAATGATATTTTACCTCGGTTAACTCGCCAGTAGGATGATAATTCTCATGAGTTAACTTGAGAGATTTTTACCTTGTAGAATTATAGAATTATAGAGTTAACTTATAGACTAGAATTATAACTTTCCAGGGTTAACTCAGTTGTAGAATAATCTTTTACTTAGGTGAACTCTCTTGTTGAACAATAATTCTCTGGATTTAACTCACCTGTAGAACTTATTCTTGTGAAATATTGATTCTTCTAGGTTAAGACACCTGGAGAATGATCATTCTCTTGGGTTAAATCACTTGCAAAGAGATTTTACAAAGGAAATTTCTGGCCAAAACACAAACGAAATTGAAATCTGTCTGTACTAGTCTTTTTTAAATGACCTATTTTAAATAACCTACTCAATTACATGTTATGGCAAAGATTTTTATAGGAATACTATTTCCTATGCCATGCTAGTTTTTTCCCCCCCACAATTTCTACACCCATGCATTTCATCTTGCGCTTTGAAGAAGAGTAGGCCTTCATCTCCTTTCTAAACTACGCTGCATGCCCCACACTCCGATCGGACTGGAATGACAGAGCTGAAAATTTCAGCATGTAATTTAGCTCGGTTCTTTCCTCCGGTTTTGGACTGCGCTGCATTCAACATGCAGGAGACACCCACACATTAGATCCAGGAACTCACAGCAAACCTCTCATTAGGATCTGGTTTACATCTTACATGGTCTTTATGGCTAATTATTGGACAAGAAATCTAGGTAGATTTATAAGTATATTTATCTATATGGTCTCAGTAAAGAACCATAATTGTTTTATTCATGTATTATAGTCTGAATGTCTAAACCACACTAAATATGTGGACGGAATTGAAATATGGTTTGACCTGAATAGTTATGCTTCCTCTTTTCAGCAAGCCCGAAACTGCACTTCTATTGTACCTCCGATCTTCTTGTTATTGCTCAGATAATGTCACTAATGCATGCACTGTATCAGTATGCACATGTTAAGCATATACAGAAAGCATGGACTGGGATTTCTGGCATTTGATCTTCACAAACATACAATACAGCAGCTGCGCTTAGCTTTTTACAGTGCACTGTGGTTGGACTGGAGCTTGGTTTGGAGAGCTGAAATAGTTCCTCTGGTCTGGTTTATTGCAACTGAACTAAAATAGCAAGAAAATACATGCTGAAGACAAAAGTCTCCCACACTGTCTTCTCTCTCTCTCTCTCTCTCTCTCTCTCTCTTTCTCTCTCTCTTTGTCCAGCTGTCTCACTATCTGTCTGAAAAACAATTGAGGACAAAGAAAAGAGAAAGAAATCACTCAAACTTTCCAGACCCCACGCATTACATTTTTTTTTTAAACTTCCTACAGTTTTAGAAGAATTTTGCCTGCACAGTTTAGAGCAAACAAGTCGTTTTATATAAAAGTGTATAAAATGTCTTGTTTTTCCCCCCCCTGAGAACTGTGTACTACTCTGCACAATCTACTACAGATAAATCTATCCGTTTATCTGTCTGTCTGTAGGTCTCACTCTGTTTTGTGTGATGAGTGGGTGGTAGCAGTTGGAGGGGAAAAAATTACAAACCAGGCCTTGACTTGCTCCATCTCCACCCCATATAAGTAATGGTCTGCAATAACTAAAATAGATTTAACACAGAGCGATGAGGAAAAAACACTGTGCATGTTTTAGCGGATGTGCCTTTTAGCGGATAGATTTTATCTCCTTTATATTTTTTTCCATTAATATGAAACTTTATATAAATAATTCATTTACAGTGGCTTGAATAAATATTCACCCCTTTGCACTTTCTTACATTTTGTAGTTTTACAACCCAATGAATTTAAAAAATAATAATAATATTGAAGAGCAGGAAAAATTAATATAATTTGCAAAATTATTTACAATTTTTTTTAAATGTAAAAGTTGTAAATGCATAAGTGTTCACTCTCATTGCAGTGAAACTGCTAAATTAGTTGAATAGAGTCCACCTGTGTGCAATTAAAATGTCACATGATCTCAATCTAATCCATTTATTCCTGGAAGGCCCCAGAGGCAAACAGCATCATGAAGAACAAGGAGCTATCAAAACATGTCTGGGACAAAGTGCTGGTACAGTATCAGTATCCCAACATTTGAACATCCTATAGAGTACAATCAAATGGATTATTAAAATTGGAAAGAATACGGCCATGACTCTGCATTGAGTAGGTTGTCTTGTCTTGGTGAGGAGGGCATTAGTCAGAGGAGCAACCTAGAGTTCATGGTTAACTCTGGAGGAACTGGAGAGATCCATAGCCCATGTGGGAGAAGCTTTTCACAGGACAACCATAGCCCAGAATGGTGAGATGAAAGCCATTACTGAAGAAGCCAGTATGAAGTCCCAGTTGGAGTTTGCCAAAAAGCAGGTTGGAGACTCAGTAAATGTGTGGGGAAAAGGTTCTCTGGTCTTTTTGGCCTATGTTTTGCAGAAACCCAACACTGCTCATCACCCTGAGGATACCATACCCACAGTGAAGCATGGTGGTGGTAGCATCGTGTTGTGGGGAATGCTGTTCAGGATGAGGGGCTGGAAAACTGGTCAGGGTTGAGGGGAAAAATGGATGGAGCCAAATACAGGGCAATCCTACTAGAAAACCTGTTCCAGTCTGTAAAAGACTTGAGACTGAGGTGGTGGTTCACCTTCCAACAGGACAAAGAACTTAAACATACCAGTGCTAAACTGGAGAATGGCCCAGTCAAAAGCCCAGACCTCAATTTGATTGAGAATCTGTTGCAAGTCTTGAAAATTGCCATTCATTCACAATTTTTATCCAATCTGACAGAGCTTTTGGCAATTTTGCCAAGAAGATTGGGCAAGTATATCAAGATCCAGATGTGCAAAGCTGATAGCGATACATCCCAGAAGACAGCTGTAAATGCAGCCAAAGGTGGTTCTACTTATGTAACCATCAAATGCCTGGTTTTTTTTCTTGTTTATTTAACCTTTGTGCCACAATACAATTTTTGCACCTTAAAATGTTAGACATATTGTGTGAATCAAATGTAAAAGAAAATAATCCCAATTAAGTGCATTTCATTTCCAGGTTGTAACACTACAAAATGTAGGAATGTTCAATGGGGTGAATACTAATACAACGAACACTGGTTGCCTTATATAATCAAAATAATTTTTTCGTGTTGAGCCCATGTGCTGTTGGGATGTTACTCTCAGAACCAGATAAACAGATTTTAGATGATTCTTTATCCTTCCTGTGACTCAGAGGAAAATGTGTTAAGTGGTTAAGATCATTATCTAGCTTATATATGGGAGATACCAATAATTAGGAAACATGGCCTACAAAAAGGCTTTAAGACATGCAATGGGATTTTGAATTTATAAAGTGAGTTTTGTAATGCTCTTTTGTTTATACATCTATGTTAAAATTAAAACAGCTCACTCATTCACTCATTCACGCTCACTCGCTCCAAGCGCTTTATCCTTAGCAGGGTTGCGGTGGATCCGGAGTCTATCCCAGATCAACAAGGATTTCTTGACTTGTGCTTATTTAAAATTTCACACACAAATGAAGTAACTCGATCAGATTGAGTTCTTTAAACGATGCTTAGTTACTCATAACTTAATTCTGATAAGTAAATATGACATTTAAACACATTTGAGTAGTGACTACACATTTATTTAGTCATTTCCACTGCTGCATGATTACATTTTGAGATATTAGAATTGGAGTAAGTTTACTGCAATTGCTCATAGTTGTTCATATCTGTCTGATAATATTCACTTTTCTGTAATCTAAAGGGCCAAACATTGGTCTACAAAGACAGAGGGGAAGCAGAGAAGCCACAAAGCATTTCTGAACTTCTCGTTTTCAGAGAATGGCAGATATCTTCTAACAAATGATATGTATCTACTGATTTTTGTTCTGAGTCCACTGTTTATGTAGAGTATAACCACGCCCATGTTTAAGGATAGAAATATTTGTCCACGGCCACTAAAGCACATGCTGTTGTCAGCGGTTACAACATAAAATGACGTTATAAATCATGTAGCATCTTTTTTTTTTTTTCAAATGGGGGTGGGGGATGCTTTCTAAACTGATAATGCAATTTTCTAATGTAATATATCCTTATCTTTTTCTTCTTTCAGGTGTAACATTACCATGTCGTCCATATGTCCACGTCTAGCCTTTGTGCTCCTCTTTGCATTTTGGAGCTGGAGCTGCTCTACTATGGCGTTCCCTTTTAACATGTCTGTGGACGGCAGTGGAGATGAACAGGAACTGATTTTCCCAACGTCTCGCACCACCCACTTCCCTCCACCCTCACCCACGCCTATGCTTAGCATCACCACCACCTTCATCCGCATCAAGCACTTCCTGTTTCACGAGGTGGTGGACTTCCTGCGTGAAAATATGCTCCTCATCATTGTGGTGATGTCGCTGCTCATTGTTATCATCTTCATTGCCTGTTGTGCCTCAGCCATGAGCCACAAGCGCAAACTCGAGGCCTACTATCCTCCCAAGAAACATGCACCCAGGAAGTACATGGCTGTACCAAGCAAGGGGGCAGAGCAAAGCATGATGGAGCCCCACAATGCCACCACGAGCTACCTGCGTGCACCGTCTAAAGCTCTAGTGGGTGATAAGGAAGGAAAAGATCCTAGACCAAAACCGAAGGAGGTGCAGAAAGCTGAAGATGTGGAGGAAGTAGAGGTGCAGAAGGAAGAAGAAAAGAAGAAGAAGGAGGAGCCCAAGCCAAGCACATCCACAGCAGGTAATGGCCAGGCACCTGTGTGTACTTGCCACCTGAGGAAAGCAAACCAAGCCTCACATTGAGAAAACAGACGGGTTGTTGAGGAATGCCTCTCTATAAAAAAGGACTTGTGGATTTGGACTCGTTGCTGGGAATAAATGTTCCGATACATCTCTTGTTAATTCATTGGATGGAGATACAGATAAGGGACCTTCTGCTTCTGGGATGTCAGTTATTCGACCTTGTACCAAGCAATTTGTTGAAACTGAAATGGATAAGATCAATCATTTATACACCAACTGACACAATGCTATTCCTCGATTTGAGCAAAAGTGTGGTTACATCCTGTCTATTACTGAAAATGGTCTCTGCTTAATAGTGTAGTCATCATCATGCTAGTGATAATGATTGCTCTCTGGCTTCATCGCATTGAATTCTATGTATTTATCACAACACCCTTTTTCTAAGATACTTGTCAAATACATTGAAATGCGTATTACCAAATAGAGAAAATGGCAATAATGCTTATTTTTAATATTCGGGTCTGGGATAGTCTTAAAATAAACGACCAAGTTTATTCTTTTGGAAATCATTTACTGTCTGAGGTGTTTGTTACCAAAAACTAGGTGGAGTATTAAATAAGGAATAAAACACTTAGGGGTGTGCTGGTATAGGAAAACAATCAACGACAGGGAAGTGTGATACTGTTATCACCTCAAAGTTCTTTTTTTTCTTTGTTTTATTCCTTTTATTACCACAGAATTGTTTTTTTTTTAAATATTAATGAACCACACATTGTACTTTTTATCCATTTCAAATTACATATAATGTTTTGGAACATACATGAAACAACCTCTTTTTTCACTTACGTTGTAGCAACTATAAACCATCGTTTCCTCGGCAGCCTCTCTGTTTTTCTCTCTATTAAAGGTATACGAGACCAAAAAAAAAATGTAGCTTTTCACTTACTGAGAAACCACAAAGCGCAAAATCACCTATCCTAAAGTTTTACCTCTGACTGTTACAAAGTGCTGACACTGGAGACTCCTTCCAAAAATGTTCAATAAAAGTCTCCTTACAGTAAACCTCACCATATCAGTGATCATACATTTTTTTTTGTTAAATAAATGTGTGTTTTTTTTTTAAAAAAAATCTTTTTAGATTATGTGGAGCATCCGCTATAGAAGTCCCTGTGATTGAGTTGCTGCTGTAGAAGCAACAACGTATTTGAAACAGCACATTGATATAAACCTGAGATTTGCAGCTGGCATTACAGTCAGACTTGCTGTTATAGAAAGTTAATCAACATCTTCTGACCAGTCAGATTCAAGAAACAGATTCAACAGTGCTGTGGTATAACTACTCTTAAGCAATGTGTAATTATTTTAAGGCTGATATGCTTCTAAATGTGTGCTTTGCCTTTATAGTTTATATGACTTGAAAAATAAGAACTAGACCTTGATTACACCTTATAATTTACATGAAATCATTACTATGCAAAAAAAATCATTACTATTGGCCAAATCACTATCGTTATGTGGTGCATCTTGTTTTCAGCTGTTGTAAATGCTAAAGGTAAAACCTTAAAGGTGCTGACTTTGGCAGTCTGGAAACGTGCAATTGGACACAATTGCTGGGGATGTGTGTGTATGTGAGTGAGGGTTTTTCTGGTTTAAATGCATCTCAGACCTCAAGGATATAAACCGTCTTGGGTCTGTTTACACTTTCATATTTATGTGGTTAAACCCTATCCGGATATGACCCTAATACCCAAGACACATAATCTCACCAGGTGTAAACAGGGTCATTGTCTTGTTGTTTTTATCAGTGCCTTAATCCTGAATATTTAATGTATTCAAAATTGTATTGTCTTGTTAAGTGGCTTCTGGCAACTGCTTAAGTTATATCTGTTATCTCAGTTATAAGTATACTTTGTACTACATGTTACATTAAATAATTTTGTTGGCTGTGATGCACTTTGGTCTTTATTGTGTAAAAAAACAGCACAAATTACCACTGACCACCAAAAAAATAGCTAACTAAATAAAACACTATATACAATTTAACAGGGCTGGCTGGTATGAATGAGCTATCAGAGCTAAGCCCCCGTCTTTATTGTCGTAAGTACACCGTAAGATAAAATACATAGAATGGTATGAAGAAGAAAGGCTGGGACTGATTTCTTTTGTCATGGATTCAGCCTATCCGTGACAGTTGTCAAGTGATTACACAGAGCGAAACACTCCCAAGATTCGATATCCATTTGGGCTGAGATTTTTCAGCCCACTTCGCTGACACATCCATGACACATCATCCAGCAGTGACTGAAATACAGTTGCGGGTATAATGAATGTAAACAAGGTGGATTTTTTTTTTTTAACCTGAAAATGCCTTTGGAGGAGAAACTAAAAGTAGATACAATATACTAATCACAAATTGTCCAATTATATACAAATTACACAAAAGAACAGACAATAGAACTGTACGATTAGGTTTTTTTTTTGGGTTTTCCAGCTGAACTTTTCTGTGTGCCATGTTTGGTATTCAGAGAAAACATGATATGATCCCAGCAGAACATTACAAATTTGAAACACTTAAATAAAAAATTAGAAATCATGAATTCAGCTGGCTATCTGCCTAAGTGTGTGTATGTGTGGCCAAGAGGCTGTAATCGCAAAGGCCTAATGAGAGTGAGCAGAAATGGTTATTATTATGCCATCAGTGAGACCTTATGCATTGGATTTTAGCTTCCAGTCTAATATAAAAACCAGTCAACAATGCATTTTAACAATAAACAAAAAAACCACAAATAATGTAGTGGAATACATGAGCTTTTGACGTCAACCAGCCGTAGATGTGCAGTTAGGAAAGTCTTGGCACTGATAAGTGTCTCAGCACTGTTCAAACTGTTCTGGCCAAAGCAGTGCTGCAGAAAGGGCCCTATTGTCACACACAGTCTGCTATACAAAATTCAATCAATATTTCAAAAGGCCATTACGAGAGCCGCTGTACCGTGTTGTTCTGAAAATAGGTTCGAGTCAGGTCTCTTAGATTTGGCCTTGAACTGAAAAGAATACACTCTCAGTTTGGCTCTTTCAGTCTCTCAGTCCTCTTTGTTTTGACTGATGGCGGTTTGGGCAAGAACTTAGAATGTGTATATTCTCTCAGGTGGAATATGGCCCCCTTGCTGTCATTTGATGTTTTGCTTTTTAACTTCTGTCGAAGCATGATCAATGTGTCTTTTAAATTTTAAACGCAAAATCCATTCAATCACCTCTTCCGCATAATGCTACACTGATGTAAAGTATAAAAGCAATAAATTAGTAATCGCTGAATAATTTACTCCGTTTACATATGACACGACTACGCTCCCTGTAGATCAGTATCAGAGGAAAATGCAAATGAGGTTTATAAATGAAAACAAAGTCCCCATTTCATTGGCACGAGGTCACATGTTGGCGACTTCTAGAGTAAACCAACGAAAGCGTCGCTGCAACCGGAGCCCCTAAAACAGCCTCAGCCTCCAGCTCAAGTTGCCCTTCTTTTGTACCTTTGGTGCTGAATTATTTTGGGAATCTGCCACCCTTTTGCACCCGCCCATTCCTCAAAGACTTAGCAAGGAGCTTGATCAATTTTTGACCACATATATTAAAGTTACCATATAGCTTAGATATGGTCTTCTTCACAAGACTACCCTAATGACTGACTCAAAGAACAACTGGACTATTGGTGATCCTCAAAGCATGATATAGCCATTTGTTTTGGAGAAAGGTGCAATTCTGAATTTTAAATCCTGTATATGTTGGGCTTTCACAGTGGTAGTAAAATCAGCAGGATGACACAGATCTCACATGGCGAAGAAGACACAAAACAGGTAAGACAACACCTTAAGACTGCCATTAAAGTTTGATGGGCCGTTGCCTGGAATTGTCTGAACACAGAGCAGTGCAGTTTCTGGAAACTTGTTGAAGAGTGAGAGTGATGACTGAGAGATGACTGGTTCCATTAGCAGACTGTGTGTCTCGTCCTGTTGGGGAAACAGGAACCAGGAGAGCATGAGGATGGTGAGTGAGTGGTGAGTAGCTGTGGAAGTGTTACACCTGTATTGGCTGTGTTGAGCATCTGTATTTGATAGGAAATTGGCAAGTTTAATGTAGCTAGGCTGAATCACTGATTTTTGTAAACTGATATGGAATGTCTTATTTTCATACTCCCTGTCACATCTCTCTTGTTCCTACTGTTTTGTTGAGAAACTTTTTGGCAAGTAATATCTCATCTTTTAATTAAAATTCAAGAAATAATTGATCTACCCAATTAAATACTGTTTACAGAGGTGCGAGTAACTGTTTCCTCTCCATTCTGTTTTTCCCTCTTTCCTATCAGTGAGCCATGCGCCTTCGCCTCCCCCTTATTCTTTTGCTCTTGTTCTGCTGTCTTATCACCTCCCTCCCACTCCTATTCTCATGCCCTCCAGGGTGCTGCTGTCCTCGCCCAGGTGTTCTGATCCTGTGTGAGTCACTGGGCCTCCATGTCCTCCCTCGCTCTGTCCCCCTCACCACCTCAGCTTTGTCTGTGGCCCGAAACCACCTGTGCAATGTAGACAATGTTCTGTGGCGGTACTCCAGCCTGCAGGAGTTGAGCCTCAGCCACAACCGGCTGGATCGCTTCCCCCGTGGGCTTCCACCGAGCCTGGAAAGTCTGCAGCTCCAGGAGAACCGCATTACATTCATCACAGCTGGGGATCTAAGAAACCTTGGGAACCTGACACGGTTGGACCTGGAAGACAACCGCATTCGGGCCATCCAGCCTGGGGCACTGCTCAGCCTGGCACGGCTGAGGATGCTGTCTCTGAAGGGGAACCAGTTGTCAAGTCTGCCTTCACACCTTCCAGGTTCACTAACACACCTGGATGTGTCTGCCAACTGCATTTCAACATTGGATTTGCCTTCGCTTGCTGTGTTGGTTAACCTTCAGGTCTTGAAGATCAACAGCAACTGCTTGCGTTCAGTGCCTGATCATGCGTTTGATGGCCTACCCCGTCTCCGCTCTGTGGAGCTGGCTAATAACCTGTGGGTTTGTGAATGTGACATCATGTACCTGTATCGGTGGCTGCTGATGGACAGGTTACGCATGGCATCAGATCTGGTGTGTGCAGCACCATTACACCTGGCACACAAGCTTCTCCTGACCCTCTCTGTTGTGGCTATCTGTCCAAGAATCCTGAAGCCTGGTGAGAGATTAGCACCAGTCAACGCTTCCAAGGTGATGCTGGGGAATTCTTCAAAAGAATCTTCAAATCCTACTTCTGATGTAATCAGAACTGTGAGAACCTCCTGTAGAAGCTCTCTTATGAACTCAAATGGAAAGCTCCCCTCAGCTGTTAACCATACAGCATCTAGGTCTCATCAGGGGTCAAACCAAACCTCTTTGGAGGGGTTAAGCTATGAACAGTGTTTGTTACTAAACTCCACTTACCTTGTCCCTCAGACAACCCAAACACCCCACAGCCCGACAACAGATGAGGATCCTGGTTGTATGAACAACACAACCAACATCCATAATGGTTTCGTGAGCACTTTGGCCCCTATATACTCCACCAGTGAGGCAGGAGTGCAGGTTGAGGCCACTCCTCGAACCTTGACCCAGTCAAATAACCCAGCACTTGTGACACTACTCTCTCTGCTGTGTGTGTTGACAGGACTACTCCTGCTAGCTGTACTCCTGTTGCTGAGGAGCATCTTGTGGCAAACCCAGAGGGTTGCTCCCCTTCAGTCCTCAGTGAGCAGTCAAAGGAACTCTTAATGCTGTCCAGTTGTTGGCAGTTAGTGTCCAGCAAGGTTTTTAACAAAGTGAGACTTCTTGGCTATCGATGCACACTACATCATTAATAAATAGTGTTATGAAGCATAATTAGGATTGTGAAAGGAGGAGAACTCTGAGAATTGGAGTTCTGGGTGTCTTCTGGTTTATGTTAGTCAACATTCCTAGAATTTCAGGAATGGTCTTTCTCCCAAACTTGGATTAATTCTTTAAAAAGGCAATACAGAAGAATATTCCTATTGGACAGTAAGGGGTAGATTATTATGGTAATACTTTACATTAAGGTTCTCTTAACTAACATGATTTTTGCATTAGTTAACATTAACAATGAACTTTAGCACTAATGCACCATATGTAATGTTAACAAGGCAACCAATTTAAGGCGAATTAATTGAAGTTTGTTTTAAAGTTAATGAAATACACTTGCATTCATTAATGTTTATGAAATCCCTGACTAATCAACGTAAATTAGCAACAATTACAATTTCAGCTAGTTCCTAACTGTTGATAATTTATTGCTCTCTGGCCCAAGTGTAAATATTAAAACTTGCTTCAGGCTCAGTTCTGAATTTTGCCAACAACCATCAGCATGTTCATTAAGATGTTATTCATACTGGTCATTGTAGCCTAAACATACTTATTGATGGTATCAATACTGGGTAATGTGTGTGCTGATTATTTGGCTTATCATGTTCATTGTTCATGTAGAATCAGAAAAATAATCAGTGGAATGAAAAACCCTGACTAATATCATTGGTTCAGTTGTGTTACTCTGCTGAAAACAACCCCAGGCAAATGCATGGTTTTACAATTTTATTAAGCTTAAACAGTAGAATACAGCATTAGATTATTTTGATTAGTTGTGCGTGTATGACTGCAGATTGATAACTGCCATTTTTACAGGACATTTAATGTAAACAAATATACAATTTTGACAAACTGACTCCAGGCTTTTTCACTGTGTTAAAAATAAGCAGACATGTACTGTTGTAATGGTCTTTTAGTGCCCGAGATCAGAGATACTAAAAATACTATATACAGGATCAGTGGAGGTGATAAGCTTTTCTAAACATGTGTACTCAAGACTAAATATCTCATATTTCTTGGTTTTGATGAATCCCTGCTGTTTTGCTTCATGGATTAATCTTTGTCTGCAAAAAAAAAAAAAAAAAGACAGACCAAATTCTTCCATCTTTGTGCGTGATTCAGAAAGACATTACGAGAAACCCACCACCCTTTCACACATCACTCCAAACGAAAACAAACAAACAAAAAAAAAAGCCTCCTCTCAACACCTCACAGCAATCATGACAAGGCAAAGACGACATTATCTGAAACCCCTCAGCAGAGGATCTACATATTCAGCAGTAGTATAGGAGGTGTACTACTCAGAGTATCCTTACTGTAATGATGCTACTCTAAGGATATGTTTGGTTTCGGGCAGTCTGTGTTTAAATTCTGCAAAGATGTCAAACCATTTGTTTGCACTGGAGAGAAAAATTTAAAGAGTGTGGTTTAATTTCTAGTCCCCGCCACTTTCTCCTCGTCCTTCTGTTTGAGTCTGTAGTCAGCCAGCGCGGCCTTGATGGCGTCCTCTGCGAGCACTGGAGGAAAATAAACGGCACTGTCAGACAGGGATTGGACAATTCTCCTACAGCGCTTAAGATGAGGTACAAAAATGGGACCCGTGTAATAAGTAATCATTACAGATAAACACAGTTGTGCCACTGCGTGTTGATTGAGGCTTTGCTAAAGCTTACTAGAGCAGTGAAGCTTCACCGGTGGAAGACACAGTTCCTTGGCGATGTCTGTGTTCTTGATTTTCAAAGCTTCATCAATCTAGTGGAGAAAACAGAAGCAAAAAAAAAAAAGAACACATGGCACATGCAGGTGAGCGCAAAATGTTTAATACCCTTTGGACAAAACACACACACACACACACACACACACACACATATATATATATATATATATATATAAAACAGGACATACCGATTTGCCTTTGACCCATTCTGTGGCCAGGGAACTTGAAGCGATGGCTGAGCCGCAACCGAACGTTTTGAATCTGGCATCCACTATCTTTCCGTTCTCATCAACCTCGATCTGTAAACACAAGAGTCACTCCTGGTCACATGCTCACACACATACACACACATACACACACACACACACACACACACACACAAGCAGCAGTGACATGGTCAAATCCAGCTTACCTGCAGCTTCATGACATCCCCGCAGGCTGGTGCTCCCACTAAACCGGTCCCCACATTCTTGGCGTTCTTATCCAAGGAACCAACATTTCTTGGGTTCTCATAGTGATCCACCACCTTCAAAATGTTATCAGGAACGAACAGGTTAATAAACGATGACTTTCATAAACACAACACTGCATGAGGGGGCGCCAAGTGGGTGAAAGTTTGGGCCGAATCCCAAATGGCCCCCTACCGGAGTTGTAGTGCACTAGCTAGGGGAAGAGTTACTTATCATTACTTTACACTCCGTTATAAAGGGACTAATGTGGGATTTGGGATTCAGCCCGAGCGTAATTAACTGACGGAAATGTTTACAGCAAAACTCTTGAAGATAAATTAACTAAAACTTAAATGTAAAGTTTTACAATGTATGTTTGTAGAGTTTGTGACATTGTGTGCTCTTCCTATATTAGCTAACTGTGTGTGTTTTAATGCTAACTAGAGCTAGCTCCGTGAAGTGCTACATAACACTTCAGCTCAGCCTCGGTGTTCGGGCCTAAAAGTTCATTCTGGCTTACAGAAAGCCAGACTTAAAGCAGTTAAACATGAAGTGAAATATTCACTCACTTTTTTATGGTAGCAGCAAACAGCTTTAATCTCCGGCGAAGTCAAGCTTCTGCCGAGAAACGCGAAAGACCCGAAACAGCTCCTGACCGACCTGAGCGCCATGTTAGCCGTGACGTCACCCAGAAGGGGCGGGTCCGTATGTGTTGACCAATAAGCGGTGGATCCCCGCGGCGGGCAGCAGGGGGCGCTGCGGAGAGTCGACACTCAGACTCGGACTCGAGGTGTGTTGAGAATCGATAGAGTCGATTCTCCCGAGTCAGTTGCACAAATACTCAGGTCTTGATTCCCAAACTAAAACATAACACAAGAAGGTCTGGGGGAAAAAAAAAGAAAAGGGTAATAGTGAGCTGCAGTTACTGTACATATTATACTATTACTACTGACAGTAAGACTAAGGGCAGTGGTAGTTCAGTGGTTGGTCTACTGCTCAGAAGGTCATGAGTTCAATCCCCAGCACCACCAAGCTGCTAATGCTGGGCCCTTGAGCAAGGTCCTTAATGCTCAGCTGTATTTTAAAAAAAAAAAGATAAATGTAAGTTGCTCTGGATAAGGGCATCTGCCAAATGCTGTAAATGTAAATAACAAGAATAATAATGATCTTTACACATTCTTCAACTTTGTGTGATTTTACATCAGTTGTTCCTTATGGAAGCTCTGCGCTGCCACGCAAGAAAATAATCCCCAAATCCTATCAGTATCTCCTTATTCAAAGAAACATCTCGTTATTATGCAAAAAGCACCTCATTATTACAAGAAAAGCATCTTGTTTTACAGAAAAACATCTTATACAGAGAAACATCTCATTATGAGAAAACCATCTCCTTATACAGAGAAACCTCTCATTATTACGCAAAAAGCATCTCCTTATCTTGTTATTAAGACACGAACATCTTGTAATGAGACAAATATCTTGTTATTATGAAATTAACATCTTATTATTATGAGATGAGCATCTCGTTGCTATGAGACAAACATCTCGTTATTGTGAGATAAAACATTATAAGCCTAATAGAAACTCATGTTGAAAATGCCAGATGGCACAGTTGACAGAATTAGTCAAATTTTAGAATCGTGTTTAATTCTTGGCTTAACTACAATTAAGTGTGCTGGATATTCTATTCTGTCCTTTCAGACCTGATTTATAAAACAGCAAACAGCCTCCTAACTAATGTACTCTAAAGTGAATGGTATGATTCCCCCTTCCTCACTGAATCAATTTCACTGCGCAGAGTCGACTCCAAGTCCTGGCTTCTAAAAGCTCCGAATCGGAGAGTCGACTCAGTTTGGGTTCGACTCCCGGCGCTGTTTTAACCGCCGCTCCACTGAGTTGAGTTATCACATCAGTGTTAACACTTTCTCTGGCAGAATGTTAGTGATTAATGACTATCCTACAGTATTCTCCCGTTCATAAAGAAGACATTTCATGACATAGGCTCAGAAAAAAACAAGCGCAGGTCTGGTTTTTTTTATCTGTAGCTCATTGGATCAGGCTGTAGCTCGGGCACGCGCATCCTGTTACCAGGCAGATCCTCGCAAACATGGCGGCGACTGGGAACGAAGCTGAGACGCTGTTAGCTGATATCAAGGAGGAGGAGGAGGAAGCCGAGGAGATGGAGAGAGAAATGGAGTCGGGAGAGGAAGAGGCAATGGGCGTCGAGAATTCCGAAGATGAAGAGGACGACGACACGTCGGAGGACGAGCGGGAAAATGAAGCAGAAATCCAGCGCTTGGAGGAGCAGGTAAGCTAGGCTAAGCTAAGCTAAGCTAACTAACTAACTAGCCTGCCTTCAGCTATGAGAATGAATGGCGAAGCCCGGCTAAGCTAGTTAGCCGTGGTACGCAGTTGACCAAATAGTAAAAAAAAAGTGTCACTGCTTGTCAGTTTCTGTTGCTGTTTTTAACGATGGAGATATTTTCAGTTATTGTGCGCTCAAACTTAGGTTTGGAAAAAGCGTTTAGCTGCTAATTAGCATCACTTTATGCGCAAGCTAACTGTCTCTGTCCAACTTTAGTGTTTATTTTTTTAAACACAGAAACAGAATAAATGTTCAGGTCGATAAAATGCTTTTGTGAATATGTATGAATGTGTAATTGATAGGCGGAGTAAAGGTGCTAGCTGGCTGAGTGAGACGCAGACAGGCTTCCTAGCTGAGGAGCGTGTAGTCAAACTGCGCGCCATGCCGTGGGCGGCTGCTTCTCATAAGCGCTCAGAGCAGCAGCTGCTGGACCACAAACCCTTATTCACACACGCATCTGATCAGATTAATCACTCAGAGAGGTGTGTCGAGGCGTCTCTACAGGCTTTACTAGCGACCCGCAGTGTATTGCGTAATATCCTTTAACACAGGCGCATTGATTGCGATGAAATTGTTATGAACCTCGTTTTTTTTTTTTTTTTTTTTTTTTTTTCCTTCTTGCAAGTCGTTGAGATCAGTGTCGCGCCGGATGACGTCACACGCTAATTTGCATACCGTCTTATTCATTTGCATATCAACTTACAAAATGAAGGTACATGAAGATGGCAGATTTTCATCTATCATCGTTGTCATCTTTGGTCACGGCACCAGGCACAATCTAAACTTTTACGCCTTTACAAAATACTGTGCTTTCTGTCAGGAAAGACGGTGAGTGTTAAAGGTGCAATAGTTTGTTTTAATTTTCATGTTTGTTCGAATAACCTTACAGAAATGTAAAACATGATCAGAAATAATGTAATAACTGTGACATTCGATTCAGTACCTGCTGCTCGGCCGTTGACGCAGTACGTACTGATCAGTACACGTGTGTAGTATGAATACAATCTGGACATATAACATCCGCCATGTCGGCATTGTCATGTGACCTACGACGTCATAGTAACCGCAGAAACTTGAAGATCCTGCCAGATTAGAGCATCTGTTTATTCTTGTTGAAACCTTCCTCAAGTTAACAATTTACTCATACGCCTTATTGATGCACTTAAAAAGAGCCGATGCGCTGCCTTCTGCCATTTTTGATTCTGACAGCTCGTCCGCGCCAGTCCCAGTGCCTTATGGGATACCGCCGTGTCCATTCCTTCCATACTGCAGAATCTCGGCGGAAGCAGCAGGTCTTCCGGGTGTTTCCCGCCTACTGACTTAGGAATGCTGGGAATTCGGACACACTACTCCTTTGGCGTCCTGCTTTTCACCTACTGTGTAGTTGGGTAACAGGGACAAACCCTGTTTGTGTTTGGATGGGCTTCCTGTTGTCATTTTATAGACACTCAACTTGACAGACCTCCGTAAGTCCTGGGGCGGAGCTTCAGGAACATGGGTGGGAGTGGGAGGCGGGCTTAAGGGGAAAAAACATTTAAATGTGCGTTAGGTAAAAATGATGATGATGATTATTATTATTATCATCTTATATTAAGTCTGTAATTGTTAGGTGGGTTTGACATTTGAATGGCTCTCGCCCCCCCATGTTTATGAAGTTCTGCCCCAGGATCTGCTTCGGCTCGTAGAGTATTTATAAAATGACTGACAGGAGGCGGATCCAAACACAAACAAGCGTTCTGGACCAGACGTCAGTTTATCAGTCGAGTTTTCTCAGTGACTTGATACACCTTTGCTAAGGCCATGGTTTAAGCCATTGGTTTGTTTCTCTTATGTTCCATCTATTTTCTAGGTTATTTATACAAGTGAAGAATAAAAAAATAAATTATTGCACCTTTAAATATCAATGATTGGTTGTTGGGAAACAGTAGTGATCACTGATTGGTTGTTGGGAAGCAATGGCGATCAGTGATTGGTCTGAAGTAAACAATGGCGATCAGTGATTGTTCTGAAGTAAACAATGGCGATCAATGATTAGTCATAAGTGTAACACAGTCAGGCATTACACACTGATGGTGAGTCAAGCGAGCCTGCTGTCTCAACTCGTATAACAGCAGCTGTGATGCGAGCTGGAAAGCCTTATCGAGTTCAAGACAGTCACTAACTTCTCCTCAAAAAGTCACTAGATTTCTCAATATTTTTAAAACTAAAGTCACTAAAGGGATCTAAAACGTCACCAAATCTAGCAGTAAAGTGTCTAAACTGGCAGCACTGGATGAGATTTCCTTCAGATGTCTGCTCTCTGACAAGCTCATTCTGGCTTTGCAAGATTATAACAGCAAAATACGTCCTCATTTTGTTTATAAGAGTTTAATACAGCACGATTGCCATATGGAGATAAAGAGAGATTATTTGTTTCTCTTCTTCTGTGCGTGGCAATCATCGTGTGTGGTGTAAGCCAGAAAGAACAGGGTGGTGTGAATATTGTCCTATAACAGCAACACGCAAAGTGTTTTTTATTCCTCTCTAGTCAGAGAGCAAAGAAATTTACCAGAGATTACACTTTTTATTAAATAAACGACACATACTTTGTAAACATTTAGTTTCGTTCCATGAAACTAGTTCCTGTTGTCATTTATCTTAGAGCGGATATAAACAGTCGTTCCATCATCGGCCTCTCTTTTTTCTCTCCATTGAAGTGGAAAAAAAATAACTCGGCTTGTCACGTTACTGTCATGACAAGATTGACAAAATGACAATCTTTATTATTAATCTTATGTAGAATGTCCGCCTTTCAAGTCGCTATGAATGAGCTGTCACTATAAAGATGATGACATATCAGTACAAGTGTAGTATAGCAAAATTAATCAGCACCTTCTGACCAATCAGATTTGAGAATTTAACATTGCTGTGGTGCAATATGCATGAATGTACTGTTTAAAATTAGTGGCACTCTGAGTCACACATCTAATATTTCCTCTGCTCTAGGTTCTGTCTCTGACCTGCTGACTTAATCAGTGTTGCTCCGAAGAGGTGCACTATAGCTGTACACGCAGAACAGTGAAGGATGAAGTCACATCTGTAGGTTTTATAGTTTTTATCCTGGTGGGTCTGACAGCAGCACTGGTTGAACTGGAACGGCTGTACGTCTCTATAACGTCACATAGAAAAGAGAATATGTGAGGCAGCCTAGAAAATCCGTCATATGTCAAACTTTAGAGATTTTCCACTCTCTATATATAAATAGCTCTACTCTTTTGCATGTTTTTCAACCTCAGGTAAAGTTCTGCATTATACAGTGTGAAATGGAGAAAATTGCGTTTAAAGATTTCATTCTGACTGCAGCACAGGAGCATCGCAGACATTTTGACAGCTGCTATCTGATTCAAATCTGAATTGATTAGGCTTATGTCCATTTCCCAAAGGCACATATCTATCCAACAATCAGTTGACTGACGTATAACATTCACTCTGTGAGGAATTTAGGCGTGTTTAGGCGGCTGGAGAAACAAAGGAAAATCAAGCTGTTATATAATCTGAGCTTTTACTAATGAACGGAATGAAGTGATCACAAACGACACATTTTTGCAAGTCTGCGAATTTAGTCTTGACCATTTCCCAGCCACCAGCCAGCTCTCTCCTATCATACAACAGCTACCAACCCCGGGGAGGATGAAGCCTAACACGTGCTTCCTCCGAGACTCAGCCAGCCAACTGCATCTCTTCGAACTGCTGCTCATGCTGCATCACAGGGCGGCGTAACAGTTGGAGGAAAGTGCTGTCTGCCCTCTTCCGCATAGCCGAGCTCACAGATGCCCACGATTGGCTAGTGTCCCTGTGATTGACAGGGAAGAGAGAGTGTTACACCCCTCCATTCAGCACTGAAACACAATTGTCATAAAAACAACTTTTTAAAAGAGATTTTTAAAAAAATCTAAAACAGTTTATTAATAGAGTGCCATTAGGCAAGGAGAGTTTTGTTAGAATTAGCTTTAGTAGTGAGACTCTTGTGCAGTTTTTTTGCATTTGCCACGGAACAATTTTCTTTTCCTCAGACTTTTGATTCACAATATTGATAATAGAATATTCTTGCTGTTCTTTGCAACAATAATCCACCATCATCTTCATGTCTAGTCTTAATTGCAGTCATGTACGTAATTTGTACCCACACACGATGACCAAGTGTGGACCAGGATGTATTATCTGTAATAAAGCCTCTGTTGCTTATCTATTATTAATTCATGCGCACTGAGAAGCAGTTTTCTTTTACATGGTGATTTTGTCATGCTCTTTAATACGCTTCTGATTTCACTAAACAAACATGAAAGCAGAGTGCCGTGGCGTTGAATGGTGAGAGTCTGATTGGTCTCAGACAGAAGGCTGTGTTTGGAGCGTGATCTGACCAGAGTCTGATCTTTTCACTAATCACAGCTCTTCTGCCCATGCTGACAAACGACGTGTCTTCACCTTTTAGCTGCATCTGTGAAGCTAAACACACCCAAGAGCTACACGATGATTTTGACGTTATAACTTTGTCTTTCAACAGTAAATGAAATACTAATAACGATTATTAAATCAGAAGCCTAGTCATTATTGTATAGTTGGAGAAATGCTTATTCAGGAGTACAAGCCTGATGATCCTAAATTCTCTCAGAGTGCGTTATAGGAGAGCTCACAGGTCACTGTTGCGTAGACAAGCACGAACAGGTTTATTGGTAAATTGCGTGTAGGAGCATTTACACAAGTAATATATTGTTTCTTAAAATCCAGTTATTTCATATTAACATTCACATCCTACAAGACATCCTGAGTTTGTGTACATGTATATATAAGAACGTTCACTAACGTAAACCTCGATTGATCAGCTTCAGATAGTTCTTAAAATTTTATACTTGGACCATGTGAAGGTTAAAAAACTTATTTATTTCAGCTGTATGCATGGATTTCATGAAACTCACACGTTTCATATTAATGACTTGAAAGAAAGCAATCCAAAAGAAATCCATAAATTAAGATAAATAAGACTAGCCATTCTATTGGACAAAAGTAATGGTGCCCTGTAAAAGACTCAAGAGTGTGTGTTTGTGTGTGTGTGTGTGTGTGTGTGTGTGGTAGCTGATGTGCTGCAGTGGCTGAGCTGCATTAGTGGAAGATTTAGCACATGCCGCGTTTAGGAGGTGCTCTTTCACCGTTTAGTTGTATTTATTGTTTTTTTTCTATTCGGTGAGCTTTGCCTTTTATGGAGTTTTGTGTCACAAAAATTGTAAACCTATTTACAGGTTATTGGAATTTCTCAACATGTCGCATGTGTATGAAGAAAATCAGCCTTTCCGAAACATTTGTAAAATATTGGGAATGTTTAGTTTGGTTTAGCATACGAAAACATTTCCATGCAATTTTTCTAAACTAAAAACAAATAAAATAACACAGTTAGTGAGATTGGATTTGAGGCTTTCAGTCTTTGACTATACCTTCATGTTTGCCACATTTATGCAGTATAACTATTACTATGAAATAGTCTGCTTCTTTGTTCCTTTGTGTTTATTAATGTAATGTGGTAGCCTGCTGTTCGGAGACATCAGCACTACTTCACAAGTAATTAGTGAATAATTGCATTCTGGTTTAAGCTTGTTATTATGCCACTTTCCAAATTGGCTTTTGGGCAAGTGGCTTGGTGGCGCAGCAGATAGTGTCCGATCTTGTACACAGTTACACAGTATTTGTGTAATTTTTTTTTAAGTAAGTCTTTTTTTTAAATTGTGAAAGTGTTTGGTATTTACGATAATGGCCTTCTTAGTTAATCATTGTGTTTAAAAGTGATTTTCTGAAAGTTTGCAGATACATTTGACTGAACGTCTTTAAATCAATGATGTAATCAAGACAAATAAAACTCTTTTTCCCTTCGGATTACTGCTGTGAGTCTGCAGATGGTTATAGTCGTCATACTGTTTTTCACTAACCTTTTGCCCTCTCTGTCGTGACCTTGCAGCTGTCGATCAATGCATTTGATTATAATTGCCATGTGGACCTGATCAAGCTGCTGAGGCAGGAAGGGAAGCTGTACAGACTGCGCAAGGCCAGGCAGAAGATGAGCGAACTCTTCCCTCTCACTGAAGGTGAGCGCCGGATTTTCTGCCATAATTAATAAAAATAACGTGCGTTTTTAAACTAAGTGTGAATTACTTTGAGACTTCGGGTGTAGGTGATTTGCCCTCATATATTTCATATATCACGTGTTTGTAAAATGGCTTTTGTATATTACAGGTGTATAGAGCTTCAGCGGTCTCTTTTTGGGTTCTTACTTCATTCTAAACCAAATTATAACAAATACTAAAACTGAACATTTGAAAGTGCGAAAGGATTTAGTTATGTAACTGTTCATTTGTTTGGCACAATCACACAACTGCCTCTGTGAAATCTATTGTCACGGCTGGTCCTTTGTTACTCTGAAAAATGATTTTTGATTTTTTAGGACAAACTGTTCCTCATAAAAGATTGCTTCTTTTTTTTTTTTTTTTTAATAAGTGATTTGTCATGAATGGTAAAAGACTTGCGTTACATGAGGTTTATATAGAACACGAATAAATTAGTGAATGTCTGCTGTACTTTTTGTATCACTGTGGGTGGTTACAGTTTCTATTCCTGTCCAGCTGCTATGCTAATGCTCGGTGCAGAGTTAAGTTATTGTTCCTCAGGGTGCATTCATTTAATGTGCTTGTGGGACTCTGAGTCACACATCTGAAACTCATGAAATAATTGAGCTTGTTATGAGCAGGTAACATAGTGCAGGTGTCACTGGAATGAAGAAAAAAAACTGCTGCCACAGATAGCATTTTATAACTCAGAATGAAATTATAATAGGACTGTATGGTATAAGCAGTCATTCTGTACTGTATCAGATAACGTGTATGTATGTTTTTCATATGTATGTTATGTTGCATTCCTTCACTGACGTCATGCTCTGATTGGCTGCTCAGAGATCTGGCTGGACTGGCTGAAGGACGAAATCGGCCTGATGGAGGGTGACGAGGCCGAGCGTGAGAAGATCTACGAGCTCTTTGAGAAAGCTGTAAAAGACTACATCTGTAAGTGTGGCCCCGTTTCTATAAAATGTCTGAATGAACAGTAATCTGACTCGCACGCTCTTCTGGTAGCAGTTTGGAAAAACTCTTTCAGTTTTTACATTTTTGTGGCTTTATTTTTTACCCCCATCTGCCAGTTAAAGCAAACAGCTGGCAAGTTGTATATAACCGACCTATTAAATCCATTGTCTGTGGATTTATGATATTACACGTTGCTCTATATTTTGAGTTTCTAATCAGGAAAAAGCCATCTGTGGTGATGGCAAAAAGAAATTCCATTAAAAAAAAAATCCATGACTCATTGTAGCTTGTGATCTAGCAGATGTTATTGGTAGGTTTCTTTAAAAAAAAAAAAAAAAAAAAAAGACTGGAAGGCTTATCTGTGGTAGAAAGTGCAATGTAGCCCCAAGGAGAAGCTGCTGTTTCCCGGACAGCAGACAAGGCAAATAAAAATAGAAAAGATAGATTTTAAAGACAATTCTTCCAGAAATAGTGTGACATTGCAGGAGGAGGATCACTGCTCTTTATGTTCACAGTATTATTGTGGGCTTATTTTTATTCACTGCATCTCGTACAGGTCCTGATATCTGGTTGGAGTATGCACAGTACTCTATAGGTGGCATGGGCGCTGAGGGAGGCATCGACCGCGTGCGCACCATCTTCGAGAGGGCTCTGACTGCTGTGGGTTTGCACATGACCAAAGGAGCTGCGCTCTGGGAGGCCTTCCGGGAGTTTGAGATCGCCATCCTCTCCACCCTGCAGGTATTCCAAATCTGTTGCTTTACACAGAGTAGGAGTGCAGAAAGTAGCTATCCTTCAATGCAAGTTTTTGCATGCAGGAAAATGTGGATAGAAATGTACCAGTTTACGGTAGGGAAAAATAGCTGATTATGCAAAGATCCTGCTCTCTGCCACGAGGGATTAAACATTAACATGCTCTGCTATCTGTTACAGCCTCCCCCTGGCAGTATCTCGAGTCCTGAGCAACAGGAGCAGCTGAACGTGCAGCTCGACAGAATCCACACTCTCTTCAGAAGGCAGCTTGCCATACCTCTAATGGGTAAAGAGGTTACCTCCCTTTCTGATTCTTTCTTACGGGTGGATTGGTCCGTTTCCTATTCCTTTACATCTCTTATCTCTCTTACACGCAAACACCCCGTATCCCTGTCTTCCTGTATGCCTCTGTCTTTCACATATTTAGTATCAGTCCATCTGCTTCTGTCGGAGAGAATAATGAAATAATGAAGCAGGCTGGACACCCAAACAGAGCTATAGTTACATCTCTGATAAATATAATGCACCAGCTTCCCAGTTTGACCATCTAAATCAGTCCAAGACTAAGCTGGAGTCTGGATAAATGTGACACAATGACACATGGTACATGAGGAGTAAAAAAATAAGAGAGAATGAAATTTTAAAAAAATTCCATACAAAAATCTATTCCATGTTATTATATTTTCACTGTGAAAACTCACTGCATCATAAGTGTGTGGTTTCAGCTTTTCCATGCAAACCTACACATGCGCATGTGCTATAAGGAGCCAAGAGCTTCCCACCCACTCCACCTGCGCCTAGCCAGATGGTCTGGCTGTGTGTGTGTGTGTGTGTGTGTGTGTGTGTGTGTGTGTGTGTGTGTGTGTGTTGATGATAAAAAAGGAGAAAGCCAGAACTGCTCCTTCTCTCGCTGAACAAAGCCAAAACACATATTATGCTCCTGAGCAGCTTGGCTCATTTTTCCCTGGCTTTTATGCTCTTTTCTAGGAAATCCATATTTTCCTGTATGGCTGTAGTAACCTTCTTTGGTGCTGCTGTGTTTCGTATGACCTTGAAACGAGAACAAGAATTGCATGCATAAGAGAGAGAAAAAATATATATATATATATATATATATATATATATATATATATATATATATATATATATATATACATAATATTTATGCAATTATCCAATCAGCCAATCATGTGGCAGCAACACAGTGCATAAAAACATGCAGTTACAGAGTCACTGAAACTGGACAGTTGAAGAATGGAAACTGAATTTTTTCCCCGTAATCATCACCTAACCAGTTTCGATGACTCTGTGCCCATGATAGCCTCAGGTTCCTATTCTTAGCTGACAGGAGTGGAACCTGTTGTGGTCTTCTGCTGTTGTGGTCTGTGGCGCATCCACCTCAAGGTTCGATGTTTTGTGCATGCTGAGATGCTTTCCTGCTCACCACAGTCGTAAAGAGTGATTATATGAATTACTATATCCTTCCTGGCAGCTTGAACCAATGTGGTCATTTTCCTCTTACTTCTCTTATCAACAAGGCGTTTCCACCCACAGACCTGTCACTCACTCAGTGGTTTTTGTTTTTCACACCTGTGTGTAAACTCTAGAGACTGTTGTGTGTGAAAATCTCAGGAGATCAGCAGTTTCTGAAATACTAACACCAGCCCATCTGGCACCAACAACCATGCCACAGTTAAAGTCACAGAGATCACACTTTTTCCCCATTCTGACGTTTGATGTGAACATTAACTGAAGCTCTTGACCTATATCTGCATAATTTTATGCATTGTGCTGCTGCCTCATGATTGGCTGATTGGACAACTGCATGAATGAGTAGATGATGAGTGCGGTCAGAGGAGAATGGTCAGAGTGGGTTAAGCTGACAGGAAGGTTGCAGTAACTCGAATAATCACTCTTTACAACTGTGGTGAGCAGAAAGGCATCTCATAAAATCTATGCAATACATTGAAACTTAATGCAGATGGGCTACAACAGCAGAAAACCACACCGGGTTCCTCTCCTGTCAGCCAAGAACAGGAATCTGAGCTCACCAAAACTAGATAGTTGAAGATCTGGTCTAATGAAACGCCACCTGGCCTGATGAATCTCACATTTTCAGATGGTAGAGTCAGAATTTGGCATCAGTACCAAGAATCCATGGACACAACCTGCCTTGTGTCAGTAGTTCATGCTGGTGGTGGTAGTGTAGTGGTGTGGGGAATGTTTTATTGGCACGCACTGGGCCCCCCTTATTAATCGAGCACCTTTTGAAAGGAGTAGCTTATCTGAGTATAGTTCCTGTATAGGAATAGTTCCATGTGCATCCCTTTATGGCCACAATTTACCCATCTTATAATGGCAACTTCCAGCATGATAATGCACCATTCCACAAAGCACACGCTGTCACAGATTGGTAGAGAATGTCAAATGTCTCCACACATAGAAAAACTGTTAATTATATGACGGTTTGATGATAGAAGAAAATGGTCCACATTGACAGAATGGTGCTTGCTAGTAAGCCCAGTATCTGTAGTTGAAAGTGAAATTCCCTTAAATGTAATTTCTGTTTTATACGAGCTGTAAATGATGGATTACGGGATGGTGTAGGAATAGATTATGCGAAAACAGTGTGGGTTAGAATAGATGAAAGCTAATGGCGATCAGTTAGAATAATTTAATGTGTATAATTCAATTGGTTCGCATGTCTTTTGAGGAAAAATGCTCACATACTGAGATTCCCTGATCCTAAAAACCGAAGAGTGAAAGAATTTTTGGTTTTGGTGCATCGAGTGTATTTTAATAAGCCTTCTTTGATATGTAGATATGGAAAGCACATACACTGAGTACTCGGATTGGACGGACGAGGGGGTGCCGGAGACAGTCACGCAGCACTACAAGCGAGCTCTGCTGCAGCTGGAGAGTCGCAGGTCTTATGAGGAGGCTCTGGTATAACATGCATCATATTTCTAAAAATGGGAAGGAAAAAAAAAAAATTGCAAACTGTCCACCATGTTCACATGTCTCTGTGCTTCTCCCTGTGCTGCAGTTGGTGTCGGAGCCGCCGAAGCTGGCGGAGTATCAGAGTTACATAGAGTACGAGATGAAGGAGGGAGACCCTGCTCGAGTTCAGATCATATTTGAGAGAGCGCTGGGGGAGAATTGTTTAGTTCCAGACCTTTGGGCCAAATACACTACTTATCTGGTAAGTGTTAGAACCTGTAGTGTTTATACACACAAAGGTGATACTTGGTGACATTGTCGTACTTACCGGCTTATCGCATCGGCACTAACACCAGTCTAGTCAATCAGACTTGTCTTCACACCTTAGCTACACATGGGGGATGGAGATAAAAAATAATCGATTTTAGATGCATTCTTTATTGAAATATTCTGCACTGAGCCACAATATCATAGTCAGAAACAAATCTTTTTGGTTGCCAAATTCCTATGAAGGTTTAACTAAAGATGAACTTGTATTGAAATTATATTTAAATGCATTTGAATAGTCATTATTCTTTAATTATATACTGATATAGACAGAATAAAGATCAGTAGCACTTCACTTTTCATTTGCATAAACCACACAAGGTGAGAGTTGTCACATACCTTTTGTTTTTTTTTTTGTTGTTTTTTTTTTTAATCAAACTTTTTATCAAATTCTTCACTTGTTAGATGTGATTTTTTTTTTATTTTATTTTTTTAAAAAGCCATTTTGAGGCTTACTTTAGGCCCAAATGGCTTTCCATCATTACTGGAACATCTTAAAACACAGTAAAACAGCTTTTGAGATCCAGCCACAATAGAAGAATGCCTCTAGTAAGTGCCTGTTGAAAAGCGCCAAGTACTCAATCAGATTGAATGTTGAGGTTCCTAGATACACCCATCCCATTTGCACTCTCTTTCAGTCACGCACATCCAGTCGGTATGCCAGGCTTTTTTTTTTTTTTTTTTTTTTTTTTTTAAATCATCTGTGCTCATGCCGCCTGCTGCATCTCACTCAATTTATTCAAGAGCATTTTAATGACATGGTAATGAGATGCACTAGGCACAAACGCACAACGGCCCATTAGGGGCTTTAGCACAGATGGAGAGAGGAGAGAAGGGAGGGAGAGATGACGAAGAGAGAGCTTCAGGTGGAACGGAGCAGGAGGAAACACTTCCCTAGACAAATAGAGGGAAAGCTCTTTCTTCCATGTTAAAAGCGAGAGAAAACACCTTCCAGATGAGCAGCCAGAGCTTCAATTTACTTTTTTTTTTTGTTTTTTTTTTTTCCGGGCAGGGACTAACATTGACTGCTGCGTTGAGGACACTAAATCCAAGCCTCACACAGTGGCTTTTAGGTTTATACAGAAAGGTTCTCTAGTGGCTGATGTAGTGCATTAAAAGCAAATGTGTAATTAAATCCACTGTTGCATGCTTGTACTCTAAGCTGATTAAAATGATGCCAGCTGTGCATAACTGAATTATATGCTCTTTTTAACTTTAAACACACTTTTCCTTTTTTTTTTTCCCCCCTAATGGTTTCTTCTAATATATTTATTGCATGGTGCCTGATGAAGACCACCTTCGTTTAAAACAAAACAAAACAAAACAGGCATATAGGTCAGACTAATTTCTGGAAATAATAGCTGCCTTGATATAGCTGAGTGGTGTAAAATGTTTTTAACTTTAATTGTTCAAAAATAATAATGAAGAAATGCATTTTGTTTCCCCTTTTATGTTCATCAGACCTCAAATGTGCTTGACAATGTGTGTACCTCTGTAGTGTTTCTCTGGGAATACACATTTTAGACGGCTTTGAATAAATACCGATGCATGTCAGACTTATTCAGTAACGTGAGGCAGATGCTGGAAAAGAATGCAAAAAAAAAAAAAATAAAATCTGTAGTGTGGTATTTGGAGAGCAGCACGTCACGTACATGTTGCAATCACTGTCTCCAAAACTCTAAGATGTTTTCGGAAATTTGAGAATTGGATTTCGTTTTGAGACAAACAGCTTTATGTCACAAGACGACAGGGCTGAGTTCCAGGACTTTTTATTTTAGCAGAAAGCTGGCTCCCTCTGCTGGTAGACAAACTGAAGTGTTGGAGTACAGAGACTGCCAGTGATAGCAGTTTGAAACCCTTGTAAAGTGACTTGAGCAGATTGTATTAGAAGGTAGTGAAATATATGAATGCTTTTGAGACGTATGTGGACATGGAGATTGTCCTAGATGCCTTTTTCATCAGAACGTGCATGTCTTGTTAGCCAAACTAAACTGATAACACTGCATCAAGCACTGCTAAAACGCACACTGTGATCCGTAACATTTTCTTAAGACCACTCGGTCAATGAAATGCTTGTGTCAACTGTGATTTCCTTAAAAATGAAAATGATCTCTTAATTAGTGTAATTTGTAAGGAGTTATTGTAATATCATTCCTCCAGGACCGCCAGTTGAAGATCAAAGAGCTGGTGTTGTCCTGTCATGAACGGGCAGTCCGGAACTGCCCCTGGACCATGGGCTTGTGGAAGAGCTACCTGTTGGCTCTGGAGAGACACCACGCAGAGCATCACATAATCTCTGGTACTGGATTACTAAAGTCAGAAAACAATAATGTACAGACAGGTGACAAAGTAAAGGGAAACGTAAGGTCCTGGGTCACCATGAGCCACCAGAAGAGCATTCAGATTCTACAGTTCTCTGGAAATGTACTTGAACACCATTCTTCTAAAATATATTCTTTTAATTAGTGCTTTGATGATGATGATGGTGGTGGTGGTGGAGAGTGTCACTCCAAAATCTCCTCATAGGTGTTAAATTTCTGTTGAGATCTGGTGAGTGTGAAAGCCAGAGCATAAGATTTACATCATTTTCATTTTCATCAAGCCATTCAGTTAGACCTCATGACCTGTGGGTGGAGGCGGACTCATCCTGGAAGAGGCCACTCCCATCAGCATAGAAATGTTTCATCAGCAAGATCAGTCAGAAGAACTTTGTAACTGAGAAGACAAGTGAAGCCAAAAATATATTAATTACATAATTTTTTTTCCTTTAATCTGTCACCTGTGTGTATATTTTTGAAATATTAAAGCATATTAATTAGTGGTGACATTTCCAGCAACAGCGATTTAATGCGTGAAATATCACGGATTGCTATGTCTTACTTTTAAATTTGTTTTTCTGTAGATGTGTTCGAAAAGGCGCTGAATGCTGGCTTCATACAGGCCACTGATTATGTAGAGATCTGGCAGTCGTACCTGGATTACCTGAGGAGACGTGTCGATTTTAGCAAAGGTGAGAAGACGACTCTGCAGTGCATTTAATAAATTCTCCTTCAGCCCTAATGTAGATTGACCAAGGCATGTTCAGTCTCTGAAGATCTTTCAGGCTAATATAACAAACGAGCAATGGAAGTCTGTCTCATCAAAAATCTAAATCTGGACTGAATCTGGAATGAGATGTTCAAAAAGCACACATGGGTGTGATGGTCAGACACTAAACCTGTCTTGGTTGACTGACTGCGTTTAGGGCAAGTACACATTGTGTTAAAAAAAAAAAAAAAAAAAAGCAGCTTCAAAAAAAATTGTATTGTTCACTCCAGTATTTTATCGACTGATAATTGATTACAGAGGGGAGCAGAGAGCTAGAGGAGCTGCGGGCAGCTTTCACACGCGCTCTCGACTACCTGAAGCAAGACGTGGAGGAACGTAAGTGGTGTACTGTATAGATCCAGAATAGATCAAATTCACTGTCTTGCTAAAGCAAATTCAAAATCTTTCTTTGTTATAATCAATTTTAATGGATAAAATAAATATCATTATGACAAACCAAATGCAATTTTTTTAACCATATTATCTGTTAATCACTTAAACTGACTCCTATTTGGTATCAGTGCAGCTCATGATATAGTTTACATGATATACCATCTGGTTACAGGGTTTACTGAGAGTGGTGATCTGTCCTGTACAATAATGCAAATCTGGGCCAGAATAGAGGTGAGCACAAATCACACGTCCACCAATCTAACATTCTCTTAAGATTAAACTTAAAACTAAGTTAACAAGTGACTTTCATTTTAAAAAAAACCCTGATTTTTATAAATTATTTGCAGTATTTGCATTTTTGATTGAACAGAGCTGTATATTAAAAATCAGTAGTACACTGGGAGAGTAATTTTACAAACGTAATGGTGCACACTTAACTGTTTATCTTCACTGAGAATATTTTTTATTATATTTTATTATCTATGCGAACAGGATCCTGCATGTCTTACAGCTTTGGTCGGACCAGGCTTTAATTTGACCTTTCTAATTTACTCTTTGCTCTCTTCAACAGGCTTTGCACTGTAAGAATATGCAGAAAGCACGAGAACTGTGGGATAGCATCATGACAAAAGGGAATGCTAAGTACGCCAACATGTGGCTCGAGTACTACAATCTGGAGAGGTCAGTGTTGTACAGTCAGTAACGTTGTTATCAAAATCAGCAAATCAGAAACGATGTATCAGTTCTAAGCACATTATTCCTCATCATGTCAGCAGCAGACAATAAAAACAAAAGTACACAGCTCTGAAATAACTTTCATTATGCCCCTTCGTTACTTTCAGTGGAACTTTGTTACTGAAGTGTTTAGTTTCTGGATTTATGTTTATGGTGATCAAAGTGCAGGTAATGTTAAAGTCGTATCTGTTCTCAGGTCGTACGGAGATGCTGCGCATTGTAGGAAAGCTCTTCACCGAGCAGTGCAGTGCACGTCAGATTATCCAGAGCACGTGTGTGAAGTTCTTCTCACATTTGAGAGGGTTGAGGGTACGTGCTACAGCATTCAAAACAAAACCTTTGAGCTCTTTTGGCCAGCCTTGGACTAAAAGCCAAGACTGGGATTTTATTGTTTTGGAAGAAATATACATTTAAAAAAATTACCTTTCTCCTATCCTCTATCATACTTGCTTTCTCTTCTTGTCATGTCTCTGCTTGTCTTTTTTCTTCCTGTGCGTTCTCTTGCCTTGCTTTCTCTTCTTGTCTCTTTTCTTGTCTATGATCTTCTTGTCTCTTCTTGTCTTATCTTGTACTTTTTACTTCTATTTTTCTCAGTTGTTCCTTCTTTTACATCGCTGCCTGTTTTATGTATTGTATTTTTAAATACGAAAGTTCATTTTTCTTTTTCCTCCCGCTCCCTTTTTTTTTTCTGTGCTGCTTTCTGGCTTTCTCTAACGGCTTACTGTATCCATCTGCAGGTTCCCTGGAGGACTGGGATGCTGCTGTACAGAAGACCGAGTCTAGACTGAATCGAGTGAACGAGCAGAGAGCGAAGGCAAGAATCCTATTCATATGTCCTGTTGTGAAAACACATCCTGTTGTGTTTGTCCCTTTGGAGTGTAGAAAATTATTTATTTGCACATCATTATGGAAATCACATTGAGGCCTCCATAGATGTTTATCATAAAATAGCTTCCCCTGCTCAGGTGTATGTCCTTTCACTTTTTTAATGAAGGTGTTTCTGTAGTACCAGTACGACAAAGTTTAATACATGCCAGATGTACTGGGCTGCTTGATTAAGCTAATTGAAATAAGAGAAGGTGATTAATGCAGTAATAGACTCTATGAGAAGTCGTGTGTCCTGCCCTGAGTGGAGATGAGGCCAGATCAGTCTCTGTTTACTGTTTTTACTAAGGCAGGTGCATAGCTGCATCCATGTTACCGATCTGCCACTTACAGTTGAAAAGAAGAAGCAAATAAGATCATCTATCAGTGAAAAGTGATAACTTAGTGATGCTAAACATGAGAGGCTGTGGTAGGGATGGATGACATTTCTTAATCTGTAAATTATTCCTGCTTTGAATTTTTTTTAAAAGAGTAATGTCTAATTGGTTTAATATGTGCGCCATTAATCTCTGAAACCATGGTTGTGCTGTGAGCATCTTTCTGCCAGATGCGTCTGGGGAAAGCCGTGCGCTTTTCACATTGGATCTTATATCTGATCTGCGTTTCTATACAGGCAGCAGAGAAAGAGGCCCTGCTAGTCCGGCAAGAAGAAGAGCGAGCCGAACAGCGTCGCAAAGCCAAGGCCGAAAAGAAAGCACAGAAAAAGAGCCAGAAAACAAACAGAACAGGAGACAAGAGGAAGGCAGAAGACGTGGGTGAAGATGAATGGGGAGAGGAGACTGGTAAGGGTGGTAAAACAATGCAGTTTAGAATAAAACAAACTATTATTTTAATTCTTACACTTGTACATGGTTTTCCAGAGCGCAAGAGGCACAGAGGTGAGGAGGACGTCTCAGAGGAGCAGATGGAGACGGAAAGCGGGCTGCACGGGCGCCGTGCTCCTCCGCAACACAAAACAGAGACCCCAGCTGCCCGCAAAAACCAGCAGGTGGTGACAGAAGTAAAAAATACCCCGGCCAGAATGCCAGATGAACGCAGTGACTCAAACAGCGTGTTCGTCAGTAATTTAGCCTTCAATCTGGAAGACCCCGAGGGAAAAATGAAGGCTGCGTTTGGGAGCTGCGGCACCATCGTGCAGGTGCGACCAGTGTTTACTGCAAAGGGCGCCTTCAGAGGATACTGCTACGTGCAGTTTGAGGATGAGCTGGCCGCTCGGGAGGCACTGAAGCTGGACAGACAGGAAGTGGCTGGGCGGCCTATGTTTGTGTCTCCCTGCGTAGATAAGAGCAAAAACCCAGACTTTAAGGTATGTACAGCACTTAAGGGGGGGGGTTATTGTATTAAGTTGTATGTTTTAGGAATGCACAATATATTATAGCAAAATGTCAGATGGACATGTTTTGCTTGGATGTGTGGAATTTTTGACAGTGTGTTGTAGCTTAAAAATCCCAATATGTGTAAAGCTGACGTGTGACACTAGGGAGCAGTGCAAAGCAGTATAGCGTCAACTTGAATTGTTGAATAATTTATTATTTCTCTGCTTTTGCTAGGTCTTCAAGTACAACACATCGTTGGAGAAGCACAAAATATTCATCTCGGGGCTGCCTTTCACCTGCACTACAGACAAGCTGGAGGAGCTGTGTAAGGAGCACGGCACGGTCAAAGCCGTCCGCCTCGTCACCAACCGCTCCGGCAAACCCAAGGTTTGGGTGCATGGTTCTGTTTCTTTTAAAATACATTCACATTAACAGTGACTATACGAAGGCCATGATGACCTCGAAATGAAATGTTTAGAAAATTTCCTATTTCTCTCCTCCTTATTTGCATTCAGTGTGCACAGATATCTGCAACCAGGAGTATCACCAAACATAGAAAAAAGTTTTATGGCTCTATTTCCCCAATTGATGAATGAGATGAATATATATGAGGTGCTTCTGTTGGATTTGAAGACGACAGCTACTAAATGTTTCTGTAAATATATTTATAATAATCATTTTTGTTGATTTGACTCACCCGATTTGTGTGTGTGTTCTGCAGGGCCTGGCCTACGTGGAGTTTGAGAACGAGGCGCAGGCGTCTCAGGCCGTGTTAAAGATGGACAGGACGAAGCTGGAGAATCACACGCTCTCTGTGGCCATTAGTAATCCTCCAGCCAGGAAGACAGAATTCACACCAGCTCTGGGCGGCATGATGCCTCGCCAGGTTCAGGGCAGGTGAGTTACGACAGCACCTCCAAGTGGAGAGAGATGGATTTGTCACTGTTGATACTGGATGTGTTGAGTATGTAACCATATAATGTTTAATGCATGTGCAATCCTGAGCTATCGGACTTCGCAAGGGCAGATCTCGCAGGCTCTCTGTGAAAGAATGCGATCATGTGACCAGTGTGCTCTCAGTGTGAACTTTATGTCCAGTCTAGTGCAACTGCATTACATGCATAATTAACAGAATGCTGATTTGCACGATTTCCACAATGCACATAGTCACATTTTTGTATCATGATGCGTTGCCTCACCCCTAGTTATAATTGCTATAAACAGTTGTTCCCTCACCTTCCACTTTTTTCCTCTCACTTGAAGCTAATATGCAAATACAAAAGGCTTGTTATAGAAAAAATCACAAAAACCTTTACTATTGACTAAGGTTGCACTTTTCTTTCACATTCTGAAGAACCAAATCTGTATTCTGAAGAAGCGAATCAAATTGTGCATGCTAAGTTGACTCAGATGGCCGACATGCAAGCCAGCTGGCTAAGGCAGAGAGAAGCCAGTAAACTAACACGTCTGCGCCAAAAACAAAAGATGTTCTCTCACGTCTGCAACTTGTCCAAAAAGTGTGGACATATTTTGCCTACGTCGCTGATGAAGACGAGCAGCCAACAGACACGACAAAACCAGTGTGCAAATGTCATGCCATGTGAACTCAAGAAGCTCACGTGTTTAGAGTTCCATCGCAAATAGGATCTCGCATGTACTTCAGAAGAAGAAAGAGACCATGTTTGAAATATTTAGTTTATTATGTAGTAATTTTACTTGCTTTATTTGTCAAGGTTTCATTTAAAAATCAATTTACGTTCAGACAACAGAAGGACTTTTGCCAAAGTATCATTTTGGTATCGAGAATCGTGATACTACATTTGGTATCGGTTTCGAAGTCAAAATTCTGGTATTGTGACAACACTACTATAGACCTCGCATCCAGAACAAGTGTCCGAGTGTTAATCAACACTCTCTGACCAATCAGAATTGAGAACTGAACAGCGCTGTGGTGTAACAGGCTTTATTATGACATATAAGACTAGCAGTCTTGTATTATAATGACCATGGCTTAACCTTAGGCAATTTTTTGTTAATTGAGATTTTATGTTATGATTTCAGTCGTGGAAAAGGACGCACGCAGGTGTCTTTACTCCCTCGCTCTCTGCACCGTCAAAACACACCACAGGCGAAAACGGAGAACGGCACCGCAGCCAAACAGCAGGATGGCATGAGCGATGGAGTGCAAGCCGAAAACCCCGGAACAAAGCCCCTGTCCAACGAGGATTTTGCAAAGATGCTCCTGAAAAAGTGAGGGGAAAAAAAACCGAACACAACCTGTTAACTTGCCTTGTGTCAGAAGCCATTCTGTGTCCTTAATGCGATAGAGAGGAAGAAAAGCAGTGCTTTACGTTCTTTTTCCTGTAAATACATGAACCCACCCATGTTCTATTAAAAAAAAAAAAAAGGTTTTAACAGTATGTCCTTGACATGAGTGCTTCATTTGTTTCTTTGATCATGATTGGGTTTGGAATAAGAAATAAGAATTGGGGATTTTCTTTTGTACATGATGTCAAATAATCCGTGTGACCCTTGTTGTTTTAAAATTAGGCATATGCAAGACCTTAATATTTACTATGAAAGTATAGTGTGTTATAAATTAGAAACCTGTATGTATTTGCCATCAATTTGCTGTTTTGTTTTTTTTTTTTCTTTTTTTCTATACACTGCTTTGGTCCGGAAAGGAAAAAAAACAAGAAAAAAAAAAACCCTTTTAAAAATGTGATTTGTTAAGCATAATTTATTTGCAGCGCTAGAACCCTGGGATGCTCATTGCGTTGAGAGTGAAGAATCCAGAACACGGTTCCTAGACAAGACTCCTTTTCTGGATTCGAAGTTTGACTTCTGTAATTAACATGTTCTCAGATAACTAGATAAAAATAAATAAGTATTTAGTAGGATCTTGTCAGCCGTTTTTATATCCAGTACGTAACTTTGTTTTTCTCTGGAATTCTTAACCGGTAGTGATGTGTTCTGTTGAGCTCCTGGTGTTTTCACTCTGAAAACATTTTATTTGCACAAACTTCTCAGTTTGTTGTATCATGTAAGTCGGGCCCTGTTTTTTTTTAGGATCATGGTTCCAGATGGCTGACACAGTAGTTCTGCCTTACCTTGTTGGCGCAGTACTGAGAAATACGACCTTGGGTTTAAGCGAGGCAAGAATTTCTGTCCCATTGCCAGACTGCACAAATCTAGAACCTGATTCAAATTTGAGATTGGATCAGTACGAGTTCTATAATTTGTCTTCATAGAAACTGAAATGCCGTTCTCGCGTTAATCGAGGTCTGGGGTGCGATGTCATTGGGTTAGGTCTGGATTTCTTCCATCTGGCTGTGATGTTGCCTTAGATCGTTCCCTGTCTCTGTGGAACTGAGCGTTTAAAGTGATTAAGAATCTATGCAGCTGTTCATCGCTAGAACCTTCCATATTAGTTTGCCTAAATAATACCCGCTCCCTCTGCCATACTGTACATATACACCATGCCATTTAGTATAAGTCATTCTGTCAAGATGAAAATGGAAGGGTCGAACCTTTAACTGAGTATTTATTATGTGTGATGTATATTATTTTTAGAATTCCCCCCCCACCAGTCCCTTTTTATGGAGTGTTTGTTGAGTGTTCGCCTCCCTCGCTGGTAGGCCGTACCCGTTTTGTACAGCGTTTGTATATTTCGATCTGAAGGAATAGTAGCTCTAAATATTTGCTTCTGATCACCACAGTGGCCTAAATAGTAACGAGAAAAGAACCGTGCTGTTGCAATGTCTTGTTCAACTTGTCTGTATCCTAATTTCTTTAAAAAGTATTGTTCTTGTTAACATCCCTAGAGTGTCCCTTTTTTTTTTTTTTTTTTTTTGTCCAAATATGTTTACCTGATACGTTTTCCGTATCATTTAAAATTGTATCACTTTTTTTTTTTCCTCCATAATTCTTTTCCTTCATTGTTTCCTAAATTGTTTATTAAGAACAATTAAAACATATGTGGTCATTAAAACAGTGCTCGGTTATTTTTCTGTAAGGAATTAAACACCGCTGTTACAGGAAGATAAGCTATGATATTAATAATAATGTTATAATAGTTGGTTATTTTCCAATAATACTTTCTCCCACAGAGTTTTATTCTTCTTATACCAACGCAATTTGCAAACACTAACCACTTTTTTTTATTCGTTAAAGAACAGCTCGTACTTTAAATGGATAAAATGTTGTGGAATGTCTGAAAAACAAGTTCGGTATAGTATCACTTGTTATAGTAGTAGCTATAAACAGACTTTGTCTCACCAGCCTCTTTTTTTCTCTCTTGTGATGCTAAGACAAAAAAGTAGGAAAAAATGGAAAGTACAAAGCTCTACATCCTATAGACTTTTTTTTATGTTGGAAAACCTTCCTTAACTTAGTTATAGCTTTATGATTTAGTGTTACAAGCTACTGACACTGGAGACTCCTTCCAAAAATATCTCCAAAAAAAAAATCCTCAATTACAAGCATTTTTTAAATCCTTTTTTTTGTGCAGCATCAGTCACATGTCCCTGTGTATGTTATTTCTATAGAAATGAAAATGTATTGACCAAACAGAACCGCGCACAGCACAGAACAGTGCTCTGGTAAATGAAACTATATTTGTGTATGTATATGACAAGGAGAGGACAATAAAAGTGCTGAGCTCAATAATTTAATCATTCTTTCACACACACAATAATAAAATAACTTCAAGTCCGTAAAATAAATAATGTCACTCCGGAAATATAAAGTGCTTCTCGGTGCAAACCTCCAACATGAGGCACAAAGTGGTACTGTGGCTAATATTGTCTATAGAGCTAAACGTAACCTTACGAAAAAAAGCAAATACCACAAAACACTGTCCACTCTGTCAGGTCTTAACGAATATTGAAATGGCACTTACAATGAGGAAAACAACGCTTACTAGCTTTAATTCTGTATTAGCAACATTAGCATAACTTTTTTTTTTTAAAGATGGTGGTGCTTCTGATTTTAGTTCGGACATCATTAAGATAATGTCTCAATGGCACTCGTATAAGAATGACTACTGGTAACAAATAAAACAATAAAATAATGACCTCAAACTGGAATTTTGCCAAATTCCTTGAGAAGTCAACTTTGTCCAAAATTTTAAATAATTCTTTGAAAATCAAAAATAAAACATAAAGGGAAATTTTAGGTAAACACTGCTAAATGGCTAACTATTAAAAGGTTTAGTATTGGTTAAAATAAATGATAGCCAAAAACCACCTCAATTATCAATACTTAATTAACACTCAATTAACACTGACATTAACCAATTTTTATGCATTCCCAATCTAATGGACCACTATGATAATAAAAAATTCAAAGATTAGCTGCTATCACTAAAACAGGAACTAACTCAGTGACAAAATGGGAAAAATGCAATGGAATAGCTTGAATGTAACACAGGCAATGATCTGACATTCTACATACCAACTGTATCTAATATTTTTCCTTGAGGCAGAAATAAAGTATTTGATTAGATTTTCTCCCAAGAACTAGGAAAGTCTCAAGAAAAAAAAAACAAAAGAGCAGTCCTCTGTTAAAAAAGTATCTATGAATCATATTTGTGTATGTCAGAAAGAAATAACTAACCTATATGTAAATTTCAGACTATTGTAATAAATTATGCAAGATTCAACTGTCTCGAGCACCAAACGATCAGGAAATTATTAAATGGCAGCATGATTCAGGCTCAGAGTGGTGTTTTAAGTGGCAGCTGGACTGAACCTTTGTTTCCACTAAACACTAGCATATCTGACTTAACCAGTTAAACTAAGTTGATCTTAGATCTAAGTTCATCGAGCAGACCGAGGAACCAAAAGTGACCAACGGTCATTATGACAGGACTATTCTATGAATCGCTAATCACTTCAATTATGCACTGGTATAGTCTGTTTACAGTTAGGACAAGCCTGATTGCTAGCATCAGGCAAACCCACTGCATGTTCAGTGGTAGCAATGAGCAGTGTGTCCAGTGTGATCTCCGTACACTTGGCAATAAACCGAATGAACGGCCGAACGTCACCCTCGTTAGCTGTGTCCAAGGCGGCGTAATACTCGGCCCTTTGCTCTTTCCGGATGGTGATTGGTGGGTAATTTGCCTGCATCAGCACTAGGTTCATCAGGAGCCTTGATGTCCTTCCATTCCCATCTATGAATGGGTGTACGTAGACGAGTTTATAGTGGGCCAGAGCAGCAAATTCCACCGGGTGAAGGTGCAGCGCTTCATCTGAATTAAGCCACTGTACTAGCTCCTGCATGTGCCGCTCCACATCGTTTGGATGCGGTGGAATGTGGTGGCCTACAAACACTTGGCTAGCTCTGAATCGCCCCCCTTCCACTGGATCAGTGAATCCCAGCACTCGCCGATGGATCTCCAGGATATCATTGACTGTGATAGCACCAAGGCGCGACAGTAGCGTGGTGTTGATGTACTTCATGGCGGCATCGATGCCAATAGCTTCATTCTGCTCGTGCAGGCTCTTCCCTGGCACGGCGTAGCGCGTCTCAATGATGTGCCGGATCTCAGACAGAGTCAGCGTGTTGCCTTCGATGGCCACCGTATGGTAAATATGGTGGTAATAAGTCTCCTCCAGGATCCGACGAAGAGCGGAATTGCCTTTTGGGATGGCCATAAGACGTTGCACTTTGGCGTCGATGATGCCAAAGTGACGTTGGTCAATTTCCTCCACTAAGGGGAGTGTGCGATCACGGCTCACCAGTGCCCTCTGGTGGCAGGGTGAAATGGCGAGTGCTTTGCTGTACAGATGGTCAGCCTGGACCACATCCTTCTCCTCTTCTAGGATGGTGCCTAGCTCGGTGAGGGCATCCACAAAGTCCGGGTTCATGTTGAGCGCGTGGACGAGAAGTTTGTGTGCCTTCTCCCTTTTTCCTTGCTTCTTCATCTCCAGGGCCTGCTGGAGAGCTGCCTTTGCCTCCAGCTGTGACTCTGTGAACAGAGATTCATGAGATTACTTTAAATAAGATACAAAACAAAGTGCTTGTGCTTTTCCACCACAAGACAGGCTGTTCTTGGACAACAAAGTCTGTTTGCTTCCAGTACCAAAAGGCTGCTGGTCTAGAACCAAGAACTGGTGATGTAAGGGACCTAGGTGGAACCTACAGTTCAAACCTGTGCGTCCTTTGAGCAACTCAGAATAAACTGTAAAGAATGCACTCATATGTACTAACTCTCTATTTGATTGGTCAAATTAATTCACCAGAAACTTGGAAAGAATCTAGGAATACCACAATTTGGCTTTTCTCTTCTCACATACACATGATTCATTTCACACAGGACTTTATCACCTGTTTGAATCAAATGATAAATATTACAATAAGGAAACCAAAGTCTTCTTTCTCCACCTTACCTTTAGTGGGCTTGGGCTTTTGAGGTAGGAGCTCAAGCGCAGTGTATGGTACAGTGAGGCTGGTCGAGTGCCCCACAGCCCGATGGGTGTTGCCCCACAGTTGGCAGCGCAAGAGGGAGATGCCTTTCAGTTTGGCACAGCACTTCTCCTCCACACCCACCAGAGGTAGCAGCAGGACCAACACTGAGCCCAACAGGATGAAGAGAACAGGCCCCCAGCCCCATAGCAGAGGACTAGTGCTGACGTGACGCAACACCGTTATCGCTGCCATCAGTCTAGGTGTCCTGCTTTACCGAGCCTCATGTCCAGCATTCTGTGAAGGAAAGCAGAACCGTGTGTTTTTCAATGCAACTTATGGTTAGTGTTTCTTAACACCTGCCAAAGGTGAGTTGAGTACCTGACTCGAATTCATCAATCTGATACCAGTCTGACCCCTATACCAATCATGGACAAGATGATCCTGAAATGCTTGTTATTTGCTTGTACCTGATTTGACAGTTTCTGAGTTGATCCAATACCATATTTTATGTTATGAACATCATATTTTGACTGACGTGCCACAGATCTTCCACGTGAACATAGGACAAAACATGGTCAAGCACTGATGTTGGGTGAGGAGGTCTGGGGTGCAGTCAGTGTTACCACTGGAGTTCTTCTACTCCAACCATGTCTTCATGGAGATCACTTTGTGCACAGGGGCATTGTCATGCTGGAACAGGTTTGGGCCTCTTAGTTCCAGTGAAGGGAAATTGTAATTCTACAGTGTACAAAGACATTCTATACAATTGTGTGCTTCCGGATTTGTGGCAACAGTTTGGGGAAGAACCACATACGGATGTGATGATCAGGTGTCCACAAACTTATATAGTGTGTGCAAAAAATATATAGTGTATACAAAGAAAAACACGCTTAGTAGTTCAGCTGCTATATTTTGTTTATAAGATGAACCATCTCAGTTTCTGTAGCAGATGTTTCTGTTGTTCTTGTTGCAGCTTATCACATGCAGTATGCAAATGATTTAGCTGAAGCCAGCTGTACAGGAAAGGAAAGCGTTTTCAGACTTTCATAGACCTCTCTGGTCTGAAGTGGAAAAAAAAAAAATCAGCAAAGGAAACAGAATGTTTAAAGATGATTGGACAGAGAAGAATGTTTATAGACGTCTCATCCGTTCAGACTCCATGGCTCTAGTCAAAAGTGGTAGTGTGAAGCGCCAGTGAGAAACAAACAATAACCACTTCATATTGTTTTATTTATAGCCGTGAACTAATCGCTACTGGTTAAAAGCATTAAAAGGACCTTGAGGGAATTAATTATATGTACCACCACCAATGAATACTGTTTAGTTGAATATACTGCTGCTTTATAAACTGTTGTTTATTGATAGAACATTGAATTGGATTAGTTTATGGATGCAGTAACTATGAAGATATGATGTAATTATTATATAAACGAGTCAGTAGTATTTCCCTAAAGTCCTGAGGATTCTCCTGAGTGTATGTGTGTATATATATATATATATATATATATATATATATATATATATATATATATATATATATATATATATAAATATATATATAAAATATATACAGTCAGGTCCATAAATATTGGGACAGTGACACAGTTTTGGTAATTTTGCCTCTGTACACCACCACAGTGGATTTGAAATGAACCTTTTATCTCCTTAATTTATCATGATATAAGGAGGAAACAGGCCACAGCTGGCCATGAAACTGCTTATCACTCAATTGTCCCATTACTTTTGAGCCTGTGAAAATGGAGGAACTCTGTAAAAAATGGCTGTAATTCCTAAACGGTTAATGCAATATTTTTGTTAAACCCCTTGAATTAAAGCTGAAAGTCTACGCTTCAGTCACATCTTGACTGCTTCATTTCAAATCCACTGTGGTGGTGTACAGAGGCAAAATTACCAAAACTGTGTCACTGTCCCAATATTTATGGACCTGACTGTGTGTGTGTGTGTGTATATATATATATATATATATATATATATATATATATATATATATATATATATATGTATATGTATGTGTGTGTGTGTGTTGAAATATAACACAATTTGTATTTCATTATATGAAACCACTACCACAGTTATAGTGGTTATAGACTGTATTTATGTGAATCAGCTGAAGAGACTTGGCTGCTGTCTGATGCAACATATTCAGCTACTGTATAACACCAGCAGGATATCACACCATATTACACCATAAATTAAATAATTAGCTATTTCACAATGTATCGATAACCTAGCTATTGTTTTTAATACATTTGCATTGTTTAATCTAACGCATTACCTGCTAGAGCTACTACTGATGCTCATAAAGAATGTGTTCAAACCCGCACACTACCGCACTAAACAGTACACACTAATCTCATCTCTACCTGTGGAATCATACTACTCACAAACACTACTTAGTACAACAGTAGGCAAAGTTAGACCTAATTTAGGCGCTAATTCCTAACAAATCGATATTGTAATTCATCAAATAAGAGTTAATTTCTGCGTAGCATCACATGCTTACCTTTACATTGAAGAAACAACTCCGGTTTTCCGAAAAAAAAAAAATCTTTATCCTCAGCTACGTTTGTAACGCTGCTGTCCACTTCCGGGAAAGTGACGTAGCTTTAAACGCCAATGCGATTCGTTGTATATATGTGGAACCTGCTCGATGATTGGCTAATCCCAGACTTACGCACATCTAAGCAGCAACACGTTTAACTGATCGTAGGGTCTTCTGATTGGATAAAAACAGTTCTGGTTTGCTATTGGATACGAACTGCTCAAATACACGCCCTTTATGAATAATCGGTTAAACGAGTTATTAATTTTTTTAAATAAATGACTAAATATTAAATATTGGTATAACCTAGACATTCATAGTAAACATTAAATTTTTTTTATTGTTGAGTTGTTGAGTTGTTGTTTTATTGTTGATATATATATATATATATGTATATATACACACATATGTGTGTGTGTGTGTGTGTGTGTGTGTGTGTAAAATTAATAATTCAGTAGTTTTAAAAGCTACTTTATTAGGTGCACGCCTACAACCATTTCATCATTTACTATGTAGACACTATATAGTGTCACTATGTACTGTATAGGTGTATGACTATTGTAGCTCATCCCCCATCTAAACGGCAAGAGATCACCAGAGGACCACAATCCAGATGTTATGTGGGTGTTGGATTATTCTCAGCACAGCAGTAACACTGACAAGTTTGCGGCGCTTGTAGGAGGGCTTCAGGCACGAACTGTAGATTTTCCTGGCTGAATATGTTCCTCTGGTGTTATTTCTGCTCTGGTAAAGGGGCGGTGTAGGGGGGATATCCTGTGCTCTGTGGTCTGGTTCCAGTCAATTCAATTCAATTTTATTTGTATAGCACTTTTAACAAAATAGAAATAAATGGATTCACAAAAAATATATTGTAAATATGTGAATTTATCCCAAATGAGCAAGCCAGAGGCCACGGTGGCAAGGAAAAACTCCCTGAGATGATATGAGGAAGAAACCTTGAGAGGAACCAGACTCAAAAGGGAACCCATCCTCATCTGGGTGCAACGGATAGTGCGGTTATAAATAAATCCCTTCTATTATTGTGTACTATATGGACAAATAGTGCAATTGTGCAACCAGTAAATCCATTACAGTTCTTGCAAGAAGTCCGGTTGGTGAAAATCTATCCACTGTCCACTGATGGAGTCCTGAGTACGAAGGTGCTCGTGGCAACTGTAGCCACAAAGCCACTCCAGCAATCGCAGTCCCAAGCCATTACAGTACAGCTCCCCATATGTGATCCCCAAGCCATCTCCACAGCCCCCAGGTGGCACCATCCCCAGCAATCCAAACAGTTCTTCAGGCCGTCCATATGGGGCCACCCCCAGCAGCAGCGAGTGAACTCACCCGATGAGAACTCCAACCAGAAGTAGGGCATCAAGATGGGTCAGGCAGCGAGGAGGAGCAGAAGGGGTCAGGATCACTGGCATCTCAGAAGTAGCATGTGTAGATCAACAAAGAGTGAGGGAGAGAGAGAGATGGAGAGAGAGGGAGAGATTGTTAGGTAAGCTTTTGTCGTCTAATGGCTAAGGACAATGTACAGGGACTAAGTGGAAGGCTGTTCCATAACTGTGAGGCTTTGTAAGAGAAAGCTCTACCCCCAGCTGTAGCCCTCGCTATTCGAGGTACCAACAAATAGCCTGCACCTTGTGATCTAAGTAGGCGTGGCGGATCATAAAAGACCAAAAGTTCGCTCAGGTACTGTGGCGCGAGAACATTTAGTGCTTTATAGGTCAATAGTAGTATTTTATAATCAATACGAAATTTGATTGGGAGCCAATGCAGTGTGGATAAGATAGGGGTGATGTGGTCATATCGTCTGATTCTAGTAAGGACTCTTGCTGCTGCATTCTGGACTAACTGGAGCTTGTTTATGCACCTACTGGAACATCCAGACAGTAAGGCATTACAATACAGTAAGGCATTACAATATTACAGTCAAATCATTTGTACAAATCATTGTAGGTGAGTGTAGGATCTGAAGTGAACAGGTAAGGAAAGCAAAGAAGCCATAAAGCTAGGAATCCTGCTCCCAGACTTTGCAGACCCAAGTTAATTACCACTTGTTTACTGATTGCTGGATTTCAACTGTCCTGTGAACAATCAGCAACTGACAGGACATCCCTGACCAGAGGACGAACCCTCTCAGCCAAGAGGAACCTTTGTCAAACTTATTGATCTAGGCTGTTGGCCAAGACCACATGGCTCACCCAACACGATGGTAAAATTGGTAAGGATGGTAAAATTGCTAACTACAGAAATGATGTTAACCCAAGGACCCTCACCCAAGGACCCTCATGGAATGAGACCTTTGTTCTCCCCAGGAACACAAAGTTCACCACCCTTCACACATTCCACAGAACCCAGCCTTAACAGACTACATAAAGCTATTTTACATCACTTGTAAGGACAATGATTTTTAAGATGATGCACCATAGTTTGGAAACTTGGTGCCTCTTTTAATGTCATTCCGTATATGTATCATGCTTATAGCCACCAGGTCATTATGATGCTTTTTGATTGTTTAACAGGGATCATAGGGTTCATTTGTGTATCAATAACACCAGGTATGTCATGTTTGGTATGTGTGTGATCGCTATTGAATTTCCTAAGGGTTGGTATAATGTGAAGTTGAGTACAATGTATTATATGCATGTTACCAAATTCCTTAACAAAGTTCTAACTTAACCTTATGCAAAGTTTGCAAAGCACATAACTCAGAGACCAGAATGTTAATTAGTGTCAGAGGAGGAGCATACAGTTTACACCCTGCCCCAAGATCCTGCTGATTGGAGCAAACACTTTGGGGTCAGTCCAACTGGAAAGGGTTATAACCCCCTGACACAAAGGAAACTCTGAGTCTCATCCACCACATCTTTGCAAGAGTCTCATCCAAAACACCTGTGCAAGAGTCCATCAACATCTTCAGGGAGCCTCTACAAGGAGTTCTCTTCAACTAACAGCTCAAGAGAGTCTCCATCCACATCTGAAGGAAGTCTCATCAACCAAGAGCTTTAGAAGTTCATCACGAGGAGATCAAGCTTGCTCCGAGACTCCGCATCCAGACTGGTTCTTGCAAAGCCTCCAACTCTCGGCTTCACACCGTTGTGAACCATTCATCAGAGTTTTCCTACCCACCTACGAGACTCCGCCGGGTTCGCGCCTCACTCTGTTTATCTTCTGCACTGGTCTTTCGAGACGCTACATAAGGCCAACCAGACCGCCGACCAGTCAACATCGCCGGAAACTCCTTCCAAACGACAACGCAATGAGGGAATCCCTGGCAACACAAATGCAAGTATAGTACCTCCAGATTCTCGCTGAACTGGTGCATTATATACAAGTTTAAAGCCCTTCTAAACAAAGCGAATGTTAAAATTAAACTGATAAGTTGATGGTTCGTTCAGGTCATGGTCTGAGAAACTGCTAGAAACTCGGAATTTCATTCACTCTCTTTTCAAAGCCATTTTCACCCCTGTTTACATGTGTGTGTGTGTGTGTGTTTGTGTTAGATTAGTTTCTGTGTTTTGGAATAGTAATAAAGTCTCATCTGATTTTTAAAGGCCAGTGTCTTGTGTCTCTGTGCTTCAAATTTATTGCCTTAAACTGCGGATCTTGTTACTGTGCTCTTAATATAGTGTTTCACTATATTTAGGATATTATTGCCGGTGGCCACGGAGGTAATATCCCATATACAATTAATAAATACACTCATTTCAACTTATCGCTGGACGAATAGTTGATCAGCTATTAAAATATTAAGTTTACAAATTTCCCCTTCTGAGCTGATCTGCTAATCTCCTACATATTTTGGTGGAGAATACATCAGCTTAACCTAAATGAGCTAAATTCCTTACATGAGCTTCCATTTTAAAGCTGTTGATGTTTATAACAGATTCCTATGCAATGTGAACACAATGTTCCAGTGACTACAATATTTGACTTAGGAAACATAATTCAAATTCAAACTCAAATTTTGTTTGTCACACACACAATCATACACAGCGCGACGTGTAGTGAAATGCTTTTTACGACTGTCCGTGACGTAAAATAGAATTTACATCTAGTTAGAAAATGGGAAAGTATTAAAAGAAAAAAATAGAAAAATAAAAAATATAATGTGAGGATTTAAAGATGGTGGCAGCAACAATCTGATAAAGTGCAGATATGTGCAGTTGTTTTGTGCAATACAATGCCATGCAACATTAACATGAGGTAGTTGTATGAAATTGCCCACATATATAATAAATATTTATAATACAGGATAAGTATAATACAAGATAAAATGGTTACTGAAGATGAATGAATAGAAGATGTGTTAAGGAATGTAGGTGGTGTGGGTGTTGTGAAAGCGACTCCAAGCTCTAGGTGTTCTGGTCTGGTTCAGGGCCCGAATGGCCTGTTGGAAGAAGCTCCTCCTCATTGTCTCTGTTGGCCTTCAGGGAGCAGAAACCCTTCCCTGACCACAACAGAGAGAAGAGTCCTGGTCTTGGTCCAGCACTGCTTGCTGCATTTTATATTCTAACATACAATAATATATTATATTATTATATATATATATTGTAATATAATATATAATTTTTTTTTACGTTTTAATATCTCTAATTTTATTCAGTCTTATCTTTTAAGCTTAATATATTGCTACTTTACAATGACAATGACGCATTACAGTGATGAAAATGATATATGTACAAAAGGACATAATACAGGGCTTTTAAAACAGTTTTTGTCTCAGACTTAGAATTTTGGTTTATTTCTTTATTTTTATGTATGTATGTATGTATGTATATATTTATTTATTTATGTTGATATATTTTCTGTTTGTATTTACATCCTGTCTCCAAGGAGGCCTTCAAATTGCACAACAAACTATTTATTTTACATTCCATTTGAAGCCATGATCATGGACTCAATTTTAGTTCAGGTACTTTTAGTAGTTAGCATTAGTGATGATGTAGGTGATATGGGTTGCAAAAATGCTCAGCAGGGCCAATATAAATATAATCAGTGATCATTGATCACAATATTGAATGGGAGGCTAAAAAATTCTACTAACTTGGTGTGACCATTATGAAACCCTTAGGGTTGAGTCTTATAGCATCATCATAGGCTTATAGTTTTGCCATTTGTTTCATTAGGAAATTTGAACTGTGGACCAATGTTTGCTCAATCTATTTAGTTTTAGTGTCCATCTTGTTCGTATTGATTCTTTTCACTTTATACAATCACTGCTGAAGACATGTTATGGATGCGTCCATGAAGCGGGCTTAAATAAATTCACAAAAATTCACACAAAAAGTACAGAGGGCATTTCACTCTTTGTAATCACTAATTAAAAGACGTCAGCAATAGACTGTGAATCTACAGTCTGCAATAGAAGGAAATCAACCCCAGCCTTGCTTTTTCATACCATTTTGTTCATTTTTACTTATGACTGTTGGTGGTGCTGTTGTGCTTGTGCTTATCCACTTTAAACCATGTAACAGCAAATAAGATGATGTAGATGTCAAAAATGTACCCTCTTTTTTAATGTTTTTTTTAATTTTCTTTAAAAGAGAGGTAGGGCTTAGACCTGCTAGCCCATTTACACCAGCTGGCCCTGAATATAAATATAAAAAATAGATAAAATATTTTTATTCCAGTGGAAGAAAAAAAGGGAAAACATTAGGTAATGAGTGATAGACTATCTAATTGGGTCTAATTGATGTAACACTGTGGATAATGTAATCATCAGTATATACTAAATCTTCTATTGAACAGTGAACACTTTATGACAGGTTGAGCTGTTTTCTGAGACTTAAAACTTGGCACTGTTCAAATAAACCTGCAAAATAAGATCCATTGTATAAGTTGCCATTTGCAAAATGATTGGATGCAGACTGGTGACTCATTACAACTGTCAAAGTAGTTACTGACAGGGAATCAGACCCAAGTGGTCTGTCGATCGTGGCTTCTAAGAAACATTCCTATCTCCTGGTTAGTTGTCTCGATCTGTCCGTTAGTTTGAGGGTGATAGTTTATCATTAGACCCATCTTCTCCATGAATACTGTACATAATCTGGTGAATTGACGGCCACAGTTGGTGATGATGTCCTCAGGAATCCTGTAGTGGCAGAATATTTGTTTGAATAGCACCCTGGCCACCTGAAAGGCAGAGAGATCAGTTTAAATGCTTCATAGAAGTGATAGTGATAGTGGGGGATTCATTGAATGTTGGAAGGCCAGTCACAAAATTGACTGTCAGATGTGTGAAAAGGCCATTTTCATCACCATCTTGGATGTGGATTAGGTTGTATGCCCTTCTCCGGTCTAATCTGGTGAAGACACAGGAGTTGCCCAATTGTTCTATTGCTGATGGCATCAAAGGATTTCTTTTGCACAAAGAAGAATCCAGCTGCAACTAGTGAAATTGAGGGATGAAAAAAACCCTGTTGAAGCAGGGGGTAAGGGATGGCAGACAGAGAGAGCTTTCATTACAACTCGAGAGGGCTGTAGTTTTTTAACCAAGTTGGCTGCCAGGAAATTATTTGCTAAGTCTGAGGGCTAGGGGACGGGAGGAGAGACACACCTGCCTCTCATTTACAACAAGTCCCTGAAATAACCCCGACTTTCACACACACTTTGCCCAGTCTTGCTTAAGCAATCTTGCCTGTGTGAATCCATGCTCTTTGAAGGTTGCCTGACTTTTTGTCTGGTTTCGATTATGATTTTGGATTTGTCCATGTCTGCTTGATTGCCTTGTGATTGTCATTAAACCCCCTGCACATGGATTCAGCTATTTGCCTCAACTTGATGATTATTTTATTAACGATCAGCAAATGATCCTTTAACAAGTCACTAAAGCCTCCGCTGCCATATTCATACATGACATTCGATGTGTTCTTGGCTATGATGAAGCAAGCAGCTAGTTTTATGCAAGCTCAGAGACAAACGTAACTGGAAGCCAGTCACTCAAACAGTGGAGCAGAGTATTGACAGGAAGCACAGTGGAGTGGCAAATTTGTCCTGGCCTGTCCCAAAACAGGAATCAATGTTTAAAAAGGAGTAATGGACTTGTAGCCTACGAATTAGGGGTGTAATATAAAGCCACTCTCTATATCTGCATTTTTTAGTGTTTTTTTTTTTTTTTTTTTTTTTTTTAAATATGTGTAAGTATTTATTTTTAAACCTAAAGTGGGCATGGCCTAAACTGGAAGTTGTTTTTTTTTTTTTTTTTAAATTAAACATGGATCACACTACTCTGCCTTCCTACACTTGAAAGCACTCACTCTATGAACCCATAGATAGAAATGGCAGCACTGTCATGATTTGTGAATTTTGGCTCTGACTGTTCATCAACCACCTTGTGGGACAGTTTTTTTTATTGGTCACATACACAACCATACACACTATGACGTGAAGTGAAATGCTTGTTAAACTGTCCATGACATAAAATGTGAATGTGAACATAGAATGTACATAAATAAAATAGAATAGAATGCCTTTATTGTCATTGCACATAGTACAACGAAATTTAAAAAAAAAAAAAACATAATAAAACAACACACAACAAACAGCTCAAGAGTAATAAATAAATAAGATGAAATAAATAAGATGAAACGGCGAGAAGACATTGTATTGTACAGCCCCAGCTGTAAGTGTTTAGTTCTCTTATAGCACTTTGGTAGAAACTGTTTAAAAGTCTGGAGGTGTGGGCCTTAATGGACCTGTAGCGTCGGAATCTGGCTCTGTATATGACAGTCAGTGAGGCTTCCCCTGTGTCCTTATAATGTCCTGTGCTGACTTAATGATTCTCTCCAGAGCCTTCTTGTCAGCCACGGTACAGCTTTCAAACCACTCCAAGATGTCGTGGGTATGTCAAAAAGTACAGTCGCTGCTGTGCCTTTTTCACAAGGGCAGTGGTGTTGTTATGCCATGTGAGGCCCTGAGAAATGTACGTTCCCAGGAACTTGAAATCACTGACCCTCTCCACCATGTCTCCTTTGATATAAAGAGGAGCAGGTTCCTCCCTCTTCCTCCTAAAGTCTATCACTATTTCCTTCGTTTTGGAAGGGTTAAGTGCCAAGTTGTTGTCTGAGCACCATGCAGTGAGTTTTTGGATTTCATCTCTGTAGGTCGACTCATTGTTGTTGCTGATCAGACCCAAAACAGTTGTGTCATCTGCAAACTTAATAATGGTGTTGCTGTTGTGTGTTGGTGTACAGTCATGGTGAAGAGCATAAGGTGAAGAGCAGAAGACTCAACACACAGCCCTGGGGGACCCCAGTGCTAAGGGTCAGGACTGAGAAGTGATGAGACCCTAGCCTGTTAAGAAGTCCTTGATCCACAGACGTGTGTTGGCTGACACCCAGATTGCGAAGTTTAGACACCATTCTGCTGGGGATGATGGTATTGAATGCAGAACTGAAATCCACAAACAGCATTCTGACATATGAGCTGGGTTGATCCAGGTGTGTTAACACAGTGTGGAGGGCTGTGTTGATGGCATCTCCAACACAGTGTTAACTGTGTGTTAACGGTGTGTGTGTGTGTTCACTACTGTGTGTGTGCACTTGGATGGGTTAAATGCAGAGCACAAATTCCTACTTGGCCATACTTGGCCACAAGTCACTTCACTTCACTTCACTTCACTTCATTGACCTGTTGGCTCTATATGCAAACTGGTGGTGGTCCAGTCTGGGAGGGAGGGAGGATTTAATGTGCTTTAAAACCAGCCGTTCGAAGAACTTCATCACAGTGGTGATGAGAGCCACTGGTCTATAGTCATTAAGGCTGCTGACAGATGTTTTCTTAGGGACCGGCAAAATGGTGGCAGATTTGAAGCATGTGGGGACAGTGCAGGTAGACAGTGAGAGATTGAAGATGGCAGTAAAAACCTCAGTCAGCTGGTCCGCGCATTCCCTCAGAACTCTCCCTGGAATACCATCGGGACCGGCAGCTTTCATGGGGTTCACTCCACGGAGCACTCTCCTGACCTACTCTGTACTCACAGTGAGTGCCAGGTCGTTGGTGGATGGTGGGGGTGTGGCCCCAGACTCTGCCTCAGACACCTCGAAATGTGTAAAAAAGTGGTTGAGCTCCTCTGCCAGGTTACTGCTGGTGCTGGTGGGTGGATCTTTGGAGACCCTGAAGTTTGTGAGGTGCTGGATACCCTGCCATATGTGCCGTGGGTCCCCCCATTGAAGTGTCCCTCGATCTTTCTCCTGTATGCTGCTTTTGCCTCCTTTATGTCTCTCTTTAGGTTGGATCTGGCAACTCTGTATAAGTCCATGTTTCCTTTCCTAAAGGCTGAATCACGGTCCCTCAGTAGCTGCTTGATATCCCTGGTCATCCATGGTTTGCTGTTTTGGTAGCATCTGATCTCTCTCTCAACAGTGACATTATCAATACAGTTCTGAATGTAAAACAAAAAAGTGGATGTAAAGTCTGCTAGGTCCTGCTGTGCAAACAGGTCCCAGTTGGTGTGCTCGAAGCAGTCCTGCAGTTGTGAGATTGCATCCTCAGGCCAGATCTTTATGCTTATCATTCTAGGAATGCTTTTCTTAATGAGAGGTCTGTATGCTGGAGTGAAGAAGAGGGACAGATGGTCAGACTGGCTTAGATGAGGTCGGGTGGAGACTTTATATCCATCCTTGATGTTATTGTATACATGGTCCAGCGTGTTTTGATCTCTCATTGAACATGTAACATGCTGATAAACCAGAATTTACTTCTATACAGGTAGGAAAGGAAACCTATAAAAATATAAAAATGTGATGTAAGGGATACAAAGATCGGTGCAGATATATGAAAATGCAGATACAGTCAGGTCCATAAATATTGGGACAGTGACACAGTTTTGGTAATTTTGCCTCTGTACACCACCACAGTGGATTTGAAATGAAGCAGTCAAGATGTGACTGAAGCGTAGACTTTCAGCTTTAATTCAAGGGTTTTAACAAAAATATTGCATTAACCGTTTAGGAATTACAGCCATTTTTTACAGAGTTCCTCCATTTTCACAGGCTCAAAAGTAATGGGACAAACTAATATAATCATAAATATTAGGATTATTTTTATTACTTGGAGGTAAATCCTTTGCAATCAATGACTACCTGAAGTCTGGACCCCATGGACATCACCAAATGCTGAGTTTCCTCCCTTGAGATGATTTGCCAGGTCTTTACTGCAGCCATCTTCAGTTGCTGCTTGTTTGTGGGTCATTCTGCCTTCAGATTTGTCTTCAGTAAGTGAAAAGCATCTCAGTTGGGTTGAGGTCAGGTGACTGACTCGGTCATTTAAGAACATTTAATTTCCAAGCTCTTGGGCTGCTTTCACAGTATGTTTTGGGTTGTTATCCATCTGTACTGTGAAGCGCTGTCCTATCAGTTTTGCAGCATTTGACTGAATCTGAGCAGAAAGTATAGCTCTGTACACTTCAGAGTTCATCCTGCTACTTCTATCAACAGTCACATTATCAATAAACCCCAGTGACCCAGTTCCATTGGCAGCCAAACGTGCCCATGCCATAACACTGCCTCCACATGTTTGACGGATGATGTGGTATGCTTTGGATCATGAGCCCTTCCTTTCCTTCTCCATACTTTTCTCTTCCCATCATTCTGGTACAAGTTAATCTTGCATCAGAACTGGTCAGGCTTTTTTTAGAGGTTTTTTAGCAAAGTCTAATCTGGCCTTTGTGTTCTTGAGTGTTACCAGCGGTTTGCATCTTGAGGTAAACTATCTGTATTTACATTCATGAAGGTATCTCTTGATTGTAGACTTTGACAAAGATACGCCTACCTCCTCCAGAGTGTTCCTGACTTGGCTAGATGTTGCGAAGGGGTTGTTCTTCAATAAGAAAAGAATTCTGCAATCATCCACTTTAGTTGTTTTCTGTGGTCTCCCAGGCTTTTTGGTGTTGCTGAGCTCGCCAGTGCATTCCTTCTTTTTAAGAATGTACCAAATTGTTGATTTGGCCCTCCTAAAGTTTCTGCTATCTCTCTGATAGGTCTGTTTTGGTTTTTCAGCCTAATGATGGCCTCCTTCACTTCACTTGCATCAACATCTCTTTGGACGGCATATTGAGAGTTCCCATGAACAGCTACCAAATGCAAATTCAACACTTGGAATCAGCTCCAGACCTTTTATCTCCTTAATTTATCATGATATAAGGAGGAAACAGGCCACAGCTGGCCAGGAAACTGCTTATCAGTCAATTGTCCCATTACTTTTGAGCCTGTGAAAATGGAGGAACTCTGTAAAAAATGGCTGTAATTCCTAAACGGTCAATGCAATATTTTTGTTAAACCCCTTGAATTAAAGCTGAAAGTCTACGCTTCAGTCACATCTTGACTGCTTCATTTCAAATCCACTGTGGTGGTGTACAGAGGCAAAATTACCAAAACTGTGTCACTGTCCCAATATTTATGGACCTGACTGTATATGCAGTTGTTTGTGCAACGTCAGGCTGAGGCAGTGAGTGTTATGCAAATAAGTCCAACTCTAGTCCTATGTGTTGTCCTGTTTGAGGGCCCGATTGGCCTGTGGGAAAAAGGTCCTCCTCATTCTCTCTGTGTTGGCCTTCAGGGAGCGGAAGCCCTTCCCTGACTGCAAAAGAGAAAATAGTCCATTGTTCGGATGGCTGAGGTCTTTCACTATGTTCCTGGCCTGGGTCCAGGACCTCTTGCTGTTGATAGGCTGCAGGTCAGGGAGCTCAGTGTGGGTGGCATGCTCAGCTGACCACCCTCTGGAGAGCTCGCCTATCCTGCTTGGTGATGTTCCCAAATCTGTGAAGCTTCCTGTCAGGATTCTCTCGATGGTGCAGGTCTAAATGTTCCTTAGTGCCTTAAAGGACAGTTTAAAGTCCCTTAAGTGTCTAAGGAGGTAAAGATGCTGACGGGCCTTCTTCACCAGGGTGTTAACGTGCCAGGACCATGACAGGTCCTGTGTGATGTGAACACCAAGTTATCGGAAACTGTCCACTCTCTCCACTGGGGCACTTTTGATCTTAAGGGGGTGGTCCTCTCCTGCTTTGTGCAGAAGTCCACTATCAACTCCTTGTCTTTGTCTTGGCACCAGTTCTCCAGGCTTTTAATCTCCTCTAGGTAGGCCTTCTCATCATCGTCAGAGATCAGGTAAACCACAGCAGTGTCGTCAGCAAACTTGACAATGGTGGTAGAGTTGGAAGTGGACAGACAGTAGAAGATTCACTGAAACAGGGACGGGCTAAGTCCCAGGTCCTCCAACTTGGTGGTAAGTTTGGAGGGAATTATAGTGTTAAATGCTGAACTGTAGTCAACAAACAGCATTTTAACACAGTTTCCCTTCCTGATGACCAGATGGCTCAGGGTTGTATGTATGAGGTGTGTTATGCCGTCCTGAGTAGAGCGATTGGGACGGTATGCAAATTGCAATGGGTCCAGGGTGTCAGGTCGTTAGCGACTGTGCCAGGGAAAGTTTGAATATGTCCGTGAACACCGGTGCTAGCTGGTCAGCACAGGCTCTAATGACCCGACCCACTAGCGCCTTTAGCGCTGTTAGCTGAAGCCTTGAAGTGAACATAAAAAAAGTGTTCAGCTTGTCTGCCAGAGAAGTGGCCGCATTCACCATAGTCCATTATCGTTCTAAGTCCCTGCCACACGTTCCACAGGCTCCTAGAGCCACCCTATTGGAACTATGACTCAAGTTCTCATAGCATCGCTCTTCCTCTTTCAGTGGTCTGTGCACATTGAAGAACGCAGCCTTGTACTCGTCCATGTTCCCTTAACAAGCCCTGCATTATAGGCAGCCATGTGAGATCTCAGAGCATCGTGGATGGTTTTATCCACTCACGGCTTCTGGTTGGGAAACGTTCTGATGATGGTTTTGTCGACTTTATCATCTGCCTGTTTCTCAATAAATCCCACAACTGCTTCCATAAAGCATGAATAACAAAGCAGTTATATCCTTTGTCACCAGTTTCCCCGAGAACTTTATCTTATTTTATTAATATAATATAATATAATATAATATAATATAATATAATATAATATAATATAATATAATATAATATAATATAATATAATATAATATAATAATGTGGACTTGATATAGAAGGGCTTTTCTCATTTGTTCCTTTCAGATAGTGTTTTTATGTCAGTGAGACCGGCTTGCTTGCTGGCATATTTCAGCATGGAGAGCAACTTGACAAAACCAATTTAAACTGAAGTGCTATGTCATTTTAGTTCTTCTGTTGCTGTGATGGTGTCAGGTCATCTACTGGGCCTGGGAAGATTCTCTCACTTTTTCTCACAATTGTCATATTTTACAATATCATCATGCTTCACTTCTTCTGATGGAGAACATGCTGAGATTCTTCATTTTTCTTACAGTTAAGAGAATACTACATTAGTAGTATTAGCACTGCTACAGTGTTAACACTGATCTACTCCACACTTCAACTGTTATCTGTAGCTATATATTAAATTGAGAGCACAGATAATATTGTTTTTACGTCACTATGTTTTACAGTCGTTTAAACAGCTAAACTAAACCACTTCATTGTTCACTTAAAGAATTAGGCACTTTGAACGTTATTACTTCGTGACAGTTGCGTTCTACTGACTTGACTTGCTGACTTCAAGATTTCCAGAAACCTTTAAACAATGCATGAACTGTTCAATCCTTTTTACTATACTGTCATTCTCTGCATGAGAAGAAATGTGAGTTATTTCCTGTTCATTTCCTTGCCATGTGAGTTATGTGAGAAATGTGAGTTATTTCCATGCCATTCCTTCAAAGTGTAATGATTTCTTTATGTGGGAAGTATTTCACCATAAGTCTATCACCAGACATTGCCACTTTAATGAAGTACACTGAAATTTAATGGCACATATAAGTGTAAGGTTAAGGTTATAGTATAAACTACAAACATTTTTTTTTAATATCAGGCAGTGTAATGAGCACTTGTGATGTCTTTGGTGATGGTCAAAAAGCATTCTGCGCTTTTTAAAGTTTTAATCAATGATCAGTTTACAAAATGTACAGAACATTCTGTAGCACAACTGCAATCTTTTCGGTTTGGAATGTCACATTAAATAGATTGTGATTTTGTATCTTCTAGTCCCATGGTACCCAAACTTTTTACAATAGTGTACCCCTGCAAAGCCATTAAACATCTTTCTGTGTACTCCCTCTAGCTACATACACATATGGAACTGGAGCCTCACACAGACTGCAATTACACAAAATATATTGAAAACACGTATATTTAGCACATTTAGCTTTGCAGAACAACCCCTTTATATCAAACATGTTATTTGAGGCATGGAAGCGAACTTTTGGTCTTTTATGATCCGCCACGCCTACTTAGATCAAAAGGTGCAGGCTATTTCTTGGTACCTCGAATAGTGAGGGCTACAGCAGGGGGTAGAGCTTTCTCTTACAAACCCCACAGCTATGGAGCAGCCTTCCACTTAGTGTTCAGGGCTCAGACACAGTCTCAGTGTTTAAGTCTAGGCTGAAAACATATTTGTTTAGTCAAGCCTTTTGTGAATAGTTTTTTCTTAGGTACAGGGGCAGGTCTGGAGGGTTCACAGGCATAGAGTGTTGTGGTGAACTGGGATGTTTGGATGCTGTGGCCCCCCCACTCTCACGCGTTCAATCAGGTTTGTCGACGGTGGAGTGGCTGGCTGCCTTATGTCCCAGGGTGCCCTCATGTCTGTGTTAGCTTCTGGCTCTCCCTTTTAGTTATGCTGTCATAGCTAGTCTTGCCAGAGTCCCTGTTTGCACTCTGCACGCATTTGGTCAAGTACATTGTACTTAACCATTAGAGGACAAAAGCTTACCTAACAATCTCTCCCTCTCTCTTCATCTTTCTCTCTCCCTCACTCTCTGTCGAGCTACACATGCAACTCCTGAGATGCCACTGATCCTGACCCCTTCTGCTCTCCAGACCTGCCTGACCCATCCTGATGCCCTACTTCTGGTTGGAGTTCTCATCAGTTGAGTTCGCTCGCTGCTGCTGGGGGTGGCCCCATATGGACTGCCTGAAGAACTGTTTGGATTGCTGGGGATGGTGCCACCTGGGGGCTGTGGAGATGGCTTGGGGATCACATATGGGGAGCTGTACTGTAATGGCTTGGGACTGTGATTGCTGTAGTGGCTTTGGGGCTGCGGTTGCCATGAGCACCTTCGTACTCAGGACTCCATCAGTGGACAGTGGATAGATTTTAACCAACCGGACTTCTTGCGAAAACTGTGATGAATTTTTTGGTTGCACAATTGCACTATTTGTCCATATAGTACACAATAATAGAAGGGATTTATTTATAATCGCAATATTTATAATCTGTTGCACCCAGATGAGGATGGGTTCCCTTTTGAGCCTGGTTCCTCTCAAGGTTTCTTCCTCATATCATCTCAGGGAGTTTTTCCTTGCCACCGTGGCCTCTGGCTTGCTCATTAAGGATAAATTCATAGTGATAAATTCAAATATTTACAATATATTTTTGTGAATCCATTTATTTCTGTAAAGCTGCTTTGTGACAATGTCCATTGTTAAAAGCGCTATACAAATAAAATTGAATTGAATTGAATTGAATTTTCTAGAGTTGTCTTAAATATCTTTCAAAAAAAATCTTGAGGTTTATTTTTCAAATTAGCATGCTTTGCTTTCAGATTCATGTGCAAAAAGTCCAGTTTTAATATCACTTTTTAAAACTAATGGTGCTTGAATTCCTGTTCCATCCTTTTTACTATACTGTCATTCTCCGCATTCATTCTCACTGTTGTAAAGACACTCAGAAATCCACATCTTATCTCGATTCTCACTATTGAGGAGAAGACGTGTGAGTTATTTCCTGTTTGCCATGCCATTCTGTCAAAGTGTAATGATTTCTTTATGTGGGAAGTATTTCACCATAAGTCTATAACCAGACATTGGCACCTTAATGAAGTACAATGAAGTTTAATGGCACATATAAGTGTAAGGATGAGGCCATAGTATATAGTAGTATATAGTATAGTTAAGGTTATAGTTTTTATATCAGGCAGTCTTCGATCAAACTGAAATTATTGGGAACGTATGTCACAAAATATTTACTGTTAATGTAATGTTACTTTCTTTTTCCATTCGGTATATTAAAATGGAAATGACATTGTCAGCCTAAGCAGAACAAGCACATAAAGTAACATGCATGACTAACTCGAGAGATAGCCCTTGCTTCAAGTAAATGTAACATGGGAAAGACGGTTCCCTGCATCTCAATCATGGATGTAGTATTTCCTAGTTGTCAGATCATCATTCTGTAACGCAACTGCAATCTTTTGGGTTTGGAATGTCACATTAAATAGATTGTGATTGTATCTTCTAGTCCCATGGTTCCCAAACTTTTTACAATAGTGTACCCCCAACAGACATTAAACATCTTTCTGTGTACTCCCTCTAGCTACATACACATATGGAACTGGACTCTCACACACAGACTGCAATTACACAAAATATATTGAAAACATGTATATTTAGCACATTTAGCTTTGCAGAACAACAAACATGTTATTTGAGGCGTAGAAGCGAATGGATAACAAATTCAGTTGTTTGTATTGTTCGTCTCAGAGAAGTATGAACACAATTGTGCGACCAGCCCGGTAAGGTGTTCCTGAATGAAACATTTATATTGTCAGCAAGACTGAACTTGTTTGCTGACAGAAGAAAATGTAACGGCAAAAAATTCTCTTTATGTTTTTGTTGTTAATGCAGTTAGACCAGACAGTGAACTCTTCATTCATTGCCTCAATTTTGTCTTGCACATGGAATATAGTTTTGGAAAGGCCTTGTAATCTGAGGTTCAAATCATTCAAAAGAGCAAAAACATCTAGATAATAACCAGTTGTGTGAGCCACTCATCTAAATATAAACCAGTTGTGTGAGCCACTCATCATCGTGCAAGCGGTGACCCAATTCAAAATTAAAACTCCACTATGCTGTCCCTGTCATGGCTTTTGCTCCATTTGCCCACACATTTTGTGATATTACAAAGCTATCCAAGATTGTAAAAATGTCTTCCCCGTTATCCCGGCTTCCAGCGGTTTGTAGAAACCACGTCCATAATCTTCCATAATTGACCCTTCATGAATCTACCATATATATATATAGAGTCACAGGAAAAAGAAAGTACACCCTACTTCAGTCCTGTGTTTTTATTTATCAGGGTGTAAATGACAGTTGTGTTATTGTGTTACAACTCATGTAACAATAAAAAAAACACAGATTTCAATAGGTAGTCATTTTTTCCCCAAAAAGTAAACCAACATTCAGAAACCAGGTGGGTAAAAATATGTACCCTCTAATGTAGAACCACCTTTAGCAACAAGAACTTGAAGTAAATGTTTTCTGTAGGGGTTTATCAGTCTCTCACATTGTTTTGGAGAAATTCTGGCCCACTCTTCTTTCCAACATTGCTTCAGTTCATTGATATTTGAGGGCATTTGTTTATGCACAGCTCTCTTAAGATCCCACCAAAGAATGTCAATGTGGTTGACAGCTGGACCTCTGATGCAGTTTTAAGGCCTTTACTTTTCTGAAGTTGTCTGAGGCCCTGGAGGACTAGTTGTTTGTCCTTGTGCCAAATCAAATATGCGGACTAGTGTTCCGCTGTGGCGAATCCTAACGGGAGCAGCTGAAAGAAGAATCACAACGTTTTTCTAGAATTGTCTTAAATATCTTTTAAAAAATTCTTGAGGTTTATTTTTCAAATTAGCATGCTTTGCCTTCAGATTCCAGTGCAGAAAGGCTGGTTTTAATATGACTTTTTAAAACTAATGGTGCTTGAATTCCTTTCTCTCTGGTTTGCACTGTGCTCCAGCACGGCTTAATGAGAAACAGGCCTTTTTTGCTTTCGCAATCTGGAGCCAAATCTTGTCCAAAAGTGTGGACTGTTAGTTTCAGCGTTCCTGGGGTGAATAAGCAGCATAAGTATATCATGATTTAGTGTATTTCATTCCTCTCCTAAGTCAAAAATACTAGTTAAAAATATTTATACTGTAGTTTTAAATATAAAAGCAGAAAAAAGAAGAGATTCTAAAACAAAGAATGCATTTCCAGCTGCCCATTTCCTGTTTCTATATATAATTTGTGTGCAGATCAGTTATGCAGTTATGAGATTAAACACTGTAGCTGGGCGGTTTATTCACTACCAATGTATGTAAAGCCCAACGTTAAATGTTCTTCTTCATATCTGAGTCTCTTTGATGGTCTTTCAGCTTAATGCTTTTCTGTCAGGTGAAGGTGAGGTGGCTCTTGAAGTTCAGATTCAATTGCTTTGGTTTATGTTTATTCCATGTCTCCTTCTTTGTAACTTTCATTTGCTATACTTTTCAGTTTGTTTGTTTACTTCTTATTCATGTACCATTTTTTGTTTGCTGTGTTTAATATGTGCTCTGCATTTGTCCCTTTATTTTTACTATTGAATTAAATTATATAATAAATCCTCTTCCACCTCTATCCAAGTCTTGGTCTTATCCGTGTCAACAGACATGGATACTGAGGAAGAAATCTCAAAAACAATGCATGAAGCAGTTAGCTTCATTTTCTAAGATAGTTATTCACATTGGTGCTAATAATACTATATGCCTTCCAGGGTCAAATATAATTAAAATAGTATTAAAGATGTGTAAATGAATAAATTTAATCTATTTTACTTCGTCCTCATTCATTCTTCATCCTGATTAGGGTTGTGGCGGATATGGAGCCTAACCTACTAAAACTGGGGGTGAATCATGTTCATTCAGATCATTGGCACAGGTAGCGATTGTTGCTGGAGTGGTGGAATGCTTAATGTCCCAGCATGTCCTCATTCCTGTGTTACCTTCTGGCTCTCCGTTTTTAGTTATGCTGATGTAGCCCCCACTTACATGAGTCCCCACTTACACTCTGATCACAATATACATCCACTGTATGCTCTATATTGCACTGCTGCCTGATTTGAAGCTGGTGAAAGATCTTGATACACTTTTGCTGCTGTGATTCTTCTTGCTGTCTGGACAGATGACACTGCAGCATGGTCCTGGTGCTCTACCTGCTTCTGTCTTGGAGTTATTTGCATGCATAATGCACCACTGTACAGTGGAAACACTCGCCTGCTTACTTTGGACACTAGCACTTCCTTGTTGCTGCTGTGGCTCACTTTCCCTGGATACTTTAGAGACTGCCAGATTTCTGCAGAAGTCTCAAGGCTTCTACAATATGATTAAATCAAACTTCTTTACGTTTTCAAAACACATGCAGCATTGTTTGCCTTTACTCGTCTACTATTATATACTCTAATCATTTATAATGCCACTATGGGTTCCCATTTGAATCTGGTTCCTCTCAACGTTTCTTCCTCATCTTGTCACAGGGAGTTTTTCTTCACCACTGTCACCTCTGGCTTGCTTTTTAGGAATCTAGCATTAAATACAGATTTCTGTTAAGCTGCTTCGTGGCATAGATTGTTAAAAGTACTACATAAATGAAATGAAATTGAATTGAAATCCCATAATTGAAATGCCATAATCCTCATCAACACTCTTAATCCAGGACTGTTAAAAGCCTGGACAAGCAGACCCTCAGGGCAAAGCCTTTGCATCTTCATGTGCTTCTGTTTAAGGGACACTTTTATATTTCCCATTATGCCCTGATCTTATTACGCCCAGTCTGGTCCTGTCTTGCCTTTTTCTAGATGTCTTTCTAGGTGTGTATTAGTGAAAACCTCAGACTCTGCCTGCCACATTCATGCTTGTGTTCAACCTTTTATCTATTATGCACCTCCTTGTTTCCAGTAACTTTAATTTGCTGTTTTCTAGTTTACTTCTCTGTTTAGTTTGTTTACTTCCAATTGGCCAGTTATTCTTAACTTCAGTTTATTCAAGATTCAACTGTATTCTGCTTTTGTTTTTTGTTTTTGCTATTGTAAATAAATTTTCTTTCTCTAGTGTCTATTCATGTTTTTAATATCACTTTATAAGCTAATGATGCTTGAATTCCTTTCCTCCTGGTTTGCACTGTGCTTCAGCATGGCTTGATGAGGAACAGGCCTTTTCTGTTTTGGGAATCTGGAGCCAAATCCAAAAATATTGACTATTAATTTTAGCTTTCCTGGGGTGACTGTGATAGTTGAATCTGACTTGTTACATAAGACATGGGCAGTACAGGATGTAATCTGATCTCAGAGGAGGGCTGTCCATTTCCTGTTTCTCTATGTAGCTTTTGTGCAGTGCAGTTGTAATCTAAAAATCTTGTGTGCTCAAAATTTGAATTTAAAGGTGTTGTGTCTCTCCATGGATTTGCATCAAACACAAAAATCTGGTCTGCTTAAATAGTGCACTAAACACCCCAAACCTTAACATAACATGTGAAATTATGTCAGTTTACATGTCAGTGACAATATGACACTGAACATGTTTTGACAAAAAATATTACAGCAATATATTATATAACAAGTATAATCTCTTTATGAAGCATTCTGCTGTAATATTTTTTGTTCAGTCAACTGGTATTGCAATTAGATTGAACTTGGCCCTCCTTCAATCAAATTGCAATATTTTACCAGAATCTGATTTTGGTTAAGAGACTACTATATGGCCACTATATGGCCAATATATACACTATATGGCCAAACACTATATGGCTAAGTTTGTGGACATCTGACCACCACACCCATATGTGGTTCTTCTCCAAACTCTGGCCAAAAAGTTGGAATCACACAATTGTATAGAATTTCTTTGTATTCTGTATGTTTCATGCTGTAACCTAAACATCTTCCAGCATGAACATGCCCCTGTGCACAAAGCGAGCTCCATGAAGACGTGGTTTGCCAAAGCTGGAGTGGAAGAACTCGAGTGTCCTGCACAGATCCCTGACCTCAACCCCACTGAAGACTTTTGGGATGAACTGGAACTCCAGACCTCACCTACATCAGTACTTGACCTCACTAATGCTCTTTTAGCTGAATGAGCACAAATCCCCACAGACACACTCCAAAATCTAGTGGAAAGCCTTCCCAGAAGAGTGGAGCTTATTATAACAGCAAAGAGGGAATAAATTTAGAATTGAATGTTCAACAAGTACATATGGGTGTGAAACTTTTGGCCATTTAGTGCGTCTTATTGATTTTAGTCCATCCAATCAGAACTTACATACTCACCACCAAACATATCTAAAATCAAATGTATTTTATGTAAGGAAAAAAAAAAAAAACACGATAAGCTGTTCTGTTATAGGAAAATATTCAAGGATGTGTGGTGTAATCACCCGGATGCAAAGCAGAGTTCCTGCATCACTCAATTATAATAATAAAGCCTTTTAATTGATGAGCCCATTCATGGTCAGGCCCATTTTTATTTTAAAGGCAAACAATATTGAACATTCAGCAAACTCAAGCTTAGTATCTCTTTCTTTTATAAACTTGGAACAGCACCCCACTGCTTGCAGATGATAAGCTTTGCAGGTATCTGTAAAGTCAAGGCTACTTCTTATTTATCTCAACTGAATACAACACCACCTATTTGGACCAAGCACCACAAACCTCCAAAGAAGGAAGAATATTGGTTGTCTCTTTACAGCAGTTTAAATTTATCCTGTTACAGGATAAATATTTACAAGGCCAGTCCATGGTGAGTGTTAAGTATTTACAGAATAAACAGATTCCTGAGCAGAACTGAGGCAAGGTAATGTGAACATTTAATCTTCTTTTGTGAGAAATTGCTTAAATCAGATGAAGTCATGGGAATATTCTAGCACACTACCATCTTAACAATAAGTGCTCGATTCCCCAGTCCTGTTTGTTTAGTAACATCTTAGTGAAGTACATCTTAGTGACCTACTAATAATGGTCTCTAATCACGGTTTTGACTCCCTGCTTTTGCTGCTCGAGCTCAGTGTGACTTTTCACACCATAATCTTCTAGATAGACTAGAACATGTTATGGGAACAGATCTTATCTGTCTTATCTGACTGATCATTATCAGTTTGTAAATATTAGCGATGACTTCCCTACTCTAAAGTTTGGTATTCTAAGGCCACTGTTCTAGGGCCACTGCTTCTTCCCTTTATATACTGTTTGCTACCTCTGGGTACAATTACTTATACACATGCAGGCTTGGAGAGTAATGGAATTTATGTAACAGCGTTATGTAATCAAGATACAGAAACTGGTAACTGTAATCCATTTCAGTTATGTCAAAAAGAGGTAATCACATTACAGGTACATTTTGTAAAAAATGGGATTACTATCAGGAATGACTGTTTATCACGATGATGTCTGCTGGAAACAGACATCATTGTACATAACAGTGGGAACAGAGGGAATTTTAAATTATTTTGTCTATGAAGGAGAAAATGGAAACAACAACATCACAGTACAGTTCAAACTACGCCTTCCAGCTCTGAAGACTCTGTTTGTATCGAAGGACTCAACATCTAATTTAAAGAAGCATTTAAGCACGGAAATCATTTTAGCCAGTTTAGGTAAAATTATTATGTTAGTGCTTTGAAATTCCCTGGTTTGCATGATCACAGTTGTAAGGTTGCCGGCTGTGCTGAATTAGCTGGGAAAGTCCTGTATTTTAGTAGAAATTAATATGACTCCCACCACAATCATCCCACTTTTGCTGAATCAAAGTTTTAAACAAATAATAATGTGTTTAGTAAGGACATACTGTATAACAAAGCTTCTAAGATCACGTAGCAAAATGAAAATGATGAAATCTTCAAATTTTCGATCGGTCACTTCCCTTGCAGATACTGCATGTGCTCCACTGTCACTTCTCATTTCCATCATAACCTCAGCTGAAACTCTAAAACTGTTCTCTGAAATGCTTTTCTGACTGACCCAGACTTCTAGAAAATCTGAATTCCTCATAATGAAACACCCTCCCTATGGGAAACAATAGAGAAGAACCGAAAGAATCACAGCTGCAAACACGCATGTGTACACAGAGAGAGAGAGAGAGAGAGAGAGAGAGAGAAAAGAGCCATTGAAATAAATGCAGACAAAATGAAGTGGAAACAGAACTGCACTTTTTAACAACATGCCCTAATTATACACGGATTAAGGAAACATTTCCCTCCACTTCACAACCCAAAAGGGAAAAGTTTGTCCTTGTTTGGCATCAGATTGAACTGATGCCAAACAAGGACAAACTCCCACACTTGCTATGAGAAACCTCAGCAAGTTCAAACCTGACTGCCAGCTTTGTGAAATCCTATCAAAACAAAAGAGCAAGCAGTGGAACAGGACCACCAACCTAACAATAACACCAACACTGCAAACATGCACAACATGCTCAGAAACATTTGGGTAATAAAACAAATCATTGTGTTTTTTCCCCCTTCTTATTGCTATTATTTTATCAAACTTTTTTTTTTTTAATGTAAATGTGTGTAACTGTGTATATCTGTACTTTAATGTTACCAAATGCTTTGGCAATGTAAAGCCTTTTACCATGCCAATAAAACTATTTGAATCTTGAATCTTGAGAGAGACTCTGTGGCAATACTAAACACACACACAGACACACTGTCACAGAGACAGAGAGAGAGAGAGAGAGAGAGAGAGAGATATGAAACTAAACAGAACAGAACCCTGTATTCATATTCAGTCCACTTTCCAAGATTATCTTTGTCATACTCTCTTTGTGAGGACATGCGTAAATCTACATCAAACTAAATATTTGTACATTTGGCTTCAAGCCATTTTAATGTGGGACTTTCAAAATGAAGTGTTTCCAGCCATTGTTTTCAAACATCTATATTTAACAATAAGAAATATCAAATGTACCTACAATAAATTTAGTTAACAAATAAAATGATGTAAAAACTGAGAGTCTAAATTGTGTCTCTTATCTAATACCTTACTTTATGTAAGGACTTGTGTTTTTTTTCATGGAGACTTTTCTCGTGTTTGCACACAGCGCATAAGTTGGAAAATGAAAAGTTACTTGGCTCAGAGGAAGCAGAGTTTTGGTCAGTTGCCAGAACTTCTGTGCAAATTCCTTTAAAGGGGAGTGGAAGAGCGGAATCTGCACTACCCTTTCTGCAAACTCTTTAGCAGTTCACTTTCAATTTTGGAGGCTTATTAAGTACTTCTCAAGGACTGGCTATATTTGTCTGAGGTAAGGAATTTTGAGCTTACTTTGCATTGCATTCATAGTAAAAGAAAGAAACAGAGTATGTGCAAAATTATTCAGCATCATGCAGTATGCATTATATTAATTCTTTTGTTGAGCATTTTTCAACCACGAATGAATTGATATAATGCATACTGCATGATGACTACAAGAGTCATGCAAAGATATAGATAAAAAAAATTTTAAAAGGGGATTGGCAGTAAGCATCTTGCTTCTTATCTAGCACTTAACATTGTGTAAGAACTGGCATGAATGAGAATCAGTCAGATGACTTGGAAGAGCAATAAAAAACAAATATGTCATATTTAATACCTTTTCATTTCACCATCCTTCATCAGACTTGCCAAGATGTCCTTCAATACTACAGACTTTGACTACAATGCTCTGTTGCTTGACCAGAAAAACCAGAATAAGTACTTAAATGCAATCAGAATGCTATACATCAGTGGATATCTCATCATCTGCACCCTTGGCCTGGTTCTCAACCTTTTAGTCATTATAGCAGGCAGCTCTTTCCACCGCAATTCTGACACTGCTAAGTGGGTACTGGCATTAGCCGTGACCCATCTGATCTGCTCAGCATTCCTGCCATTGCAGATCCTCTACAGCTGGTACCACTTCAACTGGCACTATGGAACACCTCTGTGCAAGCTCTCGTCCACCGTATTTTATGCCAGCTTGTTCTCCACAGCAGGTATACTGACTCTCTGGAGTATCACTGACAGGACTGGGAGAAACAAATGCAAAGGAAGGCATTGCACTACATTCCAGCATTCATCAGTAGTCCTGATCATGATTCTGTGCTCCTGGACATTTGCAGTGGTCCTAAGCATCCCATCTTTGTACTCCCGAGAGCTACGATTCACAGCCCTGGGGGAACAGTGCATTGATGACTATGATTTTAGTGATGAGATAATGACAAAAGAAGGAAAAAGAAACCTAACCATTGTAGTTAGTTACAGGTTCCTACTTGGGATTTTGATCCCTGGATTTCTGATGGGTATCTGTCGCAGCTGTCAGCATTATGACGCGGAAAGGAACTTGAAGCGAATCACATGTTTGATAAAAGTGGCTTACTTTGTTTGCTGGACTCCACTGCTGATCATGGGGTTCCTACAGGCCGTCACAAACAGTTTTGATGATTCCTCATATGGATTACCTGTAGCTACTGTGCTGGCTGCAGCTCACTGCTGTGTCAACCCAGTGATCTATCTTTTGGTGAGTCACAACATTAAAATGCAGTGGATGAAACAAGCACAAGAATTGGACCAATCAACCAACAGTTATACTTAATGCCTAGAGGACTACCGACACTATATGCTTTCAGTTATTTTCTGTTATTCGATATTCATTTATTCTCTATTCATGTTTATGCATACACAGTAAAAAATATATACAGTATATACCTTATTTGTTTTATCAGTATGAACCTTATAATGAGGAAGGTTTACTATTTAATTCATTATTTTATCATGAATGAAGCTGACATGAATGTAGCTTTGGATGGTAAACATGTCGGACTGACTTTAAATAAAATGTAATCATGTATCATTTTACACTTTTATATCATTTTGCACTTTCTTTTATGTATGTATTTTTTTAAAAATAATACATTTATAAAAGCATTTATGAAATACTTTTATATGCATTTATCATGAACTAAATAAATGAACTGGTGATCAAGAGAGAAGCTTTACTCTGATTTCAGATCTGGTCTAATATTTATGTCAAAATATGCTTGTTGTAGTAGCTGGATAGTACACAAAATAACCTTTAATTAAGTAGCAACATTTGAATAATACGATCAATATTCTATTGCTATATCCTGGCATTGTTATATTTCACATTAAAGATCATTGGGTAAAAAGTTCCAAATTGGAAATACATAAAGATTACATAAACCATTTCTGAGGCTTATGTCTGAGACATCTGTAGAAAGAGCACAGATGCACAGGCATTTTTGACACCTTCAAAGGACAGGCAACGTTCTACCTTCCTGCCTCTCTTTAGAGCCAGAGGCATCTGAGACCAGAGGCATCAAGATTCTGCTGTATTTGGATCCTATGTATGCCCACCAAGGAGCTAGCCATTCGGGATATGTCCAACCTTCTCTACTCCTTGCTCCTATGGCTAGATGGGCTGTTCAACTGGCCATAAAATTGACCAGTTCTCACATATTGCCACATGCTAGTCCGCTAAATCATCCAGGCAGCATGAGGTTGGCTGGCTGTCTTCACCTTGCACAGAACCTCCTCTGGTATCTTTCTCTTTTTGTCTATCCATGGTTACCTTCACTGAGATCGACTCACCTACCAGAACTGTAAATTGGTAAAGCAGTGTATGCCTGGGAGAGTGGCGACTGTTCCCAGATGTGATGTCCCAGATCTGGAACAACGTTTGTAGGTGTCCCTAGAGTACCAGGACAGCCCACTGGGACAGGATGCACTGGCCCTAGACTGGCTCCACCATTTACTGTATGTCTTTCCATCTCTGCCACTGATTCCCATGTTGCACAGAATTCAGCAATGAGACCAGAGTTCTACTTGGGCTTTAATTGTAAGTCAAATTAGACAATCGACAAATAACTATAAATTTTAAGTATGTTAGTCTGTTTATATCAGCTACAATATGCTTTACATGTAGCATTATGAAGTTATACCCAAACCAATATGGGTCGGTTTGACCCAAGATCTAGCTTACATTAAAAAAAAAATGAATAAATTAGAGTGTGAAATTAATAATAATAAGATATAATAATCTAAAAGTTCACAAGATAGAATAAATTTACATACAATCTCATTTAAAATGGTAATTATCAGTTCCCAGAAATCTCATTCTTGGATTCAGAGGTATTGCAGAATTTTACCCTTTTAATTCATATATAAAACTAGTCTGATTTCCAATAGTTCAGTCAATGTATAATGACAATTTGAAGCAAGATTTCAGTTAATGAGGGTCGCATTCATTAATAGAGTGACTGAAACACTGTATTGAAGACAAAATTTCAGTAGACCACTCACCACTGCACATCAATGGAACAACTGTGGAGAGAGTCAAAAGCTCCAGGTTTCTTGGTGTGCACATGACGGAGGACCTCTACTGGACTGTCAACACCACCTGCCTAGCCAAGAGGCCCAGCAGCACCTGCACTTCCTACAGAGGCTGAAGAGAGCCAAACTACCCCCTCCCATCCTCACCACAGTCTACAGAGGAACGATAGAGAGTGTCCTGACCAGCTGTCTCACAGTGTGGAACAAGAACTGCACAGCCTCTGACCGCAAGACCCTACAGCAAATTGTGAGAACAGCTGAAAAAGATCATCGAAGTCTCTCTGCCCACCATCGGCACTTTGTACAACTACTGCAGCATTGTAGATGACCCCTCTCACCCCTCTCATGGACTCTTCACCCTCTTGCCATCTGGCAGAAGGTACAGGAGCATCCGTGCCACCACCAGCAGTCTCCACAACAGTTTCTTCTACAGTTCTTCTGTCATGTTCTGATGCAGGAAATGGCGCCAGGTAACGCAGAGCAGCCTTTAAGCATGGTCATCAATTACAACTCTCAGAACTCAGAGTGGCCTACAAACATGGCCATCACAAACTCTCACATTCATGTTCACCTTCATTCTGATTGCACACACCTGGACTCAATTACACAATCACTGCCAGCAATATTTAGGGTTAACTTCACCACAGTACATTGTATAGTACAAAGTATCCCGTACCTGCAATACCAAGCCTTTTGCTCTACTGCTCTAGTGTTTATGGGCACATCTACGCCTATGGTTTTTGGTTTATGTGTTTGTCTTTTGCTCAGTTAACTCTGTTTGCACATCACCTGACTGCTGCCTGTTTCCTGACTCAGATCCTGCTTTATGTTTTGGATTTGTTTACTTGTTTGAAAATAAAAACCCTTAACCTGCAACTGTCACCATCTCCACTGCCTGACACTCATACATTGGGTCAATGGATTCCAACATTTTTCTAAAGCCCTCCTTTTCTGCTGTATCGAGGAACCATGTCTTTTGCTAAAACTATGTCACTACTTCAGTGATTTTCTTGTAATACAGTGTGTATTTTGAAAGCAAAGTTGCTAGTATGCGCTGTTTAGCAGCTGGTTCATTTTTAGCAGTTTTGCTGGATGCACCATCCCCTCTTTACTTTACTGTCTCTTATTACTGAACCAGGTGCATGACTTCTCTATCCAAACCATTTCCAAACAACCAACGTAAGGTTACCACTCTTTTTTTTTTAACACTATTTCTTCCTTTTGAGTGGTGGAAGCCTCATTGCTGCATCCATTTTGGTTTAACATAATGGCTATGGATGTGAGACCTGTGGATGCCCGCAACCATGCACTGCTGGAGTCCCGTTGGGGTCTGTATAAACATGGTGCACTCCTGGAAATTTGCAGAGTCCCTCAAAGACTGATTGATATCATCTGAGCAGGCTGAAAGTGAGATTGCATCAAAATTCTATATGAGGTTGAGCTGGCTAAAGGCTTGTCTGTTGAGAAAAAAGTGTCTGATGCACTTGCAAAGTAGAACGGAAGATGGGCTTGTTGGTGGTGTGTTTTGGTGGTGTGTGCCTTATGCTTTATAGGCAATTTCTCTGCTGCTGTCCTGGGCGAGACACATACCTCTGCATCAGTGTCCAACTTGAAATCAACTAGCTCGCCTCCAATGTTCAGCTTTGTCTACCATGACCCTTGAGCTGACATCCTGCTTTATGTACTGCCCCTATGACTAGAGTGTCAATATCATCGCATTCTTGGAATAATCTGTATTGGCCTAACCTGCACATTGATGCAAAATGATTTTTCTTTTCACATTTAAAACAGTCAGGATTATACAGAGGGCTTTTGCATGGTTTGTGAGTTTTCCCATAGTGCTTGAATGTTTTGCCTGTTTGTGCACTGACCCTTGCAACTTTGCAGTCCTAGAGCCAAGACCCAAAACCCAAGGGCCAATAAAAAAAAAAGCTCCAGAAATAGCTGGAAGCAATGGGTACAGTCAGCACAGAGAAAACAGAGAAAAAGACTTCATTACTGAAGAAAAGGCATGTTAAACCTTGTTTGAAGTTCACTACAGAATATTTGGAGAAGTCTATAGATCAATATGACGTGCCATGTTTGTAGGTGAAATGTCTCCGCATATGACCCTAAAAATGGTATACCCACATTGAAGTTCGGAGGTGGAAGCATCATGGTGGAATCCAAATTACTGAAGAGAAGATAAATGGAGCCAAGTGCTGAGAAATTCTTGAGAAGAAACTGCCATCTGCTGGGACAATGAGAATGAGACATGGATGGACCTTCCAGCAGGACAACAATCCACAACATACTGCAAAGTAGACTCTCAATTGGTTTCATAGGAAGAAAATAAACCCAATAGAAAATTTGTGGAATGAACTGAAGATCAATATTTACCAGTGGGCCCTCTGGAATCTTCAAGATCTTAAATCTTAAAGATGAATGCGAAGAAGAATGGGACAAAATCCCACCTAAACATTGTAAGAGATTAGTTTCTTCATAAGGGAAGCATCTTGCAGCTGTCATTCCAAACAAAGCTTTTTCCCCAAGTATTACATGAATTTCAGTTAGCGGGTCAATACTTTTTGTGGTAACCTGTGTCATTTCACTTTATTACAAATAACTTTTTTTTTTAATAGCTTGGAAAATTAAGATTTGTGTAAATCGAGCTGTGTAGTTTGAGATTTTTTGGTCTAAGTTTCATGTGAATAGCTGCATTGGAAATATATTTAATAAAATTTTTTTTGAGGTATTGAATACTTATTTCCCTCAGTAATATCCAGCAACAGCTTGTGACTACAGATATTGGTGGAGAAGGATGACATTAATAATGATATAACCTCAAAAAAATTAAATTAGGATGCTTTCACACTTAAGCTATGCTATAAGTTAAAACCTAGTGAACCCATAATATGCTGTTGTGTGTTGACAACACAGTCATCCAGTATACAGTCTAGCAGCACATTTTGAGTGCTTTCAGATGCACCTTTGCTCAGCTGTGTTTGCTACAGCAGATGTGCTTCCTGTGTGTTAGATAAATACATTAGAGATAATATCATTAACCAGGGTTGCCAGGTAGACCAAAATTTCCAGCAAAACTACAGCTCAATAATCGCAAAAGTCCTAGCCCAAAAAATTCAGGCACTGGAAAACACACACACACATTTAGATGCACTATATGCCTTTACACATTGTATAAACAGTACTGTTAATGAGTACATACATTTTATTTACTTTTTATAGTATTAAGCCTGGACCTATATTTTCAGGCCTTAAAATTTCCTTTATTCATTTATTGTGTTGTGGTGGTTTGCTCTTCACGGATTGAAAGTTCTCAGAAGTTCATATAACCACATCTGAAGGAACGAGAAATGGCACTTCTCAGATTTTAAGTGTCTACATTCGGGAACTTACGTTCCCCTCTGAAAGTATTGGAACAGCAAGGCCAATTCTTTTATTTTTGCTCTACACTGAAGACATTTGGGTTTGAGATCAAAAGATGAATATGAGATGATAGATCAGAATTTTAGCTTTCATTTCCTGATTTTTATATCTAGATATATCAGAGAGTTTCTGCTAGGAATTTTTGGTGTCTGTCACAGTGTCTGGGAATGAAGCAGTTTACTGGACTGGAGTATAATTCCTGTCATATGTTAATTACTACTGCTCAGAGAAAACACTGAAATTTTGGGCTATACAAATATGACACCATCAAGTAATATTAACATTTATTTAACATTTTTTTTGCATACAGTTAACATTTAAATAAACATAAATAAAATAGTCAGCAGGCCTGTGAATGCAACAAACCATTGAGAACAAGAAAACTTTCTTCTAACGAAAAATATTACTTTATGACACTTCTGCTAATAACATTTTATTTATCTTTTTTTTTTAACTTTATTTTAAGAACTGCATTTTAAGAACTACCCAAACATTACCTCACAATGCATATTGTCTGACATTTCTGCTTCTTTGCAGCTGGACCGGATCATATGTCTCCGTGACCTCAACAAGTTCCTCACTGTCTCAGTTAGGCTGATCAGAATTGCCTGCTTTTAGCAAGAAATTTTTATGAGTTGACCGTTTGTCTGTTTAACTGCGCGATTGTAGAGTGAATATTTGTTGGTAGATCTCAGCATTAGCCACCTTAAGTTACGCAAGCAAGAGGAAAATTGTACTTTGCAATTGAGAAAAGCAGTATCTGACTGGGTAAGAGGAATTTTAATTTTGGACTTGAATAGAGTGTATAGTGTATGACTGTGTAACAGGAATTTTTAATTCTGTAATTGAATAATGTATTTGCATTTTCTGTGCATGTCAGCAGAAAGTTTCGCCTATAAGTCCAACCAGAGAGTCCGTCCCTCAAACAAACCCCCAGTGACGTGCTCGTCACTACCATTAGCATTACTTAGCTACGATGTGTACTTCGCTAGTTGTCTAATTTTCTCAGATAAAAATGGATATTAAGGAGAATTGGAAACCATTTAGCAAACTACACTAATCCCATTGTAATTCCTGTCTCATTTTTTGAACATGACCACTGTAACTGTGATTTGCTAGAAAACAACGATTCCCCTTCAGGAACTCGAGCTGCGTCACGAAACGCTATGGGAACGCCCCCGCGTGACCGCGCTCTGAATCACGTGTCTAATCCGTCCAATGGATGTGCGAGACGTCACGGGCGGGGTGACGTAGCGACCCGGAAGCATAAAAGCCCGAGCGGCGAGCCCCGCGTTAGCTTCCTGTTTTCAGCAAGCGCTCTATGTTTATTGTCTGTCTTTTTTCCGTCTTGTTTGTGTTTTATCGGCGGCATGCCTAAAGCCAAAGATAAGACAAAGGGCGAGAGCGGGCAGCGCTTCAGGCTGTGCGTTGTGCGTTGCCTGTTTGGGAGCGGAGCACGCTCAGTCGGCTCTCGAGGGAGCTGGCTGTGCACATTGCGAGCGTTTACCGCTGCGCACTCTCCGCTCCCGCTGGGCTCTCTTTGAGGAGGGAGCCCTCACTAGCGTGCCTCGCGGTGCCGGCCCCGCTTCTGCCGAGGCAGAGCAGCGGTTGCGCTCGTGGGGCTCGCAGATGGACCTGGCGGATGAGCGTTTTCTACACAGTAGGCCGCCACCTCCACCCCGGAGCCTGCCCTTTTTTCCGGACCTCCACACTGAGGTGTCGAGGTCCTGGAATAGGCCATTTTCAGCCCGGTTGTTCAGCCCCACATCTTCCCATTACGCTAATGTGGCGGGGCTGGACTACTCCGGTTACAGGGCGATGCCCAGGGTTGAACAGACGCTAGCCAGCTATCTGTCCCCTGCTGCTGCATCGTCCCTGAAGGCTCCGGCGTTGCCTACCAAGCTGCTGCGGACCACCTCAGCGCTGGTAGGCAAGGCGTACACGGCAGCAGGTCAGGCCGGTGCGTGTCTGCACACCATGGCGGTGTTACAGGCGTACCAGGCTGACCTGCTTAAAGAGCTGGATGAGCAGGGGGAGAGTACGTCTGAGCAGGTAGCTGAGCTCAGGCGGGCCGCTGATCTGAGAGGCATCTCTGGCTGACCCTGTCCGATATGAAAGAGAAGGAAAGGTTCGTGCTCATGGACGCCCCGCTTACTCCCTCGGGCCTGTTTGGCGACGCGGTAGACTCCGTCGTCAAGAGATACCAGCAGGCCCGTGCTCAGGCGGCGGCGTTCCAGCGGTTCCTCTCCCGTCGCTCTCTAGCTCGTGGGGCTGCTGGGCAGGGGCAGCCCCCTCCGTGTACGGCCCCCTCCTACAGAGAGGCCCAAAAACAGAGCGTCGCCTCCCGTGCTCCCCCGAGGCGGGAGCAGGAGTCGCGATGACGCTCTGGGCCTGGCCCTTCGGACACTAAGGCGGATCTGAGGACCATCCTCATGTCCAGGAGGGCCGCGGCTAAGAAGCCCTGACGGTTTTGGCCCAGGGCTTCCGAGGGCGGGCCCCTCTGGGGCGACGCGGCGTACACCTCATCTCACGGTGCCCGGGTCCCCCCAGTGCCCTCAGGAGGTCGATCTGCCAACCCTGCCACCTATGGTGCTTCAGGGCGCAGCGGTCTCCGGCGAGCGCCTCTCCCAGTTCTCGCCCGGCAATGTAGCGGGTCTGGGAGGCTCGCGGCCTCTCCTGAGGCCTTCGCAGCGGTTAGCTCATTTCCCCCATGTCGGTTTGCCGCCTCAGGGCACCCAGCTAACTGCTTCTATTACACCAGAGGTCAGTCTCGAGAGACTGATTCCCTTAGTGAGCTTTCTAGCAGCGTGGAAACTTCTGCCGAATGTGTCTCATTGGGTCCTGCGTACTGTAGAAAGAGGCTACCGAATTCAGTTCGGCTCGTCTCCACCTCGTTTTTCTGGGGTTCTTCCCACTGTGGTGGGTCCCGAGCAGGCTCTGGTATTGGAGCAGGAAGTACATACTCTCCTGAGGAAGGAGGCCATCAAGGTGGTCCCTCCTCACGACAGAGAGTCAGGGTTCTACAGCCGGTACTTCATTGTTCCCAAGAAGGGGGGAGGGCTGCGTCCCATTTTGGACTTGCGCCAATTGAACCTCTCAGTCACTCGACTGAAGTTCAGGATGCTTACGGTCACTCAGGTCGTGTCTCAGATCAGGTCCGAGGACTGGTTCGTCACGATCGACCTACAAGATGCGTATTTCCACATCTCCATCCTTCCCCCGCACAGGAAGTTCCTGATGTTCGCTTTCGGGGGCGAAGCTTACCAGTATCGGGTTCTTCCCTTCGGCCTAGCACTCTCACCCCGCACCTTCACGAAGTGCGTGGATGCTGCCCTGGCTCCTATGCGACTACAGGGCATCCGCATACTGAACTATATCGACGACTGGTTGATTTTAGCTCATTCAGAGCAGGTGGCGGCTCGGCATCGAGATGTCGTTCTCGCCCATATGAAGGAACTGGGGTTAAGACTAAACGCCGAGAAAAGCGTGCTTTCTCCAGCTCAGAGAACCGCTTATCTAGGCGTCGTGTGGGATTCGACCACGATGCAGACACGTTTGTCTCCTGCTCGGATCGAGTCGGTCCTCGCAGCGGTCGCGAGAGTGAAAGTAGGCCGGTCACTCACTGTAAAGCAGTTTCAGAGACTGCTGGGCCTATTGGCGGCTGCGTCCAACGTGATACCGTTTGGCCTGCTGCACATGAGACCCCTACAGTGGTGGCTCAAGACCAGGGTTTTTTTCCGAAACAGAGGAAACCCGCTCCGCATGATCAAGGTCACGCGGCGATGCCGCCGTGCCTTAGCTGTGTGGAGAGAACTTGGGTTCTTGTCTCAGGGCCCGGTCCTGGGAGCTCCTGGTCGCCGCGTAGTGCTAGCGACGGATGCGTCCCTCACCGGATGGGGAGCGGTCATGAGTGGCCGTCCTGCCCGTGGTCTGTGGAGCGGCCACCATCTCACTTGGCACATCAACCGCCTGGAGATGCTGGCCGTGTTTCTAGCTCTGAAACACTTTCTCCCAGACCTAAGAGGCCGCCACGTGTTGGTGCGCACCGACAACACGACGGTGGTCTCTTACATCAACCGCCAGGGAGGTCTGCGTTCGCGCCCCCTTTACAGGCTGGCGCTCCAGATCCTTGTGTGGTCCCAAGGGAACCTCCTCTCATTGAGAGCGGCCTACATCCCTGGTCATCTCAACGTGGGAGCGGACGCCCTGTCGAAGCAGGGGCCGGTGCCCGGGGAATGGAGACTCCACCCCGAGGTGGTGGAGCTCATATGGCATATATGCTGCACATGAGACCCCTACAGTGGTGGCTCAAGACCAGGGTTTTTTTCCGAAACAGAGGAAACCCGCTCCGCATGATCAAGGTGTTATACGGCCGGTCGTGCTGCAGGCTTTCTGTCTTTCCCTTTCCCTTCAGGGAGCCCGACCATCGGAAGCTCAATTGTACGTGTCCAGTGCGAGCACTGGACGCGTACGTCCACAGAACTGCCCTGTGGAGAAAGGCGGACCAGTTGCTTGTGTGCTTTGGTCCCCCTAAGAGGGGTTTTCCAGCTTCTAAGCAGACCCTCAGCCGGTGGATTGTAGAATCCATTTCTCTGGCTTTCGAGTCCTCTGGTCTCCCCAGTCCCCTGGGGGTCAAGGCTCACTCTACCCGAGTGGTGGCGGCCTCTAAGGCCTTTCTGGCAGGTGTGTCCTTACAGGACATCTGCAACGCGGCGGGATGGTCCACGCCCCTGACCTTTGCCAGGTTTTATGACCTAGATGCGCGAGCCACTCCCGGCTCCTCTGTCCTTGTGCCTTAGGCTTGCCTCCTCCTGAAGGCAGGGACTCGTAAGTCTGGCGGTGTGGGTATACTCGTTCCCATAGCGTTTCGTGACGCAGCTCGAGTTCCTGAAGGGGAACGTCTCCAGGTTACGTATGTAACCACGGTTCCCAGAGGGAACGAGACGCTGCGTCTCGGTGCCACACTTCCGGCGTCCCTGCGGCGCTTGCTTCATTTTCCAGTAAGCTAACGCGGGGCTCGCCGCTCGGGCTTTTATGCTTCCGGGTCGCTACGTCACCCCGCCCGTGACGTCTCACCCATCCATTGGACGGATTAGACACGTGATTCAGAGCGCGGTAACGCGGGGGCGTTCCCATAGCGTTTCGTGACTCAGCGTCTCGTTCCCCCCCCCCCCCGAGGCCTCACCTGACTTTTTTCAAGCTGTCTAAAATGCCCTAAAATATTTTCACATTATCTTCATGGTTTAATCATGGCAAATACTTATGAGTGAATTTCAGGATTAGCTGATATCTAAGAATAACAGTGTGAATTCATCAGGTGAGTGTTTCTCTCCTCCCTATACTGTTTTTTGTCTGATTGATGTTACTACAGTCAGCTAACTGACAGGAAAGGTCAAACAGCCAAATTGAAAACAGTGTCTCTGGGTTTGAAAAATGGCTTAATAAATAAAATACTTTCTTTTTTAATGGGACTAGGTGGCTGTCAATATACTTTGACTGGCCATCTGGGCCCATATGTATAAAACTTCTCAGAAATGCTCTTAAGAATAGTCTTAAGCTTTGACTTAAGTGTCAAAAAATTCTTAGTAAAAAGTAGGACTTTTCTAAGAGTAGGAGACTTTTATAAAGAAGCTAAAAGCAACTTTCAGTAAAGTCTAAGGCTGATTCTTAAGTGTTGTGAACTAAGGACTACAATGATGTCAACCCAAAATGGCCGCCCTTGACCTCTGAATCAGCCAATAGTGAGCCTGCAAGGGTGAAGTCACAGCAGCATGACATGATTCATTTATGGTTTAAGACATTACAATTACTTTAATATTTAAATTTATTTATTTATTTATTTAAATTATTTTAGCATTATGTGCAAAGATATTACAAATAAATGCATGCATTTATTTTACACAATTTTGCACAATTTTAATTATGAGCAATTAATTAAATGGACAAATGTGATGCTATTTAATTAACTAAGCTGATGAATCACAGCATTCTAAATTGCACTCACGTGTATATAAAGGAAAGACTAGAAAGTTGCAAACCATTAAAAATGAATTCTAAAAGAAAACCAAACTGGTCCAAAAAAAGAAAATCTTCTTCTAGTGCAGTCAGTCCTTAAATGGAAGGAGGTGATAAGAGGAAAATTCAGTCCAAATTTAACAAGTAAGGACAAAAAAAATGCATGGCAACACATTGCAGTGAGTGTAAATGCAGCATTTTCTCATACAAGACGTTCAGCAGAGAACTGTGAGAAAAGGTGATACAATGTTTTGGCAACAGTATGCAAGGAAATTGCAGCATACAAAGAAAGCATGCGAGCCACTGGTACATTTTATTTCAGCCTTATTATACCCTTTTTTGTATTAAATGACTGTTTCCATGAGCAGCTGAGTTCTTGTCAAATAGGTGGAGGCCCTCCATGTAATCCTCTATCTGAGATTGCTGAGATAGTAGAGGAGATATTGGGAATGGCCAATCCTTCCATCTGTGGCATTGCAGATGCCCCAGACCCTGCACTGCTCAAACTGAAGGAGTTTCAGAGATGGTAAGAAGGAAATGATACATGTAATAATGTGTTAGCCTTGACTTTAGTTACTTTAATCTACGGACGTGGAAAAAAAATACACATCGGATTCAATAAACATGTTTGCACTCTTTAATATTTTCTGCATGTGAATGTAGTGTGGATGATGCTGGAGCCGGTCCATCCGACGCATCTTCTCCTGTATCATCTCAGGACATCTCCCCGTGTCTTCCAGATGAGCCTTCTGAGGATGACGAGTGTCTTAAAAGAAAAAAGCTCAATTTACAAATAAAGTTGCTGGAAATTCAAAATGAATATTACGCAGTAAAACTGAAAAGATTAAAGAATAGTCAATGATTGTACATATGTTTTTTGCAAATAAAATGGTGAGATGACAAATTTGTGTGTTACTTATTGTCTACAAGTTTTGCTTACCCAAAATGTAAGTTAGCAAAGCAGTCCCTTATTGACTCTCTCCCTCAAATGCTTTGTAATGTGTGGTCAGTGGTATTGTCATCATTCTCATCATAATCATGATCACTGTCATCATCATCATCATCATCATGATCATCAGTAAGCAGTGGGAGGTTATGTGCTTTGCAAATATTGTGCAAAATGCCACAAGCCATAATAATGCGACAAGCACGCTCAGGGGAGTGTCGAATCTCTCCATGAAGGACATGGAATCTCCTTTTCAGCTGTCCAATTCCTCTCTCCACCACAGCTCTTGTTAGTTTGTGTGCTCTTCATGACGCAAAACCAATAAAAGAACAGCTCACGTAAGTCAAGAATGCACTCATTGAACTAAATTGGTACCTCGTCTACAGTTCAGTCCAGTACAGTACCTGTTATAATTAAGCTGCTGTTCTCCCTGTGGTCTTCTATAAGGGGTGAGAAGCCAGCGTTTTAAAGGGTATCCTGAGTCACCCAGCAGATGACATCCAGGATGAACATAATTTTGTTCGAATAACCCTGTGAGGCCACCCTGTGAAAGAACTTGAGCATCATGTGTTGACCCTGGCCATTTTGGCACAAGATCCAGGATCTTGTAACTGGCATCAAACACAACTTGAACACTGATGCTGTGGAATCCTTTTGTATTTATGTAGGTCTCCACATTTACTGTTGGAGCTGATGCGAACATGAGTGCCGTCGATGGCTCCAACAACTCCAGGGAAGCCCGCAATCCGCATAAAAGCCGCTTGCTTTTGCTGTATAGTTTGAGGGTCAGTTGGGAAGTCAATAAACTGCCTTATTATATTTGGTGTGGTTAGTGCCATAATAGTACTATTTAAGCTCCTGCTGACTGTGGACTGTGATGGGCCTAAGTCATCACTGGTGCATTGCTGCATTTTTCCAGTCGCCAAAAAACGCAGAGTCATTATGACTTTCATTTCTGCAGTTAAAGCATTGTTTCGTAGCGTGGGAGAAGTTATTGAATTTCTGACTAGGTCAGTAACAAAAAGAATACCTTGCCGATCAAGCCTGTATCGTTTTATCAACTCCCTGTCATCATATAATTCTAACACATTCTTTCGTTGTTGGAAAGTGCACAGTCTCCTCCTCTCTGCTGCCATGTTGTTACTCCTAAATAAGTTAAGAGACCTCTTTGGAACCTTTATGAATCACATTTATTCTTAAGTTTAGGAATAAGAGTAAAATTATGTCATTCTTAGAATTTTGACACACTTGAGACTAAAATTTTACTCCGAGCGGCTTTATACATGTGGCCTCAGGTCTTTAAATGTGGGCTACATGCTGAAAGCTCCTGCCCTGCCATCAACCTCACTGCATAACCTGTCTAAAAAAAAACTATAAGAATGAAAAGACAAATCAATAATACTTGATTACAAAACAAGGAATCATTAAATGGTCAGCTCTTGTTTTGAGTGCATAAAATCTATGCTGTCTAAACACTGTCTAGACACTTTATAGTATAGTTCTTCCTTCCACAGTCCACATTTAGCTGTGCATTCAGAAAGGTAGTTTTAAATGTGATTGTGGCGGGGTGCGGTACAGGTTTTAACACACAAGCCCAAGTTCATCTACTCTATAAAATTCGACTACGCCACCTCGGGGATTTTCACCCAGGAAATAGAAATAAACCCCAAAGTTTATTATTAGGTCACACAGGTTCGCTTCTCTTATAAAAAGGTAGGCAGGAAAAGTAGGTATCGTATAAAAATACAAAATTTATTCACAATGAATTCAACAAGATAGAAAAATCACTTAAAATAGCCTCAATGATAAGGTGCCACTCCTGGCAGCTCTCTCCAATGACAGTTCAATAAACAAAAATACACAAAACAAATTACATAATAGACAGAAATTCACACAAAATCACAACAACTCAAATTATACCAAATTACAAAAACAAACCTTACAACAAAAAGAAAATAATACCCTCACTGTTAAAGATACAGTGACTGGCATCTGATTCAAATAATAAACACACAAAAAGAAAAACACAACCACAAGAAAACACGTTACATAAAAACCAATTTACACAACTCAAAATAAACAAAAACAAAATAAACAAAACACCAACCTACAGGAATGAGGTTACCCACAGGAGTGATAACCAGCGCTAATTATCCAAAAGCACACTTCCACACACCCCACCGTGCACTCAGATCACACACCCAAACACTTGCTGTGTCAATCACCACCACTTACCTCATTCATACTGTCACATGATGAAAGAAAGTCTGTGGTTAGTAATCTAATTCGTGCAGGGGTTAATGAATCACTATTTGAATATCAAAGTCTGTAGTTGGTGGCATTAGTTGGTAAAAGGGCATTTGCCAAATGCCATAAATGTAAAGGTTTGTTAAGTTATTTATCTGGTTGGTACATAGGTTGTTAAGAAGGACATTTTATCTGTGTTTTGCATTTACTTTACATACATATTTGTAAATGTAACATCTGTATTACAAACGTTTTATATATATAATAACAACAACAATAACAACAACAATTGCACTCAACACTGTTTTATAAAAATGCTAAGTATGGACAATTACTAAAGTCCTTTCAGACAAAATACTCAAACAAAACTCACACTAAAAACCCATTTAGGCTTTTTAGAATGTTTGTTGAATTTAAAGGATAAATCAGCACAGTAGGGAGTGTTATATATGGTATTTTGCGTGAAGACATATGTTCTGATCTGAGCTTTGAGTGATGATTGTTTAACAGAAACGGTAACATATTCACAGAGGTGTAGCTACAGGACAGACAAGGCTGACAACCCTCCTTGCTAAAATGTGGAAATTGCTCAAGTTTATTTTGAATTGTTGCACTTTTCAAAATAAAGAGAACATAACTGTCTGGAAGCCAGAAAAAAGCAAAAGACGAAAAGAGGAAGCAGAAATGTTGTTAGTTAATTGAGAATTGAGAATGACAGCTGTTGACTAAGCAATAAAGTAATGTAACACTAACTCAACATTATTTTGGCAAGCAAGCAGCTAGCTAGACCTTGGTGCTCTTTTTTGGAGCTTTATTTTGGTAGAATTCGTCATTTTGCTCAAATTGTTTTAATAGATTGGTCTTTTAAAGTATATACAGAGTTTAAAAGCTAACACTTTACCAAGGGTGTTCTGTTGTAGCCTACATGATATAACGACAGTTTACCTAATTGGGAAGCTTGATCTAGTACTATATCTAGCATGCAGAATACAGTGCTAACACTTTTAGACAGCTGTCCTATAGTTAGCTCATTTTATTGGAGCTTTATAAAGGCAACTGCATAATTTATACGTAACAAAGAGAGAAAAGAAATGCCATGATGGACGCTTAGATTTCCTTGCCTAGGGCCCCCACAACCCCCCATTGCCATTACTTTTCGAGCAAATCCAATATGGCTGCCATACTTACAGTTAAATTCAGCCATGAGGGGTTGCCGATTGTCAAGAGTGCTGGAGTCGGAGGCTTCGTTTTCTTACTTGCTGCTCTCAAATGTCTTCATGCAAATTGTCCTGGCACTGTGCCAGTGGTCCCTCTCTTCTTTAGATAAAGTATTATTAACAGCAATACTACATTTGCCAACAGTGAGAAATGCCATGCACATTCACGATTGTTGTATAGTAAGCCATCAAAGAAGTAACTCCCTGTATAATATCCAGTGGCCATCTCAATGAGGTGGTGAGCCCAAGTATTTCGAAATCCATGGAAGCTCGCTAAAGCCATCAGCTGTTTTTAATGCATGGGCAGGAACCTCTGGTACGTCTAGGGAGTAATAAAAAAGAGACAGATACTAATAAAACTACAAAATTATGCACTATATGCCAAATGTAACCAGAATATGTTTGGTTCCCAATTTTTGCAGTGGCTACATGACTTATGTAGCTAAGAGTACCAGTGACCACCAATCAGCAGCATTCAGACTGCAAGGAAACACAGAGTAATACCATAATAACTGTAACTATGCAATGCATTTTTCTTCATTTTTATACCTAACAGTCATCAACAGTATCATACCACCAGTGTGTATACAGTATACAACAATAAGGCTCAAAGTGTGCCACCTATATCATCTTATTTGCTTTAAGTGGATTAGTTCTGACTTTTGTGGAACTGAGTGCAACAGCACCACCAACAGTAAGTAAAAACACACAGATTAATATGAAGAAGAGAGACTTTACCTTCATGAAACCTGTTGGTGACAATCGTGTCAAGTGATTACACCAAGCAAAATACGTCCTAGATTTCCTGTGAAATACAAAGCAGGTATAATAAACATGAATAACATGGAATACTTTCGCAGTCACTGTTTTTTTTAAATGCCTTTGCAGGAGAAAGTAGACGTAAATAGACTAAGCATAGATTGTCAAATGCAAGTACAAATTACATAAAGGGACAAATGACAGAACCACTAGTTTTATGTTACTTGAATAAAACAGTGACTAACAGCAATCACAGAATTTTTGCATGCAGACAAGGTATGATTACAGACTTGAAACACTTAACATAGCAATTCAGTAGTTGAGTTCCTGTGCAAATGTGTAATTCAGTTTATATAAAATTTATATCATCAATTATATGCTTTTGTTGGTTTTATAACAACACATTTTTAATCCATTTATTAGGCTGTTAGGCTTAGATTATATGGGATGTCCACCATAAAAGTCCTTATGTGTGTTTCTCTTGTTACAAATGAACTCTGCAATTATCAATAGATTCACCTAGTTTGATGTAAATCAAATATCAGATAACAGGCAAGTTATTACTATTTCTTATCTTGGTGATGCAATGATCATCAAGTTCTATCTCATTCTGAGATTATTCTGTCCTTTGGACTGGTGCTCCATTGTCAGGAATGGGGTGAGTGAAGTCCTCCGCGAGGCAAGAGGGGGAACAACGTCCTCCGCAAAGAAAGAGGGGGGAGTAACATACACTGTAAAGCAAGGGGAAGGAGCAATGTCCTCAGTGATGCAGGGAGGTGGAGCGATGTCCTCAGCTGAGCAAGGAGGCAGAGCAACGTCGTCAGTGGATCAGGAAGGTGAAGTGATGTCCATAGTGGAGCCGGGTGGCGTAGTGACGTCCTTGGCAGCACAGGGAGATGGAATGATGCCCATGAGCTGTAATGGCAGGGCAGAGGGATAGAGGGACATCTTCAGCCAAGCAACCAGGGAGGGTGGGTATACGGTGCCAGTCCGGTCGGGATGCCCTTCATAAAAATTTTTTTCCAGGGGGTGCATGGCTTCGAGTCGTTTCAGTGTGACGTTTATCCATTCTCCCTTACCCTGCTGTTCCCACAGCCAGCAGGTCATCTCTAGGAGTCCCCGCTGAACCCTGAAAAAGTCTGCTGCATCCATAGGTTGGTCTAGCTTTCTGTCAGGAATGGTAGTTGGAGACAGATGCAAGTACAGGCTTTTTATTTAAATTAAGTACAACACAAACAAATAACAAAAACAAGACTATAAGCATGAACATGGCCTCTAGACAAGGAACAACCCGCATCATGGGTGACACATGACAAAAGCTAGACAAAGAAAAACACAGTCAATAGAACTTAAATAGGGTGCTTAACAAGGCATACTGAGACACTGAGATACTGACCCCGATACTGATACTGGCAAGCTCGTGTGACATGCAGGGGCTGATGGGTAGTGTAGTTCCACACTACCATGACACCCATTTAATAGAATTATTATTATAAATAAAAATACTTTCTTATATTTAATTCAGTAGTAATCATTTACCCACTTTACATACCCTATAGTGCATTAACAAAATATTCGTTAAGGGGTGGCCACACGCATGCAGTCAGGGTAGATCTGCCATTATTTATCTTGGTTTCATTATTCACATCACAAAAACCTGCTATTTTAACAGGGGTGTGGAAACTTTTTATATCCACTATACAGTACATTCACCATTGGAAGGTGAGTATAATTCAGCTACACTCCATAGTCAACTTTGCCTGACTAAGGCAGTAATTAAACATTTGCTTACATCTTTGGAGGTTGTAACCTGGGAGAAGCTGCATCGTTTTTTTTCTGCAAAGGTAATGCCTCACCTCAATCAAACACATACGCTAGAGGACTTCTGTGTTCTGCTCCTGGATCCAGACTGGCAATAGGAAGATCAAGGTTGCTGTCTCTGAGGGAGTTGAACAGCAATGACCTGAAGCTCCATTTGCAAGATACCTGTGAAAATATAAAAGTAAATCATTATTACCAAACTCTAGTTCTATATGATCTGTCTATATAACCTATGCAGACAATTCAAAAGGATCACAATAAAGGGTATAAACATAATAGCCAGGGGCATGTCTAGAATTTTTAACTAATTTTTTAACTTTTTAGACCCAGAGGAGAGTGGCTGACAGTGACCAACATGTATCATATCATGGTATATCATGGGTACACATATGTTAGATGCATAAAGCAAAAAAATTCTGTTCTGCTTTTGTATGTTTTTTTTTTTTTGTCTCTTTACAATACATGAGAGTGATACAATTACAATTATATTAATATATTAATATTATATTAATATATAATCATTTATGATCAGGTTTATCCAGCTGGCCAGGTTGATAATGCTTTTTCTGGCTGGTAAAGCTATCAAAATTTGGTATCATCAGGCTATATCAGGCCACTGGATCAAAATGTCCATGTTGCAGGTATAAACTCCAGTTCCGCTGCTGACCTCTGACCATCTCTGGACTCAAAGCCAGACTATTTTCAGACCCCCAAAAGGGTGCTGCTCTGACAAAGAAATGTTTTCCCTCTAGAACAGACCTTGACCCCACCAGTCAGATCATCAGTATAAATTATTAACATTTGGTACATTTTCTTACATTAAAGTTTCAAAACAAATTTGCAGGTGTAAATGCCCACTAGATGGCAATACAGCTCCATAAATTATGCTGACTAGCGCTCGTGTGGTCAGTGCATGACCACTATGAAACTAATTAGAAATTGCTCGTTTATGGAGCTTGAAAGCGGATAAAAGTATCTGAATAAGAATTTTATATATTTGAATTATGTACACATCACATTAAATAAAATTCCATTTTTTGTGGTTTATTTAATTTTTTTTGTGGTTTTTTTTTTTTTTTTGCTATATGTAACATTTCAAATTTTTAAAAAAGATTTCAGATTGTAAAAATTCATAACCCTAATAAATACAAATCTCAAAAATTCAAATCTCAAAAATACAGATTTTATCTAAGTTCAAAGGTGAATCATTCCAGGGATTCCCAGGGAAAAGCAGATGCTTCTAGAGTAGTCAAACTCAACATGCCTGCAAAGTGAAGGGAAGAGATGTGGATTGAGTGAAAAAATATGAACTGAAATGAGTTAAATGCACTTAAAGCTTTAAAGTGCTTCTCAAAAAGCTAGTTTTCTCCAGGGATGTTAAGCATTCAATGCTTAGTATATGCCCAGTGTAAGTATTCTGGCTGGTTAGGCTATGCTAACATTAGCTTGCTGGCAATCATTAGCAGTTGACAGCCTAAACTACAGTCATGGAAGGCAGTATTGCAAAGTTCAGCTTTCTATCTCATTTAACACACCTGATTACAAGCATCAACTAATTCCCAAGACCTTCTTGGGCTGAACTGACATAAGGCAATATGAGAATATATATTTATATATTTAAAATGAAGTACACTATATGGCCAAACACTATATGGCCAAAAGTATGACACCTGACCATCCCACCTACATGAGCTTGCTGGACATCCCATTCCAAAACAGTGGGCATTAATATGGAGTTGGCCCCCTCTTTGTGGCTATAACAGCATTCACTCTACTGAGAAGGCTTTCTATAAGATTTTGGAGTGTGTCTGTTGGGATTTGTGCCCATTCAGTCAAAAGAATATTTGTGAGTTCAGACACTGATGTTGGGCTAGAAGGCCTGGCTCACAACTTCTATTTAATCCCAAAGGTGTTCTGTGGGGTTGAGGTCAGTCATCTCTACAGGCCACTGGAGTTCCTCCACACCAAACTCATCAAACCATGTCTTTATGGACCGTCACAGTCATGCTAGAACAGAAGGAGCATTCCCTAAACTGTTGGAAGCATAAAATTGTTTCCTCAAAGTTGGAAACATACAATTGTCTAAAATGTAGCATTAACATTACCCTTCAGTGGAACTATGGGGCCCAAACCCTGAAATACAGCCCCAGACCATTATCCTTCCTCCACCAAACTTTATTGTTGGCAAGATGCATTCCGGTAGGTACTGTAGCATTCTCCATGCACCCTCCAAACATTCATCCATCAGACTGCCAGATAGTGAAGTGGGATTCATCGCTTCAGAGTCCAGCGGCTGCACGCTTTACACCACTCCACCTGATGCTTGGAATTATTCATATTGATCTTAGGCTTGTATGCAGCTGCCCGGCCATGGAAACCCATTTCATGAAGCTCCTGATGCACAGTTCTTGTGCTGATGCTGCTTCCAGAGGAAGTTTGGAAGTTTTGAGTGAGTGATGCTACAGAGAATGGGTGATTTTTATGCGCTACTCGCTTCAGCACTTACAGTGAACAGGTCAGCTCTAACAGGGCATAAATTTTATGAACTGACTTGTGGCAAAGGTGACATTGTGTAAGGGCAGAGTTGTACAACCTAATGGCTACAAGGAGGAAAGACTTGCTAACGTTCTCTTAAGAAGGAGACTGCTGCTCAATGTACTCCAGAGTTTTGTTTTGTCAGATAGGGCATTTGACATATTGGCTGAAGGTTGTCAAAACTGCAGCAAGAGAAGATTAAAATCCTCTGATTTTTGTGGCTGGAGGGTATATAGTCCATCAGTCACATGATGAATGACATCACACTATGTGTGAATTCGCTGGGGACATAGTATGGTTGCATGTTAACCATTAATGTCTGGTATACATAAACTGTTTTCAGTGCTGATGAGAACCTAGGATTACTCTATTACACCTCTGCTTTTACCACTTTCCTTGTTGTCTCTATCTGCTCTCACCATATGGAAACCTGCAATGCTAGCATTAACATCAAGGTACTAGAATGGAGTGTTATACTATAAGAACTGTGGCTAAATCCTACTTGATGCATTTTAATTTAATGATGAATGGACACCAGACTCTCGGGGCCAAGCTTTTCCAATGCCAAAGCAGCTAATTTAGGCAGTCAGCGGCTAATGATTGCCAGCAATCTAGCCCCACTAGCTAGAACATTACCTAAATAGTTACACTAGATGTATCCTAAGCATTGAGTGCTTAATATTCCTGTGGAAAACTAGCTATTTGAGAAGAACATAAAAGCTCACACATGCACTTTCCTCATTTCAGTTCATATTCCTATACTTCACAGTAATGGATGCAACTGTGCCAGAAAACTGTGATCAGCTAAATGAGTTCAACGTCTCTGAAATTATCCAGAATATTTCACCTTTGACCTAATTTACAATATGTGTATTTTTATATGTATTTTTTTAATCTATTTTTACAAAATCTGTAAATATATATTTTTAAGATTTAATTTTTAAGGTTCTGATTCTTAAAAAAAATTAATCATTACCCTTAGAATGTTTAAAAACAAAGGAAAAAATAGGTAAAATGTAAATTTATTAAATACACCACAGACAGGGGTGGATTAATGCACAGGCTAACCTAGGCTGTAGCCTAGGGGCCCACAGTGATCAGGGGGCCTATGTTCAATGGTTTTTGCTTATACTTTTTTAAACCATCTTATCAGATCCCATGCATGTATTCAATTGATCCATAATTATTATTTTTACAGTAGTTAATACTAGTGTTACTGGACAGAGGTTTTCAAATAACAGGCAATTGAAGAGCGCACTGTGAGCATGACGGGTTAACGTCACCCTCTCTACGTCAGTTTCAGTTGTAACCTCATTAACCTACAAACAACAGATACCTGGTGTGTGCTTGTGTTTATTGGGATGGCAAACTGCGGGGTGAAGTAATGTGTAATGTACGTGTATGTGTGTATGAAATGGCAATAGCACAAATCCAAGTGTGCACCCTAGGGATAGCTGCGTAGCCGTATGGGGAAATAATCGGGAAATGGCTATGTGTGTGAGCAAGTATGCTTGCTCTCTTGGCCGGTGACAGAGTCCTCTTCACATTACCTCCCTCCTCTCCTGGATTGGTGAGGCTTGGCAATTGGAATAGAAAGTCTGCGGTAACACTGTCTCTTCCAGCTTTATGTCTGACCTTGAACTGGAATGGCTGAAGAACAAGGTACCATCGAGTCACTCGGGAATTATAGTCCTTCAGTTTGTATGTATCCATGCCAGGGCTCGGTGATTGTTCTCGAGGTCAAATTCCCTTACCAATAGGTACTATCACAGGCTGTCCATGGTCCACGTAATAGCTAGGCCCTCTTTCTCAATGGTGGCGTATCAGGTTTCACTAGGCAGGAGCTTAGGGCTGAGTTAGAGGTCTTGACCAGCATCTCCTTGGGCTAGTACTGCTCCAATCCCGTTGGCGGAGGCATCCACTTGCACCAGGAACCTCTTTGTCAAGTCTGGGCTGTGCAGCACCGGAGAAGTGCACAAGTGCTGTTTTAATTGCATGATAGCCCTCTCATAGTCTTCTGTCTAGTTCACTGGGTTCTTGGCTGTCTTGATGGTTCAGCTAGTCAAGTGTACAGCTATACTCTAGAAGTGCGGTATGAATCTCCGGTACCACCCAACTAACCCTAGGAAAGTGTGTGCCTCCTGTTTGGCGTGGGGTCTGGGACAGGCCTCGACCTTATCCACTTTGAATCCCAAATAGGGGGTCTCCTGCCTTGCCCACTCACACTTGGATACATTTAATGTAGGCATCAAACTGGGACACCACGTTGAGCTTCCTAAAGTCCATACACAATCTTAGTGAGTCGTCTTTTTTGGGGACCAGGACAATCAGCCTACTCCATGCACTCGTAGAGGGTTCAATTACTCCCAGGACTTGCATTACCGCTATCTCCTTTTTCAATGAGGCTACCAGGCTTTCTGGGATGCAGTAGGGCCACTGCTGAATAGGAGTAGGTCCATCAAGTGTATGATGTGTTCCAGCAAATTTGTTCTCCCAGGTTTGGGTCTGAAGGGCTCAGGGGATTGGGTGAAGATTTCTAGGAGTGTTCACAATACAGTGTATGGGCCTTGCCAGCAAGCCAAGAATTTGCAGGAGGCACTGGGAAGGGGGAGGAGGACCTGGTCTCCAGGCTGAAACTCCCAGGGCTGGGCTGGACGGTTGTAGGTCCTTGTCTGCTCTTGCTTGGCAGCCGAGTGGCAGCCGGACAATGGGCGCCACTCGATCAATTCGTTCGTTTCTTAGCTCAAAGATGCCACCGATCGGTAAGAAGACATTAGACAAAATACATCCAGCTGTTAGCTAAGTAACTTACGACTAGATCCTTCCAACTCATGTGAGAAACAAATAGAAATAAAAATAAAAATATGGCTCAGTTACATGTGTTTCTTAGAAGAGGTGGGAGGACTAATCTTCAGTTTTTTTTAAATTTGCAGTTGGATGTAGCTAAAGATGTTATGTTGACCAAATAACGTATAATTAAAATTTTTTTACATGATCTTTTATTAATGTATCTTATTATGTTGATATAAATACCCTTTTTACAGTCCAGTAGGATGGTTTACACATATAACATATTTTACATTAAAACAATCCCTTATAGTATATTTATTCTTTTAGTTTGGCACTCCTGCTCCATACTGCCTGTTAAACCACCAAGTGCCTATCCTCAGGTTGAACCTGGATGGGAAAAGTGACCTGAGACATCATTAACATCCTCTGTGAGGATCATGACCATGGATGGGGTCAGGATTTTGAAATTCTGGTCTTTACATTTTGGCTGGCAAGAGCAACTTCTTACCGGGTTGTTTGCAGAGTATTTGATATGCCCCGTTCGACAGTTTACAGGATTGTCCACAGAGTCTCCATATCAAACGCAGAATATTTCACTTCTCACCTTTAGAGGAGCTTGAGGAAATCAGCACAGGCTTTGCAAACCTGCCTGGCAGTCCTGCATTGGTGCAATTGCTGGTAGCATTGATGGCTGTCACATTAGAATCCATCTCGATCTGCTGATTCTACATGCTACTTAAACAGAAAGTTATTTTATTCCATCCAGTTACAAGCACTGTGTGACCACCAAGGTAAATACCTGTACATTTTTTGTGGGCTATCCCGGATCAGTCCATGACTCCAGGGTGCTAAGTAACAGCCCAATCTACTTGAAGGCACTGTACCCACCAGCGGGATACTACATTTTAGGAGATGTAGGTTTCCCCTGTCTTAGCCACCCAATCTCTCTAATTACACGATATAGAGAGCCACTCCAAATGCAAGTCACTGTTGTTTCACCACGCAAAAGCTTAGTACATCATTGAGAGATCCTTTGTAAGTTTGAAAACACGATGGAGGTCACTTCAAGCCAGAATTTGCTCCAGAGGTCATTGCTTGTTGTACAATACAATAAATGGTGACATCATGGAGCCAGAAGAAGGACAACGGCGATGATCATGATGACCTGCAAGTGACAGATCCACAGAGTGGAGAACACATTAGAGACTACTTGGCTGCAGCTGTCGCTGCTCCAGATTGTGATGATCTTCCTCCAGCCCTAAGACTTCATGATTATTTATAAAATCTGTGTTTATATACACAGTTATTTACAAAGTATCATATAGTTAGTTATGGTTTAATGGTTTAGTTTGTATATTTTATGGTTTAGTTTGTATATACTTAAAATATTAAAATATTTAATAGTGTGTCATTATATTAGGTTGGCTCTGCCATGTCAGTTTTGTCACCATTTACTCACCCTCATGTCTTTGACTTTCATGACTTTCTTCCTCTCCACTCTCTCTTCTATCCTGCTGCCCTGGCTCCTCTGGGACTGAATCAAGGCAACTCACTGCAGGAACAATGGAGTTTTCTTCTGATGAGGCAATAAGGATAGGGGGCCTGGGTGGATGGGATCCCACCTGTTGCCTTATCCATGAGGTTGTACCACTTCCATGTTAATGCAGTGTACTCCCCCTGTTCAGTCCCAACCCCAGTGGGTGGCTTCCTTAGCTCCTAAAAACAGTTTTAAAAGCAAATGATGTGTACAACCCTACAGAATTTAATATAAAAATGTTAAAAAGGCTCTGACTGGATAAAGTAATTCAGTATGATGTTAATTCAAAGTATGATGGTGAGTAAAAGTTTTATTAAAAATATAAACCTTAGCACACATACACATTTTATATATATACTTCAGGTCCGGAAGTACTTGGACAATGACAGAGTTTTTGTGATTTTGTCTTTATACACCACCACAATGGCATCACAAAAATATGGCATTTACCATTTAGGAGTTACAGCTATTTTCAACAAAGTACCTCCATTTTCAGGGGCTCAAAGGTATTTGGACAAAGTGACATAATTGTAAATATAAAAATAATTTTAATACTTGGATGAAAATCCTTTGCAGTCAATGACTGCCTGAAGTCTGGAGCCCATGTTCTCAAAACTCAAATTCTGAGTTTCCTCCCTGGCGGGCCTTTACTGCAGCCACCTTCAGCTGCTGCTTGTTTGTGGGTCTTTCTGCCTTCAGTCTTGTCTTCAGTAAATGAAAAGCATGCTCTATTCACCTGCACTGAAGTGGCATCCTATCAGTTTTATAGCATTTAGCTGAATGTGAGCAGAGAGTATAGCCCTATACACCTCAGAATTCATCTTGCTACTTCTGTCAGCAGTCACATCATTAATAAATGCCATTGAGCTTGTTCCATTGGCAGCCATACATGCCCATGCCATAACACTGCTTCCACCATGTTTGACACATGATGTGGTATACTTTGGATCATGAGCTGTTCCTTTCTTTGGCCATACTTTTCTCTTCTAATCATTCTGGTACAAGTTAATCTTGGTTTCATCAGTCCAAAGAATCTTATTCCAGAAAATGGGAGGCTTTTTTAGATGTTTTCTGGCAAAGTCTAATCTGGCTTTCCTGTTCCTGAATGTTATCAGTGGTTTGCACCTTGTTGTAAACCCTCTGTATTTACATTCATGAAGGCGTCTCTTGATTGTAGATTTTGACAATGATATGCCTACCTTCTCCAAAGTATTCTTGACTTCTGTTGATGTTGTGAAGGGGTTTTTCTTCACCAAGGAAAGGATTCTGCGATCATCCACTTTAGTTGTCTTCCGTGGTCTTCCAGGCCTTTCAATATTGTTGAGCTCACCAGTGCTTTCTTACTTTTTAAGAATGTACCCAACTGTTGATTTGGCCACACCTAAGGTTTTTGCTATCTCTCTTATAGATTTATGTTGTTTTTTCAGCCTAATGATGGCCTCCTTCACTTACACTGAGATCTCCTTGGACTTCATATTGGTAGCTCCAGTCGAACAGCTGCCAAATGCCAACTCAATACCTGATATCAACTCCAGACCTTTTATCTGCTTCATTTGTCTTGAAGTAACGAGGGAGTGGACCACACCTGGTCAATTAACTTCTTGCCAGTCAATTGTCCAAATACCTTTGAGCCCCTGAAAATGGAAATACTTTGCTTAAAATGGCTGTAATTCCTAAATGGTAAGTGCCATATTTTTGTGGAACCTCTTAAAATAAAGCTGAAAGTCTACACTTCGTAGACTATTACATCTTCTATCACATCTTGATTGTTTTTTTTTTAAATCCATTGTGGTGGTGTATAAAGGCGAAATCACAAAAACTCTGTCATTGTCCAAATACTTCCGGACCTGACTGAATATATACCATCCACCATTATCAACGTTCAAACATTATAGTTTTTATAGATATTAAGCTGTTTGACTTATTATTAGCATTTAATCACACTTCAATAAAAACAAATCAGTCTATAATTAATGAATAAAAAAATATTTTAGCAAATATTTTGTTGAATTTAAATAAGGTGCAGGAAATAAATTTGTGGACTTTACAGTTAAAGGGCTGGCTGCAAAAAGTTTGAGAACAACCTGATTTAGTATATTTCTTTCTTTTTAATCGTCCTCCTCGCTCTTCATATAGTTGAAATTAAAGAAATGCCTTATGCAGAAAGGAGTATTGGTCACCCCTTTTGTCATTGCTGCAACTGCATACCATTTTGCATTTCACTATAATAAAAGTTTTAAAATATTCATGGTGTTTATCTTTCATTAGGAGGTTTTGGACTCTCACTAGACATAAATTTCACAAGCAAATTATTAAAATTTACTTCAGCTGTGCAGAATGAAAGTGAAAAAAAGAGCATGCAGCAGCTACTGAAATAATATATGCTCTGAGAACATCTAGCATATCTACTAACTTCTCAATAGCACCATATACCATAACACTCAGGCTTTGACTCATATCTTGGGTTTATTTTATCATGAGCAACAACTCACCTTTCAAATGTCGTCTTCAGTACAGTATTTCAGAGCTAAGAGTTTTCCTTGGTGCTGAGCACTAATTTTTGGATGATTTCTGTCTTTCATTTCTATTTTAACAGCGGATGCAGTTCTAAAAACTGCATTGCTAACTGAGTTGCTAACCACACATCAGTATGATTCTCAATTCACATGAAAGCCCACTTAAGAAAGAGTCCACTGTGGTTGCAATGTTTGGGTCACATAGGAAGTTTTTTTTTTTTTAAGCAGAACTAATCAGTCAGATCAGCTAATTAATTCATCTCTACACCCACTCACTCAGCCATGCACAGCCATGCAGCATTATTTACAGCAAAAACCACGTAATCATGTGACATGACTGTGGCTGACAGGATGCATAAATCTAAAATTTGAGCTAAGCCCCGCTGGCCAACACCTGATATAGTGCACTATGTATGAGACACAGCTATAGACAGACACAAATTCAGAAAAGTAATAAAGATTCAGAGTCCTCTGTCACATAGATATAATCTTAGCTAAATTATAAAGTTAAGAAATATGGTAAAATGTGTTTGTTTTATTCAAATAGAAGTGTCAGATTTGATACAAAACACTGACTTTTGCATATTGCTCTGCAAAATGCTCCATGATCTAAATTACTGTGTTGCCTACATAATATTAACATGCATTGTGGATTTGCATATAAATATACAAATATTCATGAGAGACAGAGAAAGGAGCTCTGTTAATTAATCTACATATTAAAAATATATAGGCAGGATTTTCAGAGTAAAAACCATTTGAGATGTATCACGAATATCACAAAAATACTTGGAAATAAAACATGTGACTTTTAAATGAGGTGTTTTACAGCAGAAAAATCAGCCAACTTTACTAGTGTCCAGACATACAGAACAGGATGTAGGATCTGCTGCTCCAAGCCATGTCAAAAGGACATATTTTGTCCATTATTGTCTAGGACTGAAACAGAAGTGAAATTGGGGGATGTTGTTGATGTGGAAAAAAGACCACATTATGGAAGGGTGTTTGCGGAAGTAATGTCATAAGAGGTGGCAGTTGACTCTTAAAGTCCATACAAACAGCCCACACATTACAGCTGTCAAAGACCGGCATGACATACACAGTCTGAGTTCCTTGTAGGGTAAGTGCTTCCTATTACTATATGACTTTTTATATAGAAAAAGAACCATTAAAATATTGTCAAGGGATTTTAGTTAGAATTGGTTTCACTTTTTTTTAAAACAACATTTTATTGCAGTTTACCCATGATTGCTAGTTATTTAAATGAAAAACAAGTATTAAATTGATTAAATGTGATTAAACAAGTGCTCAATCACATAACTAACTGTTTGTATTTAAGGACTTATTCAGTGTCCACTCTCAGATTGTTATGGGACTGTATTAAGTGCTTTATTAAAGTGGACTTAATTGGTGAACATGAATGTGCTTAATTAGACTGATCCAGATCGTCTTTTTCCAGTTAACATGGATTGAAGTTTAACTTTTTGAGTGAGTGTGACAGAATCTAATTAAGAATTGTGTCAGATTCATTTGTCAGGCAATTTCCTCCTGAAACAATTACATGGTTAACTATATTCAGTCAGTCAAAATGAGCAAGTGTATTAACTTTTTAATGGTATTTTTAAAATAATTTACTAATGATATATTATTGAAATTTACTTAAGGATGAATAAAGTCTATCTTAATAGATGACAGACTTTTAAACAGCACTCATGTAATGTATAAACCACTTGGGGGCGTGCTGTTATAGGAAAATAATTAACAGCGAGGTGGTGTGATACAGATTGAAGGGAATGTGAGTTGATATTATCATTTCAAATGAATATTTTCCAATAACTGCATGTTTTATTCCTCTTATGCCACAGCAATTTGTCAAGGCTAACATCTTTTTATTTATTAAAGAATGACACGTCATACTTTTTGTCCATTTATATTTACATTTAAAGTTCCTGTTAGTTCCTGTTAGTGCTTCCATTATAACAGCTATAACCAAATATTCTATCACCAGCCACTCTTTTTTCTCAGAAAACTTTCTCAGAGTCAGAAAACTTACATTAAATCTCTATCTCTGACTTATGAAGTTCTGACACTGAGGACTACTTCCTAAAACACCAAATAAACGTCTCCTCACAGAAAACGTCACCATACCAACAATTACTCACATTTTTAATCTATTTATATGGAGTGTCATCATACAAGTCCCTGTGTAATTGTTATTATAGAAATGATCAAGTATTAGAAAGCTAAAGTATTTCTTAATCCATTTGTTATTTATTATTTATTATTAGGCCTAGATTATGTGGTGCATCTGCCATACAAGTCCCTCTGTTACTATAGAAAGCATAATGTAATCAAAATAAAATCTGTGATTTGAATTACAGACGGATCTTCTAAATAATCAGAACTGATCATTACAGCATTATACAACTGCTGTGGCATAATTAAAAGAAATTAACTGTGTTAAAGATAAAGTATCTGGAACATGGCCAATTTAACTCCTTTTGATGTTTATGCTAAACTGTGTTTTATGTTTACTAAAAGTAGATTTTGTTAAATCAGTTAAAGATACTCAATCAGGAACTGAGACTGGAACTTGTGACTAAATTAAAAAATCATCTCAGGTGTAATGATAAAATAATAATAAGCTGCAGGAAACCTAGCGATAACTGTACATAACTCCTGCTGTAATAAGTACATGAAGCTAAAGTGGTATTCTTGTTTCTACAGGGGAGCTTATACAAACTTTACCATGGACCACACTGATTTCACTCTTGATTACATGTCTGTTGACTATTCAAACTACACGGAAGATAACCAGACGTACATGGATGAGTCTCACAGTGTACACCACATTTGCTCTGGAGAGATTCTGTGCATGTTGCTGCTGGTTGTGAATGTGATCATCATCATGCTGGGGGTTGTGGGAAATGGTGTGGTGATCTGGATCGCAGGTTTTAAGATGAAGAAGACTGTCAACACCACCTGGTACCTCAGCCTGGCCATTTCTGACTTCATATTTTGTGCCACCTTGCCCTTCAACACCTTTTACATAGCCACATCTGACTGGACCTTCGGACTTTTCATGTGCAGGTTCACCTCCTTTGTGATGTTCCTCAACATGTTCAGTAGCATCTTTCTTCTCGTCATCATCAGTGTGGATCGCTGTATGGCTGTCATGTTCCCTGTTTGGGCACAGAACCAGCGTACCATAAGGAAGGCTTCACTGATAGTCCTTCTTGCATGGGTTTTATCAGTCTCCTTGAGTATCCCTTCCACCATTTTCCGTGATGTTCAGCACCATCTAGGCAGAACCCGGTGCCACAATAATTACATTAGCCAGCACACCCACGAATCTATAGCCATCTGCCGGTTTATTTTTGGGTTTCTGATACCATTCCTGGTCATCATTGTCTGCTACTCAGTCATTATCTTCAAGCTGAGAAGGAACCAGATGGCAAAGTCCACAAAGCCATTCAAAATCATGACAGCTCTCATTGGGACTTTCTTTCTCTGCTGGCTGCCATACCACACCTTTGTGCTGGTTGAACTGAACCAGAGCCTCCCCAATGACATCATCGCCTTTGGGCTCAAGATTGGAACCTCAGTCGCTTCAGCTAACAGCTTCCTCAACCCAATTCTCTATGTCTTCATGGGCAATGATTTCAGGCAGAAGTTTAAGAACTCCATCCTGTCTAAGATTGAAAATGCAATAGGAGAGGAAGGACGCACCATGAGCCGCTACTTATCCCGTTCCAGTTCTATGGACGCCAGAGCATCGACTCACATCTGATTTGGCCTGGAACTATAAAACCAATAGAAAATCAGGTCCTGATTCATTTGTACATAATGTATTTCAACAGGTCAAGTTCCAGCAGGAAATATACTATTTGAATAATCCTTTGGTCTCAATGTGATTCAATTAAATTACATTTTAATTGTACAGCACTTTTAACAATATATATTGTCACAAAGCAGCTTTACAGAAATCCAGATGTAGATTTTGATCCCTAATGGACAAGCAAGAGGGGCTCCTCTGGGTGACTCACAACGGATAAAGGGATTATGAAGTGTAGCTATTTGGATTTGCACAAGTATTATGATGCAAAGTACTGGAAGTCAGTTTACTGAGCCGTCAAAAATTGGTTCATTGAAAGTATGCATTAGAATGTTTAAGAAAATGGACAAAAAGACCTGCTATCAGGAAAAGAGAAAGCACTTGCCTTCTTTTGATAGATTTTAGGACATGTTAGGGTAAGAACTATATGCAGTATATAATTAAATATGAAGCACTTTCTCTTGCTCTAGTATGTATTTTGAGGAGTATGTGTGAGGATATAATAACCTGTTAATCCTGCTAACCAATTCAATTTCAAAATCAATTTCATTTGTACTGCATCCTTTTTTTTAATTGTCCAATGGTCAGTGTATCATCTTACTGGTATGTTCTTAGTTGTGTCAATGGCAAAATGTAATAAAAACATAGGTCATAAAAAGGAAATGGAATTTCGGGTGATATTTGAATGATTCAGTAGTTTTGACTCAGGCCATCTTCTTTGATCATAAAGGAATGGTAATTTATAGGAATTAACAATGATAATGATAATAATAATAATAATAATAATAATAATAATAATAATAATAATAATAATAATAATAATAATTTATATACCACCATTCTCAAACCCAAGGTTGCTTTACAATTTTAGAAATTTCAGTTATAAACAATAATTATGGGAATAGTTCTACAGAAGCCCCTCCAATGCTTGGGCGATCTCCTGATGGCAGGTGTGTGTGCACAGGTGGGAGTGTAAATAAGAGAAGAATTGCTTGATTATAACACCTTGTTTCTCTCAGGGCAAAATGATAATTCTATAAAGCTCTAGCTACATGATAATATGCATTCAAAGAAGCATAAATGAGCTAGCAGGGCTTAGCAAAGGCTGCAGTCTATCAGTGACAGTCATTTTTCAACGTGCTTCACTGACACGTCAATGACACGTCATCAGCAGTGACTGAGAAGGCTCATAGAGTGGCAGGTTGTTATTTGGAGTTATTTGGTCTATCATCCTCATTTCCCCCCTAAAAATGCATTTGGACAAAAAAGCAAGTAAATACATAAGTAAATACATAAAGCGCACATTGTCCAGTCAAAGTACAAATTACACAAAAGGTCAGACAGCAGAACTACAAGTTCTGTGTTTTGTGGTTTGAAAGTGTGAACAACTTTTCTATGTGACCCCAGCAATACAACCACAGTCGTCTCTTGCTTAAGTGAGGGTGCAGGAGGGTGCGGAAACATAAAATGTGCAGTTATCAACTCACGTTTGTTTCCTTAGAACTGTGTCTGCCCTGAAAGGAGAACTGAAAGACAGAAATCGCCCAAAACGTTTGACCAGCACCATTAAGAGGAAAACACTTAGCGCTGAAATACTGTACTGAAGAAGTTGTCTGAAAGGTGAGTTATTGCTCATAATAAAATAAACCAAGGATATGCGTGAAAGCCAGAGTGTTATGGTATATGGTGCTACTGAGCAGTTAGAAGATATGCTAGATGTTATCAGAACATGTTATTTCAGTAGCTACTGCTCTGCTCTTTTTCACTTTCTCTCTGCATAGCTGAATTAAATTTTAATAATTTGCTTGTGAAGTTTATTCGTGTCTGGTGAGAGTCCAAAACCACCTAATGAAAGTTAAAGCATTGTATACGCATGGAAGCATTTCATATATTTCATATACGAAGAGAAATGAGGAAGATAAAAAGAAAGAAAGAATGAAAGAAATATACTAAATCAAGTATTTGTATATATATATATATATATATGTATATATATATATATATATATATATATATATATATGTATAATCTTTGAACTTTGATAATGGTGGATGACTCTCCTGGCTATGCTTAATTACTATGCTAGACTTAGTTACTTTGTGAACCACACAACTAAATATACAGGATATATATATATATATAAAAAGGGACTTAAATTCACAATACAAAACATGTTTCAACAAATCACAGAATTCATGACCCTGAGCAATATGTCTTGCTCCTTTTGCTAACAAAACTCATATTTTATCTTCAGCTATTCTGTCTCCATTTTACAGATTCAAACAGAATCATGGATTCAGCTGTAGATGGAGCAAGTAACTACAATGACTACTATGATTATAATAATACATACCCTTTGACACCATCAGCGCCCACAGAAGTGTCTCCATCACATTGCACTGTGATGTGTGCTTTACTGGCAACAGCCAGTGTGATTATTATGGTTCTTGGTATTGCTGGAAATGGTTTGGTGATCTGGATTGCAGGGTTTAAGATTAAGAAAACAGTCAACACTGTCTGGTACCTCAGCCTTGCTGTGTCCGACTTCCTCTTCTGTGCCTTCCTGCCCTTGTCCATTGTCTATATTATTAAGGGTGATTGGGTCTTTGGTCGCTTCATGTGCAAGTTTACGTCCTTTATCTTGTTCCTCAACATGTTCAGCAGCATCTTCCTCCTTGTCATCATTAGCATAGATCGCTGTGTTGTGGTTATGTTTCCTGTATGGGCACAAAACAAGCGCAGTATACGCAGGGCCTGGGTGATGGTTCTACTAGCCTGGGTCCTCTCAGCATTGCTTAGCGTGCCAGCGGCCATTTTCCGACATACAGAAATTCACAACTCAAAACACGTCTGTTACTACAACTTCACACACGATGAAGAACATGTTGCTGTAGTGGTATGCCGATTCATTTTTGGATTTGTGATCCCCTTTCTGATCATCATTATCTGTTATGTCCTCATCATCCGAAAGCTGAAAAATAACCAGATGGCAAGGTCCAATAAGCCGTTTACTGTCATGACAGCACTGATAGCTGCTTTCTTCATTTGCTGGATGCCTTATCACTTTTTTAACTTATTGGAACTAAATCTAAAATATGCCAGTGTCATCCCGACCGGACAAATAATTGGAAGCACTCTTGCCAGCGCCAACAGCTTTATGAACCCAATACTTTATGCTTTCATGGGAAAGGACTTTAAGAGGAAGTGTTATGCACTTCTGTCTAAGATTGAGAGCACGCTCGAGGAGGAAGCCCGGAGTACACTCCGAGGGACATCTATTACTTACTCAGGAGACGGCAAACTTTCAAGTACTGTCTAATGTTATCAGAGGCCTTTTAAGAATCCCATATTAACAAAAAGAGGAATTAATATCTGCTTCATAACAGCCAGCTCAATAACAGCGAACTAAAGAGATACATATAGATAGTGCTCTGTTAATATTGAATAATATTTCTAAAATATTGCGGATGTATTTGGAAAGAAACATTTACACTGAAATATTACATTTACTTCAGGTTATGAAAGGATGTACTGAGCTGTCATCTTTCAAAGTTATTATTATTATTATTATTATTATTATTATTATTATTATTATTATTATTATTATTATCATTATTTTTTTTTTATTTATTTTTTTTTTTAATAAATTAAGTAAGGAATAAAACATGATGGGGTGTAATTAAAAAAAGAAGGAAAAAAAGAGAAAAAAACAGAGAATGGTTTGGGAACAGCTGTTTGTAGGTGTTGTAAATGATGACAGGAACTTGTTTCACATACATTCCACAGCATTAAATGTAACCAGAAATGGATGCAAAATGTACGATATTTTGTTCTTTAAATAAAAAAGAAAAAAAAAAGATTCATCAGCAAATTGCTCTGCTACAGGAGTAATAAAACACTTCAGAACATGTTACAGGAAAATAATCAACTTCAGGGTGTTAATAGTAACTTTGCTTACCACTGGGCCACCCCATCATTGATTATTTTCCAATGACAGCATGCCCCCAAGAGTTTGATTCTTTACTTAATATTAAAAGGTTTAGGTGTTAATGGTTTGTATCTGCAAAAATGCTTATGAAATTATCTCACTCTGAAAATTTTGCCTGTAAATGTATGCAAGAGCATTTATTGTCACTTTCTACATCAATCTTTATACTTAAATAATATGAATATTATTTGATATTCACTCTGCACCTTATGTTAATCAATTTGTGCATTAATGCCTAATAACTGTGATTTGCATCCTTTTAATGTTAATTAATTCTGTAATTTTCTGTAATTTTTTAAATAGATTATTTTGCTTTTATTATCTTATATATTAGTTTGCAATGTTTAGGGCAGTACTTATGTATCATTTTAAAAATTCGAAATAAATGAATAATATGTATTCTGTATCTCATTTTTGATTTTATACCTTTGATTCTATATTAAAGCATTCCTGTTTCACTGCATGTGTGCATTATTTTGAGAACAGTACATGAGTTGGCACTTATTGTGCAAATGTGGGCAGAAGTTGGTCCATCCGGTGCCCATCCCACCCCGGAAGGTGCTGCTCTCATTTTTTGCAGCATAGCACATAGTCTCAGAACAGGCCTAGTTAATCAGTGACAATCCAGAGCCAAGGCCAGGGAGCAGACAAGCAGGCTAAACCGATCGCCTGCTGGCTGCACTGAGTCGTCACTTAGGTTCCACCGTATTGAGACTGTGTCTGTTCCCCGAGCTAAACAAAAATGTAGAAATACTCAGTTTGTTTTAGTAACCTAATTAATATAAAATTAAATCAAACCGAATGCATAGCCAGCACCGGTGATCTGAAGCTAGGACTGTTGAATATTAGATCTCTTGCGTCTAAACCGCTTATTGTTAATGAAACCATTACTGAACAGGAGTTTGATGTACTGTGTTTAACAGAAACGTGGATTAAACCAAATGAGTATGTAGCATTAAATGAAGCTCGTCCTCCCGGATACAGTTACATACATCAGCCCCATCTAACTGGCAGAGGAGGAGGTGTCGCAGTCATTCATAAGGATAATCTAGGCGTCACACAAAAACCTAGTCATAAATTCAATGCATTTGAAGTTCTTTATACTAACATAACATACACAGCCGCTAAAAATAAGTCTACCCAGGTGATTCCACTAATTATTATTTACAGATCCCAGGGCCATATTCGATATTCCTATGTGAATTTGCGGATTTCATCTCATTTTATGCTACATACTCAACCTGGTTGTTTCCTTAGACAAAGCATTAATTGTTGGAGACTTTAATATTCATTTTGATTATGCAGATGACCCTCTAAGAACAGTGGTTGTGTCCATTCTAGATTCAGTAGGGGTCAATCAGAATGTAATAGGACCCACTCATAGTGGTGGTCACATGCTTGACTTAATACTAACATTCAGATTAAATATAGAAAATAATGTCACATTTCCACAGTCTGAAGCTGTCCCAGATCATTATCTCATCTTATTTAAATTGTCTTAATCATAATATATGCACCTTGCCATGTCACCGCATCAAACATACATTCACGTCAGCAACTGCACAGAGTTTTATCAGTAATCTCCCAGATTTATCAACAATGATTGGATCACCGTCTGATCCTGAAGAACTTGACCAGGTGACTGAATGCTTAGAATCAATGTTCTGCTACACGCTAGATAAGGTAGCTCCACTTAAAAGAAAAATAATTAGAGAGAAAAAGTTAGCACCCTGGTATAGTGATCACACACAAATCTTAAAACAGACCACTCGAAAACTCGAATGTAAATGGAGTCCAAACTAAATTGGTAGTATTTCAAATACTGTAGCATGGAAGGAGAGCCTTTTGAGCTATAGAAAAGCTCTTAGTGCTGCTAGATCAATGTATCTCTCCACCCTAACTGACGATAACAAAAATAATCCTAGATTCTTATTTAATACTGTAGCAAAATTAACTAGGAATAAGACCACAATAGAAACATGCACACAATCGTTATATAGCAGTGATGACTTCATGAATTTTTTTCAATGGTAAAATTGAAAATATCAGGCAAAAAATTCAGACTATTAATTTAAAAGCAGACAGTTTTAAAACTAACCCTGTAGATAATAATATAATAATGTCAGATCAACAATTACAATGTTTTACTGAACTAATTTCACTAATTTCATCATCAAAATCATCAACCTGTATACTAGATCCTTTAAACTAGCAGTTATCAAGGCCTTGATTAAAAAACCTGACCTTGATCCCTGTCAGCTGTCTAACTATAGGCCAATATCAAATCTCCCCTTTATCTCCAAGATCCTAGAAAAGGTTGTAGCACAGCAGCTATGCTCATACCTACATAGGAATAACATTCATGAAATGTATCAGTCAGGATTTAGGCCTCATCATAGCAGAGAGACAGCACTGGTTAAAGTGGTAAATGACTTACGACTGGCCTCTGATCAGGGTTATGTCTCCTTGCTTGTGCTGCTTGACCTTATGCAGCTTTTGATACCATTGATCATGCTATTCTCCTCAATAGACTAGAAAATGTAGTAGGCATTAAGTGGAATGGCCCTTTCCTGGCTCAGGTCATATTTGACTGATGGTTAGCAGTTTGTAGACATAAACGGTGACCTCTTTACACATACTAAGGTAAAGTTTGGTGTTCCACAAGGTTCTGTTTTACGCCCACTGCTCTTTTCTTTATATATGCTACCTCTGTGCAAAATTATCCGTAAGCATGGTATTAGTTTCCACTGTTACGCTGATGACACACAGTTGCATGTTTCAGCAGAGCCAGATGACAGACACCAGCTTAATAAAGTTGAGGAATGTGTAAAAGACATTAGAAACTGGATGCTTATTAACTTTCTCTTACTTAATTCTGACAAGACAGAAGTACTTGTACTAGGGCCACATGCAGCTAGAAGTAAGCTTTCTGATTACATAATAACTCTGGATGACCTTTCTGTTTCATCATGTGCAGCAAAGACCTTGGTGTGATTACTGACTCTAGTCTTTCAGTTGAAGCTCATGTAGATAATATAACTAGGATCGCTTTCTTTCATCTCAGAAATATCACTAAAATAAGAAATAGATTGTCACTACGCAATACAGAAAAACTAGTTCATGCTTTTGTTACCTCTAGATTGGATTATTGTAATGCCTTGCTGTCTGGATGCATAAACAAGCTCCAGTTAGTACAGAATGCAACAGCGAGAGTCCTTACTAGAACCAGAAGATATGACCACATCATCCCAATCAAATTTTGTATTGATTATAAAATACTACTATTGACCTTTAAAGCAGTAAATGGTCTTGCGCCACAGTACCCGAGTGAGCTTTTGGTCTTTTATGATCTGTCACACCTACTTAGATCAAAAGGTGCAGACTATTTGTTGGTACCTTGAATAGTGAGGGCTACAGCTGGGGGTAGAGCTTTCTCTTACAAACCCCACAGCTATGGAGCAGCCTTTCACTTAGTGTTCGGGGCTCAGACACAGTCTAAGTCTAGGCTGAAAACATATTTGTTTAGTCAAGCCTTTTGTGAATAGTTTTTTCTTAGATAAAGGAGCAGGTGTGTAGGGTTCACAGGCATAGAGTGTTGTGGTGAACTGGGATGTTTGGATGCTGTCGCCCCCCCACTCTCACGCGTTCAATCAGGTTTGTCGACGGTGGAGCGGCTGGCTGCCTTATGTCCCAGGGTGCCCTCATATCTCTGTTAGCTTCTGGCTCTCTCTTTTAGTTATGCTGTCATAGCTAGTCCTGCCGGAGTCCCTGCTTGCACTCTGCACGCATTTGGTCAAGTACATTGTACTTAACCATTAGAGGACAAAAGCTTACCTAACAATCTCTCCCTCTCTCTCCCTCTTTCTGTCGAGCTACACATGGCTTTGTATCTCATATGGGGAGTTGTACTGTGATGACTTGGGACTGTGATTGCTGTGGTGGCTTTGGTTCTGCAGTTGCCACAAGCAGCTTTGTACTCAGGACTCCATTCAGTGGACAATGGATAGATTTTAACAAATCAGATTTCTTGCAAAAACTGTGATGAATTTACTGGTTGCACATTTGCACTATTTGTCCATGTAGTACACAGTTATAGAAGGGATTTATTTATAATTGCACTATCCGTTGCATCCAGATGAGGATGGGTTCCCTTTTGAGTCTGGTTCCTCTCAAGATTTCTTCCTCATATCGTCTCAGGGAGTTTTCCTTGCCACCGTCACGTCTGGCTTGCTCAGTAGGGATAAATTCACATATTTACAATATATTTTGATTCCATTTATTTCTGTAAAGCTGCTTTGTGATAATGTCCATTGTTTTGTCCAATTACAAATAAAATTGAATTGAATTATTGCACTATAATTTGCTGGTATAATTTTTGGTGTGCTGCTAATTTGGTTGAGCATAGGTCAGTTTTCTTCCTGTTTGATAGCACTCAGTTTAAATTTCTGCAATCAAATTACGATTACATACACTTTAATTATATTTTCATTTTTTGCATTACTCCTTTGTTTCAAAGAGAACAGCAGTGGCCTACTAGTTATTTTTGGCATGAAAGTGGAGCAGACACCACGGATGACTCACAAGCAAATAAGCACTTTCCAGCTACCAGCTAAAACAACTGGGTAATGGTACAAATTCAACAAAGCTCACTATTATTCACTAGTGAACCCGCTACAAAATAAATAAATAAATGCCTCACCTGTTTAGAAGTAAAAGCTAAAATGCCATCAGTCCTGAATCCTTTTTCCTATAAACTTTGTAGTGTTTCACTCACAGACTCTCACTCTCTCCTGACTGGCTACCAGCTTCTGTTGGTCACTCTGAAGTCACACTTCTTTTGTTCCTGCAGTTGGGATGTGATGATGTGTGCCATATCTGACCTGGCTTATGATGTATGCATACAAATTGTACTGTCCCAACACTTTTTTCCTTCTGACTCAACAATAGTTTTTTTTTTTCATTATTATTTGATGCAAAAAAAGTCATACACTGTACCTTCAAGAAAAATTTCATGGGACATCATTACACTAATACAGCTATGTAAAAAGTAATTGGGATTAAAAGATCCACTTGATTTAAAGGAACCTTCTGGCCTACAAACAACTAGATGTGCATTCAGAAATGTAGTTTTTATTTTTCTTCAGCATTGCTTTGATGTTTGTAACACAGATATCATATACAGTATGGACTTAAATAATTAGCAATGTATTTCAGCATATGGTCATTCCAGTAAAAAATGCAATTGCATTTAGAGCTGTTTATTATCGAGGACCCGTACAGTTTGAGCCTCGTTCAGGCAAGTACAAAAATAGTCCATTGTAGTACATTTTTCCCACTTCTTGAGGAAAGGAAAGCCAGATCTGTCCACAGTGACGTAGTGTACAGCAAAAAGAACATCATCAATCAACATCACACAGCTTGTTGTAATCATTAATAATTTGATAGTATTACATTACATTCATTCCATTGAAAATACATTCAGATTGACTGGGGTTCTGAGGCTCTGTCGAAGAAATAGGAATCATTACATCTCTTTCAGTCTCAGCCTACAAACAGAGTATTAAAACCTTACAAAAATATCTGTGTATTGGAAGCAATACTTGGTTTACCACCGGGTGTGTGATTTTAAGCAGGGCTTGAATGTCATGTTTCATGTAGGCCATCTGGCATTTCACCCTTAATCAGGTGACCAAATTCTAAAAAAAGTTCAGTTTCTCTTTAGTTGCTTTTGCATTATTGTGGCTAGCTAATATGAATGCAAGAAACAAAAGGGGATATTTGCAACATAGAAGAGTTAATAATAACCAGTGCTGTCATAAAATAAACATTTCTAGTATTACATCATTTGCAAAAAAAAAAAAAAACCCAAACAAACAAACAAACAAAACAAAAAAAACAACCTAGCATATGTTTTTCATACAGCACACACACTTCAGTACTCTGGGATTTTAAATGAATTTTGCAGGACTTTGGGTTGTATGAAAGTACTGCAAGGTATGAGTACCATTCGAGAAAGCTTCAATAAGCCATGTTGTCTGAGAAGGTGCACAAGAATTCAGCAGATTATGTAGCAGAAATCTAGCAAAAGATGGCCAAAGTCATTTAAAGAGCTGCTCAGGAAAAGCACAATACGCTTTTCTTAAATATACTGTATAAAGCTCTAAAGCTCTGGGAAACCACACCACTTCTTAAACTTACTGCAACAGAGACAAGCAACCAATAGGCCTCATTAATCAATCTTTTAGTAAAGTCGTGTGTAAATCTTTTCATAGGCCAAACCGAACTAAAAAAATCCCGCCAGATTTACAAAAGTTTCAGTAACGCAGATTTTCTTCATACTCATGCGCATGTTGATAAATGTCAATTAATTACCACATGCATTCTCAGTTCAGCTGAATTACATTTAGCGCCATAGACAAAACTCCACAAAAGGCAAAGTTCACAGAGCTTAAAATGACAAAATGACATCTAAACAGTGAAAGGGTGCCTCCTGAGCACGGCGTGTCCTGAATCTTCCAGTAATGCAGCTCAGCCACTGCAGCATGTCAGCTGCCACAGTTACACGCTAATTCTTCCTCCTTTTATAGGGGGCCATTACTTTTGTCCTATTTGAATGGCTTGTCTTATTTTATTTTTGTTAATTTATAGACTTGGCTTGGATTTCTTCCTTTCAAGTCATTAATATAAAATGATTTTGATATGAGATATAAAATGAGTTTCACAAAATGTTCATTAAATCTGTGTGTAAGTGAAATAAATATGACTTAAACTTGACAGTACAATCTAAATTGAAGCCAGTTTGAAGCCAATCAAACGAGGTTCACATTTATAAGTCTCCTTACATGTAAATTTACAAAAACTCAGGAAAATCAAACTGGGTTTTCATGAATACCACCTCCTGTACATGTTTCTGTGAATGATTTACAAATAAATTAGTTTGTACTGTATTCAGCTTTGTTAAATGAGGCCTATAATGTCAAAGGAACACACAGTCATGGTGGCAGTAAAATAATGAACAGCTTGTTAATGTAACTGGGTAGTGTAATGTAAACACAAATCAGAGAGGTGAGTGGAAAACTCTGTAGTTAATCATACAAGTCGTGCAGGGGTTAATGAATCACTATTTGAATATCAAAGTCTGTAGTTTCTCAGTGGTCTGAAGAAGGTGGCGTGAGCACATACACAGTATCTTGAGCCATTTTCTTGGCTTTTGGATTTTCATCTCTACAGTTAATACAGTTAATGAAAAAGAGCTCGCAAGCTGATTTAATGGTAACAGTCTCCTCTTTCCAAAGGAAAAACTCCCATAGTCGCATTTTACAATGTTATTCAAAATCAAGTGGTCTTGCAAAGAGCTTTCTGAGAGAGAGAGAGAGAGAGAGAGAAAGAGAGAGAGAGAGAGAGAAAGAGAGAACGTCTAGAAATAGAAAGGAGAGAGGACGTTGCGTTCTTAGGAAGCAGCATTTGTTTCAAAGCTTCTGCATACAAGATTCTTATTCTATACCTTTAATTCATCGCTTTTAGCATAAACACAATAATACAGTTAATGGTCACTGTGTAGCTACAGAAGGGTCCAAAATGCTGAGTTTATGATCTACAAATTTTTTCATTCTAAAACCAGATTGTCAAAACATTGTTATTTGTTCACCATCTGTTTTGTGGCCATGAACGATTAATTGTATTAGAGCTGTGACCACAGGAACCTAAACATGACTGACATGAGATCATATTCCACTTTACGTCAACCTTAGAATGATTCATACTGGAGTCACTGGCGTTGTGACACAGATATATCATCAGCCTGCGTCACCTTAAGCAAATTGTCAAAGTGAATAGACTTTTTCCACACATTCCTTCCGAACTTAATATGTCTTATTTCAGGCTTTGCACAATGCACCTGGATTATACATGTAACTTTTATGTTTGTTTGTTTGCTTATGCCTTCATTCATCTTCATTCATGCAACCTGGCAATTTGTGGCAATAAAATTTTCCTTTCAACATAAAAGCCTCATATTTCTGCTCATTGTCTGCTCTACCACATTTCTCTTTGAATAATTATGTTTCTCTTTGCTGAACTGTGGCAAAAATGAAGACATAAAACTAGCAGGTTATGACATCAAGTCCAAATGTGAGCTGCACACTTCATTACATCACTTAGTGCCATAACGTTGGTCTGGCCAGCAAACTGTGTTTCAATACAGCATGTCTCCAAGACTTCAGAGTGTAATACCAAACACACACATACACACACACACACACACACACACACACACACAGCGGAGACAATACATAAAAAAGTGCTTCACCCACTATAGCCCTCATAGTCAGTTGCCTATAGTCACCAGATTGTCTTGCTTTGTCAGCATGTCATGTGACTTTTAGGAACTTTTCTTCCTTCTGTATCTGCTCAAAGTGCTGGTTTAGTGTTCTTAGTGTTCCTCTTCTTAAAGGTCTTTTTTTTGGTTGAGCCACAAAAATAAGGAAACTGTTGTTTTTTTTTCATCAGGAAGAGAGCAAGAAAAAACAAACTTCTAACCCAAAAATACTACAGAAACAAAAATGACCAGATGAGGGAAGAGTGGGAGGTTGTATCATCTCGGTCTATAATCATCTGGAACCCCTGAAAGGTTCCTCAGTTTGAGTGCAACGTCCACGCTGTGTATGAGGCTGTCAATCTTTTCCCGCATCTCCGGTGTGTATGGATCATACTCAAGCTTTCTGAGGCCTGAGCGCTTGAAGTTGCCGTCCTTTTGTGCCACGACGCACAGCAGCCGATCCTCTGAAACATCAAGGCCCAAGAAGAGAACCATGCGCTTCAGCTGGATGAAAAGGTCACGCTTCAGCTCCTCAAAGTGCACCAGGTGCACATTTTTACCGTATTGGATCCAGTCGAGTGTGTGTGATGCCCACCATGGTGCATAGTTCTTTACAAACTCAGGCCATTCTGAAACACAGTGAGGAAGGAAATAGAATATCTTCAGTAAAAACAGTAATAAATTCACATATTACAATAAGAATAAATCTAAAATTATAACATTAATTATAGCACCTGCTAAAGGACAAAAGTGTGTTTTGCAGTCTGGAAAACATGGGATTAAGAAATGAAACTGGGCAGTATGGTGGTGCAGCAGGTACCATTGCCACCTTACAATTCTTTACTGATCTCGGGTAACTGTCTATGTAGAGTTTAATGTGTTCTCCTCCAGGTTCTCCACTTTCCAACAGAACTAAAATTTCACTATATTCAAGATATTTTCACTTGCTAAGATGTTGATTTTTGTAGTGAAGACTGGGGTCTGACAAAAAAGTGTGAGGAATGAGATTGCCAAAAGATTGTGGATCACAGATGGAAGCACACAATTGTCTAGAAGGTCTTTGTATGCTGTAGCATTACAATTTCCCTTCAGTGGAACTAAAAGGCCCAAACCCGTTCTAGCATGACAATGCCCCTGTGCACAAAGTGATCTCCATGAAGATATGGTTTGCCAAGGTTGAAGTGAACTCAAGTGTCCTGCACAGAGCCCTGACCTCAACCCCACTGAACACCTTTGGGATGAACTGGAACGCTGACTGAACCCCAGACCTCCTCATCCAACATCACTGCTTGACCTCACTAATGCTCTTGTGGCTGAATGAACACAAACCCCCAACAGCCACACTCCAAAATCTAGTGGAAAGTCTTCCCAGAAGAGTGAAGGTTACTATAATAGCAAAGAGGGGACCAACTCCATATTAATGCCAATGGTTTTGGAATGGGATGTTCAACAAGCTCATTTGGTTGTAATGGTCACGTGTCCACATACTTTTGGTCTTAAGTTTGCTGGACAAAGAAAGTCCACATTAAATAACATGAACATGCAGTGTTCATTCATTCATCCTTAGTAACTTAGGCTACTAGTTCTTTTATATTTTGGGAAACAGAACCAACTAAATTTGTTAGGCTTTAAATATAATAACTGTGCGTGGGGTAGGATTATTTAAAGAGTCTCACACACATCTTTAGTTGAGAACCTTTATGAACTGGAGTGATGTAGCTGAGTAGTAGGAACTACTCTGACACACCACTCTGACAATGAGACAGGAAGGGAAATTAAATATGCTTAATAACGTCAGGAAAAAGAACCTGCAGAAATGGGAAATGATCCAAAACAGCACTATTAATCATACTGGTGATTCTAGCCTTTAGCCCTTCACTTTAAACTTTCCCCTTAACTGAGTTTTTTTTTTTTTGAACAGAATTAGCAAATACACAAAACGTGATTAACTAGCATTCATGCTATTAATGTTTATATTTTTAATTTTCAATTTTTATATTTTTAATTTATATAAATCCATAATTTGTGTAACAGGGTCACATTGCAATGTGGCCATGCCAGTGACCTCATTCTTGATATTTCACAACATAACTGAAAATAAAGAAAAAAGAAAGAGAGGACACATTTTTTTTCCTTAGCAGAAAGTTAATAAAGTTAATTTACCATGCAATTATAGTTACTGGATACATCAAAACATAAGAAACACACTGCTGAAGACGTCATTACCAATTCCTGACCCCATCAACATGCATATAAAAATAAAATTTTGGCATCTATTTGTCAAGTAAAATATATTGAAAAATGAAAAAAAAAAAAAAAAAAACACAAAATATGTTACGGCATATTAAAGAAAAAAAAAAATACTGCAGTTCTAATGAATTTTTGATTAATAGTGTATTTTCAATCAATATTTAGGTGAACTGTAAAATAGTAATTAAAAAAGAATAAGAGAGCTAACACATAATCTTCAGGAAATTCAAATGATGCAACTCCTGCTGAACATGTGAATTGTGGAATATATTTCAGAGGGCTGGGTTAATAAATAAATAAAACAAATTAAATAAAACAATTAAGAACATACATTGTTCTTGGTAAAATTCAGCAGTTTTATCGAGGCAGGAACAAATGAAAGCTTCAGTCTGTTAGTTTTACACATTGGCATTCTCAGTCTCTTTCTCGATGGCAGCGGCTTGTATTCGCTACAGAGAGGATGTTCGGAATCAGTACTGATACTTACACTTATTGCTCTTCTCATCACTGCCTGTTCATATAAAGTCTGTATGGGCTCATATTGTTTTATTCCTATGATTTTCATGGCTATTTTGTGGATATGAGCCAATTTATTTTTCAGTTGAACAGACAAGTTTCCAAACCAGACTGTGATTCCGTAGCGAATAAGACTTTCAAGCGTAGCTCTGTAAAAAACAAGCAAGATGTTGCTCCCCACCCCATACAGTCTGAGCCTTCTTAAAAAATAAAGCCTCCGTTGTAGTCGTGTGCACAGACTGTCAATGTGTGTCTTCCAACACTGAACACTGAAGAACACTGTCCATATAAAACCCCAGGTATCTGTAAGATTTCACTTGCTGTATCACTGTGTCTTTAATAATCACAGGCTTATGTTCAGATACACTTCTTGGGTCAAGGACCATTTCTTGTGTCTTTTTTTACATTTAACACAAGACAGTTCTTGTCACACCACTGAATGAAAGTATCTATTTCACTGTGGTAGGATGATAGGTCCATGTCTTTGTGTAAGAGACTCAAAATGACAGTGTCATCAGCATATTTCATGATATAATTATTAATATATGTGCTCCTGCAGTCATTCATGTACAAAGCAAAAAGCACAGGTGATGAAACACAGCCTTGTGGCACTCAGAAAGTGTCCCATTGACCCTAACCTGCTGAGTTGTATTACTTAAAAAAGAGTAAAACTGTTTGATTAAAAGAGCACTGACACCCATGCTATGCAGCTTCTCTAAAAGCAGATGTGTCTGCACTGTATTAAATGCTGAACTAAAATCAATAAATAAAACACAAGCAAATAAAATACGAGCAAATAAAATACCTATGCACTCATAGGTGCATAGGTGTGAATCACACACTCAGAGTAAATCTGTAATGTAACCACCGGCACCTGCCCGCCAGAGGGAACCCTCGCCTGAGTTTTGACGCCACCGTTGAGAAACACTTCCGGGGTTTTCAGGGACATTTAAGCAGCGCGTTCACCACACGAGGACGCAAAGTATTGTTTTCGGGACATTACTGAGCGTTTTCTTTTGCCTTGTTTACTGTTTTCTTCATGTGTATGACCCTGGTTTGTTTATTCGGATTTCTGCCTTTGCCTTGCGATTTTGTATTGTATTTTCTCGCTGATTGACTTCCTGGTTTTTCAGACTTTGCTCTTGTTTCCTGATTGTGTTTTCTACCTGCCGTTTCGGATTAGTCTGTTTTCATCTCTGCTGATGGATCCTACACAATCCGCCTCGGACGAGGCGTTACAGAATACTTCGCTGTCTTTGGATCCAGCAGAGCGCACAAATTTGCAGGTGGTGGTGGCCCGCCAAGGCGCCATCATTTGTGCGTATCAGGAGCAACTTGCGGCACTACAGGCCGCCCTCGAACAGCTCCAGCAAGCAGCGGCGAGTCCCACTACTATCACCGCGCTGATGCACGGCGAATCGGCCCGGATGGCGCTCCCAGAAAAATTCGACTGTTCCGCGGAACACTCCGCGGATTTCTACGGCAATGCACGAATTTTTTCGCTTTTCAACCCCTGGCATACCGAGAGGAGAACACCAAGTGTGCCTTCCTCCTGTCTCTGCTCACGGGGAGAGCACTGGACTGGGCCTCGGCCGTCTGGGACACCGACCCCCAGGTAAAAACCTCCTTTGCTTACTTCTCTGGGCTAATCCGTGATGTTTTTGAATACCCAGCAGGGGGGCGTGACATGGCTGTTCAACTTTTGGAGTTGCGTCAAGGCACCGAACCGGTGGCTGATTACGCCGTAAAATTTCGTACCCTAGCGGCCCAAAGTGGGTGGAATGATCCTGCCCTGCTAGCGGTATTTTGGGAGGGATTACGGCCGGCTTTACAGGCCGAGTTGGCCTGCCACAGCACGGACGTCACACTGTCCGAATATATTACCAAGGCGATTCGTCTGGACAACCTCCTCCGCCAACAAAGACGCGTGTCTCACCCACACTATGAATCCCGGTTCGGGAGGACCACAGTAGACCACGGGAGGAGGGGCCGGAGCCTATGCAGCTGGGTGGCACCAGAGTCTCTCAGGACGAGCGTCAACGTCGGGTACGCTGAAACCTCTGCTTCTACTGCGGGGGAGCTGGCCACCAGGTTAGCAACTGTCCCGAGAAACCATCTACCTCCAAGGTGAGAAGCGATTTCGTATCTTCCTGTATGACACTGAAAGTGACTTTGCACTACACTCAGGGTACTATTGTGGTTCCAGCGCTAGTGGATTCCGGGGCGGCCGTCAACTTTATTGACCAACAGCTCGCAGAGGACCTTCACCTCCCCACACTGCCATGCGAACCCCCCTTGCGAGTGACGGCCGTCGACAATCGTCCCATCGGGGGAGACAGTTTGGCCTACTTCACTATGAGGAGACAGCATTTTACATCATCCCCACTCCTTGGAATCCCATCATCCTGGGTTTTCCCTGGCTGCAACTCCATAACCCCATCGTGTCCTGGAAGGAGGGGGAATTAGTTAGCTGGTCACCCCACTGCAGGGGTCTTCGCAGGGTCCAGTCACTGCCATGTCTCGCGACCTCCATTGAAAGTCCTGACACACCAACAAACATCTCCATACCACATGAATACCAGGATCTACGAGAGGTGTTCAGTGAAGAGAGAGCCAGACAGCTCCCCCCCCACCGCCCATGGGACTGCGCAATTTGAGCTGCTACCCAACGCGATACCCCCTAAGAGTAAGGTTTACCCCCTTTCTCTCCCCAAGACCAAGGCAATGGAGGAATATGTCAAAGAAGCCCTAGCCATGGGCTACATCCGACCCTCCACTTCTCTGCAGCAGGATTCTTCTTCGTTGAAAAAAAAGGCGGGGGTCTGCGGCCATGCATCGATTACAGGGGACTGAATGCGTTAACGGTCCAATACCCCTACCCTCTCCCACTGGTACTAACAGCTCAGGGAGGCTCGGATATTCACAAAATTGGACCTGCGCAGCGCGTACAATTTAATAAGGATCAAAGAGGGGGACGAGTGGAAGACGGCGTTCCACACCACCAGGGGGCACTATGAATATCTAGTGATGCCATATGGACTAACCAACGCGCCAGCAGTATTTCAGTCATTCATTAACGAGATCTTCAGGGATGTACTCCATCACTACGTCATCGCCTATATCGACGACATTCTTATCTACTCGTCCACCTATGACGAACACATCCACCATGTTAGAACAGTCCTCACCCGGCTGCTGAAACACCAGTTATACCTCAAGGCCGCAAAATGCGAATTCCACCGAGACTCTATCACCTTTCTGGGTTACGTCATCTCGAAGAAGGGGGTAGAGATGGACGCCAGCAAAGTCAAGGCTGTCGCGGACTGGCCCGAACCTACCACGATCAAAGAATTACAGAGGTTCCTGGGGTTCGCAAAGTTTTACCGGCGATTAATAAGAAACTACAGCAGCATCGCTAACCCTATGACGTCACTCCCGCGAGGTAAACCACGACGCCTACATTGGAATGAACAGGCCCGATCCGCCTTCAACCAGCTAAAGTCAAGTTTTACTACAGCACCGATCTTGAGGCACTCAGACCCCAGCCTGCCCTTCATCATTGAGGTGGATGCCTCCAGCTGCGGGATCGGGGCCATACTATCACAACGCCAGGGAAACCCATGGAAAGTTCATCCTAAACTAACCCCAGCTGAAGTTAATTATGATGTTGGCAATCGGGAGCTCCTTTCTATTAAGGAGGCATTGGTGGAATGGCGGCATTGGCTGGAAGGAGCATGCCACCCATTCTTAGTATTGACGGACCACCGTAACTTGGAATATCTATGCAACGCTAAGAGACTGAACCCAAGACAGGCTCGATGGGCACTATTCTTCACCCGGTTCCGGTTCTCGGTCACATATCGACCAGGCACTAAGAACGGCAAGGCTGATGCACTATCCTGGCGTCACGACCCCATAAGCACGCCTAGCAGCCCGGAGCTGATACTACCACCCACCACAGTACTCGCACCGATCAGGTGGGACATCATGGAGGAGATCCAGGGGGCCCAGGTCAACGAACCCCCACCATCAGCCTGCCCACCCACAAAACTCTTCGTACCTACCTCCCTATGTCCGAGAGTAATGCAATGGGTGCACGAGGTGCCCAGCTCCGGCCACCCCGGTATCCGGCGCACCACAGCCCTGATTAGCAACCAATTTTGGTGGCCCGCACTGGCACAAGATGTAGAGGAGAACGTGGGAACCTGCAGCACCTGTGCGCAGTCTCGAACCAGCCGCCAGCTCCCCATGGGTTTGTTAGAACCCCTGCCCATTCCCAGGCGTCCCTGGTCTCACATGGCCATAGATTTTGTTACTGACCTCCCTAGTTTGGCAGGATACACCACGATCCTAGTAGCCATCGACAGGTTCTCTAAGGCCTGCCGACTGGTCCCTCTCAAAGGCCTACCCACAGCCATGGAAACAGCGACGACAGTATTTCACCACATTTTTCATACCTATGGCCTTCCTGAAGATATCGTGTCCGATCGGGGCCCGCAGTTCACGTCCAGAGTCTGGAGAGCCTTTTGCACCCATTTAGGGGTCAACGTAAGCCTCAGTTCTGGATACCACCCACAGTCTAATGGACAGACCGAGCGTTTAAACCAGGAAATTGGCAGGTACCTCCACTCCTACTGCAGTCGGGAACAACAGCGCTGGAGTGAGTTTCTCCCGTGGGCAGAGTATGCCCAAAACTCCCTCATCCACTCATCCACAGGACTCACTCCATTCCAGTGTATTCTGGGGTATCACCCTCCTCTGTTTCCCTGGTCAGGAGAACCTTCTGACGTTCCTGCCGTAGATGACTGGGTCCGCCACAGCCAGGAGCTCTGGGAAAGCGCCCAGACTGGGAGGACTGAGAGGGGTACGGACCTGAGGAACGTTCCTGGGTAAATGTGGATGACATCCTGGACCCCTCTTTAGTAGAGGATTTCCATCACTTCCACCCCAATCGGCCCGCTCCTCGACCCCGGGGCCGTCCACGTCGTAGAACACCAGGAGGTGTTCCTAGAGGGGGGGGCTCTGTAACGTCACCACCGGCACCTGCCCGCCAAAGGGAACCCTCGCCTGAGTTTTGACGCCACCCTTGAGAAACACTTCCGGGGTTTTCAGGGACATTTAAGCAGCGCGTTCACCACACGAGGACGGGAAGTATTGTTTTCGGGACATTACTGAGCGTTTTCTTTTGCCTTGTTTGCTGTTTTCTTCATGTGTATGACCCTGGTTTGTTTATTCGGATTTCTGCCTTTGCCTTGCGAATTTGTATTGTATTTTCTCGCTGATTGACTTCCTGGTTTTTCGGACTTTGCTTTCGTTTCCTGATTGTGTTTTCTACCTGCCGTTTCGGATTAGTCTGTTTTCATCTCTGCTGATGGATTCTACACAATCCGCCTTGGACGAGGCGTTAAAAAATCAAAGAGTCACATCCCACCACTCATCGGAAATGATAAGAAGTGAAACTAGTCAAGTAATGTTTAAAATGATATCATAACAAAATTACATCAGTATTAGTGTTAATCTACTCTTCAAAACTTATTTATTATATCGTTGCCTCAGACAAATTACAAATAGCAGATATAACATGTTTTGTTGAGTTTTGAGGGGTGCCCTAAAAGCCGACACTAAGTCCACGAAACTCTCAAAGTGCAGAAATCGCCCAAAATCCACCGATGGGTAATGTACAATGCTATAACAGGAACCACACTAAAGGGACCCCCATCCCATACACATGTGGAACTTGTGCAAGTTTATTTTTTGTTTTTCAAAAGGAAGAGAACTTGTCTGGAAAAGAAAAAACAAGAAGAAGATGAAAAGAGGAAGCAAAACTCTGGTAAGTGATGTAGATCATGTAATAATTAAATAATTAAGAAAGCAGCTAGCGAGGAGTTGGCGCTCGGTTTGGAGCATGTATTTTTAATTATTTTGTTTCTTAGTAGAATTTATCATTTTGCTCAAAGCTTAGTCTTACAAAGTATAAAAGCCAACACTTTAATAAAGGTGTTCTGTTGTAGCCTACCTGATATAACGATGGTTCTCTACTTGGGAAGCTTGACCTAGCGCTACATTTAGCATGCAGAATATAATGCTAACACTTTCAGACAGCTATCCTACAGTTTAGTCATTATATTAATATTTTATAAAACCATTGAAGAGGAAGAAATTGCCAAGAGGTCCCCTTTGATTTCCCTGCCTGGGGCCTGAACAGTCCCTAGCATCCCCTCTGTATATTCAGTCTCACCTTTTCCTTTCCAGTGGGCCTGAGAAGCGAATCCGATATGGCCGCCATACTTGCGGTTGAATTCAGCCATGAGGGCCTTGTAGGGGTTGCGGATCATCAGGATGCTGGAGTCGAAGGACTCGATTTCTTTCCTCCCGCTCTCGTGTGTCTTTATGCAAATTGTCCTGCCGCTGCGCCAGTGGTCCCTCTCTCCTTTAAAACCTGCATAGTCAGACATTTTAATGTTTATATTCTGTCTCTGTGAAAATGACACATATTTTGTATAAGGAAGGCTTTTTGGGTGTCTATTTCCATTAATGCTATGTCCACTAAGGTATTAAATTTTCAATATTATAATTAACTGATAATCAATCAATCAATCAATCAACTAATCAAATTATTTAATTAAGTAACATAAAATCTAAAGACAAAGAAACCAGAAAAGTTGTAGTTAACCACGATAATGTATACACCAACAGTTAAAAATGCTGTCCATACTCACCCTTATTGTAGAGTGAACCATCAAAGTAATAACTCCCTGTATAATATCCAGTGGCCAACTCAATGAGGTGGCGAGCCCAAGTATTTCCAGCTCCAGGGAAGCTTGCTAAAGCCGTCAGCTTTTTTGAACGTGTGGGCAGGAACCGCCGGTCCATACATCGATTGTCTAGGGAGGAATAAAATAAAAGAGACAGATGCAAATAAAAGGAATTGTTATGCCAAATAATAATTCAAATGTAGCTGCTCATTCAAGTCATGTGTATTTTGCAGATTGTACAGTGACTACATGGCTAATATAGCTAAGAGAATTTGGAGAAGGTGCACATGAAATATATTAGAGGCTGGAATACATGAACAAAATGATTTACTTTCTCAATCACTGTTGTTTCAAAATGCCTTTGCAGGAGAAACCAGAAATAAATAGACTAAGCAAAGATTCTCCAATCAAAATACAAATTACAAGGAGGGACAGAGAACACAACTTTAAGCTTTGTGTGGTTGACTTAAAAATACAGCAATTCAGTGAGTGTGTTCTTGTGTGTACGCATAATAGTTTTATGTTTATGATGAGATGCTGTGCAATAAGGTTCAACCATTATGGTTTCATAATAGCAATGCTGAGTTACTGATACTAATGTAGATAGTAGAATTTTCATTATCGTGACCAGCTGTCACTGCTAGTTAATTGTCTCATTATCTGGTTGGTATTGTGTATTTTGAGGTTGCTTCATTATTATCTTTCTTATTAGGGCTTATTAGGGTATCTGTGTGGATCAGTGTGACGGACCACACCAATAAATACCACATATATGACTGAGAAGAAATGCCTGGAACACTTGATCCAATAATTCCACCTGGATAAGCTGGAGTATGTAGCAGTAAAATGATCTTTACCACTGTCTCAGTACTTATAGAGAGCTCTGTATTCACTTTACATTCACATTAAGTTAGTAAATGCACATGCTATCAGCCACGTCACAATGTTAAAGCCTACACGAGAACAAAAACATAAATGGGTTAAAGATGAATCTGCATGGGTAGCATTTTTCAGGACATTTAGAGGGAATTTAGTTGGTGGTGAAAATCATGTGTTTAGTGCTATAACGTCATTATCCATTCACAGGGAAGTGAAAGATGCCAAAACGTGAAATAAACCTCCTCAAAAACTAAGTCATCATATGTCTTAATAACACTGCGTCACCATGGTGATCTAAACTCTCTTCATCATCAAAGTGGCCAATCAGCCCATATACTGGTTAGACACACACTATATACATATACACAGAAAAAAAATGTTACTCTTTTCATAGTTTGGTTTTAATCTCATGTGATTTTTCTAGTTTGTCTTACTGCATGTCTACATTCTTGTGCACCATGCTCGACCTATGCCTGTGCATTAAAAATAACACAGACACATAATTAGAGTATTAACATCAGAAGTTATTGAAGCTCATGCTGAAGTAATCAGCATACAAATTAGCTGAGCTTACTGCATTAGTCTTAAAAACAGTGACTGCAAAAAGTCCTAAAGATAAACGCCACTGACTTTGCTTTGCGTCAGGCTGCATCACACCAGCACGTTGATTTTTTTTCCCTACAGCACGTGCTTCTATAGCACCTTTCCAAAGCCCAAGGACAAAAAAGTAAATGTAATACAAGAAAAAGCCATAACAATGGACATGCATCTTGAACCAGGATTTTGTGAATAGACACCTACACTACAAATCACAGTGTTAAAATGCTTGAACGATGACAGCCATAACTCTTGGAAACATGTGCAGAAAATGAAAGTAGTGTGTTAGATGGCAAAATAGATGGTGCGCTTCTTTCCTTGGCTTGCGAATTAAAGCATTGCTGTCCAAGAACATTGCCATTACCTTGCACTTGTGTTTGGTAAACTACAAAGTATTCGTCATTTCCACAGCTCTCGAAGTCCTCGGCTGCACAGCGATTAAGGCACAGATCCTCTTCCTCAGGCTCGTGCAGTGTGAAGAGGGTGGTTGGGAAACCACAGTGGCATTTAATCCCAGCCAAAGCAGCCAGAGAAAACTCCTGCACGAACACACACACAAACAAACACATTTCTCTTACTTGTGAGGACCGTCCACAGACATAATTATTTCTGCAGCTAATTAACGCTATGCCTACACCTAAATACTAACTTCAAACAGCAATAAAGATATATAAATATTTATAATTTATAATATATATAATAACAATTCTAGGGTGTACTTATTTTTTCCCACCTCGTTTCTGAATGCTGGTTTACTACATATGACTACATATTGAAATCTGTTGTGTTTTTTTTTTGTCATCTGAGGTTATTTATTTATTTTTAGAAATTGGTGAGGACCACACAATTGTTATTTAGGCCCTGATACATAAAAACAGAATAGAAGGTGGGTATACTTTCTATTTCCCATGACCGTAAGTGTTATTTCAAAACTGGGGATTTTGCATTTCTCTCATACTGAGGATCTCACCACACATAAAACCTCAAACGTAACCTCAGAAACCAAGAGAAATCCTTTTTGATTTCTCCTTTTTGATCTTCCAGTTTTGCACAAAAAAAAAAAAAAAAGTTTTCAGATGCAGTAGAATACAGTATTGGGTAATGGTCACATCAGTTAAAGTTGAGATTTGTTAGGAATTTAGATTCACTCCTTGAAGCTGTCTGAAGCTTAAAAGTCACCTTATGTGTGAGTAGAGTAGAGAAATGTTGTAAGTAAAAGTCTGTATTATTCAGTGAAGGAAAAAATGTTTTTTTAAGTATAGATGCTTAAAATCCTGACTTAAGTACAGTAACAAAATAATAGTACTTTGTTACTTCCCACGTCTGCTGATCGACTGCTTATTTTTGATCTTTCCTCTTAAATATACCTGAAATGATCACAGCAAAAACCCCAGTAACACTTACAGAGTTAATGGATGGACTCATAAATACTAAAAGTGTTATTTCAAAACTGGGGATTTTACTTTTAATTTTACTTTCACATTTAGGATCCACACTTAAACCCAAACATAAAATGCTCTCAAGTACACTTCCTTTTACCTAGATAGAGAAAGAACCTGGTCAAGAGAAAGAGGTTATTGAAGATTGAGTAATATCCTGATGTTCAATTTTTTTTTTTTTTTTTTTTTTTTTTTTTTTACACATGGGAGAAGGTTCATGTAAGAGCTTATAAGAGTTACAGAAAGTAAAACACTCAGCTGTTATAGGCCACAGTACCTCAAAAAAGAGCAAAAAGATTCAGAACATTTTACCCTAGGTGGTTCATTTTAGACCTAGGATTAGAGTTTTAAAAAAAACAACTCATTTTTAAAGAAAAACTATTTCAGAATTTGGATGAGTACGGGTTCCGGCTCATAAGTTTCAGTATGAGTATTAATATTAGAAAAGAAGAAGTAATATCATGCCATCTCTAGTTCTCTAGTTGGTGGAGGATATGGGGGCATTTGGCTGGTCCCCACAAGGAAAAGTGTTTAGTTTTGTTTTTTCAGATCAGATATTCCTATGCTTGTAGGGATAAGAATTACATCAAAGGGTAACTCTAATCCTAGGTCTAAAATGAACCACTTAGGGTAAAATATTCTGAATCTTTAAGATCTTTGAGGTACCGTGTCATTTACCAGCCTGGCCTTTTAGCAAGTCATCTTTACTTTTAGAAGCTCTTACCCTGAACTTCCTCTCATGTGTTAAAAAAGGATATTACTCAACCATCTTCAGTAACCACTTTATCCTGTTCAGGTTGTTTCTGTATCTGTGTAAAAAAAAGTGTATGTGGATGTGGTCGGGGTATGGGATAAGCTGATTGCTGTATGTGGCACATGTAACACCAAGCTTCCTGCAATATTAAAAAGCTATCTCTCAATCTCTCTCTCTCTCTCTCTCTCTCTCTCTCTCTCTCTCTGAGCTAAACTGTGTGTAGGAACAGGAGATGAAGTGTAGAGCAGCTGGAAAGCCTTATTGGTCCAATCTTCTTTCTGATTTTTTTTTTGTAGTATCTAAAGCATCTGTAACTAAAGCTCACGTGCAATCTCACCCAGAGTCTGCTGTGTTCCTGCATCTGCTGTATTTGTCACATAATGTTTTCCCACATTCCTAGGTGGAAGCAGAACTAAATTACCATCAGTGAGTAAAATCAGTGTGTGATTTGAGGCAGACATCTTTTTTCTTTCCTGACTCTTTCTCCTACTTTTACTTCTAGTTTAAGAGGTCATACTTTTCAGCTTGAGTGAAGACGTTGATGCTGCACCTCAATGTTTACCAGAGGAAAGATGTGAGCGCTTCCTTTTTTAGTGACCTAAGACAACAGCTTATAAATATGTACTCCACATGCCCACAGTGGCTCTGCCTCAAAAACCTATTTTTAGTGTGTTTTTTCCGTTTAATCGATTTCCAGTTATTACATATTCGGCACAAAAAAAACCCACTAGAAATATTACACCCATATACACACAACCAAGCAAATTTTCCGGTGTGAGAACACACACACACACACACACACACACACACACACACACACCTTCTCTGTGCACATGTCTACACATTTCTCCACGGACATGTTCTGAATTACAGCAGCAGCAGGAAGCGCTAGTGTGACATTGTCCGGTCTCCTGAAACAGCCTTTAAAGATGGCACTCCCATCTGAAACACATTCACAAACACATATACAATCGGTCCACTGCGAGTTTGTTTCAATAATAATGGAAAAATAAGAGGAATAAAACACTTTGGCACATGCTGTTATTGCAAAATAATCAACTTTGGCATGGTAACAGTAACTCCGCTTCACGTCAGGGGGCATGACACTATACCGTTGTTGATTATTTTCCTATAACAGCATGCCCCAAAGTGTTTTATTCCTGTTATACAACAGCAATCTGTCAACAATTGCAGCTTTTTATTCATTAATGAATGACATATTGTGCTTTTTTTTTAATCTATTTATAGTTACATTTAATGTTGTAAAATGTGGAACTTAAAGTTACAGCTTTACCTCTGATTATTACAAAGTGCTGACACTAGAGACTCCTCCTAAGAATGTAAAAAAAAGTCTTCTTACAAAAAAAAAGGACATCATATCAGTATAACAGTTACACACTTTGTCTTATTCCTTACTTAAAACTGAAATAGCATAATTGCTGGATTAAGCTGATTTGACTGATTAAAGTGATTAAAATGATTGATGCTTGTAGAGTTCAGCTCAAATGTCACAGAGAGAGTGAATAACATAGAAAGGTCAGAAACAGAAAAATTCCTTTAACATGAAACACTTTAAAATGGGCCCCAGGACCTTCAGAGGAAACAGCTACCAAACTAGTTGCGTGTGCACACACACACACACACACACAATCTGTCACATGAGAAGTGTGTTTACTCAATAACTAGCAAGAAATGTGTCACAAGAGATGAGATATTGAGTTGTATTTCTTCTTCTCAATCTGAGGAAACAGGAATGAAGATAGCAACATCAACTTTATTTGTAAATGAACCTAACACAAATGGCAATGTCTGTGCCTCTAAGGCATCTATTTTGCAGTGCTTCGATCTTAGATGCACTCGTACCTTGAATGCGGCCATTGTGCACGCTCCATAGTGTTCACGCAGCCTTGACATGGCCGTTTGGCTCCTTCTTCAACTTCAACATTCAACATGAAGTGTGCTGGTGCTTTGCTGACTTTGCTTGCTTGCTTGCTTGCTGCTTCGTTCTGTTCTGCCAAGTTTGATTGTAACTCCATCCTGCTTGCCAAGTTGCTCTGCTGCGCTCCCTACACACTTCTAGCGAGTGTAATTGCTGTATCGAGTGGGTTGTACAGTGGCCACAAAGACAACGGTCGAATACGCTGTGTACCTGAGCTTCTGGGTGTGCTGGTTGGCCTGTTTTGCTACCTAATGTGTATTATGGTTTCTGTTCCTTTTTAACAGTGCATCATCTTCCTTAATTGTGCATCAAACACATTATGTATGTAGTTTTCTGTTCATGTGATGGTGTTATTTTGTTCTCTTATTGCTTCAACACAACACTCTTCCTCTTCCTAACACAACACACCCAACATTGTCTCTTCCTAACACAACACACACAACAATATCTCTTCCTAACACAACACACACAACAATATCTCTTCCTAACACAACACACACAACAATATCTCTTCCTAGCACAACACACACAACAATATCTCTTCCTAACACAACACACACAACGATATCTCTTCCTAACACAACACACACAACAATATCTCATCCTAACACAATGCACACAACAATATCTCTTCCTAACGCAACGCACACAACAATATCTCTTCCTAACGCAACACACACAACAACATCTCTTCCTAGCACAACACACACAACAATATCTCTTCCTAATGCAACACACACAAAAATATCTCTTCCTAACACAACACACACAACAATATCTCTTCCTAATGCAACACACACAACAATATCTCTTCCTAGCACAACACACACAACAATATCTCTTCCTAATGCAACACACACAACAATATCTCTTCCTAATGCAACACACACAATAAAATCTCTCCCTAATACGGCATACACAGACGTGGGTGTAGTATATGCATGCATGTGTGTGTATAGTTTTTGACTCGGGTTTTTGACTTTGACGCCTGGTTCTTGATTCTCGTGTTTGTTTTGCATAGTTACGCCTGTTTGCTGATCGCCTGACTGTGTGCCTGTTTTTCGTTACATGTTTGATCTTCAGTTTTGGATTTGTCTGCCTGCCTCTCGTTAAATGCTTTATACTGCAATTGCATCCGTCTCCACTTGCATTACATGACACTGTATATATACATCCATGCATACACCAGCTTGCTTGCCTAAAAGTATATGTGTGTGTGTGTGTGCGTCATTGCTCACATCTCCGTGCTGACTCCTGGCTCAATTCCAGTCTGTAGATGGACAGGCGGTTGGCTCCTCCACACAGCTTGCTCTTCTCACCCTTACACTGCATGTTACACTCGTTGTCTGACACGTTCGCCGCCTGAATCCTGTGGCCGCAGTAACACTCCGCTCCGAACTCCAGGCCAGCATACAAATAGCCCCTTAAATTGGAGGGAACAAGTTGAGACGCCAGCTGCCTACAGCTGTCGCACATTTACATACAACTACTACCACTACTACTACTAATAATAATAGTAATAAATATAGCCACAAGCAGCGATAACGGGCCCAAGCACTACGGTGCCATCGCCACCTGTTGGATGTATGAAAATAATGCATAGTGAAGCGAGTGCTGTAGAGTAACTTGTTTTGCGCTGATGTGTTAGGTTAAGCCCAGGTCTAAAGCTTTCCATGTCCAAACACACAGCTAATATTTGGGGAGATAACGCATAAAGAATATAAGAGATATATTCTGTCATCCTTATTAGCCATTAATTAAATGTAGTGAAGTAATGTGTAGTGGGCACATGCATTTAAGGGGGTGCAACAGAGCTCTGTTTATGTGCCTTTCTCCTAGTTTGTGATTTGATTCTGATTTGAATTACAATGTAACAGCTATGCAAAGATTAAGTGCAATTATAGCTATATAGTAGATGTCTTTTCAAAAAAAAAAAAAAAAGATTGCTTTTAAAAAACCCACATTAAATCCAAAATGACGTACTTCCTGTTGGGCGGAGTTAATGGAGTTTTTGAAAGTTGTCCGGCTTGATGAGAACAGTATATGTACCGAGTTTGGTGACCGTAGGTGAAACTGAGACAATCACGTGAACCCCTAGAAGGTGTATTTAAAAGTTCACCGCGTGCACTTTTCACGGAATCCAAAATGGCCGACTTCCTGTTGGGCGCAGCTAATGATGGTCAGTGCGATAGTTGCTCGGGTAGATGAGAACAGTGTGTCTACTGAGTTTGCTACATATACGTACAAGTATGTATGATATATGCACCAAGTTTATGTACCCCCCCCCCCCAAATAAAATTAATAATAATAATAATAATAATAACAATAATAACAATAATAAAGTGTGCACTTTCAGTGCTTGGGCCCTAATAATAATTTTAAAAAACAATAATAATCCTTTAGAAAACAATAGGGCCTTGTTCACTTTCATGATGATGATATCACACAAAATCTCTCCAAGCTGATTACAAATGAGGTGACTCTTTTAGTGGAATGCTGAGAGTCAACTCACTTTTTAAAAAAAAATCATTATTCTTGCAGCATAGTTTATTCAAAATGTGCTGTTCAGTTAGAGTGGATGATTGTGCAATGACTGGTTTTCAACTCTCAGTTGTGTGTTTGAGGCAGTGTGACACGGAGGATCCGCTGCACTGCTGCTTGGTGAAGATGTTCTGCATGTAGTCACGTGCATTAGCAGAAGTTTTCAAGATAAATGGAAATGAAGCACAGACACAGCAGCACAGTAACATTAATGCAGGGATGCTCAAAGCATATTCGTAATGCTTGCTTTTTTAAAAAAAAATATATATGTTTTTATAAAGTGCAGTGCAAAAGTAATAAAGTTTAAGAAAGCAAGAAAGAACAGTCACAGGTCAAAATATAGCAAAGTCTGAGTTTGAAAAAAAAAAAAAAACAAGGCAATGAGCAGTTTAGGAGCCGAAAGTGCTGACTGTTATGGGTGAGCTGAGTCAAATGATATGACTCACTAATTGAGACAGGATTTAATTCATTATAAATTCATTATTGTTTCATTTGTTCAATCATCAATTTATATACAGTATAACTATATTTGCATATAGTTTTATTACTTTTACTGCTCTCTCTCTCTCATATATATATATATATATATATATATATATATATATATATATATATATATATATATATATATATATATAAAGTGCACTTGGTCTTTTATATGATGCTAAAGAATAAGCTGCTAATATCTATAGTACAATCTAGGATACATTCTCTAAGTCTGTAATATCCCTTATTAAAATCCAAGACTAAAATATTTATGAATATATACCAAAACATTTCAAAAAGTCAGTATGACTTAGGAAAAAAAAAATCTTGTGCTTGTGCTATTTTGATGAAGTGCTGGCAGTGTGGCAGTCAGTAAGGGCAGCTATTTATTCTTTTCCTGTCTATTACCACAAACAGAGAGGCGGATGTTTTCATTGTGCTAAACTTGCTGACACGATTTTGCAAGTGTAATGGCTGCGGTACAATGCCAGCAAAACGTTGCACACATTGCGAAAATATTTCTGAGCAGACATACAGAATATAAGGTCTGAGATATCATTTTACGGCTATTTCCACCAACCTTGTGTAAGTGAATGCAAGTTTTCCTATTTGCAAATTCCGAACAAGTGAACTGCTACAATATACAATGTAGAGCTTTTAGATGCATTAGATCGAAATAGATAAATAGTAAAGAACTACAGATGTGGACAAAATTGTTGGTACCCATACAGTGCATTGAAACAATGCTTCATTCCTCCTGAAAAGTAATGAAATTAAAAGCAATTGTCTCATGTATACCTGCATGCCTTTGGTATGTCATAGAGTAAAGCAAAGAATGTGTGAAAAGAGATAAATTATTGCTTATTCTATAAAGATACTCTAAAATGGCCTGGACAGATTTGTTGGTACCCCTAGAAAAGATTATAAATATTCAGATTATAGCCATATTTCAAGCTAATTGTTTTCTTTAATTAGTATGACACATGTCTTCAATCTTGTAATCAGTCATTCAGCCTATTTAAATGGAGAAAAGTAATCACTCTGCTGTTTGGTATCATCTGTGTACCACATTCAACATGGACCAGAGAAAGCAAAGGAGACTGTTGTCTGAGGAGATCAGAAAGAAAATTATAGACAAGCATGTTAAAGGCATAGGCTATAAGACCATCTCCAAGCAGCTTGATGTTCCTCTGACTACAGTTACAAATATTATTAAGTTTAAGGTCCAGGGGACTGTAGCCAACCTAGGGTTAGGGTTGGAGGAAGAAAATCATCCCCAGATTGAACAGAAGGATAGTGCAAAAGGTAGACAAAGAGCCAAGGAAAACGTCCAAAGAGATACAAGCTGAACTCCAAGGTACATCAGTGTCTGATTGCACCATCCGTCACTTTTTGAGAGACAGTGGGCTCAATAGAAGAAGACCCAGGAGGACTCTACTGTTGAAAGAACATAAAAAAGGCAGACTGGAATTTTATTTTGACAAGCCACAATGCTTCTGGGAGAATGTCCTTTGTTTAGATGAGACAAAACTAGAGCTTTGGCAAGTCACAACAGCTCTATGTTCACAGACAAAAAAATGAAGCTTTCAAAGAAAAGAACACCACACCTACTCTGAAACATGGAGGAGGCTCGGTTATGTTTTGCGTCTACTTTGCTGCATCTGGCACGGGGTGCCTTGAATCTGTGCAGAGCACAAGGAAATCTCAAGACTATCAAAGCATTCTGGAGTGAAACATACTGCCCAGTGTCAGAAAGCTCTCAGTCTCAGGTCATGAGTCCTCCAACATGATAAAGACCCAAAACCCACAGTAAAAACATCCAAGAATGGCTAAGAACAAAACAATGGACTATTCTGAAGCGGCCTTCTATGAGCCCTGATCTGAATCCTATCGAACATCTATGGAATCTGTGGAGCTGAAACATGCAGTCTGGAGAAGGCACACTTCAAACCTGAGACAGCTGGAGCAGTTTGCTCAGGAAGAGTGGGACAAACTACGTGTTGCCAGGTGCAGAAGTCTCATTGAAAGCTACAGATACTCTAAAGGTTGTGCAACAAAATATTAGGTTAAGGGTCCCATCATTTTTGTCCATGCCGTTTTCATTAGTTTTATCATTTAAAATATTCTGTTGAATCAAAAATCAAAAGCAAAGTCTGATTTTTATTAAATATGGCATAAACAATGATGGATGCCAATTACTTTTGTCAGTTTCAAGTTGTTTCAGAGAAAATTGTGGGTTCTTCTTTTTTCATGGAAGGGTACCAACAAATTTGTCCAAGTCTGTATAAACTGACAGGATTGTACATATACTGTAAATGTGAAAAATGTAAAAAAATAAACATCAAAACATGGCAAAGGAATAGTATAGATCAACAAAAAGGTCCAGTTAATTTTTTAAGCAATTTTTAAAATTTTTAATTTAAATTTTTAACCCTTTATAAGCAACTAACATGGCTGGACATCGACAGCAGTTACATTTAACACTTAATGACTGGTTCATGGCTATACATAAGACAATTTGAACTGGTTATGTTTTGTTTCGTAGTGACGCGTCACGTTACCAATTTGGACTAGGGTCAAGGACTCTAAACAGAGGAGATACATACTTGAACTGGAGAATAAATGTCATGTCTCTATCCAATCATCTTTTAAACAGTTTTTCTTTTTTTCTTTTTTTTTTTTTTAAATAAGTCATGCTGTCAGTTCACTGATCAGACCAGAGAGGGTAAATAAAATAACAATCTGTAAAAATGCTTCCCTTTCTGACCTCTCTAACCCTGCAGCCAATGTCTAGTCTGACAAGGTGCCTTCAACTAAGTCATTTACACAAATGCATTTACATAAGCGAGGATTTGCTAAAAGGAGTCACGCTGGGTCATGCTTAGAAAACTGGAGTCACTGCAGTGCAGCCTGTTTTTTTTCATACATTTATTGTCTCTGGTACAGTGTATTTTCCAAATACTAGGTGTGTTCTGTTGAAATACTGAAATGCTTCGCTGAGTCTGCACTTTAGTTTGCACTCAGCTGCACTCAGCTTAGTGGTCTGTACTTAGTGGTCTGGACCACCACCCCTCAACTGACGCCAGTGTACAGTTGTAGGCGTTTTCACACTTGGTTTGAATAGTCATTTGAAGAAATCTATGTGTATGTGCGTGTGTGTGTGTGTGTGTGTGCTTGTCTGTGTAAATAAAGTATATGTGTAAATTAGTTACTTCAAATCCTGTAATTGCTATCAGATACCTTGGAAAAGTCAGATGACCTTATGCCGAATATTTGGTGTAATCCGACGTGTGCGTTCGGCCACGGGTGCATGCTTGCAAAAGGAAAAGTGTGCGTGTGTGATTTAATATCAGATGTAGAACATCATTTGTATTACGGCTCATCCTTTAAAAAATATATGTCTAACACCAAAAATTAGTTTACAAACAGAAATGTAACACAGAAACTCAGGACAAAGCTCTCTTAGTGGCGATATGAAGTTTCTGCAGCTTACTCTTTCTTTCTTTCTTTCTTTCTCTCTCTCTCTCTTATTAGTCGCCCCTGATTGACTGTTCCAAATTGTCCAAAAAGAATGGGTGTGTAAGTGTGTGTGCGATTGTGCCCTGTGATGGCTTCACAAACCCCGCCTCGTGCCCCGAGTCTCCTGGGATAGGCTCCAGGCTCCCCCGCGACCCTATGTAGTATAAAACGGTACAGAAAATGGATGGATGGATTGATGGATGGATGGATAGTTTCCCCCTAAGCAACATTTAGCCAAGTGGTGCTCTTTCACACATGCCTTTTGTGCAAACTATTGTGTTAAATGAAACCGCTGAGAACAGAAAGTGGAACAGAAATAAAGAAAGACAAAACATCTAGTTCCAGTTTGTCTAATAGCTAATACTTGAAACCATATGATAAATCAATGACCTAATACTGAACATTTAGTTCTGATGTGGAGATTTGACTGTGATGGAAATGTGCATTCACTGCATGTGTGTTTATGCATAAATCTACAATATCTAGAAACATGTCCAGCCTTTAATATATAAATATGAGTCATATACACTTCACTTTGTCAGTTCTTATCCAAAATTAATCAATAACATGTGACTAAAAATAATCTCAGTGCTTTTTCACATATAGAGAACTCTAGCTAGGACTTATTAACCATACATTAAGTGAACAAGCATGAAACAAAAGCTCAAAATGCATTAAATGTGTGTGTGTTTTGTGGAAGTTGAAGAGTTGAAATGTCAAAACCTTTCAGCACAGTTGTCCTGACAGCGGAAGACAGTCATCTTTTTGTAGTCGAAGAAGGAGATGCCTCTGAGTGCCCTCTTGTGAGTGTTGTCTACATAGCAGCCGATGTACTTTGCTTGAGAATGAAAACAAAAGCAAGAGAGAGAGAGAAATAAGAAAAATAAAGGGGATGCAGAGATGAAAAGGGAATAATTAGAGATAAATATGAGGGATAAAATATGATTTGCAACCTTGATGTCACCTCTTAAGTTATAAAACCCATCTAGGCATGCTGCTATAGGAAAGTGGATTATTTTCCTATATGAGCACATTCCGAAATGTTTTATTCCTAGACCCTGGAGACTCCTTCCATAATTCTTAATCAAACATCTCCTTACATAAAACAATTATACACGCTTTTTAAATTAATTTATATGGAGCATTTGCATGTGTTATTTGTTACTATAGAAACGATAACTTATTAGAACAAGCACATTAATATAAATATAAAATGTTAAGCGATTATATCTACATGCTCATCTTCATCTTCATCATCAGCACAATAAGTGATCCGTTTACAGCTACAGCTATAAAGGTCTAAATATCTACAGCCAGGCATACAGCTTAAAAAAAAAATAATTCAATCTCAATAGACATTTACTCCCACCCTTTTATACAATCATCCATCTGTGCCATCTCCATTAGACTTTAATGCCTTTTCTAATAGCTGTCTAAGAAGAGAGCTGGATTTTATTATACAAGCACTAACCCATAAGCAGTTTGATAATTACAATTGCCTAAAAACCCGAGAGTGGCCCAGGATCCCATGCTGCAAGATAATCACATTGCCAAGATAGGTAATCTGCTTTATATACAGTTTTGTTCGGATTTGACCCGCCAAGTGTCTGCTGTGAATGAAAACTTCGAATAGAGAGAAATAAGAGGTGGCCCTTAACAAGTGAACAAGGTTAAAATCGAAAACACTAGCAACCCAAGACCCAGGATGAATGAAACACCAGGATATGATTGCAGTAAGAAGCGCATTCAAGACCTTCCACGAAGGCTGCTTTCATAGACGTTTTTTTTTTTTTTCTCAAGTGCCAGCACATGTTTTACATCGAATTCTACAGGAAGCAAGACAAGTGGAATGTGGCTGTTTTTAAAAAGGGCTGCAGCCTTCTTTTTCTTTTTTCACAGCAGAGCTTCCAACGTTGAAAAAAAATCTTTTCATAAAAGCACAGAGTGACAAAGTTGTTGTCGCTGTTGTTGTTGTCGTTAATTTCCAAACCAATCAATTTGCACATTTGTGCGAGCAAGGGAGAAAAACAATCATGGAGGAAACAGAGTGTCAGTGAAAAATTTGCCTTGTTCGTGAGTGATGCTGAATGTAAAATAGTTTATTGCCAATATTGCAACATGTCTATTATTGCGATAATAACCAGGAAGCAACGTGACGTCCCGCTTCACAACTGTGGCTGCCCACTGTCAAGTCACACAAGCAACTCAACTTTCTCTCAATTTTCTGCCTCCAAAGCTACAACAAAAGCAAACAACCTACTCGTCACCAGAGTTACACCTATCATTATTTCTGATAATAATAAATCGAATCTTGATAGCAAGCTAGGCCAGAAACAATGAGACTATAAGGAACTAAAAGGAATTGCTCATGGAAAGTGATGCTTTCATTGCTCTCCTCCCCTTCTCCAATTACAATACACCCCCCCCGCCCCCACCCCGACTATGACTTAGGGCTGTGACTGTATTGAAATGCAGTGATTGTATTTCAGTGTCGCACATCTGCAACGCAGTGATGAAAGTAAACTACAGTGCATGACGGAATTTCATTCACTTCTGACAGGAAGTCAGCATTTCATTCATAAAAGTGCAATACTCTGCTGATTGCTTTTCACTGAATAGATCAAGAGATGTAAGAGCAACGCAGCGAAGGTTTCGCTTTTCAGTGTCACACATTGTCGTCATGTCACAAGTGAAAAGCAATACCATCTGTAATAAATACCCAGCAGTGAGAGCCTGGCAGTGCTGTTTCTCATGTTACATTGATCAAAAGGCCATGAGTTCAAATCCCAGCACTGCCAAACTGTCATTGCTGAGTCTCCACTCCATGGGTGCCATATCTTTCTAACAAGCAGAAATATTTGAAGAAATTCATCTCATTGTATCAAACTTGCATAGGTATGTAAGGAATAAAACATGATGGGACATGTTGTTACGGGAAAATAATCAACACCATGCGACTAACAGAATTCAACAGCATGTAGCAATAAAGGCTGTATATCTCTGTGGTTTAGACAGCTTAGCAAATGATTCATTTTAATAATGCCATGCTGAGTAATTTAGGAGTCAACTTCTCATAAATCTTTATTTGAATTTAACAACTCAATAAATGTACACCGATCAGCCATAACATTAAAACTACCTGCCTAATGTTGTATAGGGCCCCGTTGTGCCACCAAAACAGCTCTGACCCGTTGAGACATGGACTCTACAAGAGTCTTAACATGTACTGTGGTATCCGGGACCAAGACGTTAGCAGCAGATCCTTTAAGTCCTGTAAGTTACGAGGGGGGCCTCCATTGATTGGATTGGACTTGTTTGCCCAGCACATCCCACAGATGCTTGATCAGATTGAGATCTGGGGAATTTGGAGGTCAAGTCAACACCTTGAACTCTTTGTCATGCTCAAACCATTCTTGAACAATTTTTGCAGTGTGGCAGGGCGCATTATCCTGCTGAAAGAGGCCACTGCCATTAGGGAATACCGTTGCCATGAAGGGGTGTACCTGGTCTATAACAATGTGTAGGTACATGGTACAAGACCTGCCGTTTTGGAGATGCTCTTACCCAGTCATCTAGCTATCACAATTTGGCTCAGATTATTATGCTTGCCCATTTTTCCTGCTTCCAACACATCAGCTTCGAGAACTGACTGTCCACTTGCTGCCTAAAATATCCCACCCATTCACAGGTGCCACTGTCATGAGATAATCAGTGTTATTCACTTCACCTGTCAGTGGTTTTAATGTTATGGCTGATCGGTGTATATTGTAGATGAACCAAGATAACCAAGTCCCAACGTCCCAGTCATGAGTAGACAAAGCAGGAATGTTCCAGAAAGCACTGGAAGGTATAGTGACATTGTCAGATTGTCTCGAATAATACACCTCTAACATTTGATATCCCCGATATAAGCCAGACCTTAGCTATGATGCAAGAGGTTGTGAGTTTGACTCCATCTTCCTGTGAGCATGCTGATGATTCTTGGCTTAAGTAACACATATCAAATCAAATGTCACATTTGTGCCTGACAACTGGTGAACAGTTCTTGGAAAGGAGACTTAGGCTTAGATCGCCAGGAGAGAAAGGTAAAATATGGGAAGGCAGCGGTGCAAAATGGTTGAAAGGGATATCAGAATAAGCCGTCATGTCAAATGAGGCTCCATGTGACTCTGGCTGTGTTCTGAGCTGCAGCATCAGGTTCGAAGAAATGCAAACCTTACGTACTAACACCGACAATCTGGGTAGGTAATCCATCTGTGTCCATCATGAATGCTTTTTTTCTACTTTTTTAAATTTTATATTTCACTTCTCAGCTAACCCCATTTTGGTCTTGTGATGTTTTGCACAGATGGAACATGAAAACTCTTTCTCTTCCTTTGGTAGAGCAGCGGTGTTCCAGTGGCCCAGTTTTATTAGTTTTACTATAGAACCTGCAGAGCGACATGCTGCACTTTCAGCCCTCAGCTGTCTGTCTATATAGTGTAAGTAAGGAATAACACAAGACATACCGTGCTGTTATAGAAAAATAATCCAAGCTGTGTGATACAGTGTGCTCTGATACCACGGTTTGAAGTGCTTTATTCTGCTTACACTACGGTGATTTGCCAACAATTACAAGTGGAAATTTATTAAAGAACGAATGTCACATCCATCCAATACAATTCCCCACGACTCCACCAGAGAGCACCCTGCACTGCGTTCTAAGAACGCGTCCTCAGTTATCAACATAACAGTCACTTCCTGCTCAAGCACTATATAAAGCACATGCTCATGATTGTTACCGCTTGTGTACATTCTCAGCCATTGTTTACTCTCCACCTGTTCTGTGCATGACCGTTCCTTGCCTTTTTGCTTGCCTGCCTTTGGATTACTCTTTGGATTCTGAAACTGTTGAAATCTTTGTGTTTCCCCCTACCTGGCTTTCTAATTATTCTCTAGATCTATCCATTAGCTCTAACATCATTGTGATCTTGGCCTGTTTATTGTTATTGAAATTTGGGTTCTGCATTATCTTGTTATTGAATGGACTCTTTCAATACCTCTACACTGACATATCATGCTTTTTAACTGTTTATAGTTATGTTAATGTTGTGGAACGTCCATGAGACAAGTTGGTTCTTGTTATCGCTTATGTTGTAGTAGCTATAAACAGTCATTTCTTAACCAGCCTCTCCTTTTCCTCTTTCTTGCAGTTAATGCGGTTAGAAAAAAAAAAAAATGCAGTAATGTGACTAAGAAGCCGGAAAGTGCAAACACATCTGTCCTGAAGACTCTCTCTCCAGTGACAGGAAACTTACTGACCTTTACAAAGCATTAATGTTAAATAAACCTTTCCTAACAGGAAATTTCACCATATCAAAGATTCTGCATTTTTCTTTGTAAAACGACAACAGCGTTTTTGAAATCCGTTTGCTGTTAGCTTTAGGTTACATAGTGTGTCCATCATACAAGTCCCTATGTACTTATTAAACTTATTAAAACAAGTGCTTCAATATAAAACTGTCATTTATGTTACAGCCAGAACTACTGTCTGAGCTGCTGTTGTAGAAAGTCAATGCACACCTTCTGATTCAAGAATTCATCTGTGTTGTGGTATAATATAGTAATAAATAACATAATAAAAGCTAGAATTGTGAATTCCATAAGGAATAAAATGCTTGGGGGCATGTCATTATAAGGAAATAAGAAAAGACGTTTATTTAGCATTTATGGAAGGAGTCTCCAGTGTCAGTGCTCTCTAACAGTCAATAAGATTTCCGCCACGGCACAAGTCTTCATTCAGGACAAAGGGCTTTGAGCTTTCATGTCAAGAGGCATTTTTTGTCTTATTAACCTCAAGAGAGAGAAAGAGAGAGGCTGGTGAGGGAACGACTGTATATACCTTAACTATAACATAGGAACTTGTGTAATGGTATCATTTCTGGTTTTCTTCGGAAAGTCAGAATTTTGGAGCTTACCGTATGAATGTGAAAAAGAATAGCAAAGAATTATATCTGAATGGAAATTCCCACATTATGCCCACACTGCATAACATTAAAATGAATCTCACATTCTGAATTTTAGCCGGAAGTTCCAAGAATATGCAAGAATTTTATCATGCATTTCATGAAAAAAAAAAAAAATACTGGTCTATGATCAGTTCCTGCCATGTCCTGCAAGTTTACTCAGTAGGAAATGAGCCATAAAACAGCCGTTCACAGATGTGCATTAATGAAGTGAATTATCGAAGTTGTGACAAGGACCACAAGGAGGCAGAGTGGAGGAAGTGAACTCTGAGCCAATTATATTAGATATATTTTTAAAAATGTAGCCATAGGAAGACTCTGTAGGGAGAAGGGCATGATGAGGATTAATGAGCTCACAGTCTGTAATTTAAGCATGTGTATTATTCAAACTCATGCATAATGCATAAGGAGCATTAAGATCCAACATCCAACATTTTTATCTACTCTGAATATGAGGCTGTATGGGCTTTCTTGTGCTTGCTGATAAATTTGAGATTTCTGTGAGAACATGAGGCAGTTTTTAATCGTGATTTGTTCAATGTTACACCATTTCGATAAACAGAAGAATAAGGAAACCTGAGCCCAGACTACAGTTTTGATTTTATATTTTTTTAAGCAGAGCTTGGAAAGTACTAGCTGTAAGCAATGAATCAACTCTAATCTTAAAGCTGATGGTACAGCTATCTAGTTTTTTATCAAAGGTTAATTGTAGATGACATCTCACATATGGCTGGGGAGAGCCAGTGGCACAAGACTAAAGGTTTACCATCCAGAGCCATCTGTTCTTAATGCTTAAACCTTATTGAGGATCATCTTAATGAGAAGAGATGGGCACAACTCCCTGTTTTTTTTTTTTTTTTTTTGGCTTCTATCTGAGGTTCTGCAACTGTTGCACTCATGGATTTAGGAGCCAGTCTGGCTTAATTAGAAAATGAATTTTGATGGCAGCGCTCCAAGGAGTGCATAAAGATCCTCTAACAGAACAAGAAGGAAAGTAAAACAGCAACAAAAAAAAAAAGTGCTGCCTTGACAAAGCCAAAATCGAATTAAGTAGAGAATATTAAAAGCGCTAGCTAAATTGGGAACTGGATCTGACCCTCGCTGTACAGAGCAGTATATATATATATATATATATATATATATATATATATATATATATATATATATATATATATATATATATGCTGTAAGAATGACTATAACTGTTAAAATGTAAGTGACAACAGGAACGTGTTTTTCATTACATTTAACTCTAAACAGATAAAAATATGATGTTCTTTATAAATAAAATATGTTAGTGCTGGCAAATTGCTGTGGTATAAGAGGAATCAAACACTGGAAAATACAGTAATCATCACTGGGATGGTAACAGTAATTCCACTGCATCACACCACACCCTGTCATAAATTATTTTACTGTAACTGCACACTCCCAAGTTTTTTTTTTATTCCTTATATAACAGGAGACGAGCAGGAGAGGACACACAACAAAAAACAGTCTCCTCCACCAAGTGCATCATTCTGTTAATCTTGTTAATATCAACACACCACACCACACACACACACACACACACACACACACACTATGGTTGCCATGGTAATCTCCATGCACTGTAGCCTATAATTCATTTCTTGCTGCACAACTTAAATGAGGATCTTGGTTCAGTTGCAGTACTAATGTAAAACACATAATAGGCATAGGCTTTAATTATTGAGTTGAGGTATAATATGTATTTATTTGGGAAGTGGTAGCTCAGTGGTTAAGATGTTGGGCTTCTGATTGGAAGGTTAGGAGTTCAAATCCCACTACTACCAAGCTGCCACTGCTGGGCCCTTGAGCAAGGCCCTTAACCCTCAACTGCTCAGTTATATAAATGAGATAATTCTAAGTCGCTCTGGATAAGGGCGTCTGCCAAATGCTGTAAATGTAAATATATTTAAAAATACCTAATATTAGGAATTAATGCACACCTGCCAAATAAGAAAAGAGCCTTTTTTGTGGCCATTTTAAAAATAGTCTCCAGGTCTTTCAGGAAAGAGGACATGGTTACTGTACCACACAGTTTCCAGGAAAAGAGAAATTACAAGTTTTCACAATAGTAGCTCAAAACAGCTCAAAATGGAGGTCTTCAGTGCTCCCACTAAAAACAGCAATACTTGATAGGAAGATGAAGAGACATTACCTAATCAGTATAATTAGCTAATCAGCTGTTTGCACAAGAGCTACAAAAAAAAACAACACAGCTAGGTCTGGCAGAGGACACAGGGACACTAAACAGGTATGACCTCTAGTTTCATCCTGAAGATAACGTAGGTCAATTGTCATTTTATTTCATAACACGCTAATTTAATCACTTGGCCTATGAGACTACATTAGCTACAACTATCACAATCATATTAGAATAAATTCTATTAAGAAGACTCTGGGACAGAGCCAGATGAGTTTTTTTTTCTTAACTCTACAAATAGACCCAGCTGTGCTATCTGTCTACACTACATGCACTATGTAATCCAATCATAAGCTCCAAGATAACTTAATAAAAGTGTAGAGAGACTTCTGATCTCTAATTTCATTAATTAACTCAATGAAAACACCAGCAGAATAAATCAATGGCAACACTACAGTTTAATAATAGCCAAGATTAGCTAAGATTACACTTTGGGACATCAAGGTGTAGTCAAATTGTTAATGTTATTCATTTGGTGCTTCAATGTATATAGTTCCAGTAAAAAAAAAAAAAAAAAAAAGAGAGAGACTCAGGAACACTTTGAAATGACCATTTTAAAGAGCTCAAATCCTTGCAATCTGAAAAGAAATAACGCTGAAACAGGCACAAGTAAAAAAAAAAAAAAACAATGTCCATGAAACAGATGGACACAATCGGGAAACAAACCCTGACACGAAGGTGGAATCCATCACAGGTATGACAATATACTGTACACTATATGGCCAAAAGTATGTGGACGCCTGTACATCACACCCATATGTGGTTCTTCCCCAGTTTGGTGCCACAAAGTTGGAAGCACACAATTGCATAGAATGTCTTTGTATGCTGTAGCATTACAATTTCCCTTCACTGGAACCAAGAGGCCCAAACCTTTTCCAACATGACAGTACCCCTGTGCACAATGTAAGCTCCATGAAGACATGGATTACCAAGGCTGGAGTGTGTCCTGCACAGAGCCCTGACCTAAACCCCACTGAACACCTTTGGGATGAACTGGAACGTTGACCGCACCCCAGACCTCAACATCACTACCTGACCTCACTAATGCTCTAGTTCTAACACAAACACAAACAACCACACTCCAAAGTCTGGTGGAAAGCCTTCCCAGAAGAGTGGAGGTTATAATAACCTTATTATAACAGCAAAGGGACTAAATCTGGATCATCTGAGATGATCAACAACCACATATGGGTGTGAAGATCCAGTGTCCACATACTTTTGGCCATATTGCTGTAGCATTAACATTACCTTCACTGGAACTATGGGGCCTAAACCCTGGAAAACAGCCCCAGAACATTATCCCTCCTCTGCTAAACTTTATTGGTGGCACTATGCATTCCGGTAGGTAGCATTCTCCAGGCACCCTCCAAACCCAGGAGGGTTTCATCCATCGGACTGCCAGATTGTGAAGCATGATTCATCACTCCAGAGAACACATTTCCACTGCTCCAGAGTCCAGTGGCGGTGCTTTACACAAATTTACGCTTTACACAACTCCACGCTTGGCATTGCACATAGTGATCTTAGGCTTGTGCGCAGTGATGTTAGGCTTGGCCATGGAAACAAATTTCAGGAAGCATAGCTCTTGTGCTGATGTTGCTTCCAGAGGTAGTTTGGAACTCTGTAGTGAGTGATGCAACAGAGAATAGGCGATTTTTTTGTGTGCTCGGTGGCACTACTCTGTGAGTTTGTGTGGTCTACTGCTTCATGGCTGAGGTGTTGCTGCTCTTAGACACTTCCATTTCACAATAATTTCATTTACAGTTGACCAAGGCAGATGTCGCAGGCCAGAAATTTCACAAACTGACTTGTAGCAAAGGTAGCATTCTAGAAAATTGCCAAGTTGAAAGGTACTTCAGTACGACCCATTCTACTGCCAGTGTTTGTCTATGCAGATTGCATGGCTATGTCCTACATTTTATGCACCTGTTAGCAATGCGCGTGGTTGAAACAACTTAGCTAAGGTGGTGTGTCCACATACTTTTGGCCATATAGTGTATAGTATATCTACATAGAAAAAATAAACACATTTTCTTAAATAAAGATCCTTATTTATAGTACATAGAAATTATACATTAAAAAACTTTTCTTGAGTCCTTACATTGTAATATAGGAAAACATGGGACGATCAGCTGTCATGCCAGAAAACTTTCACTCCATTCTACACCTAGTTAGCGACATGACAACATTCCAAACCTATAAAGCCATGAATCTTCTCTTTGTTATCTTTGCCTATCTATATAGTGTCCAGCATGAGGCTATGCCACTGCCAACCTCGTTCTGGCAATTAAGCTTGTTACAGAGAGGCTGGCACAAACACTGCTCCTTCCATTAAACACAGTGAAAGAGAGCCATGTTCAGTTTTCTCCCCAGACACTGAGAATGAGAGAGAGGAGTGAGCAGCAATTACCAAGTCTGTGCTGGGTCATTACTGCGTAAAAGCAATTGACGAAAGATATGCGACCTTGCTGTTCACACAGTTACTGAGCTCATTAACCTTTTTCTTAAAACTATTCCAACCTCAAATTACACTAGTTAATCACACTTCATTTTAGAGTTTATATCTGTAAGAAATAAAACATGATATGGTGTGCTGTTATAGGAAAATAACGAACAAAAGGGTCGTGCGACGCATCCTGATGCAAATCGTTATTGTTACCATCCCGAAGTTGATTATTTTATAATAATTAGAATGACTTATAACAAAGCAATCTGCCGAATGTTTACACATTTTTTCTAATGTGTTAAAGAACAATATGTCAGTATATGGCACTGTAAAATATTCAAATGTGTGCCTTTTTGCATTATATATATATATATATATATATTGCATGTATACGCAGATGTTGCCAGTAGTGCACTGAGAAACATGATATCAGCTTGAATTCCAGCTTAAATGAGTTAAATATATAGAAATAGGCTTAATAATCTTATATTTGTTTAAAACAATCTAGAAATTGCACCTCAATCATACAAAAAAAACAGTGTTATCTGTAAAATGTAAAATCTTTGTTCTTTCTTGCTTTTCCTACATACACACTCACAGATTTTATCTTTTGGTTGGGGTTTTACACAAAGGCAAGTCATAGGTTAGCAATGTATGACAGGGCTCTGACCTTATTTATTTCATTCTTTAAATGTCAAAGCTGACTCGTACAATACGCTGAGATATTTAAATGATAAGGTTCTGAGTCACTGTTGTCAGTGTTAGACCAAACTATTTTACACCTTCAAATTACAGAAGTGTAAACACAGAAGTGTAAGTTCAAAAGTATTATTGAACTTATTGAGGGTCAAATATGGTCCAATATCTTAAAAATCACAGAATGTTCTGTACAGGGCAAAAAGAATGAAATAATTCCAAGTACGAGTTTCTCAGCCTTAAACTTGATGACTTGGCTCAATTTTCCTGAATTGTTTTTTTTTTTTTTTTCTTAAATTCAGAGATTATTTCAGGTTATATTGATGTAACTGTAACAAAGTGAAGTTAAAAGCATTAAAATGGTATTTTGAAACAGGAAGCAAAAAATGCAATTTTAGTTTTTTACCCCTGAATCTCTGATTTATATTTACAGCTGTACACACACACCTGACATCAAATGGATCCCCAATTATGGGAAAGGACTTTGGGTGCTCATTCCCAAAAAATATTAAGACATACTGTGTATTTTAAAACTGATGTTACAATTGTATTGATATTAAATCTAAATAGATTATAGATCAATAGAACACCATTGGGTCAATGGTATAATCATTGTAAAGTCATAAACAGAACAAGTGATATGGATGTATTGATGTATTGGTAATAAAATGTATTGATGTATTGGTGTACTACTCATAAGATGGACTGACTCTACCTCTGCCTTCCTCAGGTTCTTTGCTGTTTCTTGCTTTCGTCCAGGTGAGCCCGAACCTTCGAGTTGTTCGCGTGTCCTTAAATGCCCTCCTCACGATGCCCAAGCCCTCAGCGGTTGTAGCCATGGCCCCCTCAACTGATGCTAGTGGGCCATGTCCACCCCCAGAGCCCGAATCTCCCGAGAAGCCAGAGTGGAGGAAGACGAGACTGCCGGCTGTGAGGTAGAGGAGGATGAAGGAGAAGAAGCGCACAGGCTTGCGGCGGAAATAGCGCTGGATCTTCAGCAAGGGCCGTGCCATGGCCTCTGGGCTGACGAACAGACATGAAAAAGTTCTACGAGCCGTTCTTTCTCTAAAAATAGCCTCTTGAAAGGTTTCTTCCACAGCTCCAAGAACTGATGCTGCTCCGAGAGGACATTGAAGGCTTTAAACTGGCGATGTGCTACAGAACAAAAAGTCAACTCCAGTACTTTTTCTCTGTCATTGTGTGGGTGTGTGTGGACGCCATGTTGTGAAAGACGAGACGAAAGGCGATAGCACTTTCCCTGACGCTATCTTTCTCTCGAGGTCTCTTTCCCACCGAGCCAGCTGTCAATCAAGCAGAGTCAGACTAAAAAGAGAAAAAAAAAACAGACAGAAGAAGAAAAAAGAGAGTAAGTAAGCACAGTCAAGTGCTCTGGAGTGCATTTGTTCAGTCACTTTGCCAAAGGCAGTTAATTCGGATTCCTTTTCACAGAGAGATATCTGATTTTCTCTTGTAATCTAAAGGGTGAAAGAAAAGCCCAGATTTCTTTCAAGTCTTCTTTCAGACTTTTAAGGCAATGTGAAACTTTAAGCAAATGACCACATTTTTCAGACACAAATCTAGAACAATCCAGATGACTGTTGTGTCCCAGATGACTACATTAACAAGCTGTATGTAATGCTTTTCTGGTGAAATCTCTGAATACTCCAAGGCTGCACTGTTCATGCAAATGTGGTACTGAGAGCAGACGTTCTACATGATCAACTGGAGCTGTAACTCAAAATATGCAATGGTAAGAGAAATCTGTTCTTCTTATTTTTGTTTCATTAAGTGATATCATTGGAAATTTGAAAATGGTCACAATCCAGTTAGTCAGTTACATTTTTTTTTTGCAGTAGCAATGTATTTTATTACAGATATCCTCTTCAAAGATTTTGAGAAATCTTTATATGAAAGCAAACTTCTTCTGATAACCCTGTTCATTAACTTCACCTTTTTTTTTTTTTCAGAATTATTGTATTGTTTTATTCAGGTGTTGATTATTATTTCATAGAGACACCTTCACGAGTTACGTGTGTATACACTCTTAGAACTAAAGGTGCCAAAGTATACTTTTCTTCGTCCTGTCCCTTAAATTGTTTGGAAAGGTTTCCAGGTTAAATATACATACTGAAGGTACAAAACATGTTCTCTTGAAGGTCTCACCCCAGTGACAAGGAAAAGTACAGTTTGCTACCTTAATTTCTGAGAGTGTAGTGAGGATTTAATGCTAAAATTGTGTACTGTATTTGGACCTCAAGACAGAAGTGTAACTATTCAGACAGCTGCAAGTGCAGGAATGTTCAGAGGCGTGTCTCAGTTACACAAGATTCTGACCTCAGACTCATAATTTTTTTTTTTTGCATGATATTAGCTTGAGTAATACTAAGTCTGTGTTTTACAACACAGAAAAATGTATACTTCTTGTTTGCTATATCAGTCCACATTTTCTATCCCAATTTTTATTTTTTTTTGCGTAAAAGCAAGAGCCTGTGTTTAAACGTGGTGGCTTGACATGCTATTGAAAAAAAACACCATCTTGCTTCAACTCAAGAGAAATCAGGCAACTTCGGAGGTGTGAACTCCACGCAGGTGAATTGCATACTCTCAATGGGGAGCGCAGAAAATCAGCTTAAGCAAGTGCGTAACTCAACCCTCAACTGAATATGAGGATTTCCTTGTGTATTTATGGATACAACTTAATAACAACTAATCTTAATATTGGCTCAATTATATACAGTGCCTCTGTGTGTTATGCATTATTACTCCTAAACTTTTTTCATTTATACTATTGAAAAATGAGTCGTTTCTTATCATTTGACAAAATCTTTAATATATCTTTGATGATATAACAAAAAAAAAGCTTTTGGACGATCAGATTTGGAACCCTAGTGCACTCGGTTCTCTTTATTTTTTTAAATCACCACCACATGGGTCAAAAATCGTAATTGAAATTGGTCTTGTCCAGTGTTTTCTGGCTGGTTTTCAGACAAGATAAGCCATCTTGGTCTGGAAAAAAAGAGAGAGAGAGTGAGTGAGAATAGAAAAAGAAAGTGGCTTAACCCTAAGGGAGGTGGACTCACTCTGTTTCACTTAATCACACAGTACTCTTTTGTTAATTAAAAGATCTCATCAGCATCATATACTGTGTAAAGAGATCTCTGTAGATGGTTCATTTCCTCAGCTTTCGGTTAAACACGATCCATCCATTTTGGATTAGCCTAAAGTATGTTCACTGTAGTATGTTTACTCAGAGACCAGAGAATTGTTTAAACTAAAAAAAATGTCCTCTCATTAAAACCTTTTGTTTAGTGGACTCAGTAGTTATTTGTGAAATGTACTATATAGCAAACTGCACTAAAGGCCCTTAAACAACCAGCTTTTTTTTTTCAAGTCTTTGAACAATGAACACACTTGAGTTGATGCAGTTATATTTCACTCACTTAGACTTCTCTATCTTATGTTTCTTTTGTTGTCTGTATTTTTTTTTTTCAATATGGATGGATCATTTGGAGAGGAGATGGAGACGATGTTTTATCCTTCGTTCTCTCCTTCTCGCAAAGGCTGCAGTGTGTGTGGAGGTTGTAAACACACACACACACACACACACACACAGAGTGGCTCATAGAGAGTGTGTTTAAACTACTTAATCGGACTCCACTGCTACAAGGACAGAAGAATTTTCCATAACCAAAACCTCTCTATTCTCTCTCTCTCTCTCTCTCTCTCTCTATACCCGTCCCCCCCACCTCCCCCGTCTGTTCTCTCTCTCTTTTTAAGCGTCTGAGGCCATGATTTACTGACATCCCAAACAAAAAGGTGCTAATTTGTGTATATTTGTGTGTATAAATGAGTGCAGGTGATTTACAAAGAAAGAATTGTGTAGCAATAATTTTTTGTGTGTCAAATTTTGTCTCAAGAAAAACTAAAACTTGCCACACAATTGCACAATTATGTGCCAAGTATAACGTGAGGTGCACTGAAAAATTGTTTAAAATAAGACATGAAGATAAAATAAGAGTGTAGACATGAGTGTGTGTTCTGTTCCAAGTTAAATTAATGTATGTAAAGAAAATCTTTTTCATCAGAGGCATCAGAGGTGAATGAAGCCAACTTTTCGATGTCATAATTTTGAGAAATTTCTCATTATTTTGAGATGCTGAGATCAAAAATTTTTGAAGCTTCTATAAAATGGTCCACGAATGACAGAAACAGGCTTATATGCAAATGTAATACTTGCCAGTTGTGTTTATCTTGTATTCATTTGCAGGAAATATTTCAGAAATCTTTCAGGCTGCAGTAAATCACAGTCCTGGTGCTAAATGAATCTATTTGCATCGGCACCCTTTATGTAGAAAGATCCCAAATTTGCATATTATTTAAAGTAAATGCACAAAATAGATAACACATGCTAGTCTGCATTTTCACAATCTTCTATGGACACGCAAACCTTTGGAAAATTGTGTGTGTGTTGTGTGTGTGTTGTGTGTGTGTGTGTGTGTGTGTGTGTGTTAATGCCAACTTAAAGACAAAGTAAAACAGTTTTACAAACAGAAACATTAATACCATTAATACTAAAACACACATTAATTAATGAATTAATTTTCCCTCATGTTTGGATTCATGACTATTTAAGTTCTAGACTTTGTTTGGTGAAACAAGTAGAAACTATTTTTCTTTGAAAAAACTATATTTCCTGTTTTAGTGTGTGCCAAGAAAATACAAATAAAATAAAAAGCTTTTTTTAATTTTTTGGAATTGTGTAAACAGGCTGTTCTGGGTGGCGAATGCTCTTATTCGTCATTTGAACTTTTTCCTTCAGGTACAAATACAAGCATCACTGCGCACAACACACACAGGCAGATTTAGATTCAGAGTTGAGGAAAATAAACTGAAAAAAAAAAAAGAAAAAAAAAAAAAACACAATGTGTGCCCTATTATATATTCAGCACAGCTGGGTTCTTTCCTAGCAGGATTAGGAGGACTAAAAACACTGTGTATTTTTCCGTCTCAAGCCTCGATGATGCATCTGTGGTAGTTAGTCTCATTACAGGTGGTACAGTAATCATGAACACCCCGGTGAGCACAAGCATCAGGACACGTTTTTCTAAATAAACACTGCTAGCACTGGTAAAGATAACACCCAGATGATGTGCACACAAGACAAAAAAATATAAAATTATGATTACTTTGAATGCAGGCATGTGCTTATATAATTTTTTGTACATAATTGACTTACCCTAATTGACTATTCTATTTTATGATATTATCACAGTATTGAATTTAATATAATTACTACATGTTACATCGTGAATTCCAGCATCGATTTGTCTGCTCAGGGAACATGCTTCAATGAATAACACTCCTATTTTCCATTTAAATCACCCTTGCAGAGGTGTGAATGTTGCTAACAATGAAATCCTAGCAGGCAGTCAGAGGAAACAGAATTCTACTACAAAAACCTGAGCGAATATCAGTGGACAGGCTGCACTCGGCAGAAATACCAAGTATAGAAGCTTACTTTATACAATTCTTGTGAAATTAACATTCCAGTCTACAGTCCAGGCAATGTCAGATGTTGCAAATAATAAAGCATATGAGTATATAATGTAATAAGTATGAAGATTTCAACCTGAAAAAAAGATCTTTATTTTACTTTTATTACTGACAGGAAGGAAAATAAACAAATCAAACAACATGGCTGCCCACATTTACACAACGTACACATTTGAATTAAGTAAATTCAATGAACTTTTTTCCCCAGTGTGGATAAAGTCGGCGCAAAGCAAAAGTAACTGCACGTCTTTCACTTCAAGTATCTTTTCCTCTTCAGTGAACTGGCTTTTTTTTCCTGCCAGGTAAATTTTATTCATGTTTGTTCTGACTGCTGCTTTAGCTGAAAATACAGAAAAGCCCATTTCTACCGCCGTAGCAAGCGGTTAAAAGTAGTAAATGCTGCGGCGTAATGAACATCTTCATTAATCAGTGTTTGTTACATCCATGAATAAAAATACATAAGTCCATAACCAACAATATTAAATCATTTCAATATTTACTCCTGCAGACCTGAGTTCATCATGCTAATGTATGTAAATTAATTTTTAGTAAACATTATTTAATACAGGTTTAAATTAATTTTGTAACTGTCTTATCATCACATCGGATTTTTTTTTTAAATTCTGACGTTTATGTTTTTGTGAATAATTTACTAATGTGAGTTAAGGGAATGTAATGTCACCCCAAAAAGGAACATTAGCAGGAAATGCATTTGTGATGCATTCCTGACTGCTAACACACTGTCGAGATGACGTTGGTTTATTCATGTTCGTCCACTAGCTTTTCAGTTACATACTGCCTGTCAGATTACATCAACAATACAAAAAGAATTTAACAAAACAAACATCTACAGACACAAATATGACTATATACGTTTGCTAGTTGAAGAAAAAAGTTAGCTTTAAACCAGGCACTTAGCTACGCTTCTGTTCAGAGTAGTGTCTAGTTTTCCCAAAAACTAGAACTCATCTGGCATGAAGTATTGTTGCAGAAAAGTGAACACCTCCTGTTGCCTTCAAACTTTGGCCAAAGTAAGTTATAGTATAATCCAAAAATAACAATTTCATTTGTGCTGAATATTAGGAAATTATTGTATAACTGGGTGTCTGCCTAAATGCTGCATACTTCAGGTAGGTAAATCGTAAAAAGTGCTTCACTGCAATCCTCCAAGTGTATTATTCATATTCATATTTTTTTGAAACAATGCAATGTTCATTCTCAGCACACCATATACAATACTGACCACCATTATATATCTGCAGTAGCATGGGATTTCATGGTAAGCTACTGATCTTAACCATCTTCTATATATATATATATATATATATATATACACACACACACACACACACACACACATATTCATTACCACTGGGTATGCAGCCATGCATTGTGGGGAAACTGGTACAAATGGCAATGTGTGAAGCCATGACCACAGCGAGACCACCTGAACTACATCTAAATAAAGAATACCAGAAGGTCAGGTGGTCTCGCTGTGGTCATGACTTTACATTGTCTAGTTAGAAATAAAGGGTAATTAATTAAATTAATGATAAAAACACTTGGGAGCATGCTGTTACAGGAAAATAATCAATGATGTTTTCATTTAAACATCTTATAACACCTATAAATGGACTTATAAGTGTTTCTCATATAACTCTTATAAATGAATAAAAAAGTACTATATTCATTTGTTATTTGTAATCATTGGCAAATTGGCAAATGATTACAAAAGAATGTTGCACTTTTTATCCATTTATAGTTACATTTTATGATGTGGACTGTCCGTGAAACAAGGTACGTTATAGCAGCTATAAACAGGCTACCGAAAACGCAAATCCTCAAGACTTTCTTGAAAACTTGGTGAAAAACTTCAAAGAACAGTTTTCCGTCTGACTGTTACAAAGAGCTGACTCCTTTCAAAAATGTTCAATAAACATCTCCTTACAAAAAAACACATCATAATACCAATGATTATATGCTACATAAATTTAGTCTGTTTAGTCTGTAACAGGTTTAGATTATGTGGCGCGTCCGCCATTCAAGTCGCTGTGAATGAGTTGTTACTATAGAAACGATAACATATTAATAATAACCTGTGATATAATAATGAATAATAACTGTTGTCAGCAACCAAAAAGCCAGCATCAAGAATTGAACAGTGCCATTGGTATAAACCAGGATAATGAACGCTATGTTTGAGTACTACGAAATTTGAGCTCGGCATTGGTGCTCGTGTTGTGAGAATGGAAGAAAAACTCGGTCACTTGCTACAAGATGTTCAGCTAACTGTCATGAGTGGGGCATAACAGAAAAGCATTCACCCAATTGCCCGGATATCATGAGGTTGAATCTCGATAACACCACAGCCACCCTAGGCCTGGAGCCAGGACAGCAAAACTAGCTGTGCTCCCTGGGTGTTCTGTCAATAACAGCGACACTAACCAATCATGGTTATCTTGGCATCTGTGAGATCATGTATGCCGATAAGGCGGATAGCGCATTCCAAGCATGTCATTGGTGTGGTTATCTTCACATGTCTAGCTGTACCTGCCATATGATTGGGAAGAGCTGGCTGGTGGGTGGGAATTGGGGTGAATTGAGAAAATAAGCAAAAAATATATATATATTTATATTAAACAGTACTGAAGTATTCAGTTTTCTTTATAGACCATAAAGAAATAATGAAGTTTTTGAAGTCATATGACTTGCTGACTAACCCTGGGATCAGACTGTGTTCGCTTGTGGTATAGTCTGCACTTGAGTTCGTTTGCAGCAAAACCCCAAACCGTGATATTTTGACGGAACTGATCAGTTTCCCGGACTGCTCCGACGTTCAAAAACATTTTCACACCTGACAAAACGTATCACACTCTCAGTTTCAGGTCAGGAGTAAAAGTGCAGAAACAGTGTGTACAATGCTAACTTACCAGCCTGACCACCGAGCCGTGAGACTACGACGAATAAAATATTTGTAGGATGGATATTAATAAGGATCCGAATGGAACAAACTTGTTCAGAATGTGAGAAATCAGGGAAATATGTGAAACGTGTGGGTTTGGCGAAAGAGAACACCTCCCATGGTAACGTACGGAGCTAATACATTTCACATGTGTGTGGTTTAGATTTGCCTCAATTCATTTCAAGCTTTCCTTCAGCTGTCAGTGCGTTACCACAGGGGACCTTTTCCACCCATGGTTTCTGTGAAGGCACGTGGATTCAATTAATCCACCCACCCATGCGCCTTATCTTATTGTAGCAGAAACCTTACACTTCCACACTCAAAGTTTGCTACACTTGAGAGCAGGATATTGGAAAGCATCCTTCAAAGGTCACTCTTCCTCTTTTCATATTTTTTGATGGCATTATAGCTGGAGAAATATTGTAGGCCATAGTTTACCATAGTGCACCATGTCAGGGTAATTGCAGTAAAGCTGGGTATGCAGAATATTCAGCTAATGTCATTTGAGGATTTGAATATTGTCCATTTGTGACTTTCATATGTCCATAATATACTGTATGTAAGCAATTTGTTAACATGTCTTGTTTGGTTGTAGCAAGACAGCATCAGTGGTCTTACAGTAGACTCCAAAAATCTACTACCAAGAGTTTTTTTTTTTTAAATACAACACTGTTGATACTCATGAGGGAAAATATATCAGAATTTTAAAAAATAATAAATGCCACTTGTGAATGTCATATAGACAGACTAATGAGAGCGAAGACATAAAGAAATATGTGCTTATTACACTGGTAGCTATTTCTCCTTACATCTATGCATTTTGTTAAGAGAAAACTATCATATCATGATTCTCGAAGGCATTTCTACAATGCACGATATGCATCACAAATATATTTATAAAGGAAATTTACACTGAAAAAGTAAAAAACGTCATCTGTATTATTAATTTTAATAGGAAAAAAACAGAAAAAGAGAACATTCTTAACATTTTGAAACATTATGTACAAAATTTTAACATCACAGCAGCTAGTAACTATTTTTAAAAAAGTAGAAATTTAATTTAAAAAAGGCATCACATATTCACAATATTTCAGAAAAGCATATTGTAACATAATGAGTTTTCGTGCCAACAGTCAACGTAATATATAATGACGAATTTTGACCACTGAGAGGTCAATACGTGTACATTCCTAACAATTTGTCCTTTCTAAATGATGTACTCCTGATGTTGATTTCAACACTGTGTGTTATTGTTCAGTAAAATAAGAACACACAATTTCTGACTTATTAGTGAAGTATGACGTGATTTTTTATTAAATTAAACCAACTATGCGCTCGACCACTTCTTTTCTCTTTCTCTGCTCATCTATAAACACATCTATTTCCGCACCTCCTACAAACACACTCTCTCTCTCTCTTTCTCTCTCTCCCTCTCTATCTCTCTCTGTGTGTAGATCATTCTTCCGTTTCCAGGGTCTGTTCAGCAGTGCAGCTATCATATCAGATTAAATCAAATAAACTCCAAGCACAGTGATGTTTACATTAGATTTTACTGCCCCAGCAGCTTCTAACCATGTGTGTGTGTGTGTGTGTGTGTGTGTGTGTGTGTGTGTGTCTTTGCTGCCAGTGAATTTAGCTCATAGCCTACTTTTCCTGATCAAATCTGTTCCACTCCACTCTACTTTCCTGAACATCTTCTGTTACACTAACTACATTAAAATAGTTTCCCTCTCGATCTACATACCGAGAAAAAAAAAATCTCTGCTGCATTTTTCTATAACGTAACACACTCTTGAAGCATGCTCACTATTTAAGAGAAGAAAGATCCAGTGTTTAAATGATAGGAGAGAGGAGTCAGCTGGAGCTCACATTAGTTATGATATTTTAATGCTTGACCACCCTAAATTCTTTGTGGCATTTCTCATTTTTATGATGTGGATGTGCTTCATGTCAGCTGAGCTGCTGTGTGTCCCTTGAGATGCGTCGTCATCTCAAGAGCTTCTGAAAAACTTCATGATCACACCATGACCTGACAATGGTGGGGTTCTGGACAGCCCCTTACTATTCTCTGCTCATGTTGCTAACCTGACTTGGCCATGTAGGTTTCTCCTTTCAAGAAAGACAGCCTTTATTGTCACATATACTGTACAAGTGCAGTGAAAACATTTTCTTCAAATACCCCAAAGTGTTTGAAAGCTGGGGTCAGAGCACACGGTCAGCCATGATATGTCACGCCTGGAGCAGTTGAGGCTTCAGGCGCTGGCTTAAGGCTCAAAGCCCTTAGCACTGAGCCACTACAGGAGAATCCAGTCACTGCTTGCTCTTGTCATCTCAAGATTTAACTATCTTTGACTATCGCAACTCGTTCCTGGCAGGTCTTCCCCTGCGTGCCATCAGAGCTTTGCAACTGATCCAGAATGCGGCTGCGCGTTGTTTTCAATCTCCGCAGGTTCTCCCAAATCACACCATTGCTACATTCCCTCCTCTGGCTTTCTTAAAACACATATGCTTGCATAGAAAGCCAGAAAAGCAGACCACAAGGCATTTATTGAACCCAGCTCTCCATATTGTTCCCATCGAGCCACAAGGGAATTTAGTCATCAGTCCAACTATCATCATGGTTTTGGGAGGTGGGAGGACACTGGAGAACCTGTAGGAAAACTACACTGTGCCCACTGTTTCACCATGAGCCAAAATGTTGGTAGTTTTGGTGATTAAAAGACAAACTTTGTGTGCAACGAATCCAAACACAACCAAAAATGTCACTGATATCCTCTATTTCTTGTCCGATACAGCATTAGTACTGCATTAGCCTTTTTTGAACCTCATATATACAAGTAGCATTACTTTCCTTTTTTCCATACCATAATAAATATGATTGGATGGCTCTTATCTGATTCTGAGGTGTGTTAATCGACTTTACATGATGAAACCATTGAAGTGTACCTTCTAAGAGCTGCTGCTGTACTCAGGACTCTAATTCACAATATAACACACTTAGTATTGTTTGTCTTTACTCTTCTACATCTGTATACTGTAATGATTTATAATCATATTACCCAGAAGAGGATGGGTTCCCTTTTGCGTCTGGTTCCTCTCAAAGTTTCTTTGTCATCTCAGGCTGGCTTCCCTTGGCACTGTCACCTCTGGCTTGCTCATTAGGAATCTTAAACTACATTTTTGTAAAGCTGCTTTGTGTCAGTGTCTATTCCAGATATGATCTAGTGGCATTCTGGCTGTCTGCTGCTAGAGCGTAACCAAAAATGGCCTGCATGCTAAATGAAATTTGTACGGGTAAGCCAAAATGAGAGGAAGCTTTTATGGGTGATGGATAGCCAGCTCGAACAAAACTACATTGAAATAATGGACGGTGGTGTGAGCAGATGGGCATTTATGCAAGCGGCCAATGATAACCCAGCACTTCAGCATTTTAGTGCCTGAAAGAACCAGCACCGCTCATCTCTAATCTTGGACTGGACTCACTGAAGGCATTTGCCAATTGAATGAAATGTAAGCTGTAATATTACATGAATATTGTATAACTCAATGATCTGCACTTCGGTGGCTTTGCAGATGTACTATACTGATAGAAAATATGCACTTTTTCTTTAGGCATGCATTTCACTCATGCTTTAATTATATTTGGCAGAACAGAATGACAGTCCCGAAATTAGCAGCGAAATGACTCCAGGCCGGAAGCCAGATGATTATCTGCCAGAACATCAACAGAGACTTGTTCAGAGAGTTGGCGGCGCTGTGATGAACTGAGATGAAATTGCTACATGAAAAATGGTGTAGCTTGTAGATTTAACATGCTTTAACATGATAGCAAATTCATAAGAATTTATATAAACCAACTTTGTGGGCACCAACTTGTGATCCTGATATTATTCTTGTGTCTGAGACCTGGCTTAGCAAATGTGTTTTAGATAAAGATGTTGCAAATAAGAGTTAGGAAGTCTTTCCGCTGTGACCTCCCAAGAATTTAAATTAAAATTTTTGGCTTTGAATATTGAGCTCAGCAAAAACAACTCCTTGACGGTTGTTGGTTGCTATAGACCACCTTCTGCATGTACCGAGACCTTATCCACCCAAAGTCAGCAAAGTATCCAAGCTTAGTTTTAATGAGATCCTTTTAATTGGGGATTTTACCTGGGATTGGTTATCCTCAAATTCTGATGGTTTTTAAATCTGTGTGTGATTGTTTTAACTTTACACAGCTTATTGTCAACCTGACTCTATGGTGATCTACTGTACTTGCCTGCCTCTGCCTGCATAATTGAATCTTTACAAATCTCTACTAAAACTTGTAAGGATCCGTCCTATCTTTATTCGCATCTTTTGAACACAAATGGTCGATATGTGCTACGCTCTAAAAACAGACTTCATCTGGCTGTACCCCATGTCAGGACAGAACTGGTCAAAAAAAAAGGATAGAGGTACAATATGCACCCCTTCAGCTTGGAACACTGTACAAAAGGACTGACAACTAGTTGAATTGGTTTCATTGGGAGAATTTAAATCTATTTTAAAGGATATGGAAGCTGGCTCCATCGATAAATGCCGCTGTAGATATGATGCTATGCTAACAGTCTTGTATCTATTTGTTGTTGTCTGTTTGCTATTTGTTGTTGTCTTCCCTCTTGGCCAAGTCTCTATTAAAAAAGAGATTTTTAATCTCAATGAGACTTTACCTGGTTAAATAATGGTTAAATAAAAATAAATAAATAAATACATACATAAATTATGAGATTCTTTATAAATGGTAAAAATGTTTTACCATTAAAAAAATGCTCAATTTGAGTTTTATTCTTGTTAGTTTTGCATTTACTTTTAAATAACTTTTCGAAAATGAGCCACATCCTCGTTATGTAGCCAACGATTGCTACCATAATTGTGTAAAGAAAATGGCAGAATATGCTCCAGTCTGTCAATTTATTTTTGAAAAGGGTCATATACTCAATCTGAATGAAGTTATGTGCAAAATCTGTAACAGACAAGTCACAAAAGACGGTAAGACTACGAATCTTCAGAATCAGCTCTAAAATGTTCTTCCACAGGGCTTATGGGCTTATTCTCTATGAGTTGCCTTACGTGTCATGTACGTGTAAACCTAATGGCACACAGCAGCATTATTCCATGATATTAGGTTTTATTTTTTGCGTGCTATTTTTTAAATCTGTTATGGATTATTAAAGTGCTAATCGAAACTTTTTTAATGGTAAATCGTGAGCAGGTAAAAAATCAATATCACAAAATCCTACTGTCTGCTGTGATTGACCAGAGACGACAGCCCCATCTTTGTTTTCTATTCATTCACAAAACTGAGGCTTGTGAATTCCCAGGTCAAAGTTCAAAGTTTTTTTTAACTATAAAAAGCATAAAAGTGTGGCTCCTGTATCACCATAGCAAGAGGTCAAATTTATAAATACTATGGCTACACCACAGATATTGGAACCTCTGTAATTAATGCAAATCACAATGGCAACAAAATGTTCACCTCCACCAAAGTCTAGATGAACAACAACAAAACAAATGCAAATCCTCCACCCACACAGCAGTCCTACTCGAGTTTAGCCAAATTCAATGACTGAAAGCTAAGCAAAAGGATCAGCCAGGAGCATCCTATTGTAATCTGCGTAATACTCCACAGTCCATTAAGTGCCCATGCCTTTATTCAATCCAGAGAGAGGAAGTGAAATGGAGAGAAAGAGAGGAACAGAGAGGTAAGTAGGTGAACGGGGTTCTACAATAGGATCCTGGATTTACCAGCCAGTGTGAAACTAGAAAGCTCATCTGAAACCAGTATAACAGAGCAACTTTAATGATACTAAAATATTAGTAACAGAAAGGAACCAAGAAGTCTAGGCTTTCTAGCACTTCCTTAAGGCCTTAGGATTTGTGGAAATGACTACATGTTCTTTTCAATACCGCAGCACTGCTGGTTTCTCCATTGTGATTGGTCAGAAGGTATTGATTAATTTTCTCTGTCAGTAGTTCCATCTATAAGACAAAGTAGACAGCTCTGTCTAATACATTACCGTTTCTCCGTTTCTATAGTACAGTGAAAAAAATAATATTGGATACTGGAGATTTACTCAAAAAAAAAAAAAAAAAAGCATGGGAACAACTTCCACACATGAAATCTTAGTAAATTTAACTAAGTGTATTTTAAGTAAGGTTTACATGGCACCAAGGATTATTCTCATTAAAAAAATTTAAGCAGTTTTCTTTCTTTCTTTCTTTCTGCATAGATAAAACAAGTTAATAATTTTTTTGTTCCACTAACAACTTAAATGGTTTCCAACCACAAGTAGAACTCCAATGGGTTAAACACATTTACATCAGCCTTCATAAAAACCCAAGATGACTAATTAACTGACTTGCGCATGTACGTACACACACACACACACACACACACACACACACAAACCATAAACCTGAAACACAACGAGAAAACAGCCAACATCTAAAACAACCCATCCATAATGCTCAAAATGAAATCAGTTTAAAGTTTTGAAAACATACATGCAAATCTAATTCAAAAACCACTCCCCCACATTAGTATGCAATCGGTTCATGTAAACATTGTTTTTTTCTAGTTTTGGGAGCACTTGCAAAATAATTTAACCTAGTCAAATAAGTAAAATATACACTTTGGGTTTTAGTTGCATATTTACATGAGTTAATTTAGTACAGAACTTTTAAGTAAGTAAGCAGTTCTAATCATTTGCTTTTTAAGTGTAAAAATCGCAGATTTGTTTTTGTCTTATTTGCTGAACCACCGAATGTTTTTTTTTTTCTTTTTCAGTGTAACAAAGGGACACACCACATAAACGGACTTAACATGTATAACTGTTGACATGATGAAATTTTCTGTAAGGAAATGTTCGTTTAGCATTTATGGAAGGAGTCTCCAGTAACACTCAGAGGTCAAGCTGCTGGAGGTAACACTTTTAGTTTTCCGACACAGGAAGGTCTTTAGGATGGAAGTGTTTTTCTGGACTTTTTTGTCATATTAACCTCAAATGTTTATAGCTGCTATAACATAAGAGGTAACAAAACCTAGCTTGATTTGCTGACATTTCACAACATTAAGTGTAACTATAAATATATAAAAAGTATGAGGCGTTGTTCTTTAATAAATTTAAAAAAAAACTGTTAGCATTGACTAACTGCTGAGGGAAAAAAAACTATAAAACCTATATGTTGTGCCACATCACACCATCCCAATCTTGATTATTTTCCTATAACAGCACATCCCAAAGGTTGGTATCAGGTTGGTAGCCTTATTCCATGGTTAAGTTCGATTGAGAATAAAACGGGTTAGACTCTTGAAATGCCAAATGCAAAATTAACCAATTTTTTTTTTTTTATGTGTCTGTATCTGGGTAAATAAAGCCAAGCAAGCTCAAGCATTTTAGCACATCAGGAACTGGACAGAAGGCTTTAACTATCCAATTACCCACCAGCATAGTTAGGAAGAAACCTGTTTTAATTTCCAAATAATGGCAAAAAAACAAAAAAAATCACTCAGAACCTTCTAGAAACCCAAATCATGCTCCTTGATTATAAGCACAAATGCAGCTTTATCATTAACCTCATCTGTGTTGAGAATGTGAGACATACAGTAAGTTTCAGAAAGTGGGTCACCAAGCCTAGCTACATTAGCATGTGTCCAATAAGAGATCTAAATCTATCAGCGTGCTGAAAATATGTGGTCAAAGATTTAGTTTTAGAATTAGTAAACGTTTACAAGCGCCAACACTTTGGAGTCCTGCAGTGATTAAAGCTCTGTACTGCTCTTACAAGCGTCATACAGTAAGAGTAGCTTGAAGCATTAATATCTTATATAAGTTATACATATAAATATAACGTGCAGGTAATGACGAAATATATTTTTAGCTCATCTAGATTAAAGCTTTAATTAAATTACATTTTCTGTATTTAGAAGGTGGACAATTTGAAGTAGAATACTTCAGAACAGAATTTAGTTTCACAGATTCATGGTCAACAAGCCTAGCCCTTCGAAGTCTACAAAACTCAGTTCCAATTAAACTGATCCAGCTGATAGTGCTTTCGAGTCTCATGGACATTTTGACATTTGACTGGTCCACCATCATTAGCTGACCACTGGCTTAGCTTGAGGACATTTATCAACCCTAAAATTATGATCTGAACAAACCAACAGAATTCTGTACTGTTAACTGTAGCATTAACACATCAAATATATTCAACTTGTACAGTGCCTCAAGGACTGTTCAGATCATTCAATAGAAAGCAACGGCTCAACTAGATAGATGTCAGAAAAAAGGGCAACTCCTTAACGGGTGCTCAATTTGGACTAATTATCTTCAATGACCAATGAATAGAGGCCAATCTGTGAGCAAGAGGTCAGATGATGTCCTCAAGCCACCAGAAAGAACAAAGACTGTCTTTGAGTTGTAGTGAAAAAAGGACTGCTTCATGGTGTATCCGTCCTGAGGAGCCTTTCAGTCTCATCATTCAAAGCTACGGTTTCACAAGCTAAAGATTAGCTTCTGTTTCCAGGTGATACAGTGTCAATAGAGAGAACTAGTTATATCATTGCCCAATCAAGCACTCACTTTGAGGGAGGACAGCCATTTATTACAAAATCCTTGAAAGTGAGAAGAAATTTAAGTAAGCTTTTGGAAAATGTGTTCAAATGTGTTCAAGATGTTCAGATACTTTGCACTGTTTCCAGTGAGGCTGCTTTGGGGTCCAAGATTCTGAGTGCACCACCAAGAAATATTTTTTATTTATTTAATCAGCAATCAAACACTAATACTACTGACATATGATATTTTTTCGAAAAAGATTCCAACATGTTCACTAATATAACTGGATATAAAAGTTCAGTAAAAGGACTAGGAATGATAATGGATGATACGAATGGCTTAGTTGTGCGTAGGCCTAATTAAATTAAAAGTTGCCGCCAGATGTTACAAAACTTTCAGTAATGCTGATTTTCTTTGTACTCGCGTGCATATATTGATGAATGCTAATTCCCCATAAACTGATTTATGCCCAGAAAAAAACTCCATAAAAGGCAAATCTCACAGAGAGCTGAAAACAACAAAATGGTGACTGAACGGTGTAAGAGTGCATCCCGAATCGAAATCTTCCATTAACGCAGCTCAGCCACTGAATGGCTAGTCTTATTTGTCTTCCTTTATAAATTTCTTTATTTCAAATCATCAAGTGAATTGAAGAGATTTAAGCTTGACAGTGTAACGTATAAAAAATTGCAGTAATAAAATTATACACTTTGGAGCTGATCAATCAAATCCCTATGTATGTAAATGTGCACAGCTCTCATAGGATATCAGAATGTTCCAAAATAACTGGATTTTCTTGAGTAACACATTTCTTGTTTGAATGCTCTTATGAATGATTCATATCAAGTACCTCTCATAGTACTATCTTTGTTTAATTTTTTTGTAAACTGAAGAAAGAACACCATAGCAATTTGCCAGTGCTTACTATTTTGTAATTTTTTTTTTTATTAAAGGACAACACACTGTACTTTTTATCCATTTATATTTACATTTATTGTTGTGCACGAAACAAGTTAACGCTTGTGTTGTAGCAGCTATAATAGTTGTTCCCTCACCAGGCTCTCTTTATTCTCTCTTTTGAAGTTAATAAGACAAAAAATGCAGCTTGTCATGCTACAGAGAAACCACAGACCACAAAGTCCTCTGTCCTGAGGCAAGGCAGAAAACTTTAACTCTGACATACAAAGCGCTGAAACCAGAGACTTCACCATATCAACAAGTACTCATGTTATTTAAATATGTTTATGTGAGTATCCAACATACAAGTCCCATTGTGTGGTGTTACTATAGAAATAGTTTTTTAATTAATGAAATGAACATTCAATGGGAATGTGGTATAAACCCTTAAAACTGATGTGTTCATATGTAGCACATTGGTGTAATAACATTTTGAAGCACTGCATTTGTGCTATTCTAATCAAGATGATGAGCACAAATGTGCCAGGATGAAAACAATATCCATGATTGGACTTTTTTTTTTTTTTTTTTAACTGCTCTCATTAAATCACATTGTAACGAATTGTGGAGCTTGGCCTAGAGTCCATTTAGATAATTGCGAATCCTCCCGTATGTATCTATTATGATTGGCACACACTAGTTTATTCAATGGCCTATTTAACACATCTTGCACCTTGCGTAGATAATAAGATATAAGATTATGCATGACGGCAGTTTGGGAACAAAGATATGAGCTGTGAGGCATCAATTAACTCATAAACACATCCTGTTAATGACTTACAGGGATTTACCACTGAGTATGTAGGACCATTAGTATGTCATTTTATCACAAAGAAGATCTGATAACACTTTCTACAAAGCCCATATTCATAATCCATTAGAGGTGATTTTTGTAAAAATTTTATAAAAATTAATTGCAAGCATTTTTATAACCTCTAATGGTTCATAAAATTTTAATAACATGCTATAAAATGATAACGTAATCACATAGTAATGCAAGTGTAATGTACTGTACTGTACAACCTTTAGAACTAATAATGATCTGCACATAATCATAAAGTAACATGAATATTTTACACAGAATTTTTAAACAGCTGTTTCCTCGTGAAGAAATCCTTGCTTTTAGTTTAACTAAAACTGGCATTTTCCTTAATGGCATCCTACGCACCACTTTGCTTATCACACTTTGAGTGCACACTCACACTATTCCTCTTCCTCTCATATCTCTCCTTGTCCAATTGTGACTCTCGACTAGCTGTATATCCGATCCGGCATATATCTGAGATGTGGACCCATGAAATGAGATGATCTGTCAATAATCTGATTTGACAGAGATCAGTCATCTCACCAGGATGTAGGCTAGCATGGAGTGGGAGAAAAAAGATAAAGATTCCAGAATTGGATAAAGTAAGAAAGTCAATACAGCCAAATTAGATGAAAGTAAAGGGGGTGCAAAAGAAAAGAAGAGGCTCTTGTGGCATTATCTAATGGCTATCACACACTTATATGGAGTGGAGAATCTTTCTATTGGTAATCACTAGCTCCTCCAATTGAACACGGCTTTAATGCATAAGGCAAAGCGAAAACAAATTTTTCCCACCAACTCAACAATAAAAGATTCCCAACTGAGCCAGGGAATGGTACAATTTCCCACTGAAAGTACACACTCACATACCCTAGCCATGTTTGGAAATGTGGCGTCTACAGTTTTGGGAGCACTAGACATTCTAAAAGATCCTAAACAAAGCAATAACTCATCTAATGGTACAATTTTGTGTTTGAAATGATCTGCAATTGTGAATTGGACATGCTCCATCTTCCAACCGATTAAGAAAAACAGTGCCTTCTTCCCTTGGCAAGCCTTACTCAGGCACTGCAGGCCACAGATTTGATCCGACCTTAAACGAAACATGTGTTTTGTGTATACTTGTTTGATTTGTTGCAATGAAATAGAGAAAGTGCAGGCAAATGTTGCCATCGGAATGTTTTGAAATCTAGACCTTTTCAAACAGCTCCCTAGGAAATGTCTTTGTGTCTGTGTGTTGTACAGGTCTTTATTATCCATGAAAACATGAAAATGATACTCAAAGTCTAAAATCCCTTTCCTAACATTGATATACAAGGCTGTGTTCCAATAATCCAACGCCCTCTTGGGCTAGTTTCTGTCTCCATATTAAGGACTGTTGCAAGACTTAAATGAAGTTCACTAAATGAATTCACAAAAGGGTGGAGGCATTGAGTCAGTGTGACTGTAGCAGAGATGCCTACAATGCTATAAAGAAAATCCTAGCAGGCAGAGAGAAAAAAAAAACCCAGAATTTTACCACAAAACCGTTAGCATATGTCAGTGGATGGGATGGTTCAACGCTAGTGGCAAAAATAATAATGTATAAGGATGTATAAGCAACAAGCTAATAAGCTTATTTTATACAGCTGTTACAAACAGGGTTGCCAAGGTCATGGTTTTCACCCCAAATTGGCCTAGTTTTGGAACAAGCTTGTGAGTGGAAACAAACAAATCCGTCATTGGTGTTTTTTTTTTTTTCTGGTGATAAGAATGATGAAGCCAATTGAAGATACTATGAATGAGAAATGCATGCGAACTACGGTGACCTTTTTTCTCCACACTGGAAAGACTGAGGAAAAAGAAGAAAAATGTGTTAACCTTTTTTCAATTTTTTGGGATCATCTCAGTTTTGTGTGTGTTTGTGTGTGCGTTTTGATTAAATTAAGTTGAGCTGGAAATTTAGCTGTGACCTGGCAACCCTGTTTACAAAAATAGCATGAGTGCAGTCTGGTCTGCATCCAGTCCATGTCCATTACATGATAATAAACTCTCTACAACAGTAGTGAAAGATATTCACTGTTAGTTATCTGACACTTCTTGTATCCTTATGGCATGTGATTTTGGAATGCAGAGTAAGTGTTAGCTAGCTTTGTTCAGGTGTGTGCCAAGCAACAGTAAAAAAAAACAAAACAACATTTGGTGTGACTGCTAATTAATAATAAGCAAATCGTCCATGAACTCACAGGTCAATGTTCACCTAGAATCCATGTGAAGTAAAAGTAACCAACACCAGAAGCAAATGTCCTTTCGTGTCCTTTCCCCTTCAGTGAACTGATTTTTCCTTCATTTATGTTCGTTTTGTATGCTACTTTAACTGAAAAAGTCATTTAAAGCAATGGTTGAAATTAGGCTACTAGTCTGTTTATAGTTTTCAAATTAGAACCAATTTGATTCGTTAGAAAATATCACAGGCAGGTTAAGAACAAAAATAACCGTGTGAGCAGGATTTAAAAATCATTCCCACGCACATGTCTAGATGAGAACATTTAGGAAGTGGAGTGACGTAGCTGAGGTTGAGGAACAGTCAGAGGCAGAATTCACACGCCATACTGAAAGTGCTGCCATTTCTACATCTGTCTTTTTAAATTAAAATTTAAATTACAAATAATAATAACAATAATAATAATAATAATAATAATACAGATACCCAGAGCACTAAACAGACTCTATATATGCTTAAAGGAAAATTTGCAGTTAAATTGCTTCAACTACATTGGACTTCTCCATTCTTCTTCTTCTTTTTTCTTTTTTAAATCCCCTTGTGTATTTCCCCTCTCTCCCTGTGCTGTGTATGCACACGTGATTTAGTTGTTAGTTGCTACACACCTCCAAGTTGTGAGAGAAAATACATCATATTACATTAAAAACAGCACTGAAACATGAGGCTATGATCACTACGGTCAGAGTAACAACACAGCATTTTATAAGCACAGTATTGCAGTTATCTTTAATATAACAAACAATAGCAGAATGTGTATCACATGACGTTCAAAACTGTGCAACTGCAACAGACCTGCAAAAGGAAGTGAAACTTCGCTGAGAAAGGAAATGACTCTCCTCCATCTCCTCCTTCTCACACCTCTCACTCCTACCTCTTTCTTTCTCTTATTTTCTTTCATCTCTAAAGTCAAATTCTAAATTTGAATTGCCCTTCATGCCTAACACGCCTAGCTCATCTCCTGAGCAGTGTCACGTTTTGTTCAGCATCAAACCCACTCTCTTTTTATGTACATTTACAGTCACTGCTGCAGCATGTGACTTTTTTTTTTCCCCCACTGACACCTCTCCTTTTTCATTTTTTGATTCTTGCTTCTCTGAAAATGATGTGTGATTTAGTCATACTCAAACCCACGCTTATGCACATGCACACTTTCCTTCTATTCTTTCCCTGCAATAGTTGTTATGCAACATGACATAGTTATTATACTTCATTTTTGTCTTTTTTTTTATTATTTATCATTTGTTGGATTGTTTGTTGGATTCTGCATCATTTGTAAAGCACTTTGTTCACCATCTGCCAAATTAATAAATGTTTGTCTGTATATTCAATCATTTTTAAAGCTTTATTTCCCTGAAAACTCTGAATTACATCTTTTCTAAATGGACTGGCTCGCAGTCATGTTTGTTTTTCTTACCATCACACACTAAACCCAAGTGACATCATTTCTAACAGAAGTTTTTTTTTAATTGAGAAATTCAGTTTCATATTTAACGAATCAGTGGTTCCAGACTTAACTTCCTCACTATTGTAACTAAATACAATACTTTTATTGTAGTTAATGAACAACTCATAGTAGTTATTGAATAACATGCTTTAAGATGAATGACCAAATAATAACTATCAACTCTCGATTCTGATTGGTCAGAAAGTGTTGATTAATTTTCTATAAAACTTGAAAATGATACTCAAAGTCTAAAAATCCCTTTCCTAACATTGATATACAAGGCTGTGTTCCAATAATCCAACGCCCTCTTGGGCTAGTTTCTGTCTCTATATTAAGGACTGTTGCAAGACTTAAATGAAGTTCACTAAATGAATTCACAAAAGGGTGGAGGCATTGAGTCAGTGTGACTGTAGCAGAGATGCCTACAATGCTATAAAGAAAATCCTAGCAGACAGAGAGAGAAAAAAAACCCAGAATTTTACCACAAAACTGTTAGCATATGTCAGTGGATGGGATGGTTCAACGCTAGTGGCAAAAATAATAATGTATAAGGATGTATAAGCAACAAGCTAATAAGCTTATTTTATACAGCTGTTACAAACAGGGTTGCCAAGGTCATGGTTTTCACCCCAAATTGGCCTAGTTTTGGAACAAGCTTGTGAGTGGAAACAAACAAATCCGTCATTGGTGTTTTTTTTTTTTTTTTTTGGTGATATGAATGATGAAGCCAATTGAAGATACTATGAATCAGAAATGCATGCGAACTACGGTGACCTTTTTTCCCCACGCTGGAAAGACTAAGGAAAAAGAAGAAAAATATGTCAATCTTTTTCAACCCTCGAAATGTTTTGGGATCATCTCAATTGTGTGTGTGTGTGTGCATTTTTATTAAATTAAGTTGGGCTGGAAATTTAGCTGTGACCTGGCAACCCTGTTTACAAAAATAGCATGAGTGCAGTCTGGTCTGCATCCAGTCCATGTCCATTACATGATAATAAACTCTCTACAACAGTAGTGAAAGATATTCACTGTTAGTTATCTGACACTTCTTGTATCCTTATGGCATGTGATTTTGGAATGCAGAGTAAGTGTTAGCTAGCTTTGTTCAGGTGTGTGCCAAGCAACAGTAAAAAAAAAAAAAAAAAAAAAAAAAAAAAGAGACAGGCAGTGACTGCTAATTAATAATAAGCAAATTGTCCATTATTTTACAAACAAAACCGATAACAGTCCTTCTTGTTATTTACTGACTCACAAAACTGATTCTCATGAACTCACAGGTGAATGTTCAGCTAGAATCACCTAGAATGTTCACCTAAGAGCAGCTCTGACTGTAGTTCTGGCTGTAAGGGAAATCACAGGTTTGTATTAATGCGCTCGTTCCAATATGTTATCTATAGTATGTTATGTTTTCTATAGTAACAGCTATTAGCAGTATGTAACGTATATAATTGTATGTAAGGTGTAATTGTTAATATTGTGAAACTTTCCCTGAGACATATTAAGCAATTTGGGAAGGAGTCTCCAGTGTCAGTGCTTTGTAACATTCACATATAAAGCTGTGACACTGGAAGGTTTTCATCTTTATAGGCTGCCTAGGCTGCAAAAACATAGGCTGGTTGTAATGTACATCTTGATTATGAGGAGTCCAAGAATCATGGTACGTGAATAATTAGAAAAAAAAAAAGAATAATGATACAGGGATCAAGGTATTGAGGCAGATAGGATTATAACTGTTATATCCAAATACCTACTAAACTAATACAGAGGCACAGGTAAAACAATGAGGAACATAAACTACAACAAAGGAAACTATGGCTTGGTAAAGCATGAAACATTCGATAAGAAAAATAGTGACACATAGAGGATATAAAAGTGCAAACTAATTAAGAATCAAACACAGAACAGGTGAACACAATCAGTAACAGACGAGTAATAGGGCAGGGGCAGAGACAAGACTATAACAGAAACAAAGGCGCACTGTAATAATAAACAAAAGCACATGGAGAACGAACAACAAAACACACGACACACAAGCATCACTTGTCGTGCTCGAACTCTGATGTGTGCTGAGAGTGGGAATTTGTGACTGGTAAGGTATTTATAACTGCTATAATGTAAGTGATAATATTAAATGTAAGTATAAACAAATAATATGTATGAAGTGTCGTCTTTAACAAACAAATGAAACTGTGAACACACCACGACATTGTTGATTATTTTCCCACAACAGCATGCCTACAATTGTTTTATTTATAGATAGATAGATAGAGACAGAGACAAAGATAGCAAGAGAGAGAGAGAGAGAGAGAGAGAGAGAGGCATGTTCCAATTGTTTTATTCATTATGTATAAACCGATATCTTTCTACGTATTTAACGACTCTTAAGAGAGTCTCTTTTATTATAAGGTTTGATATATGTCGCTGAGCTCAGTCACACACGTCTTTCTGTTTTTTGCATTTCTTTGTTGTTTTCCTTCTTCTTGTCTGTTCATATTTCTCTCCAAGTTCTATTTGAATTTCACTTTTCATGAACACTTCTCCATTTCTAGCTGTTTCTCTCTCCAGCTCCCACGTCAGTTCTCTTCGGTTTCTGATCTTTTCCCTTCTAGAAAGTTCTCTCTTTCATTTTTCCTTCTCTCCATACAGATGCTATCCTTCCTGTAGAACTTCAGTAATCAGTGATGTAAATCAAAATGAAAATCCCACTGGAGTGGGTGATTATATGCAGAGCCATGTAGCCTGGCATCCACAGTTTTTTGCTTTTAACTAAATGTTAAATGGTTCTTCAGCTTGTCCATTTGAAGGATTCCTTAAAGATTCTTCAACAAAGTGTTCCTTCTTTCAGAGAGGCTTCCAAGAAGAACCCCTATCCAGAGACTTACTTCTGTCTCAACACAACCATGGACACAGGAGACACAATCCAGTCATGATCTGTGTGTCAGGCACTGAAGGGCACTGTGGCTATCAGAGCTGCCAGAACAGCTTATTATAGGTTATTATAGAGAGAGAACATAGATAGATAGATAGATAGATAGATAGATGAAGGAGATTGACAGAGACAAAGATAGCAAGAGAGAGAGAGAAGAGAGAGAGAGAGCAGAAGACAGAGACGAGAAAACTAATGACAGGTGGCTAGGAGCCTTTTATGGTTGTTTACATAGTGTGTGTGTGTGTGTGTGTGTGTGTGCACTTGAAAAAGCATGGCAGTCAGGAAGTCACAAGCCTATGTGTGTGTGTGTGTGTGTGTGTGTGTGTGTGTATGTTGCAGGCACTGCCAAACCCTCCATTCGAGAACCTTTCTAAACATGAATTAAATATGAGCTGCGCAGACACACAATACCAGCAGAGAGAGAGAGAGAGAAAGTCAAAGTCAAACTAAGAATACAGACAAAGGGAAGAGAGAGAGAGAGACGAGAGAGGAGGAAAGAGAGTACTTTACTCTGTAAATTATATGGAGGAAAAGAGCATAAAAGAAGACTAATAGAGAACGAGAGAAAGGTGGTGACGCGTATAAGGGGTTAATTAAGGTCTTGCTATTTGTTTAATAAAGCTTGATTATGTACTACGCATTGGTCTTTAGTCATGAAGACCAGTATTGCTACATAACTGGAAATTTGTTTTGTAAAATGTAATTATTATCTGTGATAATAACTCTTAATACTTAATTATGCAAACCCTTGACTGTGAATTAATAATCAATGTTCTGGAGCTAAGACTGAATAATACAAGTATGCTAAATCTATTACTTATGCATCTGTTTTATTTTTAAAAAGCTGTTAGAGATTTAGCATCATTCAAACTCGTGTGTGTGTGTGTGTGTGTGTGTGTGTGTGTGTGTGTGGGTGTGGGTGTGTGTGTCTGATTTGCTCCACGACTCTTTGCACGTAACATTCACCATCTTTGCCAGAAGTGTGCGCGCACACACACACACACACACACACACACACACACACACACACACACACACACACTGAACTGTAGGGTAATTCTTAAAACTGCTTAAAGACGATTATCCCAATCATTGTCCACCTCTTCCTCAGCTGGCGGAATGAATCCGTTCACTCTAACAAGGGAGCAGGTATTCTACAAGGTTCTCTTCTAGGACCGATGTCAACTACTGTAGCTACTACAGTTAACAGTGGGATTTTTCTGTAAGTATAATAAAACTCGACATTACACATTTATCAGCCATTAAGCACTGGTTACTACAAGCCCTGAAAAATTTATGACATCTCCACACATGCTCTAGGGGCTGACCCGTCCTCGCATGCTCGATGATTTCATTTCAGAAGTAAACGTGCTAGAGGGATGAGGAATGTCTAATACAGGTGTTGACTGGCAACGCCTGGAAATGTTGTCCTTTCTTCGTGTTTCTTTTGTCATGCGATGAAGAATACCGTGTTTGAAAATGCACAACTAAGCTGCAAATTTTCTTATATTAAAATACAAGAATACACAATAATAACATGTGGAAATTATAAAATATATAAAGCCCTATTCATGTATTGAGAGTACATGTTCAGGAATATTTGCATGTGGTCATCTTGGTGTTACAGGAAATTAATCAGTGACTAGATGGTGTGATACGGCCCAACACAATGTCTTAATACTACTATTTCCATCTGATCCAGCAGGATATCATCACACCCTTAACTGAAGGGAAAAAAATTTCCAGACTCATGTTAAAAAAAAAGACAAAGAGAGTTTCAGGTTTCAGGTACCTGAAAAACAACTGAAACACACACACACACCAGTACTCAACATGAAAGAAGCTCTTACTATCCATACTGGAATCATGCTTTATGTGCTACCATCTTTTAAAATATTCAATATAATACTCAGAAATAATAAGCACTCTGGTGTAGTTTATGTAAAAAAAAAATTGTTTGTCTGTATTTGGCTTTCCATTCACCTTGTGTTACTTGAATCAATTAGAGATGTATAATGAATACTTTACCTTACACGCTACAAGGGGAGAGAGAGAGAGAGAGTATTAATTACTCCAATATGGAACTTAATTTGTGTGAATTAAGTGTGATAAGGATTTGAGGAGCTGTGTGCTTAATATTAATAGGGCTTTGCAGTGGAGGCTTACAGCAGCATTAGCAGAAGATCAGCAGAGAAGCTGGCCAAATAAAAGTAGGTCTTTCTACTTCCATTCGGTTTATTTTTAATAACATTGAAGCTTAATAGGATAATAAGATCTATATTTCTTCTATAGGGTTTAATCCAGAGTCTGAGATATGTTTTTTGTGCTCACGCACAAAACTATTTATGTGTTGATTGTGAAGTATGTTTGGAGTTATTAATTTAATGAAAGCTCCATTTTAACCCCCCTGGTAGAGGCAACCAGACTTGTTTTAATAGGTCATCACTGCCAAAACGTTTAATTTTGGTCACATCTGACCACAGCACATGATTCTTACTCCAATGGTTCACTGAGGCTTAGTGTACTTCAAGTGCTGCATTTGGTGAGAGGCTCTCACAAAGAGCTTCTTTCCTACAACCCTTCCAAACAGCTCGGTTCATTTAAAGATGAATAGGATCATAAAGTCTATATTTGTTCTCTGGTTTCTCAGTTACGCCGGTTTTTGCGTCACTCTTCACCCTGATTGGTTCATTTCATCCTTTTCCTTCTGTTCTGGTTGTTTTTGATTCTGTGGCCTGAAGGCAAGTTTTGCGCCAATGCCATTGCTAGAAATGAAAAAAAAAAAAAAAATTCTGAAAAACATTTTATTTATATTTTTTATATGAGTGCATAAATATACTGTGCTGTGTACAGTGAAATTGTTGTTATGCTGTAGTATATTTAATATTAACAGGAACAAAATTGCTTTCATTTTGAGTTCATAAGCGACTAGGAGAAGCTGCATTATTATTTTCTACTATCATTATTTTCCCTTTTCCATTAAAAATGAGACATTTTTTACATTATCACAGCCTCTGGCCCTCTCTTCCCATCTCCACCATGTATCAAGTTCTGTCTGTACATTGTGTCATGTAGCATCATTTTCCCATACAAGGCAAAAAGGCCACTAGAGATATAAAAGAACATACATACCAAAACAAACATCACAAAAAATCATTTAATCAATTCACCTTTAGACAAGAATCTGATCTGACCTTTTGCTAATAAGGCATAATAAGGTTCAGTTGATCTTGGACACTTTCTTCATCCAGAATATTTCAAATACCTTTTTTCCTAGAAAAAATATTTAAATAAATCCTTGTGAATGTGGATGACGTCCTTCTCTCCATCACCTTTCAGAGGAGACTGTATCTGTTCCAGACATTTTTCTTTTTAAAATGCGTGGCATGCTCGAAAACTCATAAAACTTCAAAACATGCATCAGAATTGATGACCATAAGGGTCTAAACAAAGCTTGGACCCAAGCATCAGCTTGATAGCACCCCCTCTGCCATTTTTCTTCATTGTGGGAATCCAGTTTGCACCAAATTTAGCCATATGAGTCTTCTTAAGACAGACAAACTTCCTGATCATAACGTTAACTCTGCCCAACAGGAAGTCAGCCATTTTAGATTTTGTGTGTTTTGACAGGTACCAAACTTTTACTTACTCATCCTGTCCAGTTCAGATCAGATTCCAACCACATTTGGTCAGCATGATGTCAAGATATCCAAGATGCTATTGTGAAGGTGTGGCATAATTCTACTGTACATCATACAAAGAGGGCCAAAGTTCACATGTATGTTCAAACGTGAAACAGACAATGCTGCAACTTTGATGCTTGGGCCCGCTAATCGTTGCTTGCAGCTATACTGGGACTTGTAACTGCTTTAAAATATTTTTTTAATATTCATTTTATATTCATTTTATATTCACAGAGTTCCTGAAGACTGAGAGCAATTTACAATAAGTATAATTTGTTAAAGATGGCAATTTGTTTGCATTTATTTGAAATAACATTTATGAGTCACTAATGTTGCCACATGTTTTTGAGAGAAAACACTACCATTAAAAAAAGGTTTCTCCTGCTTTCTTCAACTTTTTTACAATTGGTTTTCATGAATTGTGAACGGAATCTTGGTTTATGCTGTCTGGTTGCAAAGACTTCCATTGTTTATCATGATAACATTTCCCCTAGTTCCTAGATTATACCAAATTTTCTTCCAGTTTCTACCCACTAGCTATAACTCTTACTTATTAGAAAGTTGAGGGTTAAATGACAAACATGACAAAACGTCTAAGACAGGTGAAACTCTGCCAGGACATCTTTTCACACCGCTGCTTCTTTTCACACTCTCATCATACTCATTCTCATCATTCATATATTCTCACTGACTGGGGAGAAAGTAACGTCATTCTTCCCAACCTCAGAGCGGCACCAATTACGCTCCCCTGGACTCCTAGCCAGTCAAGAACTTGAAATCAATGCTGTTTGAACAGATTGCCCAGTATTTTTTTCTTTACTTTGTGAATCTGGTTTGGAGAGCTGATTGGCCTCTTTGTTATCTTTATGTACATACAAAGCATTTTATAGTGTTTTTAAGGAATCTAGATTTTGATGATGTCTCTGTGTCACTGGCAGTGGCCCCAAACACTTTGCCTGATGACGATAATGACATCTTTGGTCTCAACCATTACCTATCCATTACTCTCAGTTTTGCCAAATCCTAGATCACAGATCACAGCTCTGGGCTTTAATGGCTACGGATCCATCATGTGTGCAACAGGAAATCTATCGTACACATCTGAGTTCTAAAAGAGACTGTTACCATAACATGTATGATATGCATTCAATCAAAGCCTTCTTGGTAGTTTTCTTTAATGAGACCACTTTTGTGGTTCTTTCATGCCACTTTCTTTGCCTTTTCCACAGGCCAAGGCTCACGACGAGCCTACGTCCATCACCCTCACAGCCACAAATCCCCATCCTCCATTATGGCTCTATGTGGGCTGCCCCTGGAGCACCCTTCAGCCATGAGCATCAATCAGCAACACACAGTGATACTGCTCACACAGAGCATCAGTCATAGCTTGAGAGCCAGTAGAGATGCTGACTGACCTACAGAACATAAAGACGTAAAAATTATTGGCTTCCAGGACATGCAACAAGAACTTGGTTTCATATTTTGCTTTATGTATTCGAAAGGCACCATAAATAAGTATCTTCTAACAAACTGTATTTTGCCCAAATTTGAATGCAGTACATGTACGCTTCTCACCATAATTCTGTGTTTGGGACAAAAGCTCCACGGAAGTTTCAAAAACATGGCATTCCTGGTTGTTCCCGTTGTTAAATGTAACTAAAGAAACAAGATTTGACAGTCTGTGTATGAATTAAGTAGGGAGTAAAAAACATGGGCCTGTGCTGTTATAAGAAAATAATCAACAACTGAGACATTAATTATTTTCCTATAAACCTGTTATTCCTTTTATGCCAGTTATAACAATTTTTAATTTACTAATGAATGACACATCATACTTTTTAACTGTTTATAGTTATATATAACTTTAAGAGATAAGTTAGTTCCTCTTATCACTCGTGCTACATCAGCTATAAAGTCGTTCCCTCAGCAGCCTGTCGTTTTTCTAAAAAAAATAAATAAATAAAACACAGCTTGTCATGTCAACTCCTCTGTCCTGAAGGCTTTCTCATGGTGGAAAACCTCTGACCAATGTCAGATGTGGGGAAAATAGACTTTAATGGCTAAATTATATTTAACTGCTAAAAAAAACCTTCAGGTTTAACCAACAAATTCTTGAATGTGATTATTCAATTGCATCATGTATCTGATTGTTGAATAGTAATGAAATAAAACATTTCTAGAGGATGCGGACCCAAACTTTTGGACTCTGGACTGAACTCTAGACTGTAGGCTATTAAATGATTTTGCATACTGTGTGAAGTGCTTTAACAGTTATAAGTTTGTATATAAGCAGTGGGTTTCCTTCTATTACAGCAGATTCAGAGATTCGTTTTTCATTTCCATAAATATTACATGCAAAGATCAGCTCTCTGAGCTGGCACATGTTTTCCTTGCTGTTCGCTTTGCTGTTCCATGATGTTTTGGGTCATTTGGTGGTTAATGTGAAGATGTGGAGGATCAGAGGGGGAAAAAAATTAGAGAAGAAAATCTATCTTTGTTTGAAATCTTTATGGTTGCATTTAGACAAATGCATGTACTATCATGGGTTATAACATCACTGAAATCCATTTAGTAATTCAAATAGATTTTAAAATGTCAGAGGATTGACTGTCTACCTTTGATAATTGGTGGAATCTCTCTCTCTTTCTCTCTCTCTCTCTTTCCTGTAGTTATAAAACTACTACTCAGTCTTAATGTTAAAGATCGAGAGATGTTTTTTGACATGTCTGTTTATTGAAAACCAAAAGAACAGTAATAATACATTATGTAAAGCAGACAGACTTGAACGTTTTCCCCATGAGGCCCATTTTCATTGTTTTTTTTTTTAGAACTTGCACTCTCCCAACCATGCCACAAAACAAGACCGCTCTTACTAGTCCTAGCTAGTATCAGGTTGTGTAGGATCAGTATCCTAGCTTGTGCTCTAGATTAAATTTATTATTATCAGTAATAAAGATGAAATAAAGTCAAATAAATAATTTGCTCACAACATGACTTATTTTTTTTAACCAGCAGTTTGCTTGCTTGTCCTCAACTTGCAACCTGATTGGTCAGGAGGTTAAAAAGGCTAAAAAGTACTTTTCTGAAAAAACTTTTTCTTCCTTTTTTTTCTTTCTTTCTTTCTTTTTTTTTTTTTTTTTTTTTTACATTTGGAAGCTTCACTGTGGCAAAAAAAAATGCTACAGGCAGCTCTTTTTAAATGCGTAGTTGTATTCTGCCTACCTTGCAGATGCTTCTCAAATGTGCGTTGGCGGTTGAGAAAAAAAAAAAAAAAAAGTCAGGTATGAAAGCAGCCTAACCAAACATGAAAATGTATTTTATACAAATCTTCTAATTTTCCCTACGTTTCCATGTTAATGTTAAATCCTGGACGAAAATGTGATCATGTACTAGTTATCCATAAATATGGCTTCACTGATTTACAAAAATAATGTTTTGCAAAAATAATTTTATAAAAAAGTATCACAATATAATATGTTGGCCACACTGCCTAACCCTATGATAAAATAGAAACAATTGTTAGGAGTGGATTCTAATTTTTTTTTTTATTATAATTTTAAGGCATGTTTATACACTCAGATATGAAATCAACTACAAACATTCACTTAAGGACACTGACTAGAGCAGCCAGTCAACAATAAACCATAAAATGTCTATATAGGCAAAAAAGAAAAAAAAGAAGCAGCAGCATGATTAGTCTTGCTCCCTAATTCTACTGATTGAATGCCTCATGATGTGATGACCCTTGTATATCGCCTACTGGGCTGTGTTCGATCTCATGTTCAATAAGGAATAGATTTTCCATCACCATGGTGTATTGGGCCTTAGTTTAAAAGTCACCCTGTCCTTGATACCGCAGAGCTCTGACACACCCACTGCCAAGCGCTTGGCAAGAATCTGTGTCACAAGAGTCTTGATATGAAATGTGGTGCACCGTTCAAAGCCTTAAACAGTGCAGACGCTTGAGAGTGTGTGACGAGTTATGGGGAGGTTCGTATTTCTGACATGAATAACAGAGATACTGTATAAACCTGTCCAGATGAAATTACAAAAAAAAAAAAAAAAAAAAAAAAAAAAAAAAACACAAATACTCCTGCTTACATGAATATAAACAGACTAAATCTCAACTACAATCATTCAGGACATATCCATTCTCAGAATTCCAAGCTCTTTCAATATAGTAGAGCCTGTGAGTCTGAGTCCAATATTATTATACATTCCATTATTTAACCCTTTAAACTCCCAGGACTCATCAACAGAATATACTTTTCACTCCTGTAACACATCTTTCCTATTCGTTCCACTGTATTTCGTAATGATATATATATATATATATATATATATATATATATATATATATATATATATATATATATATATATATATATATATATAGATAGATAGATAGATAGTAATTACTGAATATGCTTTAAAACAAATAATAATTTGGGAGATTGAGAGGTTACACTGGTGAGAAAAGTTGCTTTTATTTATTAAAATCAGTAAAGATGCATGTAAGACCGCACAACTTGAGGCGTTAGCTGTTCAGAGAGTAACACTTTGTTTAGAGTGTATATGAATTACTATTTGAATAAAATTATATGGTGTCACATAGGGCTAGGCGATATAATATTTATATGATGACAAACTCTGGCACAACAGACTTTTGAGCGACATCAAGAGCATTGTGATATCTTTTTACATTGTCTTTACAATTTTTTAAAATGTTTTTAACAAAAATTACACACTCTGTGAGCAGTTGATTTGATGTTAACATTTTGTATTGCTTTGAATCTTGAAAAGTAATTTTTGTTATATAAGTTCTAAATCATTAAAATTGGAATATGTTAATATTTTTACCAATAAACCACAGAGCCCTCCACCCTGAAGACTTTATCTCTTTATCTTTATCTCTATCTCTGACTGTTACAAAGCGCTTACACTGAAGACTCCTCCCATAAGTCTTATAGAAAATTTTGTGAACTCATTTGTAAGCTTTTTTTTTTTTTTTTTAATGTAACAGTACTGTTTTGCTGGCAGTTTGTTAACAGCCAAATACATTGTGATACATATTGTGTATCCTAGACACACGTAGGTCATAACAATTTGGAAAAAAATGTAGGGAACAGATTATTCATATATTTCATATTAGGGTTTCTATACAGCTAAAAAAATAAGACAATCATTTGTTATATTGTACTATATATATATATATATATAATTCACTAATGCAGTAATCAATTACTGAATAATGTATTATTGGATAAAAAGCTTCATTTTGCATCCATTTTTTTGCTAAATGATTAAATTAAAAGCCGTCTGTAGTGTACTGGAATAGATCAGAAGCCATCAGTCTGTCCAGTGAACTGTAAACTCAGCCTGACCAAAATGACCAATGCCCTGCAAGCGTGCTGTGGGAGGATAAGGAAAGATGCCAATTAGTGACCCAAATAACTGGCATTTCTGAAATCTTCAGCTTCAAAGTCATCAAAGTCAGACCACTGTCAGATTCTATTTGTTCCACTTGGTGATACATATTCAGGAGGAAATAATGGGGTCTGTTTAACTTTTATGGCCAAGACATTCTTCATAGTCCTACTATGAGTCCCACAACATAAGCCCATACTCACACTGAAGATACAAACTGCCACTCGACAGCTGCTTAGCTTTTCAAATTTATTTGTTCTGCGTGTGTTTACTCATGTTATCAAGGACTGCATAATCTGTCCTTGACTTGCAAAACAATACATAAGAATACAAAGCATACACGGTACCTGCTAAGAGTCTTTACAGTGTTTATGTGTTGCCATTTAATTAAAATTCAGTTTCAGGGGCAGACAAATCATAAAGTTATTGACTAGCCTACCAGCCAAGCGGAAGCTCTAATGCTGCCCAGTGCTATGTTTTGGAAACTGAATTGATTATGCAAAAAAAAAAAAAAAAAAAAGTGGGAGCAAATATATATAACATAATAAAGTATGCCAAGTTAGTTAGCTAGTTAAGTGCAATTCCCACAGAGGATGATTCAGCCATAGCCATAATCATTTTCTAAGAGTGTCTGAAGTGTCGTCCTACTATTTCTTAAGTAAACCGTGATCAGGCATATATTAACTATGAGAGAGAGAGAGAGAGAGTAAAAGACTCCAAAATAACATTTCTTGTCAATATTTAAATGTACCACATGGACCTGCCAGTTACCTAGTAATTGTATACAGTATATACCCTCACCAGCCACTTTATTAGGAACACCTGTACACCTGCACGTTCATGCAGTTATCCAATCAGCCAATCATGTGGCAGCAGTGCACTACATAAAATCATGCAGATACAGGTCAAAAGCTTCAGTATAATGTTCACATCAAAATCTCTGTTACTTTGATTGTGACATGGTTGTTGGTACCAGATGGGCTGGTTTGAGTATTTCAGAAACTGCTGATCTCCTGAGAATTTCACACACAACGCTCTAGTTTACATAGAATGGTGCGAAAAACAAAAAATATTGAGAGAAAAGTAATACTGACAGATACAGGCTAGTACATGGAAGCTCTAATGTGCTGCCCAGTCCCATGTTTAGAGCTTCCACCAGACATTAGAGCTTCCACGTGCTAGCCTGTATCTGTCAGTATTAATTTTCAACTTCAGCTTGAATTTTCAACTTTATCATAAACACAAAATTTCAGCATGTCCTGCTCAATGCTCGAATGGGATATTAGCAGTCAGAACTATCAGAACGGATTGACGAATGATTCTATATTATTGAATCTCTATCTGTAACAGTATTCATACAGTACATGTCTTTCTTACTGGCCTACTTGCTAGTGAATTTAGTCAGCTGCCATGAGTTATGTATTTACGTAAATGTTTCTACTCAGCACTGCATTACAGTGTTGGGAGGATTTTAGCAGTTCGTTGTGTCTCTGTATAAATCGTGACCTGGCATGCATTTACTCACGACAGAAAGAGCGTGAGTGTGAGCATGCATAAGCACTCTCATTACCAGACCATGAGTAAAGCATTAACAGTGTATAATTACATTTCAGCAAAGTGTTTTAACACACCCACGGAGAAAGATACAGAGAGATTCAAAGACAAAATGGGGTTTCCATAATAAATCTGGCAAAGACACAAAGACTGAGGAAAAAAAACTATAGAATAAAAGTGATGACACATTTCAGAAAAGCCAGAGAAATTTCAGCGAAGCATGGAACAACCAAGAATCAGCCACCTCAAACCCTGACCATCTCTCTCTCTCTCTCTCTTTCTCTAATCTTTTAATCCAAATGTCAGCACTGTCCTCAAGAAGCATGTGCCTCGCTACATTTTCTGCACTGTTCCACTGGCAAATTTTTTTGTCGTGTTCATTCATGTCCAGCTTGATAGCAACACAATAGATGTTGATTAATCACTGGAGGAGTTAATTAAATATGATATAGATTGGCCTCTAAAACATTTTTTTTTACTTGCAAATTACACCATGCTGAATAGAGACCTACAGCCTTAATTTACATCCGGCTAGACTTCCAGAAACAGAAAGACAATAAGAGCTCATTCAAAACTGAGTGTTAATCCAACACTGGAGCTTTTGCTGCGAGTACACAGATTAGACATCACTTCTTTAGATGGCCTGTCAAAACAAATCCAACTCGCACTCATTTTCCACAGGTCCACGTTGGGGTTTCTTGTTCACAAATGCCACAGAAATTACATTGAAAATAAAAATAAAAATTAGAATTTCTTCAAACTAGTTTAGCAAAGTCTCAAAAAAATTACTATGTAATTTATTTATTCGGCCTTCCCAAAAAAGCTCATGATATGCTTCATGAGTTTGGTCAGAGATGTTACAGTATGAAAGGGCTCAAAATGTGCAGTGAGACTGGGAACCTCTGCACTGCAAAAACTGGCACTGAACCACAGAGAAGCATCAATGCACTTTATGTACAGTACAACTCACCTATAGACAGTCTTAATCTGTCCCAAAATGGACAACGAGCAAAAAATAAATATATATATATAAAAAAAAGACATCATGGAAACAGTAGAAATAAGGAAATTATGATCATGCGTTCAGTGATTTATAAGTTAGTGCGTGGGAGTGAATCTGTCTGTGTAAAAATGAAAGCAGCAGTTACAATCTATGAGTGGATCCAAGAACACTTGCTTGGTGTTTGCTTTAATGTGGGTGTTTGCACTGATTTACCTGAAGTGAGGGCTCGTGCTGCAAAAGACGCTGCCTCGCTCAACTCGTGCCGAGACTGGCTTCCTGCGCGCGCTGTTTCTGTCTCGGTTTTGCCGTTTTCTCTTTCCGTCCCGGCGCTTTGAGGCAACGACGAGGACACACAATGTCGCGATTTGACTATCGGCTTCGGTACACGCTCAAGTGCACGCCTACAAACCCGTTATCTTTGCTGATTATTGCCGCAGAGCGCGCGCGCGCGCGCGAGTGCGTGTGGGTGTGTGTGTGTGTGTGTATGCGTGTGCGTGTGGGTTTGTGGTCCCAGTTTCGCCGTTGCATTAATCGGGTCCTAGTGAAAGGTCCTCGTGAGAAGGCAGACACACCACTGCTGTGTGAAGACCTCTCTCTCTCTCTCTCTTTCTCTCTCTTCCCCTCTCGTGTGTGTGTGTGTGTGTGTGTGTGTGTGTGTGTGTGTGCGTGCCTGTTTTGATATCCTCACGGGGACCAAATGTCCCCACAAGGATAGGTATATCTGAGCAGGTAACAGGAATTTGGCTGGTCCCCACAAGGCAAACTGTTGTTTGTTTCACAAAAACTGCAGCTTTTATTTTGGAAAAAAAAAAGGTTTCCTTTTGGTTGCTGAGGTTAAGCATGGTGTTAGATTTAGGTGTAGGTAGTATGCATTAATAATTATGTCACTAGAAGGTCCTCACATGGATAATATGACGTGTGTGTGTGTGTGTGTGTGTGTGTGTGTCCTCACCGCTCTGCAGCCCCACAGCACTGCCTACAGCTTTTAAAGAGGCACAACACAGCAGTGTACACGTAACGCTTCATTCGCCTTTTTTGGCATGCATCCCACAATTCATCACGTCTGTCAGGTCCTATAAAAAAAAAATATTCAGGACTGGGAATAAATGCAACAATCACTTTGATGTAAAGAATGTGTCTAATTACGGCTCCTGGATCTCTTTTTTAAAGTGTTTAGAAGAGCAAAGTTGGTATAAATGAACTAGCAGCACTAACCCCTGGGGCTGATTTCTTTCTAGCCAAGGCTGTGGATTCATTCCGCTTATCAGTGACAGTCGCGTCAGGATTACACAGAGTGACACGCTCCCTAGATCCATCTTCATGGGCTGAAATTTTTTTAGACCGCTTCGCTATCAGCAGAAATACAATCATGATTGTAATGAACATGAATGAGATGGATTGTTTACTCTATCATTCTTTTTTGTAATATTTATAGATATTAGATTTTCAAATCCCAACTAATATTACCACCAGCAGTTGTTGGTTGTACACCCATGCATGTAATGTCAGCGGCATTCAGACATGAAGTCTGGGCCTCATAGTCACTCACTGTGTGGTAGTAATTATGCATTTCATCTATTTCTGTTCACTGACTGAATATAACATGATGTCTGACCACTTGTAGGCCACTTTATTAGATACAATTACCTAGTATCTACACTTGATTTATTAGTTCACCTACCAAAAGTGAACTTTGTAAGTATACCTACATTGGGATTGTACCCCAATGTACAGTTTGATGGTCCCACTCTAGACCCATCGTAGCACCACAGCTGAATGCATATTATTTGAGGATGAGTCATTCAGTAAAACAGTGACACTGACCCCAACCCTGCTGCAAACTGATCCACTCCTATCAGCATCTCACACACACTACCATGTCAGTGACACTGCTGGACCGATAACATCTGGTCGGAGTGGTGGTCCTTCCCTTTCCACTGATGGACACGGTAGTGGGGCCTGACAAACTGTGTACAGCAACAGATGGGCTCCCGTCAGTAATTGTACACCTGAAAGCGCACTGATATGATAGGTTTACCTGATAAAATGGTTATTGAGAGTAGCTACAGGGTACATTTACCTAATAAAGTGGCCTCTGAGTATATAGAAGATGTGAGATTGTCAGTGCAGGTGCAAATGCGCTCCAATGTTCCCATGGACACAAGCATAAACTCTCAATTTTGCAGAATCTGAAGTCACTAAATATGAATGTTTGTTGGTCCATGTGGAGGAAGTGAGAGAGCCTGACAAGGCAACTTAACTAAAAAAATCTGCCCAGGTCCAGAAAAACCCATATGCAAAAAATAAAAATATAGCTGTAAGCAAAAATCAGAAGATTCCAAACAAAGGCCAAAAGACTCATTACAAACTATAACAATATGTGAAAGCAGTTACAGTATTCTCTGTGACAAATGTCCTAATCCATCTAAGACTAAAGTGATTAGCAAAATGTCACTACCCACAGATGTAGTTAAACCCACAGATGTAGTTAAAGCTTTCCTGGCATGGCTAACTATCTTGAAAAATTCATTCTTAATTTTAATGAGTCATTAAACACACACTCAAACACACAAGACATACTATTCGTATCTAACTCCCTGGCCCAATACTACTTCAACAACAACACAAAAAAATCATCTCAAACTCAAATTATGATTCCTTAAAGCAAATACACAGAGCAGCATGTGTACAAGAAGGCAAGGTAATTGCAGAGCAGTTTCTGAAAGCCAATCCACATAGCGCCTTAGGCTTAGAAAAATACTATAAAGTGGTTATCACAGAGTCACTACACTCAGAGTACATTAGAATCTAACAGCAAGGTCATATATCACTGAATCTACTAAAGACAAAGTCTGGAATATATTCTATTGGCCCACATTGATCAAAGACATTGAGGAGACAACTAAGCCAGAGTGTGCAATTACACTGGCCTTTTTACAGTTATTATTCGTCTATGAGATTGTTCCAATAAAATCTTGGCTGAATGTGCAATGTGTCTTCCATGTCAGATTATATGATGAAGATCTGCTATCCATAGACCTGTGATTTAAAGAAAATTACTACGTTCTGCTTATGTCATCAGTTAGTGTGATCCAGGTTTGTGCATACAGGCTGCATAAACAGAAACAAGCCCTTGATATAATGGTAGCAATATTATGCCTGGCGAAAACACACTTTAAAAGGCAAAGAATTCAACACTGCAAATTAGATCATGTTTAAGAACCTAGAACCCATAACCATCCAAACAATCCCTGAGGAGCCCTGTTTTCTAAGAATATACCCCTAGGCATTCAAAGATTCTATGTAATCTGAAGGTTTTTGCAGAGATAAGGCAAATTCATACTAACCCGCCAGTCTGATCTAAAAGCATCCTATACAGGCACAGCTCCTGAAAAATCCAGTCCCTAAAAGAAAATCAATGCAAGGACATGCAATGTATGAATGCAGACACCACGAGGATTCAATCAGATGTGAAAAGTTTAAAAAATAAAAAAAAAAGGCAGTGCAAAGCTAATAATTGATCATTTTCAACCTGAAAGGGAAATGATACCTTGCTTCACCCTTACCTGTGCCGTTTCAACTGCAAACAACTTTTAGGTGACTGTAGGCAATGAAGTGTCACACACACACACACACACACAGACACACACAGACAAATAAAAACAACCATCAATGAAGGTCCCACCAAGACATGCTCAGGCCACATTGTCTATCTAAATCCTGTATATAAGGACTAAATAACATGGATTCACACACATTATACTGTATATTTTTATTTTGTAAAATTAAGGCACAGTTTATGTGCTGGAAATTAGATGTTCACATGCTGGATAATTATACCTGTTATTTTGTCTTCATAGAAAAAAGTTTCCTTTTTTCTTGTTTTTTAAAATAAATAAATAAATAAATAAATAAATAACTATACAAATGAATAATATTTTTTATGTATTATTAAAAATAATAATAATAATAATAATAATAATAATAATAAAATAATTTATGAAACTGCTTCGCAATGCACAGAAAGTTTTTTTTTGTATTTAATAGACCTATTTATCCATCCATCCATACATTTAATTCATCAATACATGCATCTTTTCATATTGCTGATATGTGTATGGATATCATCTTCTCTGATCATAAATACAGCATGCCATTCCTCTGCCAGGTCAAACAACAAATACGTGACACTCAATCTCCACTGATACTCACTCCCTCTGTCATTCTGGAAATTTCTCACAGCCCTTCAGAAGGACATAGAACAGCATAATACTTTGTTTAGGCCATCTATTTAGCAGATGAAGGTCATAGAGACTTGTCTATTTTTGCTTGCTGGAAGTCTTAAATTTCAATGGTTTATAATTTCTATGGTCATAATTATTTTTGTGAGACAACTCCTATTCACAATATGCTCATATAATGTATGTTCATCTCCAGACTTCTATTCACAATAAGCTTATAATATATTTTCAGTGTGTTCAGTGCTTTTTATTATCGGATTGATCAAAATCTCACTATCAAGTGTGCCCTAGGATTGGTCTTCTTTTGAGTCTGGTTCTGCTCAAGTTTCTTCCTCATGCTGTCTCAGGGTTTTTTTTTTCCTTGCCATTGTCTCCTGCGGCTAGCTCAATTGGTAACTTGATCTAAATCTGGTTATTTGAAAAGCAGATTTATGACAATGTGTTTTGTTAAAGGTGCTATACAAATAAAATTGAACTGAATTTAATTGAATTGGAATATGTTTCTAGATACTTCGACAAGGTAGCATTACTGGTCATTCAGTATGGATCAGAGAAAGTAACAAAGTAAGTATAAAATATTTCATTAAAAACATTTGGTTATGCATGGCACTGTGATTCTATTAAAACTAGATAACTGCCAGGAGCAGTGAGAATCACCAGGGTGCCTGCTTACATTCATGCAAAAGAATTTTGGGACCTTAAAAATATATCACAAAGTGATCTTATGACATAGTATTTGATAGAAATTTCACTCAGTTCCCTCTCGGTCAGCACTCGTTCCAAATGACAGGGAACACTGGTGGTTGTCTGGTGATCATAGAATAAAATACATAACTAGCATTCTATTGCACCCCTCCTAACTACCTGAGGAAGTGAGAATCATCTTGATAACACCTGCCACAAGGTCATGAGGAACCTACCATTGACTGGAAAGGTGTTTGGAGATCAGTGTTTGGAGACCACTGTAATCATACCACTGGGTTGGGCACCAAACCCACAGTTGCAGATAACTTGGTCAAGGGTGCCTGTGACAAGCAGGAGGGAGGGGCCAGGCTGTGACGACGCACGCCTGGCACTGAGTTGGCTAAGTTGAGTTGGCACTGAGTGGGAGAGAGGGCTAAAGGAGCAGCTAGAGATGCCGAGGGAGAGAGAGAGATGCACGCGTGTTTTGTGTTTTATGTTCTGTTTATGATTAAACGTTATGTTTGAGTTCACTTGATTCCCGCCTCCTCCTTGCCTGTTGTTGAATTTGTTACATTGGTGCCAAAACCAATGTAAAACCAAGCCAGTGGAAGGGCAGCAGGAGGGGGGGCATGTCTGGCACTGAGTTGGCTAATCAGTGGGAGAGAGGGATAAAGGAATGGCTGGAGACACCAAGGGGGAGAGAGAGATACACGCGTGACAGTTAGTCCGCAGTTAGCCAGCTAGACAGCTAGTCTGCTGCACCATTCTTCCATTCTAGCAAGTGGGCCCACTTGCGGAGTTTTTGTGCATGGCAAAAAGTACCATACATAGTGCTGCCCTGGTAATTAATGTATCTGACCACTATAACATTGTCAGACTGGACCAGTGGCTGTGCCTTAGAAACAGTAAGAAGAATTTGAGGGCTAGATAGACAGCTCTCAGTTCCAGTTGGTTGATGTTCTACTCTCACATTGGGGCTACACACAGCTCCTGTGCCTCTTTGGCACCACACTGCCCCCAGCCAGTTAGAGAAGTTTCCATGATCACTATCTCTTTCCAATGGAGCTTCTCTCCCAGGACCCCTTTCCTGAGAAAAGCTTCATGAAAAATAATTAACATGTCTTCAGCATGTTAATAATCTTAACATCCTTTGCATCCCATACAGAATTGTTGGTCAACTAGACAGGCAGTTGTGGGGATGATAGTGCAGAGGCCCAAATTCACACTATGCCCCTGGAAACAGTGAATCATAAAAAATGGTTTATTTTGGAGCATTGTTTAGATCAGGCTGCTGGAGCAGACCACTGATGAAAAAAACAAATAAACAACAAAAAAAAATCACACCTCCCATTTGTAACAAGTTAATGAACTTTCTTAAAATGAGCTTTACTGAGCTTTCTAAAAAACACACAGTTATCTGTTCAACACGAATGTATTTGTTTTCTGTTACATGACTAAGAGGTAGAAAAGGCAGCACTGTCAGCATGGTGTGTGAATTCTGGCCACATCACTCCAGTTCATAAATGGTCTTAACTAGAGATCTGTGCTGTTTTTTTAAAACCTGCTTGTGCAGTTATTATTTTTGTTTGTCCCTGCCCATGATATTTTTTAACAAATAACATTAGTTCTATTTCCCCAACTATAAACGTATAACATTAACATAAAAATATATACTTGTGTCCTAATTTAATCCACTGCAACACTGACCAGGCAGTTTCCCTCTCATTTTTCTCCCCAATTTGGTCATTTGCCAATTCCCACCCACAAGCTAACTCTCCCCATCACATGACACCTACCAGCCAGGGAGGGTGGGGCAAACACGTGCTTCCTCTGGGAAGCCAACCTCTGCCTTTTTTCAACCTGCGGCTCATGCTGTGTAATACACTCAGGGGATAGCTCTATCTGCCCTCTTCTGCACACAAGAGCTATTATTATGTTTCATGAAGCTTGGCATGAGTTCATATTCATATAATTATTCATTCATTTTTATTTTGTATGAAAAGTCACACACACAGTGATTCACCACAGCTGAAGGCTGGCTGTTTTGGAGGCTGGATGTTTTCTTGACATTTCAGTGATATACAAGGACTATTAGAAATACTTTCCTTTTTCTCTGAACCTAGTCAAATCCTACAATGCTCATATAGAAATTTATCTACATGTTAACATTAGTATTTAAAAACACATGTTTTTGTGCCCAGCTTGTAATGTTCTCATAATGTTCCAAGTGAGACCATCTTTTGCTCTAAGACAAGCATAATAATGGGTGGATTCTATTAAGGAGGGCTCGGGTGGAAAAAGTACCGAGCTAGGCCCGCTATCCAAATGGATAAAAGATGGGAAATAAAAGAGCCTCAATATGGCTCTGGGGCGAAAAGAGGGGCACATGTGGCTTAGACACAGGTGCGACTGATGCCGCCAGCAGCAGGGTGCGAACCAAGGAGCTTGTGCGCCCCGCTCGGCACTAGGCTACTCACATGGTTAGCAAGCCATGAGCAGAGCGAGCTAAAGAGGCGGCAAGCCACCACCAAGCCCCTCTAGCGGGCTTAGAGATAAGACTAGATATAGATGTTAGAGAAACCTAACACTGGTCCTGAACCTCAACAGAAACTTCTCTAAATCTATTCTAAGAAATAAAGCTTTCGCTTCTCAACCAAATTACCTTACAGAGTATAACACCACTCTGCTACTCAGCACGGACGTTATGTCCGCGTGCCAACTGACAAAGCGTGCACAGGTGCCGCGTATCTCTGCTGCACGGGGTTGAGGTGCCCCCCCCCCCACCCCCGGAATGGCCCCTGACGTTCCTAAGCCCGCAGCCCGGTCCCTGCGGTAGTCCCTGATAAGCTCTGGGTCCAGAATGTGCTGTGCTGGGACCCATGAGCACTCCTAGGCACAGGAGCCAATGTGGCTGTCACATGACAAAAGAAGAAACACCTCAGACCAGAAGACTCAGGAGGTGAACTAATCACTGTACATAGCCTATGCTGCTGTCATGTGACAAAAGATGGCCGCCGAGAACTACAACACGAACTATTACAGACTCTCTCACATTCACGTTCACCTGATTACTGATCACATACACCTGGACTCAATTATACAACCACAGTATTTAAGGACTCTCATCCCACACACCCATTGCGAAGTATACACTCATTGTATATGTTGTGCGCTGATCACCTGACCATTGCCTGTTTCCCGTTCCTGATTTTTGCCCTATATATTGAATTTTTTTGCAAGCTTCAATAATGTACAATTGTACCTTCACCTGCATCCATATCTGCTGCTTGACACCTAGCTATTGAATTTCATGAACACAAGCTAAATATCTTAAGTTGGAGCATGAATTATAAATGAAGATTCTGTATATAGAACTAGACATAGATATGAAGGAGAAACTGCCTTTTAAAAATAACCTTTTATAAGTGACAAAGATGAAAAATATATCCAATATGTTTTTGTAAAGAAGATGCTCTAAAGGTAGGAAGGAAGGAAGGAAGCTCTAAAAATGAGTTCCTAACATACACTATATGGCCAACAGTTTGTGGACACCTGGCACCTGACCACGCTGGCCAGTAGTAGTATTGGATTTTGGATAACAAATTCATGTTTAAAAGAGGGACTCAATATAAATTAGCCAGTATTATACAAATACAGCATGTACAGATCTGAAATATTATTTATTCATTTATTTATGGAAAGCAAATTCTACTAAGGATTGAGGAAGTAACCAATCCGTAGTTACCAGTGACCCTTATATTATTACAAAAGAAATAGGTATAAGTGCCCCTTTGCTGTTATAATAACCTCCATTCTTCTGGGAAGGCTTTCCACTAGATTTTGGGGGGCTGGTAACTGAGCACACACTGGAATGGGGTAAGCTGGGTGGCTGGATGTTGCAGGGAGTTCTGGGCATATTCTGCCCATGGTAGGAACTGGGCCCAGTCTCCTGGGTTGGCTGAGCAGAACATCTGAAGGAATTGGCCGATTTCTTGAGTAGCTCATTCAGCCTGACCATTGGCTTGTGGATGGTATCCTGACGTCAGACTCACCATTATGCCCAGTTTCTCCATAAAGCTGGCCCATACTTGTGATGTGAATTGTGGTCCCCAGTCACTCACAATATTGTCTGGTATCCCAAAATACCTGAAAACATGGTTAAACAGGACCTTGGCTGCAGCAAAGGCGGAGGGCAGGTTGGGTAGTGGGATCAAGCACAGGGATTTAGAGAACCTGTATATAATTACCCAAATGATGGTGTTGCCACTTGATTCAGGCAAGTTTGTGAAGAAATCTATAGCCAGATGTGATCAGGGACATTGGGGTGTGGGCAGCAGCAGGAGCTTACCAGCAGGTAGAGTTCTGGGCACTTTGCTCTGGGCACAATTGGGACAGGAAGACATGTACGCATGTCTGCCAGCATATTCGGCCACCAGAACTTTTCCCGCAGCAGGTGGTAGGTACACTGGGTTCCTGGGTGGCCAGTAACAACGGAGGTGTGGGCCTATCTGTTGTTGGTTCTCAGGTGGAGGGGGTCAAAGATCTTAGTGGGTGTACTCGATGCAGATATTCGTTCACATGGTGTGTTAGAGATTGCCCGATCCAGTTCCCAGTCAATAGAGCCCAATACACAGACGGGGGAGAGGATGAATTCCTCTCTGTCGAGACGGGGGTCTGTGGCATGCAGGTGGGATAGAGCATCGGCTTTGGTATTTTTGAGCCTGGGTGGCAAGGGACCAGCTGCCTTGTTGGGGTTCAGGCATTTGGCAGAATGGAGATATTCCAGGTTTTTTTGGTAGGTGTAGATGATGAAGGGATGTTTGGCCGTCTTGAGCCAGTACCGCCAGTTTGAATGCCAGCAGCTCCTAGTTCCCAATGTCAAAATGCTGCTCAGCTGATATCAAGAACAATATGTTGGAATTCTCACTTTTCCACTTTCACATATAGCTGATGTTGTAAGAGGCACTGGAAGACTTTGCGGACATGGTTAACATGGGACTCCAGAGAAGGTGAATAGACCAGAATATCATCAATGTAGGCAATCACACATTTACCCAGCATATCCCTTAGGACATTGTTAATTAGACACCGGAACACCAAAGGGGCACTAGAGAGCCCATATGGCATCACACAGTACTCATAGTGGCCAGAGGTAGTGCTAAAAGTGGCCGTACATTTGTCCCCCTCATGAACACGCACTAGATTATAAGCACTGCAGAGGTCCAACTTTATGAAGAATTGGTCCGAATGGAGTTGTTCCAGAGCTGCTGGGACTAAAGGCAGGGGATAACGGTATTTGACTGTGCGCTGGTTTAGCCCTCTGTAGTCAGTGCAAGGTCTGAAGCCCCCTCCTTTCTTCTCCACAAAAAAAAAAAAAAAGAAACCAGCTGACGCAGGAGAAGTGGATGGCCTGATGTACACCTGTTGGAGCGCCTCCTGAATGTGCTCCATGGCTCTTTGCTCAGTCACGGAAAGGGGGTAAACTTGACTTTAAGGAGGAGTGGTCCCAGAAAGCAGCTGAATGGCGCAGTCATAGGGACAATGGGGAGGTAGCCTACTGGCCTTACTTTTACTGAACACCTTGCTCAGGTCTTGGTATTTGGAAGGAATAATCAAAGAGGCATGATTTTCAGGGCTTTCGATGGAGGTGGTGGTGAAAAACCTGAAGACAGTGGGTATGACAGTAGTTGTTTGTCTGACCAGGAGAGCTGGGGGTTATGACGTTCCATCAGAAGAAGTCCCAGAATGATGGGATGTTTGGGGGAGGTGGTAATAAGTAGGGAGATGTGTTCTTGATGAAGATCACTGAACCGGAGAAAAGAGGCTGTGTGTGGTGGGTGATCACGCCTTCTCCAATGGGTCCCCCGTCAATAGCTTGGATCTTTCTGGGTTGAGGCAGAGGTTCTGTGGGGATGTTTAACAGGTTCACGGTCTCCTTGTCTATGAAATTTCCAGCTGCTCCTGAGTCAATCATTGCTGTCAATGCAGAGAACAACCCTGCATGCTGCAGAATAACTGGTAAGATAATTGCATTGCAGGGAGGAGACTGGAACGGACTCCCTCTCATGGTCGAACCAGTAGAGGCACTGTGAGGATTTCAGGATTTAGACCTCAGTGGAACGCTACTTTTAGTGCCATATTGTTCCAGCCACTCCCTGCAGCGATGGGCTAGAATTCAAGTGCGTAGTCAGACACTTGGCAAGCTCCCTGTGTGAGGGTCAGGAGCTGTTCTCTCGCTTCCTTGCCATCCGGTGAGTGGTCGAACACACGGCGGAACAGCTCCGTGATGTGCTGGTAAGAAGCTATGGGCTCCCTTCCTTGCTCCCAAACTGCTGATGTCCATTTCAAAGCCTTCCCAGTGAGCAGATTCAGGACGCGCAGGATCTTGTGTTGTTCAGACATTCCTTCATGACTAGCAAAATACAGAGAACACTGAGTAAGAAACCTTTACACTGGGAAACATCACCTGAAAACTGGTGCGGGCATTGGTGAGCTGGTGAAAGCAGACGGTGCATGTTGTGGCGTAGCAGACCGTGATGGGGCCACGGCATTGAGATCTGCATTGTGTTGCCGCTGCTCTCCCATTAGCTGCCCATGAACCATCATGGAATGCTGCCAGCTTGGCTTATCTGCTGCATCCATGCTATCGGCGAAGTATTCTGTCATGTAAAGATAGTTGAGGCAGATGCAATTGCAAGTAAGACAGCGTTTAATAAAGCATGTGCAAACAATCCAAAAACGAAGAGTAATAATCAAAAAACCAGGGAAAGGCAGAGGTCAATTCAATTCAATTCAATTCAATTTTATTTGTATAGCGCTTTTAACAATGGACATTGTCACAAAGCAGCTTTACAGAAATAAATGGATTCACAGAAATATATTGTAAATATTTAAATTTATCACTGTGAATTTATCCCTAATGAGCAAGCCAGTGGCGACGGTGGCAAGGAAAAACTCCCCGAGATGATATGAGGAAGAAACCTTGAGAGGAACCAGGCTCAAAAGGGAACCCATCCTCATCTGGGTGCAACGGATAGTGCAATTATAAATAAATCCCTTCTATTGTGTACTATATGGACAAATAGTGCAATTGTGCAACCAATAAATTCATCACAGTATTTGCAAGAGGTCCGGCTGGTTAAAATCTATCCACTGTCCACTGATGGAGTCCTGAGTACGAAGCTGCTCGTGGCAACTGCAGCCCCAAAGCCACTACAGCAGTCGCAGTCCCAAGCCATTACAGTACAGCTCCCCATATGTGATCCCCAAGCCATCTCCACAGCCCCCAGGTGGCACCATCCCCAGCAATCCAAACAGTTCTTCAGGCAGTCCATATGGGGCCACCCCCAGCAGCAGCGAGCGAACTCAACCGATGAGAACTCCAACCAGAAGTAGGGCATCAGGATGGGTCAGGCAGCAAGGAGGAGCAGAAGGGGTCAGGATCACTGGCATCACTGGCATCTCAGAAGTAGCATGTGTAGCTTGACAGAGAGTGAGGGAGAGAGAGAGATGGAGAGAAAGGAAGAGATTGTTAGGTGAGCTTTTGTCCTCTAATGGTTAAGCACGATGTACTTTGCATGCAGAGTGCAAGCAGGGACTCCGGCAAGACTAGCTATGACAGCATAACTGAAAGGGAGAGCCAGAAGCTAACACAGACATGAGGGCACCCTGGGACATAAGGCAGCCAGCCACTCCACAAGGTCAGGCAATCAACATGTCAGAGAGTAGGCAAAATGCACAAAACAAAGAAGCGAAGTGTGGCCAAGTATGGTAACAGCCTTTTTTTTTTTTTTTTTTTTTTTGCTTTGGCACCCGGGGAGCAGTTGGGGGTTTAGTGCCTTGCTCATGGGTCATACCTCAGTTGTGGTATTGAGGGTGGGAGAGAGAGCTGGTCATTCACTCCCCCCACCAACAACCCTGCCAGACCTGAGACTTGAACCCATGACCTTCAGGTTCACAAGTCCAAGACTCTAACCATTAGGCCACAACTGCCTGGGTTTTTTTGTCAAGTATTTCCCCCTCGCTTCTGCACTTAAGCAACTGGCAACGTGACAGTGCACGCTTCTGGGTTATGTCTTTGTTTACATCGGGATGTATGTTTTTGTTTTGATTCATGTCCTCTCTCCTTCCTTGTATTGTCATTGGTTGTCTCCTGAATGTGTCATGATTAGTCTCATCTGTTTCCATTTACCATTTAATTAGTTTGTGTATTTAAACCCTCATGTGTCTTTGTTGTTTGCAAGGTAATGTTCAGTGTTTTGCCATCTGACTTTTCCGAGCCTTTGTTTTGTGTTTATGTACCCCAGTTTTTGATCTCTTTCCGTTCTTGTGTTGTGTTTTGAATATTCCCTCATATTGCTGTTTGTACACCTCTGACTGTTTCCTGTTTATTGATTCTGAGTGTCATTTTGGATTTGTCTGCCTGCCTTTCTAATAAATGCTTTTCCTGCAAATGCATCTGTCCCAACTCGCATTACATGACAGTTTACTTTTTGCAGACACCATGGATGCAGCAGGAAGGCAAGTGGGGCGTAATGCCAGGATGACCATGCCAGTGTTCAACTAGGGACATTTCCCTCAATAGACTCCTTTATATCCCCCTGAACCCTTTGATGTTTTTGAGGTTTATCCAGAAAGTTACCTCCTGCAATGCCAAGTATATTTTGACAGACTGTTGGACCCCAAGCCTGAAGAGAAGCAGTGGCTGGAGTTCTTGTTGTACTGGCTTGCAGGCCCAGCCCGCCAGTGGGCAGAGCTCCTGACTGCCACAGGAACCAGGGGCCTAGGAATCATGGCCAAGCTCGTATGCTTCCTGAGAGAGGTGTTTTGGTGCCCTCCAGAGGCCGACAGGGCGGCTTCCCATACCATGCTCCTTTGTGAGGCTGCGGTGTGACCTCCCAAGACCTGCTCAAGCCTGAGGCTGGCAGCCTCACAGGCTCACCGTCTGCTTCCCGCCAATATGCACCATGTCTGCTCCCTAGCTGTGCTGGAAGAAGCCCACAAGAGAAATCTGTCTTCCTTGTGACCTGGTGTTTTGTGTGGACATTTTGCCCATAGGGGCAGGGTGCTTTGGCAGAAGCACCCTGCAAAAACACCCTGTTTAAAGGTGTTTTCGCAGAAGCACTCAGTGCTTCCAGGTTATGTCTTGTTTACATCACCATGTGTGTTTTTGTTTCGATTCATGTCCTGTCTCCTCCCCTGTATTGTAACTGGTTGTTTCCTGAATATGTCATGATTAGTCTCACCTGTTTCCGTTTACCCTTTAATTAGTTTGTGTATTTAAACCCCAATGTGTCTTTGTTGAAGTAATGTTCAGTGTTTTGCTACCCGAATTTGCTGAGTATTTGTTTTGTGTTTATCTATCCCAGTTTTTGATCTCGTTCCGTTCTTGTGTTTGTTTAGAAAATCCCCTCATATTGCTGTTTGTAGATCACCCAACCACTGACTGTTTCCCGTTTTTTTGATTCTGACTCTTGTTTTGGATTTGTCTGCCTGCCTCTCAAATAAATGCTTTTAACTCCAATTGCAACCTTCTCCACTCACTGTTTATGACATTTTTATTTACTTTTTAATCTTGCTTTGGCTATCTTCTTGCAAAAATCATGTAAGTTAAAGAGCAAGTCTAATAATCACTCTTGTAAAAACAGTCAATTTGTGTAAAGATGTCTAAAACCTTACTAGCTAAATGTGATTTCCTCACACAGTGAAAGTATAAATGTCTTGAAGTTGTTAGATACTGTAGTTGCCTATGTGCTGTAGAAAAATAGACATAAAGCATTATCAATTCACTTAGGTTCATTGAGGGTGGAGTGACTGGCCACTTTATGTCCCAGGGCGCCCTCATGTCTGTGTTACTTTCTGGGTCTCCCTGTTAGTTATGCTGTCATAGCTAGTTTTGAGTCCCTGCTTGCACTGTGCACACAAAGTACATTGTCCTTAACTACTGACATGACAGTAAGCACACCTAATAATCTGTGTTTTTCTCTCTCTCTCTCTTGAGCTTTGCATGCTACTCCTGAGATATCAGTGATCCATTCTGCTCTCCAGACCTGCCTGATCCATCCTGATGCCCTACATCTGGTTGGAGTTCTCATCACTTGGAAACCACTCGCTGCAATTGATACAAACAGTTTTGCTACGATGGTTTAGCACTACAATTGCTATGATAGCTTTAGGACTGCAATTTGCCACAAACAGTTTTGCATTCAAGTCTCTGTCAGTGAACAGTTTGATAACTTCAACAAAATAGACTTCATGTGAAAACTATAATGAATTTCCTGGCTACTCAATTGCACTTTTTGACCATGCAGTACACAATTATAAGAGGGAATTATTTATAGTTGCACTATCCATTGTCTCCCGGATGAGGGTGGGTTCCCTTTTGAGCCTGGTTCCTCTCAAGGTTTCTTCCTCATATCGTTTCAGGGAGTTTTTCTTGCTCATTTCTTGCAAATTTATAAATCCTTCTATAATTGTGTACTATAACTGTGTACATAGTCCAATTGTGTAATCAGATTGATTACAGTTTTCATATGAAGTCTGTTTTGTTGAAGCTATCGGCCATGGTCACCAAGATACACCATCTCCAGCAGTCCCAATGATCTTCAGGCCTTCTATGTGGGGCCACCCCAGCAGGAGCAAGTGAACATGTGAGAGTGGGAGGGCAACAGCATCCAAACATCCCAGTTCACCACAACACTCTATGCCTGTGAACACTCCAGGTCTGCTCCTTTACCTAAGAAAAAATATTCACAAAAGGCTCAACTAAACAAATATGTTTTCAGCCAAGACGTAAACACTGAGACTGTGCCTGAGTCCCGAACACTAATTGGAAGGCTGTTCCATAACTGTGGGGCTTTGTAAGAGAAAGCTCTACCCCCTGCTGGTAGCCTTCACTATTCAAGGTGCCAACAAATAGTCTGCACTTTTTTCATCGAAGTAGGCATGACGGATCATAAAAGTTTGGTCAGGTATTGCGGCGCGAGACGATACAGTGCTTTATAGGTCAATAATAGTACATTATAATGAAAGCAAAATTTGATGCCAATGCAGTTGAGATAGGATAAGATAGGAGTGATGTGGTCATATGGTTCTAGTAAGGACTCACACTGCTGCATTCTGGACTAATGCAATTGCAATTCTGAACTAATGACATTACAATAATCCAACCTAGAGGTAGCAAAAGCATAAACTAATTTTTCTGCATAGTGTAGTAGACTTTAATTGCAAAACAGTAGTAGTATGGGTAGTGCCCAATCCTACATTATACAGAATGAGTTGTGGTCTTTGTTATGCTGACTTTGTAAAGTTTTAACTGCTCATGTATTGTTATTCAATTCATGTCAGACATTGTTACATTTTGTAACAGACTGATGCATTGCTTCCGACTCTTTCTGACCTACCGACCTCAGTTTTTTTCCCTGTAAACATGAACATTATGTAAATGCAAGCTGCTGAAAGGAATCAGTGCATGAGGACAGTTCCCAAGTGACATTCTTTTTTCCAGTAGAACTACCAAGCACACACAGACAGGCATATGCACATGTTTTCATCTCCCAATGCTATGTTCTCTTGTTAGAAAATACATATACAGTGGATATAAACAGTCTACATCATCAAAATCATGCTTTTTTTCAACCTTTAATGTGATATACTGTAGCAACCAATAAAATTAAAGTTAAAAACAAATATAAACATTTTAGGGGAAAAAAGAAAGAAAAAACTTACAATGACCTAGTTGCATAAGTGTACACACCTTGTTATAATGGGGCATGTGACTGTGCTCAGAATTAACCAATCATATTCAAACTCACGTTCAAAAGTAATTATCACACACCTGTCATCAGTGAAGTGATTCTGATCAACCCCAAATGAAGATCAGCTGTTTCTGTAGGATTTTCTTGATATATTCATGGTTTCATCTGACTGCTGAACCCAGGCTCCGCAAAGAGCTTACAAAGCATGGACAGGATCTCACTGTTGAAAGGTATCGATCAGGAGAGGGGTACAGAAGGATTTCCAAAACATTAGATTTACCATGGAGCACAATGAAGGCCATCATCAACAAGTGGAGAAAATGGGACACCACAATGACATTACCAAGAGCAGGATGTTCCTTCAAAAATTGATGAAAGGACAAGAAGAAAACTTAACAGGGAGGCTGCCAAGAGATATATGGCAACATTAAATGAGCTGTAGGAATATCTGGCATGTACTGGTCATTCCCTACAATTATCTCTCATATTCTTCACATGTATGGGCTATGGCGCAGGGTGGCTAGACGGAAGCCGTTTCTCACATATATACATACAATTAGCCCAAACCATGTGGCAAAATGTGTTATGGTCTGATGAGACCAAGGTAAGGCATAATTATAAAAGCCAAGACAGCCTATCACCCAAAAATCACCATACCCTCGGTGAAGCACAGTGGTGGCAGCATCATGCTACAAGGCTGGTTCTCTTCAGCTGGGACTGGGGCAAGATAGAGGGAATCATGGATAGCTCCAAATAACAATCTATTTTGGAACAAAATGTGCAGGCCTCTGTTAGACAGATGAAGATGAAATTTTTTACCTTCCAGGTGGTTACTATATCACAAATATCAGGGAGAAAGAAACCTAACTTCTAATTGTGAGTTGTAAACATTAAGCTCCTTTTGGACCGAGCATGTTTCTAAAGCTCTTTGAAGTATGCAAGAGTGTGAGCACTGTCTTCTCACACCTTCTGTGCTGCTGAGGCTAGTCAAAGGAAAGAGAGAGAGAGAGAGAGTGAGAGAGAGAGAGAGAGAGAGAGAGAGAGAGAGAGAAAGTGGCCTGTGGACTTTATGGAAATAGCAACCCACATCCATCAGAGTGTGATCGGGCTGTCAGAATAAATTATTCATAGCTGCTCTTGCTGAAAACTACAGAAGGAAAAAAACGGCCTGTGAATTATTGAAGACACATGCAGAATTAATTAGCAGCATGATTAAAAAATAATGAGATTATCATAAGTGCTTTTCAGTAATCTGCTGCTCTAGTTCCCCAGCAATCAACAAAAAATATCTGGCTTGCCATTTTTTTTTTTGCAATAGGTGACACTGATGTATCACAATGTAGAATTCACCCCAATATTTCTGAATTGGAACTGACTGCTCTAAGACATACAGAGAATCTAAAGAATCTAAATTTTTTGTTGCAGTCATGGTTGCTTTGAACAAGCATGGAGAACAAGTGAATGTCAGTGATTCCTGTTTTGAAGAGCCAGACATTCATTATAATGCTGTGCTTAAAATACAGCAGTCATTTCAAATTCATCAGCAGCATCTGCATTTCCTTTCCCCCCTCTAGTGATTAAAGTCCTCTCAGTGTTTATCTGTGTCAGTGAGAACTTTTATGCAGACAGTTAAGGAATTGAGCACTCCATCAGACAAGTTCATTTCATTTGTGTGGCAATGAAGTCAAAGTCAAAGTCAAAGTCTGCTTTATTGTCAATTCTGCCACATGCTCAGCACATACAGAGAATTGAAATTATGTTACTCTCAGACCCTAGGTGCATACAGATAACACACACAAAATGTAGAGAGCGTACGTTGGCCAGTACGATGGTGGGGATCGCTGGCTTGTGTGGGTTAGCTGCTAGCCTAGCCCGGATACCTCCATGCTTACCCCTCTTCTGCTTCCTCTCACGCCGCTTGTGGAGCAGACCGAGGTCACGCAGCTGTTCGGCGTGCGCAGAGTTTAACTCCAAAAATGTGGTTCTACCGACGTCGAGCAGAAACCCACGACTGTATACACACTTAAAGACAAATAGACGTGACGAATACTTACAATAACACTGCGACTTAGAAGATAAAAAACACGAAAACACCGTTCTGTCGGGAGAGAGAGAAGCCGCAGCGTGTGCACGCGCCGCCATCTTGGATCGAAAATGCCTCCATCAGATCTTCACCAGATTCAGTCATGTTCAGACATGAGGAAAGTCTCAGCCAAGCCTGTTGTACAGGAAAACAGATATTCAATGCTGCAAACACTATATTATACAACTACTGGCCACTTTATTAGAAACACCTGTATACCTGATCATTCATGCAATTATTGAATGACCCAATCATGTGGCAGCAGCATAATGCATAAAATCATGCAGTTACAGGCAAAGAGCTTCAGTTAATGGTGACATCAAACATCAGAATGGCAAAAAAAATCTCTGTGATCTCGGTGACTTTGGCCGTGGCATGGTTGTTGGTGCCAGATGGGCTGGTTTGAGTATTTAAGAAACTGCTGGGGTTTTCATGAACAACAGTCTCTAGAATTTACACAGAATGGTGGGGAAAACAAAAAACATCCAATTACTATTCTTTACAAATAACTACTTTTTATAACTGTGATGAGCAGAAAAGTATCTCAGAACCCACAACACATCAAACCTTAAGGTGGATGAGCTACAACAGCAGAAGACTACATTGGGTTACACTCCTGTCAGCTAAGAGTGGGGATCTGAGGCTACAGTGGGCACAGGCTCACCAAAACTAGACAGCTGAAGATTGGAAAACTGTTACCTATTGTTTTTCCAATGTAATCTACCCATGTAGTCTTCTGCTTTTGTGAACTCAGGTGTGAGTTCACAATGAAAGAGGAATTATAGGAATTATAGGATTATAGGAATAATATCTGTGCATCAGAAATAGTGTGTTGAAATAGTCTGTTTTTTCCCAGGCATAGGCTGAAAAAAAGGAGAAAAATGTATGTTCCCCCCTCCACCCCTTTCCAATGCCCACAGTTTTTGGGATAGTTTCAGGTCTTTTATGTGGCTTTTGAGATGTAGTTAAGACAGGTAAGACAATGAGTGAGGTAACAGTGAAAGAGGTACAAATGTACCCTTTTACATTTTCAGACTTTCAGGTTCTGTGAGATGGATTGCAGCACATATGTACCATTCACAGGTGACATTAATAGCTAATGGCCCACCACACCAGTTCTGGTAATGGAAATCACACTCGCAGTATCGAAAACAGTTGCACGAAACAAGCCGCTAGACTGTACGCTGTATGACCGTATGTTGTCAAATTCACTATATAGTAGCCTATAGTTATGTGATAGTCCCTTGTTTGAAGCTATATACACTATATTTTTGAGGACGCCTGACGAATCACACCCATGTGTGCTTGCTGAACACCCCTTATAGATTTAATCCCCTTTTACTTTTATTGAAGAATAACATCCACTCTTCTGGGAAGGCTTTCCACTAGATTTGGAGCATGGCTGTGGGGATTTGCCCATTTAGCCACAAGTCAGGTCAGGGCTCTGTGCAGACCACTCAAGTTCTTCCATAACAGCTTTGGAAAAACCATGTCTTCATGGACCTCACTTTGTGCAAAGGGGCAATGTCATGCTGGACCATGTTTGGGCCCCTTAGTAACAGTGATGCTACAGCATACAAAGACAATCTAGACAATTGTGTACTTTAGAACTTTGTGGCAACACTTTGGGAAGGGTCCACGTATGGGTGAATGGTCAGGTGTCCACATACACATTTGACCATATAGTATATGTTATTATTAACCCTGCCCCATCAAAGTCTACAGGCACGAGCTGCTACTTTCAGTTACTGAAGATGAATGTTTTTCCTTTTTTCTAGAGGAATTTTTTTTTAATTATCATGATAATGTTTGCTTGTTAGTGACTAACAGGTCTGATAAATTAAATAAATTTGAATGTATGAATGAATTTTTTATGCAATTTTATGCTCTTTATTTATTAGAGAATCAACTGGATTCACAAAATTAACTGCTTCTAGCTCTCTCTCTCTCTCTATCAGGGCTGGAGGGGTAGGTAATGCAACAACAAACAGTGACGCTGTGGTACAACTGGAAAAATGCAAAGTAAGGAAGTGCAAAATACATTTCACGGCTTGCTTGTGAATTAGAATGTCAATGTTTTGAGGCAGAGCTGAAAAAGGTGACATTTTCACCTTTGTAATGTTGGAGTGGGACTGAATTTTTAGCACTGATTTTTAACAGTGGCCTTCCCCAAGGCACATTAGACAAGATAGGCAGGTTATATATTAGTATACTCTTACATTTACTCATTTGGCAGAAGGTTTTATTAGAATTAAATGAGAGGTAGATGGGGTAAATTTTGTCTATCTATTTTTTGTTGTTGTTGTTGTTATTTGCTATTTTCTTATGCTGCTATAATAATATTCCTAATCTTTAACATGGATGTGTTTTCTTTTTTTTAATTTAACATTAATAAAAAAAGGTGAGCACTGACTCACAATGTCATGACTTTGCATAGTAACAATGTGATTAGCATCTACTAGCATACTAGCATCTATGTTGTGATTTTTTTTTTTGGTTGCTACTACATATCCAGGAGTTTCACTTTTCCAGTTGAGAAAATGTCAGCTTGCAGTGATTCCTGTTTAACATATACTGAACTTTACTCATAAATGTACACAGTTGAAATGTCCCTTTTGTATACAATTTGTCAAGAAGGAGAGGTAGACATTATCAACTGCCAAATTGGCTAAAGAACCTTTGTACATTGCTCCCATTAATTTACCTAATTGTAGGAGTAAATTCTCTTATTTATAAGAATTTTGTTGTGACTTCACACCAACTTTTTCTCTGCGAAACTTTATACATGTCAAATATGATCTAAAAGAGGCAGTACATGACATTGGGCAGAGGTATAACAAATGTGTGAAGAAAAATGGGCACAGATTTAGCAAGAAATCTGGCAGAATTATAATAGACATTTCAAGAAGAACAGGAGAGCAAATGTTACTGGGACGATCCATAAGAGTGGAAACAAGCTGAAGTCATCCCAGTCTTCTCTATCCCCAGCCACAGATCTCCTCCTGTGGGATTGGAAGACCTACTTCTTCAGTTTGACAGCTTCCTTCTCCAGTGGTGTCCACCAGGGCATCCTAAGGTTACCACTATGACAGGCACTGACTGCCTTTCAGCCACAACTTCTTGTAGCTGCCTCTGTGATTGAGGATTTGAGTGTGGTCCATTCAGACTAAATGTTCCCAACCTTATTTGATACATGGGAGGAGGCCTTTAGGATGTTTGAGTTAAATATGTCTTTCACTCAAAATTCTGCCACTTCAGAGTAACCTAGTAGGCTATCCGGGTAAATCTGGCCAGTGCCCTGTGCAATGAATCCAATTCACCACCAAGTGCTGATCAGTTGACAGCACCGACCCGCTCTTTACATGAGTACCCAAAACATATGGCCTCAGGTGTGATGATACAATCACAAAATCTATCATTGAACTTTGGTCCACAGTGCTCTGACCAACCTTTTGTTTGACAAAAGTGTTTGCAATCAACAATCAGTCACATTTCACTGCATGGGTTCAGATTCGGGAGGCTGCTCCTCCCAATCACGCTCCCCCTAGTATCCCCATCATTCCCCAGATGAGCAGAAGTCCCCCATTGGCACTATGGAGTCAGTAGAAGGAACCATCCGAACTGCGAGTCCCACAGCCAGGGACTGATGAGTATCCCCACACCTGCCAGAGGCCTGTCTCCTGTGGAAACTTTGAAGTATAAGAGAGACCACCTCCAATCAAGAGATTTGGTACCAGAGCCTTTACTGTGTGTGGATGTAAGGCTGACTATATGCAACCTCTTCATCATGACCTCTTCACTCCATCCATGAAGGGGACCCCACTAAATGTGTGAAAATTTTTTATCTGACTGCACACATAAATTAGTACTCTTTATTTGTGATCTTTGTAAACCAGGGCCTAAAAGTTTTGGTAAAAACATTCTTAGACTTCTTCACTTTGGTATGCAAACTTTTGCACTCAACTGTATGTGTTTCACACATCTTAAGCAAAATATCAGAAAGTTTAATTGTGTTCCCATCAACTATATTTATGCTGACTATTACAGAAGAGAAGCAACAACAACATATCAAAAGGTCATCTTCATCAAATAACATCATCACCAACAAACACTAAGTCACAGAGAGACTCTTTTTGTGTCTAAAATGGTGCCTTGCCTCTTATTCACTACCAAGTGCATAATAGGTATTCTGTATCCTCTAGGGTACAGAATTTGGACACCAAACTGTTGCATTGAAATGAGTGCTCTGGATATTGTCCACTATGCTTTTACACATGGCTACAAAATAACAAGGCTCCCATAACAGTGAATTCACTGTGATTCACTAAATTGTGAATAGGGTGAGATTTCATTACATTATGCAAAATTTTCTTGTCATTGTTACTGCATCTTCTCTTTATCAATATGCTCAGAAATAAAAGAAAAGAAACTCCATTTGTATGAGCATCACAATGGTCTAGATGAGTGTATGAGGCAGAGGAGACAAGGCCAATTTGGCTGATGCATCAAATAGAGCAGTGAACAAAAGCTAATCTATTGAAGGCGAATAAAAAGTCTGTGCAAGAGGTAGCAGAGATAGAGATAGAAAGCTCTAGAGATTGCTTTGGCACACAGAAAATGTTTACTCTGCTGAGGTGGAACAGAACAGGAAGCTGGAGACAAATGATTTGGCACCAGGACACAAAGCTGAATAGGGCTGCGTGTGTGATTTCAGCAGTGCTGTTTGATCAGGAGCCCTGTGTGTACCTGTGTGTATATGTGTGTGCATACCTGTGTTTGAATGAGCATTAAAGTTCTGTGAGCAGAACTGACCACTTCTCATTAAGTCTTATCACTGTTTACACACATATGTTCCAATCTCATTCACTCTCGGTCTCTTTCACACACACAAACCTAATCTCTCAAGTCAGCTATGACAAGACATTTGGGTTGTGTAAATCACTGCCTTCATCCACACATAGCTGCCTTTTGCACCAACAGGGCTAACAAAAGTGGCTAGCAAGCTAACAATTCCATCTCTTTCAAGGTGAAAAAAAAAACATCTAATGGTGCTGGTGTATTTTTTTTTTTCAGAAAAGAGAAGTGGCTACCAAAGTGGTTAAACAGAAAAGCTTTCTCTAGTGTTGCTAGATCGCAAGTTTGAATCCTGCCAATGCCACAGGCTGGCCGTGGTCTCTGGGTGGGAGGGATGCACATCTGTGAGTTCATGTATGTGGAAGAGGGTAAATAGCACTTTCCTCCAAGTGTGTTACACTACCGTGTGATGTAGCATGAGTAGCAGTTTGAAAAAAAAAATGCAGTTGGTTGGCATCACATGTCTTGGCGAAAGCACGTCAGCCTTTACCCTCCCCAGTTGGTAGCTGGTGCATGATAGAGGAGAGCTGGCTAGTAAGCGGGAATTGACAGGGGAACCAATTGAGAGAGAAAATGTGGGGATGTGCTGGCTATAGAGCCTATTATTAACAGATCATGTGACGCATACACTGTAACCATGAAAACATTACTGCCAGTCCTAGCGAGTACCAGCTAACTAACTAGCCAACTTGCTATCTAGATTAGCCAGTATTATTACTTGCAGTAATAAAGATTAAATAAAGATCCATCAATGAGGAGGTTTGCCTTCACTGTAGCTTTGGAGGAAGAAAATCAAAATAACTTGAGCTGCTTGTGCAACTTGATGGTTCGTAGCCACAATTAATGTCAGATGTCACATTGCAACATTTGGCTGAATATTCCCCACAATTTTTTTTTTTACTTATATTGCAATGTTATGGAATATTGGCTTTGTTTTGCCACTAAGCTGCAACCTGATTGGTCAGAAGGATAAAAAAGTGATATTTGGACACTATATTCAACTGTGGAAGCTTCACTATGAAAAAAAAGTAGGTGCATTCAGCCTGCCTTGCAGCCACTTCTCATAGGATTACACGTAAAATTTAAAAAAAAAAAAAAAAAAAAAAAAAGCCTAGTGTGAAAGCAGATGAAATAAGGTTTAATTTGGGGGCAGTGTGTTCAATCAAAGTACAAACTACACACAAAAGGAAACAACAAAAACAACAATCACAAGTTGTGTATTTTAATGCAAGCATAGGCATTTAGTGCACAGCACTGGCCCACAAGGTCAACTGACTTAAAACATTTATCACAAATGCAGCTGCACCAAATGTCCCTGCAAGGGTAGGAATATTTGTATTTGACAGTTTTTGGTTGGTTCCCAAAAGGTCCCACAATAATTATCAGTAGAAAGCATATCATATCATAAGGATTGTAAGACAAACATTTTTAGAATTTCTAACTCTCTCATTGGATATCACGACAAGCCATGACTGCACAGACTTTTTTTTTTAAACCCTACCAGTCAGTGGCTGTTCAGAGCATCTGTATGGCCAGGCATCTAATGTGCCATACAAAGAGGTATTAAGAGCCAGCTATGTATGTGTGAGTGTGTTTGTGTATGCTCTGTTTTTGCTATCTTTGTGGAAACCAACTGTTATGAAGGAAAAATGAGGAACAACTTGTAAACATCTGAATGTTTGTTTGGTTAGTGGTTGGTTGGTGGAGTTGGTCAAGGTCAGGGTTTAGGTTGTAGGCATGCCAGTGTTTAACTACAGTGTAGTTCAAAGGCATGTAAACTGAGACTGTGTGTGTATGTGTGTGTGTGTGAGGTCTGAGCTCCCTTTTCAGAGGCAGTGAACCGGCTCCAGCCCCCAGCCTGGTCTGATATTGTACACCTACATTTGAAAGTAAAACACACACACACACACAGGTGATATAAGGTTCATTTTCCACAGGAAACTGGGGGGCAGTAGGGGGGGTCATTGGAGGTCACAAAAAAGGTGGGTCAAGTCACAGCGTGTCCTCAGACCTCATCTCTGACCTGTCAGGCTTATGAGACAGAGAAGATCAATTACCTGATCCACCCAAACAGACAGAAAGAAAATCCACTTAACTCATTACATTTACTTTGACGTTTAGTCATTTTTCAAATGCTCTTACCCAGAGTAATTTACAAACCTTCAGGAATCTGTAAGGATACATAATCTGAAAGACAAGAGAACATCCTTTTAACACAGTCTTTAGTCTACCCTTTACTCTTCTACACCTGTATATTGTAATGATTTATAATCCCACTTTCTGGTGTCGGCTCTTTTTTAGTCTGGTTTTTCTCAAAGTTTCTTCCTCATGTCATTTCAGGGTTTTTTTTTTCCTTGCCACTGTCATCTCTGGCTTGGTCATCAACTACATCCGGATTTCTCTAAAGCTGCTCGGTGACAATGCTAATTGTTAAAGTCACTATACAAATTTAATTTAATTTAATTTAGTTATTAAGGATGAGGAGTTTTGTAGTTTTTTTCCCCTGTATTCCCATAGGCATATTACAACCATGACACAAGATTTTTAAGGAAGATTAAAACAAACAAAACTCCAGCTTGGTTTCTTCTTCTTTATAATCCAGGAAAAAATGTATATATCTTTAATATTTTACATATACGGTCAGAATGGGGGAAAAAACTCTAGTTTAGAAAAGACATGTCATGTGCCTGTACTGAACTGTGAATGTGGAAGGACCAAATTTCCATAGATGTACGGCACTGACATCTAGTGGTACACACATATGCATGTTCAGTTTAATTCAATTTTATTTGTATAGCGCTTTTAACAATGGGCATTACCACAAAGAAGCTTTACAGAAATAAATATACTCAGGGTATAAATTGTAAATGTGTGAATTTATCCCTAATGAGCAAGCGAGAGGCAATGGTGAGGAAAACCTTCCTGAGATGATATGAGGAAGAAACCTTGAGAGGAACTGGACTCAAAAGGGAACCCATCCTCATCTGGGTGAAACTGGATAGTGCCATTATCAGTAAATCCCTTGTACTACATGGACAAAATAGTGCAACTGTGTAACCAGGAAATTGATTACAGTTTTCACATGAAGTCTTTTTTGTTGAACCTATCCACTGTCCACTGATGGAGACCTGAGTGCAAAACTGCTCATGGCAACCGCAGCCCCAAAGCCATCACAGTACAGCTGCCCATGTGAACCACAATCCAAAGCCATCTCCACTGTCCCCAAGCAGCACCATCTCCAGCAATCCCAATGATCTTCAGGTCGTCCATGTGGGGCCACCCCCAGCAGCAGCGAGCGATCTCCAACTGATGAGAACTCCAACCAGAAGTAGGGCATCAAGATGGATCAGGCAGGTCCAGAGAGCAGAAGGGGTCAGGATCACTGGTATCTCAGTAGTAGCATTTGTAGCTCAACAGAGAGAGAGAGAGAGAGAGAGAGAGAGAGAGAGACAGGGTGGGGGGAGATGGAGAGAGAGGTAGAGATTGTTAGGTATGCTTTTTGTCCCGCAATGGTTAAGGACAATGTACTTTGCATGCAGAGTGCAAACAGGGACTCCGGAAAGACTAGCTGTGACAGCATAACTAAAAGGGAGAGCCAGAAGGTAACACAGGCATGAGGGTGAACTGGGACATAAAGCGGCCAGCCACTCCACCATCAACGAACCTGAGTGAACACATAAGTTGGGGGGCGACAGCATCCAAACATCCCAGTTCACCACAACACTCTATGCCTGTGAACCCTCCAGGTCTGCTCCTTTACCTAAGAAAAAAAAATATTTGTAAAAGGCTTGACTAAACAAATACGTTTTCAGCCTAGACTTAAACACTGAGACTGTATCGGAGTCCGGAACACTAATTGAAAGGCTGCTCCATAGCTGTGGGGCTTTGTAAGAGAAAGATCTGCCCCCTGCTGTAGCCTTCACTATTCAAGGTACCAACAAATAGCCTGCACCTTTTGATTGAAGTAGGCATGACGGATCGCTCAAACGTTCGCTCAGGCATTGCGGAATAAGACCATTCAGTGCTTTATAGGGCAATAGCAGTATTTTATAATCAATGTGAAATTTCATTAGGAGCCAATTCAGTGTGGATAAGATAGGGGTGATGTGGTCATATCTAATGGTTCTAGTAAGGACTCTCATTGCTGCATTCTGGACTAACTAGAGCTTGTTTATAATAAGAACTAATTTTTCTGCATTGTGTAGTGACATTATATTTCTTATCTTAGCAATATTTCTGAGATGAAAGAAGGCTGTCCTAGTAATATTATCTACAAGGGCTTCAAATGAATGTCTGGAGTCAATAATCACACCATGGTCCTACACTGCTGCACATGATGAAATAAGTCACTTCAATTCACCTTAAAAGGAACTGTCCTTTAGTACTGTCTTAAGTCTGTTTTGTTCATTTTAATGCAAATATGAGGGTTTGCTCAAAAGCTATATGTTTGAATTCAATTCAATTTTATTTGTATAGTGATTTTAACACACAAGCAGTCACAAAGCAGCTGTACAGAATGGGATCAATAAAGTTTATCTTATCTTAATTCCAGATGTAGATGATGTAATGATCATGCCAGAGGTGACAATGGCAAGAAAAACTCCTTGCGGCAACTTTAGGGAGAACCCATGCACTTCTAAAAGTCTACAGTATCCCAGTCAGATTATCCACTGAAGTCTTGGGCAAAGTGCAAAGTTCAAGTAGGACCATACACAGCAGTAGAAAGTGAGTCACAAATTCAGAAGCTCCAAGCAAAAGTACAGCATCAGGATGAATCCACTTGAGCCACAGCAGGTACCATAAAATCAGGCAGCAGGAGAGAGGGAGATAGAAAAAGAGAGAGAGAGAAAGATTATTAGGTATTATGTGGGATTATTGTCCTACAGTGGTTTAAATGGGTGTATATTGTGATCAGAATGCATGCAGAAATCTTGTTCTACCTTCAAATAAATTATAAATAACTAAATAAATTGCATTTCATAAAATCCAGTTCAAATCATTTTCAAATCAGCAAGGGACTACAAATGTGCATACAGCAAGCATGTGCTTTGTCTGTGCTTTACTTAGAAGATTCATTTTCCTTTAAGTTATATTGAATTTCACCTTCCCTAATACACTTGACTACATACAGCAGGATAGTAGACACTGCCTAGATCTATTAAAAAACATAATAACAAAAGAACTTGGTGGAGTCTCTCTATCTGATCCCGAATCATTTTATGCCTCTTATACCACAGCAATTTTCCAACAGTTACAATTTTTTGCTGTTTAAAAAAAAAAACACACACATAATTTTATCCGTCCATAATTCCAATTAATCTCTCCAGCAAGTTTCCTGTTATCACTTATACTGTCCTCTCACTCTTTTTTCTCTCGCCTGAAGTTAATTAAGACAAAAAATGCAGCTTGTTACCAAGAAACCGCAAAAGTCCAAGTCCTGGCAAGTGCTGACACTGGAGACTCCTTCCAAAAAAGTTAAATAAACACTCCTGAAACTTTCATTATCTAAAATTTTTTTTTTCTTTGTTAAATTTGATTTTAATCCCTTTACTATTATATTATTTACTATTATAGACTGTTTGACTTAACTCGGAAGTGGGAAGTCAGAACTCAGAATTATGTCATTTCGATCTCCATGCCTTTGAACCAGAAAATGGGAGAAAAACATGGCCGCCTTCATGTATGTCTTTTGTTAGCAACAATCTAGACAGTTAACTGTGATGAGTGATATATTTAACTCCTCAAAACAGTAAACTGTATAGTCAGTGTAATAGATTTAACAAGCGAATATGGCTATATGTTGATTGATCTAAAACAAATACTGGTATATATAGTATAACTCATTAAAAAGTAAGAAGTTATCAAGCTACTTTACTTGCTGTTGATACTGTGAGCAGCCATGTTGATCTGACATCACTTGCTGAACTCAGGGTTGAGGAGACTGACCTCCCCCCCTGCCGGTTATGAGTTTTAGTCGAAGCATTACTATTACTATCACCTAGATGACCAGACTTTTTTTTTTTTTTTTTTTTGCAAATAACACGTTGGTTTGCTATGAAATCCACCAAATATTATTATTATTATTATTGTTGTTCTATGTTATTCACACTGCACTGACTCACTGTAATACTTGAATACTCTGTATGGATTTCTGAACTGTCAGCGCCGCACATCGATTATCTCTGCTATTGATTATAAGAGTCTGCTGTGTTTATCCGTGTGCAATGGCTGACAGCAGCATGGGCACTGAATCTGCAGACCCAAACCCAGAGGAACCCTGTCTTTACCGAGGGAGAACCAAATGTTCCCCGGAGGAAGAGGCGAGACTAGAAAGACAACACTTCTGGAAAATTATCAACGCATTTAGATATTACAGGTAGCTCATTCGCCATTTTGTTAACTCCTCAAGTCCTTGCTAGGCTGTTAGCTAGCAAGCTAAACAAAAACAACCCCACTCTCTCTACATTTATAGCGTTAATAAAAATACATAATTCATTTATCAAATGAATATTTGTGAATATTTTAACCGCTTGAAATGCATGGACTCTGCTCAGGTTAGCATGAAACCGCGAATTGCTCAGTTCACCGTTTCCTCAGGCTGAATCCCAGACGGCTCGGTTCTGCCTGTACATGTGCACTACTTAGGGTATAAACTAATGACTTGTGCAGCCTACATAGTGAACTACATGAGTAACAGAGTTTAATTTGTAATCCAGGTTAGTTTAAGTTTGAAGTAAGCTAGCTTTTGAGCTAGTTAGTAAGAATGAACTTCTTAATAATGTAGAAAAACATATACTGTTTATAATAATAATAATAATAATAATAATAACGTTGTTGTTAATTTTTTTGAGTCCAAAAAAGTTTAAGCAAAGTATTAAAAATAAAGAACCATACCACAGGGATGTTAAATGCTCAGTTCTGATTGGTCAGATGTTGTTGATTAATTTCCATAATAGCAGCTCTGAAAGTAGTTCCGGCTGCAAGGCAAATCACAGGTTTATATTAACGCGCTTGTTCTAATAAGTTATTGTTTCTATAGTAATAGCTGTTATTTAGCAAAGAAGAACAGATGAAAGAGATGTTTATTTAATGTTTATAGAAGGAGTCTTCAGTGTCAGCATTTTGTAACAATCAGTATGTTTTCCACCATGGGAAAGACATTAATAAATTAAAAATAAAATAAATAATAAATTAAAAATTGTTATCGTTGGTAAATCGCTCTGGTAGAAATGTCTCATGAGGTGAGCGTGTAATGATTTCGGCTTTCACTGTGCACAGTGCTACGCTGGTAGCTACAGGATTCCTTGGATCACTTGTTAGCTAAATTAGCCTAATATTGTCCAAATATACTCGGACTTTAGACATGTCTTAACCTTTGTTCCGTAATCCTACCATCTCTATATCTCTCTCTCTCTGAACCAGGATCCATGTTGAGGAGCGGCTGAAGCGGTGTGAGAGGCAGTTCCTCAGTCTTCCTCACCGCCATCAGCAACTCCTCTCTGGCTTCCTGGATAAGCTGGCTGAGATCCGACGCTGCATGGAGTGCAACCATGAGGTCCTGCAGGCCATCATACAGAACTGCACGCACATGTTTGAGAACATGGAGTATGACGAGGATGTAGGTGAATCCCAATCAGGTTAAGTAAGATTTCAGTTACAAGTGGTTCACGCTGACACAAAGACTTCACCAAGCAAATATTCAGCACTGCTTTCGTACATGTTATTTTCAACGGGATGCTCGGGATGCATGTTATTTTTTTTTATTATTGTTGCTGTGCTGAACATCCTTTTTTTCCTGTTGGAAGGACCACATGAGGAAAGCTGGGCCATCTTCAACATTCGACATGGACAAGCTGAAGTCCACCATTAAGCAGTTTGTGCGGGATTGGAGTGAAGCAGGCAAAGCAGAAAGAGATTCCTGCTACATGCCCATCATTGAGGAGATACAAAAACAGTTTCCTCCTGAAAAGTGGTGCGTATATGATTTTATATACGTGGCATTGCCAGCTAGCTGATGCTACAATATTTGTCATGACATATGTCTTGATCCAGTGTATCACAAAGCATTGCAAGTGGATCAAATTAATATACAGTCAGGTCCATAAGTATTTGGACAGTGAAACAATTTTAGTATTTTTTCTTTGTATTTTTTTGTATTTGGACACCACCACAATGGATTTGAAATGAAACACTCAAGATGTGATTGAAGTGTAGCTTTAATTCAAGGGGTTTAACAAACATATAGCATTACCCTGTAAGGAATTACAGCTTTTTTTTTTTTTTTTTTTAAACACGTAGCCCCTTCCATTTTCACAGGCTCAAAGTTAATTGGACAATTGACTGATAAGCAGTTTATTGTACTCACCGGAGAGTCATCAGGATTCAAATGTGCTGTCTCTTGGAATCTTATTTGAGAAGTTATTATTGATATGCTGACAAATCATTTCTCCACAGTGACGTCTCTGAGGTGAAGGTGTTGGTTCCTGGAGCCGGTCTGGGCCGCCTAGCATGGGAAATCGCCTGCCGCGGTTACGCCTGCCAGGGCAATGAGTGGAGCTTCTTCATGCTTTTCTCCTCCAACTTTGTCCTTAACAGGTACAAAGACGTCACAAAACATGTTTTCTTTTGAGAAAGCGGTAACTAAGCTTTCTACCATAAGAAATTCTTCAGTGCTTTGCACTTTCCCAGTAGCATGACTTAAAACCCAGGTGGCTTTATCAGATTACAAGAGCAACTTTCATTTCAGATATGCTGTTCACATGAACACTTAAAATAATCTGAAAACTGCCAAAAACTGACAGGCAAACTAGGCAAAAATTAGGCTCCTTGTCATTTTGCTGCCTAAGGAAATGAGCAAACTTGAAGTGAGCTTGACCCTGAATTCTCCCTTACGCTCAGGTGCGAGAAGGAGAACTCTCTGACGTTGTATCCTTGGGTTCACCAGTTCAGCAACAACAAGATGTCTGGAGACCAGACGAGAGCCGTGACCTTCCCAGACATTAACCCCCACAGTCTCCCGCCTGATTCTGACTTCTCCATGACGGCCGGCGATTTTCTGGAAGTGTATACGGATCCAAGTGAGTCGTAATTTCAGTGTTGGCTTTATCATGGTATCTACTAAGACTTCATCCTTTTAAACTGTAACTTTTCAACATTTTTTTTTTTTTTTTTTTTTTAAATCATGTAGGATATTTTCAAGGATGTGATGTGTTTTTTTTTTTTTTTTTTTTTTTTTTTTTTTGTGATGTCATTATCTGTACGAATATATCCTAACAGCATTACATTAGTGGCGTAATTATTTCAGAATGACAAAATTTATAACATTTAATTATATTTAATTACATTTATCTATACAGACTGTGTCTTGCTGGTGAAGTTTACAGTAAAGACTAAAAAAAAAAGATTTATTTTTTTTTCATCAGACACGTGGGATTGTGTCGCCACCTGCTTCTTCATTGACACCGCCCACAACGTAATTGAATATATAGAGACCATCTGGAATATTCTCAAACCTGGTGGAGTGTGGATCAACCTGGGTGAGTTCTAGTTTACCTCAGTATTATATATCGAACTTTAAAGGTTTTGGATTCGTGATATCAGTGTAATTTAAAGCTTCAAGAGCTACATGACCCTGGTTTTTTATATGTGTATACAGGGATAGGCAAATCATAAATTCATTAGGTAGCCCACAGGGCAAGTAAAAAGCTCCATGAGCCTTAGCTACTGATTTTTGATGTAGGTAATATGCATAATAAAATATTTACATTGTAAATACACAGTGTAGAGTGATATAAAGCGATAGAGACTGCTGCGTCTTTTTCACGGAGACGTAGCTCAGCAACAGAGTTCCAGACACCACCATTTATTGCTGTTGGAGTTTTTGACTGTTAGATGCAGACCATTTTATTTAGCACGGGAAATCACCACTGTCCTCATAGTCGGAGTGTACATTCCCCCCAGTGCTAAGGAGGCACTCTGTTAATTGTATGGGGTTATTAGCAAGCTGCAGATCTTCGCTTATCACTCCAACTGCTCAACAGATGACGCCATCACCACCACCCTCCATCTGGCCCTCACCCACCTGGACAAAAAAAGACACATGTTTGAATGCTGTTCATAGACTTCAGTTCAGCATTCAACACAATCATTCCTCAGCACCTGATTGAAAGCTGAACCTGCTTGGCCTGAACACCTCCCTCTGCAACTGGATCCTGGACTTCCTGACTGGAAGACTTCAGTCAGTCCGGATCGGGAGCAGCATCTCCAACACCACCACACTGGAGCCCCCCTGGGCTGTGTGCTCAGTCCGCTGCTGTTCAGTCTGCTGACTCACGACTGTGTAGCAATGCACGGCTCGAATCACATCAAGTTGCTGGGTCTCCTCAGCAAGAACGACGAGTCAGCACACAGAGTGAAGGTACAGCAGCTGACGGACTGGTGCGGAGTCGTATCTCTGAATGTGGACAAAACTAAAGAGATGGATGTTGACTTCAGGAAAGCAAGGAGCGACCACTCTCCGCTGAACATCGACGGCTCCTCTCTGGAGATCGTCACGAGCACCAAATTCCTTGGTGTTCACCTGGAAGAGAGCCACACCTGGTCCCTCAACACCAGCTCCATAACCAAGAAAGCCCAGCAGTGTCTCTACTTTCTCTGAAGGCTGAGGAGCTGCATCACTGCCGGCTTTGGAAATTGCACCGTCTCGGATCGCAAGACCCTTCAGCGGATAGTGAGGACAGCTAAGAAGCTCATTGGGGTCTCTCTAACCTTCATCAGACATTTACACCACATGCTGCATCTGCAATGCCACCAGCATTGTGGATGACCCCACACACCCCTAACACAAACTCTTCACTCTCCTGCCGTCTGGTAAAAGGTACCGAAGCATTCGGACCCTCACGTGTACCACTGTACCAGTTTCTTCCCCCAAGCCATCAGACTCCTCAATACTCAGAGACTGGACTGACAACACACACAGACACACATACTCATACTTCTACTCAACTGAACACCATCCCACTCTTTTTGCAATTTTTGCACATTTCTGTATTTACTACCTGCATTTTTGCTGCTACTGTATTTATAAAAAATATTGCATATAAATTCTTGTCATTACTATACTTTCTACCTGGCTGCTTCCCGAGTAACAGATGTCCATATATAGTATAAGCTTATTTGCCAAATACCATGTCATAGTATGTTATGTTTACATTCACGGCAATTTATTATATCGTTATTCTATTGCACTACTGTTATCTGACACTTTCATACTAGAACTGTGTACTGGTCGGTGCTGCACTGTCTCTTACTGTGCCTATTGTTCTGTTTTAGTAGTTATTGTACTGTCTTGTGCTGTTTGCATGTTTGCACGTGCAGTTTATATAGTAATGTGTAGTCTCTTGTAGTTCTGTGTTTTATGTAGCACCATGGTTCTGGAAGAACATTTTGTTTCACTGTGGACTAACAAGCTGTATATGGTTGACATGACAATAAAGCCACTTGACTTGATAAAAACAGCAAATCAAATATCTATGGGTTGTTGAAAAAAAAGCTAAATGAAACATGTTCTTGAACAGGGCCTCTTCTGTACCACTTCGAGAACATGGCCAATGAACTGTCCATCGAGCTGAGCTATGAAGAAATAAAGGACGCCATCGTGAAATGTGGCTTTCACCTCGAGGTATGACAACAATCCAAATCAGTGATTTACATATAAACATCTGATACGATTGTATGTATGTGTAAAATGTTTTTGTTTTCATTTTTCTGTCTCACTAGGTGGAGAGAGAGTCAGTGCTCACTACGTACACGGAGAACGAGCGCTCCATGCTGAAGTACTTGTACGACTGTGTGTTTTTCGTGGTGCGGAAACCCGCAGCTCTTCTCTCCAGCTCCCAAAACTGTAAAGACAGCGAGCTTAGTACAGAGAACTCAGTACAGAAAACAGAAACTACAACAACATGACCTCAAAGACTGGAGCCTTCAGACAATTAGCCATTTTAATATGTGGATTATTGGATGAGACTCTGTTCCCTTTTGCATGTTTCTCTGCGCCTCAGGATGCAGGTTACTAGTGATATTACAAGGGGATGAAGTGTTTAAAAAAAAAAAATCAGTGACAGTTATATCAACAACCTACTGAACCTGCTTGTCCAATAGGCAAAAGCAGATAGCATGGATATGTAATCTGCTCCTGGTCACGGATGTCTGTGATGTGTTTGGGATTTGAACTTTCGATGATGGGATATGTTCCGACTGGCTGCCTGTTTGCTGACCTCATTTGACAGGAATCGAGCTGAGGGGAAATGGTAAGGCCAAGTCGACGAGAGTGTGTTAAAAACAGCATCAGGTCGCAGCTCTAATGCCAAAAACAAAAATCCATAAAGGATAAATGGGTATGTATGCAGCAATTATAGCACTGATCTAGGATATATTGATCAAACCCTCTAAGTAAGATTGCTTTTTACTCAGTAATGCAGTGCTTCATCAATTTAGCACAACTTCTTTAAGTCAGTGAGGGTTAAAAATATGCTTTGAAGTTGGAGTTTTAACCCGGTAAGTGTACGTCTTAGTGCTGTACATAAATCAGCACATTTAGCACATGAAGTCTGGCCTTTACACATAACAGCTAAAGTTACACTTTACGTTAAAGGAACTTGCTATTGCAGTTAATTTACCACTGCTAAGACTTTAACTGTTAAACTGGTGTATGCGATGCATTGTGGGAACTCGCAACAATCCACAGGCCACTGAGATTATGCTCTATGAACACTCTAAGGGTGCTTTGACGTTTGCAGAATTTAGTCAGTTTGAATGGAACCCTAGTACAGTTTTTTAGGCGGGTGACAACACAGCAATCATTCTATGGTGTGGACTAATGTACACTATATTTCCAAAAGTATAGATACCTGACCATTACACCCATATGTGCTTTTAGAACATCCTGTTCCAGATTTATTTCCCTTTTGCTGTTATAATAACCTCCACTTTTCTGGGAAGGTTTCTGCTAAATTTTAGAGTGTGGCTGTGGGAATTTGTGCTCATTCAGCCACAAGAGCATTAGTGAGGTCAGGTACTGATGTTGCTGAGGAGGTCTGGGGTGCAGTCGGTGTTCCTGTTCATTGGGGTTGAGGTCAAGGCTCTGTGCAGGACACTCGAGTTCTTCCACACCAGCTTTGGCAAACCATGTCTTCATGGAGCTCGCTTTGTGCACAGGCGCATTGTCATCCTGGAACATGTTTGGGCCTCATAGTTCCAGTGAAGTGAAATTTTAAAGCTACCGCATACAAGGGCATTGTATACAATGTGTGCTTTCAACTATATGGCAAGAGTTTGGGGAAGAACCACATATGGGTGTGATGGTCAGGTGTCCACATACTTTTGGCCATATATTGTAACTAGTCCAAAAGTGTCCAAGAAATGTGGTCTTGGTCCGCTTCCAAGTGAATGATTGCAGTGAAGTCAAGTTTTTGGGTTGCAGAGACTTTTTACAAGGACATTTTGAGCCCTGCATGTTGGTCAGCCTGTTTTTGAACCAAATGTATCAAATTTGCTTCACACCTCTGAGTCTTTTCTACAAACTTTTCGATAATTCTATATAAATGGGTAAGTTCTCGCTACAGTCAATTTCTCACGGAAGCAGACCAAGACCTCCTGGTTAGCGTATTGGCCTGCACCCAAGTGTGTTCTCACCGAGGAGGAAAACATATCAGGGCTCCATTTAAACAGATTAAACACTGTATATGTGAAAGCAACCTAAAATAACCATGAAGTGGTGTTAGAATGCTGGTAATGTGTTGAGACCTTTCTTAAAATCGTGAACATTTATGTGCAAACACTAATTAGAGATGAAACACGACACGAAAGCCTCGTGTAACTGTTAGACATCCACACAGTACTTACTGAGTATTTTGTATTCTTAGTGATTCACTTACCATTGATCTGAACTATCTCACCTAAAAATCTCATTATTTTGGTGGTATTCAGACAGAAGAGTGTTCAGAGATGCTCCACGTTGCAACAGGAAACTCAGCCAAATATGTTGTATTTTTAATTATTTATTTTTCACATTTCTGTTAGATTTACCACTGGATGATTGCTGCCTTGAGAACATTTTGGCTGTCTAAAGTATAAAGAGTTCACACAAGCACTAAGGAAATAAGTTGTTTTAAACGTACTGTACAATTGTTCTTTTTTTATTACAATAAAGGAGTTATTTCTTTTTTTTTCCAAAATGTGAAATAAATGACTGCTGTCATGTTGAGATATATTTTAATAAAATAATTTTTTTCATGCCGATATTTTGCTTTCTACAAGTTCGCACTGAAAACCGTCCTAATCTATATACTACCAAACTAAAGAATGTTAGGAGAGTATAGTAATGTACTCATTTGAAATGGTATTTAGTGTGCATCTGAATAGATCGTTTTCAGCATTCCACACTACCAAAGAAGACTTTGTTTCAGAAATAAGCATAAGATAATATTTTTCTGGAATTATGGAGGATTTCATTACAAAATGGTGTGATTTTAAAACAGATTGTACAAACTTATAATTCTGTATCATGTTTCACAGCTTAGATGCATCATCAAGCTCATGGCTAACTCATCTTTAATAAAGGAAAAGCTGTATTCAAGCAGGACTTGCTATACAATACACAAAATGCACACAGTGTATAGAGAAAATCAGTACCTTATAAAGCACTTTTATTGTTGAAAGTTTCAAAATGCGCATATTGTATAAACAGCCAAAAAAAAAAAAAAGCAGAAATATGGTCAAGTGGTCAATAACCTGAGACTAAAGCTGTATTTGGATTGGATTAATTTTACATGAGTAGGTGGAGTAATGCCATTCTTACTACTATAAAATGACCTTTAGAAATAACCCTAGGTAATGTATACTATATCCTGACTTGTTGGTAAAGACGGCATTATATCCTGAGATTCTGCTTTTTTTCTTCAGTAAAAAGACACTCCAGAGAAGAGATTTTGTGCTTTTTCTTCAGTAAAAAGACGCTTCAGGAAACTTTTCTATCATCTCTTGCCAAAACCCAAGCAAAAACCATGTATGAGCCAAGGTTAAGACACAGAACAATAAAATGTAGATGCCATTTAAAAGTATGTGTCAGAGATTTTAGGTAAGCTATTGAGTACCTAGTCATGTGACTTACTAATGCTCAGGCTCTTGTAATAAAGGTCAAATTTTGTAATAAAATAAGTTGTATGCATGCGTTGTACATCAGGAAGACACTCTCAGCTCTGTGATTGATACAGAGATCACTTATCCCATTCTAATTGATCATAATTACTACAGACGTCCTCCAGCAACGTTACTTAATGCATACTGTATCCCATCTGAACAGTACTTTAATCAAACCAGCAGCGTCATCTGTCAGTGGTTTTTAATGTTGTGACTGATTGGTGTTATATCAGTCATCACAGTTACTAACAAAAGACAAAAACTGAGGCATCCATGTTTATTTTTCAAGGTCGAAAATGACAAGGTAAGTTGAATGCAGCATTAGCCCTCACTTCATCCCCACCTAAACAGAGCTATGCAGCAGCGCTTTAATCTTTTCGTCTGTCCGGCTGTCTCACCTCATCAGTACAATCTGCTCAAACACATCACCTTCCAAAGCTTCAACTTTCATGATGATACCGCAGTCAGCACCATCAAGCGAGTCTTCAGTGTCCGCTATGCTACTCTGGATATCTCATTAATATGACATCGAATGTCGATGGGAAATGGTGATTGAGAGAAGTTGTTGTTTTTAGGAGCTAACAGTGAAAAACTGTTATCGCTTATGCTTAAGATCGTTTAAATGTTTTCTCATTTGTAACCGTGCTCCCGTTAGGGGTCGCCACAGTGGATCATTTATCCGTGTATTTGATTTGGCGCAGCTTTTACGCCGAACGCCGTTCCTGAAGGAACCCTTCCCAATTTTATCCGGATATGGGACCAGCACTGAGAGCGCACTGTTGCATACGGGGTTGGTTCCCTGGCCAGGAATTGAAGTAGCAGTGAGAGTGCTGTGGCCTAACCACTAGTCCTCCAGGGACCCAATAATAATAATAATAATAATAATAATAATAATAATAATAATGATGATGATGATGATGATGATGTCCCCTCGTGATGTTGATGCTAACGAACGCTAACTTCTCACAGGCATACAGGAAATACATCACCAACAAACAAAACAGCAACCGAATCACTAAATACATGAGAAATATTTTAATATAAACATGTTTAATGTGTTTCAAGGTGGTGTTTTCCTTTAAAAATACAGTCGCTGGTTGTTGTTGTTGTTGTTGTTGTTGTTGTTGTTGTTGTTGTTTGGTCTGCCGGACACACGGGGGCGCTGTGCTCAGTTCTAACGTGTAATTTGCGTCTGTATGAGTTGACGTGAAGTTGCAGTCTCTTCATGTTTTCCGGAATTTCTTTAATTTAACGCAACAAGTAGGAAGTGTAGAACTTTCCGGAGACCTCCTGCGCACGATGAGAAAGCGCAGAGCCGAGAGCTCGTCACTTCACGAGGTTCCTCAGAAGAAGAAATGTCGCTGTGTGTGTGATGCAGAGCCCGAGCTGGAGGCAGTGCACGCGCTGCACGCCGCTCCGCGTGCGCTCTTCACCACTGTAATCGGAGAGCATCGCAGAAAGAGACCGAGATGCTGCGAGGATCCTGAACAGCACGGCAGAACAGGGGCACCGGGGCACAGACTGAGTAACGCTACAGACGGCGTGAATGAGGAGACCGGGGATGTGCGCGTTTCTGGAAAGTTCCGAGGCGCGAGCGGTGCGTGCATGTGCGAGATGGCGTCAGAAGGAAGCGCGAGCGGGACAAAACCGGAAAAGCGTACGAAGGTGGCGATTTTACACAATGTTGTGGTAACGAAAATGATCTTTGCTAATTCACCAATGTGTCAGTTCACACTTTCCACCTGGTAGTGGCGCTGGAGTTTTAGTTTGAACTATTTTTGGGTAAGGAATGCAACACGTGCAGGTGTGCAGTGATAGGACAACAATCAGCGACCTGCTGGTGTGAATGCAGCGAAGTGGACTTACTGTTCCCATCTTGAAGTTAGTCATTTTCACATAACACCAAACGTATTACCATATTTATTTTATCAGTGAATGAGGCGTTTTTTTGTTTTTTATCCGGTTACGGTTACATTTAATGTTGTGGATCATCTGCGAAACAAGTTCCTGCTATCACTATCCCGCAACAGCTTTCATTTTTCTCCCCTTCTTGAATTTCATAAGACAACATAAAACAAAACAAAATCCTCTGTCCTGAAGACTTTCTTGTGGTGCGCAAACTGTTACAAAGCACTGACACTGGAGACTCCTTCCATAAATATGAAAATACACATCATCTTATACAGAAAGAAAAGTTCACTATATCAACAATTGCACATTTTTCTTAAACGTGTCACTATTTAATTGACATTATTAGCGTCAGGTTACGTAGATTGTCGGCTACATAGGATACGTGTTCCTGCGAGTGAGTTGTTACTATGGTAACAATAACATAAAGAGAATTAAAGACTTCTGTCAGAGTATACATCAGAATCAAGAATTTAACAGCGTTGTGGCGTAAAATAAAAAAAAAAAAATCCATGACAACTTTAACTGTGCATAGTTTCACATCAAGGCAAAATGAGTTGTTTTCCAGTTTAGCTGTAGAGCAAAGTGAAATTTTGTGTGTGTGTGTGTGTGTTTGTGTGTGTATACATACATATATATATATATATATATATATATACACAGTACCTGTCAAAAGTTTGGACGCACCTTCTTATTCAATGGTTTTTCTTTATTTTTACTGTTTTCAACATTGTATATTAATACTGAATCCAAACAAAAATGTGTTAAATAACTCAGAATATGTTTTATATTTTCGATTCTTCAAAGTAGTCGTCTTTCGCTTTGATGACAGCTTTGCGCACTCCTGGCATTCTCTCAGTCAGCCTCATGAGGTAGTCACCTGAAATGGTTTTCCAACAATCTTGAAGGAGTTCCCAAAGGTGTTGAGTACTTGATGGCTGCTTTTCCTTCACTCTCCGGTCCAACTCATCCCAAACCATCTCAGTTGGATTTAGATTGGGTGATTGTGGAGGCCAGGTCATCTGATGCAGCACTCTGTCACTCTCCTTCTTGGACAAATAGCTCTTACATTACCTAGAGGTGTGTTTGGGGTCATTGTCCTGTTGGAAAACAAATGATGGCTCGACTAAGTGCAAACCAGATGGGATGGCATGTCTCTGCAAAATGCTGTGGTGGACATGCTGGTTAAGTGTCACCAGCAAAGCACCCCCACACCATCACACCTCCTCCTCCATGCTTCACAGTGGGAACCACACATTCAGGAACCGTCCATTCACCCTCTCTACGTCTAACAAAGACACAGCGGTCAGAACCAAAAATCTCAAATTTGGACTCATCAGATCAAATGACAGTTTTCCACTGATCTAAAGTCCATTCCTTGTGTTTCTTGACCCAAGCAAGTCTCTTCTGCTTGTCGTTCTTCCGAAGTAATGGTTTCTTTGCCGCAATTTGACCATGAAGGCCTGACTCACGCAGTCTCCTCTGAACAGTGGATGTTGAAATATGTCTGCCACTTGAACTCTGAGAAGCGTTTATGTGGGCTGTAATCTGAGGTGCTATAAATCGGCAGTTTCTGAGGCTGGTAATTCTAATAAACTTATCCTCTGCAGCAGAGGTAGCTCTTGGTCTTCCGTTTCCTGGGACGGTCCTCATGAGAGCCAGTTTCATCATAGCGTTTGATGGTTTTGGCGACTGCACTTGGGGATACATTCAAAGTTCTTGAGATTTTTCGGATTGACTGACCTTCATTTCTTAAAGTAATGATAGACTGTCTTTTCTCTTTACTTAACTGAGTGTTTCTTGCCATAATATGGGTTTGTACAGTAGTTGTAGTAGCACCCACCCTTCCTCTGCACAAGACAACTGATGGTCTAAAGCACATTAAGAAGGCAAGAAATGTCACAAATTAACTCTTGACAAGGCACACCAGTGAATTGAAAACCTTTCCAGGTGACTACCACGTGAATCTGATGAGAGAATGCCATGAGTGTGCCAAGCTGTCATCAAAGCTAAATGTAGCTGCTTTGGACAATCTAAAATATAAAACATATTCTGGGTTGTTTAACACTTTTTTGTTTACTACATAATTCCATACGTGTTCTTTCATAGTTTGGATGTCTTCAGTATTGATGTACAATGTTGAAAATAATAAAAATAAAGAAAAACCACTGAAGGAGGTGTGTCCAAACTTTTCACTGGTAATGTCATATATATATAATATGTATGTGTGTATGTAAGAAAACCTAAAATATCTCTTCTTTAGAATGAAATTTGATGTTTCTTTGGTAACCATGGGAACTAAAAGGGAACCATTTTAGTTCAGGAAGAAACTTGGGCCGCTTATCATCACAGCACCTTTTAGTTTAATTTAATTTTATTATATTTAAACAAAAATGCAGGTTTTGTATTGACTTTCCAATGAACAGCACTTTTACTTAGTTTTATGAACATAGCAGTTAGATTATGGTTTACCTTATATGATTTTGAGATTATAATAAAACAGATTTTATTAAATTGACCAGCCAATTTAGCCTGCAACTACGATAACTAAAACAAATACCTATAAAAACTACAGCAATAGTACTTTATGGTACTTCACAGTCTTCACGCATCATGCAGTAGGCTTCTTCAGGATCTGTTTCCACTAGCGGAGCAAAAATGAACATTTGTCCATATTGTGTCTGAAATGTCACTCTTTCGATATTAATTTCTTGTTTATAGAACGGTTGTGTGAAAGCAATCTCGCACTCTCAATCGTGCAGTTATTCAGCCGATATTCAGTATAACTGCATTCTTGCTTGTGTGATATTGCTTAATTCAACTACTTTGAATTGGTTCCTTTAATTCCAACATTTAGTTCCTACATTCTAAGAAGCAAAGAATGTGTTTCAAAAATAAATATAAAGGTATCAGAAATTGAAAATGAGATGTAATATCACAATATTTTGTCTATAAGTACTTATAGTATTCGACACATACTTGTGTCCGTTTGTTATCTTGCTTTATTATCTTGCTTTAATTATTTTGCTTTAAAATTATCTTGCTTTATTAGTGTGATTATAACAGATGCCATTCAGACAACAGACTTTATGGTGTGATTTATCGCTCGGGACCTAGTGTAAATGTCTCTTTATAGATGGTCAGTGCTAAAGTACAGACAGAACTAAAAGTACAGTTAGAAGAGTGTTTTGTGACACATCTTTTTACTATAATGGTAAAATATTGTGTTATATAAGGTGTGATGAAGTGGAGTTACCCCAAAGTTTATGCTGCATTCGACTTGCCTCGTAATTGGTAATTCGCAGGTCAGAATGATGTTATTTTTGACTTCAGCGCATTCGACAAATGAAGTGAAAAACTTGGGCACCTCAAGACACAAAATGGAATTACTGTTACCACCGTGAAGTTGATGATTTTCCTATAACAGCACATCCCAGAGTGTTTTAATCCTCTTATACCACAGCAGTTTGCCACTTTATTATTAATCCAATTTATTATTAATTGCAGAATGACACTTAGTACCTTTTATCCCTTTATAGTTACTTTTAATGTTGTGGAACATCTGCATAATTTAGTTCCTGTCATCACTTGCTTATAACAGCTTTAAATAGTTGTTCCTTCACCAGCCTCTCTTTTTTTCTCTCTCTTAAAGGGAATTTAAAAAATGCAGTAAGTAAACTCCTTTGTCCTGAAGACTTTCCTTAGGTGGAAAACCTAAAGTTACAGCTTTACTCTGACACTGGAGACTCCTACCATAAATATTAAATAAGCAATTCGTTTCAGAAAGCTTGACATGTTTGTTAAATAGGCTGTTTATTATTAGGATTAAATTGCATGGCGCTTCTGCCATACAAGCCCTTAGAAATGAAATGTTACTATAGAAATGATAAAGAAAACCTATGATTTGTCTTGCAGAGCTGCTGTTATAGAAAGTTACTCAGCACCTTCTGACCAATCAGAATCGAGAATTAAGCAGCACTGTGGTATAAATAATGATTATTGATTTAAATTGACTGTAAACATGACATGATCGTTGTTTGTTTGTGATGTTTAGTATTGACTGTTTCATGATGTATTAATTACATTATGCCTGTGCTGTTACAGGTGACGCTTCCTGATGACGAGGACGAGCTTTGTGCGTTTAACTCCTTCCAGTTCTGGAGAACTCCCCTGCCGGCGTTAGATCTGTCGCTCCTGGACAGTCCGTCAACAACCGAGCTCAAAGAGGACAGGTCTGTCAAAGACGGCACAGAAGAAATGGAGACATGATGCAGCAATATGTCACTCCATGATACGTTATAAACTCTGTGGTGCAAGGTCAACTTGCAAGTATTTGGATTTAAGAAAGGATGAGCTCCAGGAATCGACAATGTAAAGGGAAAAAACTAGAAAGAATACCAATACCACATGCCAGTTCTGCTTTCAAACTGCTTTATGTTGTTTAAAGAGGAAGTCATACTGCCACTTGTTTTTTCCCTCCTTCATGAATAATGTGTATTTCTAAGCTGTTGGTCGGACTTTACAATGCCTAATTTACGGTCATATGATTAGAGTCATTGTTAAAGCACAAACCTGGTTACTTAATGTTTGTTGATGGGACAATGTGCTGCTGTTTCAGTATTTCTGTTTTGTTCAGAATGCATTTCGCTTAATCTTAACTCTGTGGTTATGAGCAGAAGATCGTGAATTCAAATTCCAGGACTGCCAGAGAACCTCTCTTGGATTTTCATATAATAACCTTCAAGAAAAAAAAAGTTTGGTGAAACCTTTCATTAATTAAGCAATTATCCTGGTCAGGGTCACGGTGGATCCGGAGTACACCTTGGACGGGGCACCTGGTCCTTTTCAGGGCACTGTGAACACACACAGTCACACACTCACTCACACCTAGGGGCAATTCATCTTAGCCAGTCCATCTACAGGCATGGTTTTTGGGAGATGTGAGGAAAGTGGAGAACCTGAAGCGAACCCACACAGACATGCAGAATTCCACACAGACAGTAACCCGAGCTCATGATTGAACCCTGGAGTTGTGAGGTGCTGCCCTTGCTGAAGCCAAATGTATACAATTCTATTATTTGTTAGCTACATTGGCATTGTAACTCAACTAAAGTCTGCTTTACAGGTTTCGATTTTTTTCCAGCCTGATTTTGCTATTGGAGGCAAGAAAACATACATTGTAAAAGTATTTTTGACCGTAAATTGAAATCTGTAGTCTTACAACACAGCGTAAAATGCTGACTGGCCTGCGTAGTGGCATTGCGACTAAGGAGGACCAGCGTAAAGGAAACCAACCCATCTTGGGTGATCGACTACATTTGGGGTTTGGAGAAGATTTTTACTGAATAAATATGAGGTTTGTGAATCCTGGCTGATAGAATTTCAGATTCCTGCAAATTCCTTTTTTTCTTTATAATTGTGATATGTAACAGTTCAGTAGATATTGTACTACTTCTTGTATTAAAAGTCCATGTTTTTTTTTTTTTTTTTTTTTTTTTTTTTAACCTTTTATATGCTAAAGACTGACCATACTGATCTCGTGTGTCATTCGTCCTCTCGCTCTTAAAAGAAGTCATCAATTTTATATTTTTCTCATTCCATTTGGTCTGTCTACTGCAGTTGCAAAAAAAAAAAAAAAAAAAAAAAGTGAACTTTATTCCTATGTTGCTCTACTTTGTGTTTAAGCTCATGCCTTTTTTTTTTTTTTAACCTTAAAGAGGTCTCACAGTGATCATCGCTCAACGTCTCTCCACCATACAGAACTCTGACATCATAGCAATGATGTCATGAGGGTTTGTGATAGAGAAAGGCACACATGGTTAGCTCATGGCCTTAAATGGAGCTTATTACAAGCTGGTCATGACTGAAGCACTAATCATTCATTTGCTTACTATGGATCCAACTAATGTTGAATGATTCCCAAATAGTTATGTTAATTATGCATAAGATCTCTTTGCACCACTAAAGCCCTTTGTGTTTTGCTCACACTGCTGTTTATCACAAAAGGCAGTACTTTCGAAATGAAATAAAATAACTTTGAGACTGCCACCGTGTTGGGTCAACCTCCAAAGACCTTTGATCCGTGCAAAGGAGGAAAACGAAGTGTGAGATTTTCTGGGGTACTTTTTTTTTTTTTCCCTTTATGAGTCACAGCTAGTGATAAACCAGGCATGGAGACCACCGCGCCTTCTTAGCAAACCTGCTTAGCAAATCATGTCTAATATGGTAAGCTGAGTTTTTAATCTTTGCTTTTACACTGAACACTAGTTTCATACTAGAATTGTGTGTATTGAGCTTCGCAGTAGAACTGTTGGTCAAGGATCACGTTACCTCCTCCTATACATGCGGATATGTGATTAGGGTAAGCCTGTTACTTAAAAGGAGTAGTTCAGGGATAAAGTTAAAAATAATTTTTAAAAAATTGTTTGCTTGGTTAAAAGTAGTGGTGTGTTGATTGTGCAGTTTAGCAGTGAGATGTGTTATCTAACATATAGAACAAGTATGCTCATTGTTACTATAAATAATGAAAATTTAAAGCTAAATAATTTGTTATTATACATAAATTCATACTGTGTTGTGAACTTTTGTGTTATTGCAATTTATCAAAACTTGATCAGCCATGTAACTATAGACTGCATTAAAACATTTAGCATTCAATTACAAAATACCAATCAATTTCCAACCAAGGGAAAAAACCCTCCGAATATCTGTATTGGTAATAAAATACTTGTAGTCTCAAACATTCCTAGCAAATAGCATTATACTTTTAGGACATTTTAAGGTTCCTTGATTGTTCTCTGTATGGGTAATGGTTGTGGCTTTGTAAAAAGTGATAAAGGCTCTGTTGTGGGGTTCTATACAGATTTAGAAGGACAATCTGTTAACAAACATCTGTTTAGTGTTGTAGGATGAACCTTACATACGTTAAAATAAAGTTTTAAAAAGGACCAAATTGATATTAGTTGTAACTGATTTCAGTTCATTAAGTCTGTAGGAAATATACACTGCCCGGCCAAAAAAAAAAAAAGTCACCATTTGGATTTAAATCAGCAAATACTTAAGAGCTGTTGATTGGATTATTACTATAGTGATTAATAAGATAAGATAAGATAAGATAAACTTTATTAATCTCCAAAGGGAAATTCAGGTAGTCTTGTAGATAAGTAAGAAAGAAAGTAGTAAGAGTAGTAAAAAGTAGTGAGAGTATTAGACATTAGTGAAGTAATAAAGTAATGAGAGTAGTGATTAGTCATCTGCCATTGGCTGAGGTGTTGTAAAGCCTGATGGCAGTGGGGATGAAGGATCTCCTGTATCGTTCAGTCCTGCAGCGCAGTGAGGTGAGTCGTCCACTGCAGCTGCTTCTCTGGTCCATCAGGGTGTTGTGTAGGGGATGGTCAGGATATTCCAGAATGGCCTCTAGCTTTTTCTGTGTGCGTCTCTCCACCACGTTCTCAACCTCATTCCAGTCACTGAAGAAGCTTTTTGCACCAGTTTGTCCACCCGCCTTGCATCCTTCTGCTTTATGCTGCCTCCCCAGCAGAATGCAGCATAAAACAGCACACTTGCTACTGTAGTTTGGTAAAACATATGTAGCATCTTCCTGCAGATGTCGAAGCTGTGTTTCAGCTGATGATAATTCTTTTAACGCTAACTGATGCAGTTAGTAGCTTCTCATTTCTTTAATAACCTCATTGGAAGACGTATACCATGCTCATGGAAAAGATGTTACTGTGCTTCAGAAGGGTCAAATTAGTGGCCTGCATCAAGCAAAGAAAACAACTAAAGAGATTGCTGAAACAACTGGAATTGGGTTAAGAACTGTCCGATGCATTATTAACAGCTGGAAGGATAGTGGTGAACCACCAACTTCATGGAAAAAATTTGGTTGGAAAAAGATCCTGACTGACCATGATCAGAGATCACTTAAATGCTTGGTGAAGTTAAATTGTAAAAAATAGACAGTAGAACTCATGGCTAAGTTTAATAGTGAAATTAAGAGCATTTCCACACTCACAAACTCACAGGATTAGTACTAAACAGTGGGTGGCCATAAAAAAAACCACTTGTTAGTGAGACTAATCAGGAGAAAAGGCTTCAATTTGCTAGGGAGCATAAAGATTGGACTCTGGAGCAATGGAAAAAGGTCGTGTGGTTTGATAGGTCCAGATTTACCCTATTCCTTAGTGATGGGTGTGTCAGGGTAAGAAGGGAAGCACATGAAGCGATGCATCTATCATGCATAGTGGCCACTGTACAAGCCTCTGGAGGCAGTGTTATGATCTGCGGTTGCTTCAGTTGGACAGGTCTAGGCTCAGCAACGTTATGGGGCAATAAAATGAAGTCAGCTGACTACCTAAATGTACTGAATGACCAGGTTATCACATCAATGGATTTTTTTCTTCCCTGATGGCATGGGCATAAAATCAGGGCTCAGATTGTGAAAGAATGGTTCAGGAAGCATGAGGAATCATTTTCACACATGAATTGGCCACCACAGAGTCCTGACCTTAACCCCACTTGAGATGTGCTGTCTTTGGATGTGCTGGAAAAGACTTTATGGAGTGGTTCGACTCTCCCATCGTCAGTACAAGATCTTGGCAAAAAATTCATGCAACTCTGAATGGAAATAAATGTTGTGACGTTGTATGAAGTTTTTGAAAGAGTGGCATAGCGAATGTGCACCATAATCAAAGCTAAAGGTGGTTCGATGATATATTAATGTGTGTGACTTTTTTTTTGGCCGGGCAGTGTAATATTAAGTATATTATTATATCACACAGTAAAGAACTTGCATTTAGTTGTACAATGGTTGCACAAAACAGTGCACTCCCAGTGCCAGTCCCAAGCTTGGATAAAATGTGTGTGTGTGTGTGTGTGTGATAGTTTGCCCCACATCATTCATATTATGCCATCGATAAGGTATTGCTCAACCCAAACAGTTTGATGGTGCTGTAGCATGTGATTTGGGGCACAGGCCATGAGCAGGTTTGTTTACGGTCACGCTTTACTGCTGCTCTTCACCTTTCCACCACTTGTCCTTTTGACCCTAAGTCATCTACCATCAATAGTCCTGGGCACTTTCAGTCAGTCATGCAGGAAAGTTCTGTTTTTGTTTTCTTTTAGAAACGTGTTAAAAGCATGCAGACTTGTTATGAGGGTGACTATGAAGCGCTTCTGTTAAACAAAATACCGTGTTTTTGTATTAGACATAGCAGTAAAACACAGCTTTAGGATCACCTCAGCACACACTCCAGAGTGTCCAGTTCCTTCAGAGCTTCAGAGCCACGCCCACTTTCTTTCCTGCTCTTCTCAGCGCGAGCGCCGTGGTCGCGTGAAGAATGATGACTGACTGAACACGCGCGCACACAGTCAGGATGGAGGTGAGAAAATAATTTAAATTAAATTAATAATAATTTTAAAAAAAGAACAGCTTTGGATACGATTCTTTAAGCGTGTTTAGCGCAAATAAAGTGCTTAAGAAAAAAAAAGAAGAAGAAGAAAAAAGGTCCGGGTTTTTTCTAATGTATCATAAATCAACATAGCAATAAAATACCTGCATCATGAATTGATGCATGTGTAATAAGATAAAAACAAACAAACAAACAAACAAAAAAAAATATGTGAACAGGTTAATGTTAGACTTTTTTTAAAAAAATCTAACTCATAAATCTTGTAACATGAGGTTTCAAATCTGATTTTATGTGATTTGTTTATCTTTTACTTGCTTACTGTTGGACTCTATAAAGCAACCTTAAGTTTGAGAAAGGCACTATATAGATTAAACTTAAAGTTTCATCTAAAAGATTAATCTTAATCTAAAATAATTTAATGTAAAAAAAAGTTTATAAAATGTTTTAGATTACATGAAATTATTATTATTATTATTATTATTATTATTATTATTATCGTTATTATATTGCTGTTGTTAACCATGTCAGTTTAAAAATGTATAAAATGGTGGGTTCTACAGTGTTATATATATTTTCATATTATTTTTTATTATTTGATATTTGTTAGTTTATTAAAACTTTTGACACCAAATCAAATTGCTTTAAAAGAACACTCTTTCTGCTATTTAAACTTTGGATGATTAAACAATGTGGTTTATGGTTTCCTCCTACTACCAATACTACTGCTATTACTACTACTACCATTACTGCTAATGCTACTTGTACTACCACCTCTACTACTACTTCCACTACCATTAGTATTACTACTACTACTACTACTACTGCCACACCTACTACCATTACCACCACTACTTCTGCTACTGCTATTACTACTACTTCCACTACCACTACTATTACTACTACTACTACTGCCACAACTACTACCATTATCACCACTACTTCTACTACTATTACTAGTACTACTACTACTACCTTCAATACTACTACCATTACCACCACCACTACTTTTACTACTATTACTACTACTTCCACTGCCACTACTACTACTGCCACTACTACTACCACCATTACTACCACCACTGCTATTACTTCTACTATTACTACTAGTACTGTTTGAACCTGCAATTTTGATTAGATGATTCGATCTTGGTGCCATGTACAGTGTAAAGTTGAGAATGGATTTTTTTGCACAGTAAAAGCCACAGTGTTCATACCTTCTGATCCTGTGCTCATCAGTCAGACTGGGCTGAAATCTTCTAAAGAACATCCTTGTTGGCCAGAACAAGCCTGGTGTTAGCTTTACACCAATAATTTACTGCTTTTGTTTTTGAGAGTCAGAGCAATTCTGTTTTCTGACATTTATACTGCAACATTCTACATACACAATATTGTTATTATGGGTCATCTATTGGTAAGCAGCTTTTTCAGGCAGAGTTTGTGGTCCTGAGATAAGGGCTGTCTCTAGACACCATTTCCAATGCTAAATTTAGCTAGCTGCCTAAATAGCTAGCTATTTTTATCAGCAAGAGCCAAACTTCTTAAAAGCCTAAAAACCAATTTTTGTCTATTAAAAATCTTACCAAAGATCCAAATGCTTATTATAAATCTAATTCATTCATTCATTCATTCATTCATTAGTTTTAGCCCTATTCACAGTGTTACTTTCGGACAATAACTATGACGATCACATTTGGTGCTTGGACCCCTAATAAATTCTTACCTCCGGATCTCTATAAATCGAAATGGCACAAACAAGTTTCTAGCAGGTATAATAGATGTTGATTCTCGATGTTTGTGTCATGCATAGCTACAGTATATTATCACATTGTTGTATCCTGAATTTATTTATTGTAGAAAACTTCAATCATTATATTGATGCATACGTGAATATAAAGTGAAGCTTTATACCAGCTCTAGAATGGCCAATTTGATCAGCCTGTAGGATTGCATTCCTTTTAAGTACTTCCATTTTCCTTCTTACGGGCTCACAGTGTAGGTGATATGAACCATAGCAGCTCAATTTTAAAAGCCTTCCAAACTATGTGTCATTTGTTAATTTGTTAAAGTGCTTTTTGTTTGATTGCTGTATGGCCACATGGCTAAAGCCATGTTAAAAAGTGGGATCTTCAGCCTTTGATTGAGACAGTAAGTGACTCAGCTGTATTGACAGTTTGGGGAAGTTTATTCTAACACCGTGGTGCCAGTACAGAGAAGAGTCTTGGTGCATGCCTTCCTTGTGTCTTGAGAAATTCTGGAGCCGTACTTGTGGCTCAAATGGAATGTGGTGCAGAGTGGAGTTTGATACGTAGGTGGGGACTTGTCTGTTTGTGGATTTGTAGGTGAGGAACAGTTTTTAAATATGATGCTGGCAGCTAAAGTCAAGGGAACACAGCGATGGGGTGATGTAGGAGAACCTTGGGAGATTGAAAACAAAGTGTTCAGCTGCATTCTGGATCAGTTGCAGGGGTCTGATAGCGCGTTTGCCAGTAGCGAGTTTAAGTAGTCCAATGTTGAGAGGACAAGAGACTGCACAAGCACATGATTGATTGGCCCTGAGAGCAGTGGTTGAAACCACCTGGTGTAAAGGAGTACAGGAGAAGAACAGAGAATGATAAGTGGTTGGCCACAATTTAAGGTTGTGCTGAAGAAGCCAACCTCCTGTAAAGAAGCCACACTTTCCAGAGCAGGCACAGGTTCGCTTTAGCAGAACGATATGTGTCTGCTTATCTGTTGGTCAGTCCGAGTCACTCGGTAGGTCATTGGACCGAGTAATGGTGTATGCAGTCTCCCAGGTCATCAGAGACTCACAGTGTGTAAGGACCATGACCCAATCTCCAGGCTGAAATTTACTATGTTGAATGACAGGCGCCTGTAGCTCAACCCTTCTTGTGCTGATCTTGTACCAAGAGTCCAGTTTTTCCAATGTCCTTGCATTTGTTGAATCTCAGACAGATAGGGGGGACAGTTGTGGCCAACAGGCTTCATTGAATATGTCAACCAGGCATAGCAGCTTTGGCTGAAGACTTGATTGAATTGGGCACCAATAATGCATAGCAGAGTAGGAGGCATACCATTCAGGGTTGGATTTAAGAACATTAAATCTGGGGTTGGTGGTTTGAGGTAGTGCAGGTGATATATTTTGTCGAGCTTATATGGTAAATATCATGCTGTAATCGTGCTTCTGAAAGTGGAGTTCATACGTGCTGTGCTTGAGACAGTGAGGCAGTCTAAATCTTCAGTGTCTGTTTTTTGGGGGGAATCTGTAAACTTGTAAATCTGTAAAGCATGAAGGAGAGCATCGCTCCCTACTACACAGGTCATAATTTTCTGAAGCTGAATAATGTAACAACTGAGATGGCTTCGTCTAATTATGGCCCTTCCAGCGCAACCCTGACCCTGCCTTGGGTCCAAGTGCATTTGTTGACATTAATCGAGCTGTCCAGAGAGCCTTTGTGGGTGCTCTCATTAGTGCTGATTCTGTGCTGCCATGGATTCGGATGTGGCAATACCTCTTCATGAAGCCTTAGGTCTTTCTGTAGATGCTGACTCAGCAATATTGGTGTATACCAATGCTGTTTAGCATTCAAATGTTATTATCCTTTGCAAAAGTTTGTATCAGGAATGATAGTGTTTTCATTGTGCAGTTATGTAATGACATATTCATTAAGAGTAATACCTGTACATCACACCCATATGTGGTTCTTCCTCAAACAGTTGCCACAAAGTTTGAAGCACAGAATTGTCTATAATGTCTTTGTGTGCTGTAACATTACAATTTCCCTTCACTGGAACTGAGAGGCCCAAACCTGTTCCAGCATGACAATAGCCCTGTGCACAAAGTGAGCTCCATGAAGACATGATTTGCCAAGTTTGGAGTTGGGAAACTCCAGTGGCCTTCATAGAGGAGGTTATTATAACAGCAAAATCGTATTATTATAACAGCAAAATCAATTCAAAAATCACATATGGGTGTGATTGGTCAGGTGACCACATACTTTTGCCCATATAGTGTATAAAGTGACTAAAGTAGCACTGCCATTTAGGCCACTTTATTAACCCACTTTTTTATTCTAGTCTGGAAAGTCGTGGATCCAGACGACCTTTTATAAGAGGGAGTGTGTGAAGTTTTTACCAGCGTCTAGGGACCACCACAGGTATGTTTCTTGTTTGTGTGCTTTATTTGACAGTTCCTCTAGAGTTTGTTGAATTTCTATTACATTTTAACTGAAGCCTGTTCTTTATTTTTCAGGTGTTTCCCTGTTTGCCATGTTTGCCAAAACCTAGTCAGGTATGAACTCAATGATTGGTTTTTTTTTTTTTAAATTCCCATTATTACAGTACAATTAGGTGATTTCCATGCTTTTATTTACAAGCGTGTGGTTTTGTTTATTGTATCTGTTGGTTTTAATGTTTCTATTTACGTGTTACAGATGACACCTTTAGGCTAATGTAACAATTGTAAAATTGGTAGGTAAAACAAGTAGTATTTATGTACAGATTTCCATCTGTCGTTCTCTCAGATGTTGCTGTGGGAGGCTAATCGGCGAGCATTCAGAGCTCGACTCCAGTTCTTGGCTCCCTCCCTCTGGGGAAGAAGAGGTGTGGTGTGTTGTTCAGCACACCAAAACCAGCCCCACTGATGCATTTGGCTCTATCGACTTCCAGGGCAGCAACAAGTGTTCCTGCCGTGCTAAGGTTCGCTAAGCGCAGGAATGAATGTTGTGTGTTTGTGTGATCTCTTGAAAATACATAATTTGTGACTTGCTACTACACACTGTTTTTTCCCCCAAAGTATGTGCGTTTGTCCTGCGATGCTAAACCCGAGGAACTTCGCTGTTTAATGCTGCGAGAGTGGAACATGGCTCAGCCCAAGCTGCTCATATCAGTGCATGGAGGAACAGACAACTTTTCCTTACCCCCGAGAGTGGGCCAGGCGTTCAGCAAGGGCCTCATCAGGGCTGCCGAGACTGCAGGGGCCTGGATTTTCACTGATGGCTTCAATACAGGTATGTGTGTGCTTGTTTGTCCTTCCTACTTCCATTTACGTGTATATATAATTGGGTTAATTTTATCTTTCTTTTACTTAGGGGTATCGATGTATGTTGGAGATGCTGTGAAAGTCTATGGTACACACGAACGCAGGAAGAGAGCTGTGATTGGTATCACGCCATGGGGGCTTATTGAGAACCATACTGACCTCATAGGACGAGACGTGAGCTTTTTACAATCTCATAACAATAATGCTGGGAGATGATAATAATTGAGTTTCTATTTGATAATCAGATTTTCAGAAATGTAACTAGGAATTAAAGATCAGCGATAGGGTGGTGTAATGTGGCCTGCTGCATTGCAAGTGGAGTTGCTGATACCACCCTGAAGTTGATTATTTTCCAGCATGTCCAGCATTATAACAACATGTTCCAAAGTGTATTATTCATCTTATACTACAGCAATTTGCAATACTGTTCTTCCAGTAAAACACAACTGGTACATGAATTAGTGTATACCTTCAACATAATTCACAATAATCTATGGCAAATTTATGACAACCCTAAGATAAACATTATCATCTAACTTTCATAATGTTAACTGAATGTCTGAATATACATTGAGTCAATAGAATCACATGTTAGTGTTATCATGTGTTGTTAAATGTGTTATTATTACACCCCTGTGGCGCACCAGGTCCTGAGGCACTACCAGACTCTGGGGAATCCACTGAGTAAGCGCTCCAGTCTTAATCCCCTGCACTCGCACTTCCTGTTAGTGGATGATGGAAGTCTAGGTAAATCTGGAGGCCAGCAAGAGCTGAGGAGAAAGTTGGAGAGGCATATCCACCGGCAGAGGATCCACCCCAGTGAGTGTGTGTGTGTGTGTGTGTGTGTGTGTGTGTGTGTGTGCGTGCATGTATATGAACAGAGACTATACTCTTAGTGGGTTGCCTAAGGGTTCGTTGGCTAATTAATGTTACTTAGCTTCCAAAAGGGTTCTACTTGGAACCCTTTATAAGAGGGATACACTCTGTTGTAGGATTCTAAACAGAAACATTAATCACTTCAGCAAGGGCACCCCTTAAGGGTTCAAAATTTTCTAAGTGTGTAGAAGAACAACATATCCACCGGCAGAGGATACAACACAATGTGTGTTTGTATGAGTACGATAAACAGTCCTTAAGCTGTGGATTCTTAAGAATCCAGACATTGCTTAAGATTAAAGTATTCATTAACTGAGAATCCTCAATAGTGAGTCTGGGTGTGTTAATGATTTAACCTGAATATGAATGCATTATTTGGCATGAACAGATAATGTGTTCTAAACTTATACAAGTACAGATATGAAAAAGAGGCTCACTATTCTGGGTTTTTTTTTTTTAGAAATTTTGCCAGGAAGGTTCACAGGGCATCTGGTTGAGACTAGAGGTGTGCATCGGGATCCCACTGGGTGCAGCAAAAAAGTCAGGAGGTTTTTTTTTTACTTTTGTGTGGGCATGAGTGAGTGACTAATAATGTGACTAATTATTAATGTGAATGATGCATTTACAGCGTTCTTTCCTCGTCTTTAGTAACTGCCTGATGGATAAATTCAGCATTTGCCTGATGGATAAATTCAGTAGTTTTTAGGCATACATTTTGGGAAACCAAAATATGACAAACAAAAATAGGATTGTAAAAAAAAAAACAGGTACAAATAGGTACGTGGGCAGGTATAAACGTACAGGATTGAAAAAAGCAGCACTGTGTGCGTCTTGGGTTAAATCCAAATACAGCTTTGGATATTTGGAGCATTATACAGATACATATACAGGTACAGTTATTGGCATTACTTTACACCCCCAGTGTGTGTTAATAATGGGTTGCTGGTGTAATGTACTTGTTTTATGAGTAATTATGACCAACTAGCCCAACAAAACTTTGAACACGTCATAAGAGAGTTCAGAAGGATGCAAAAAACTAGTCCAACTTAAAAGCTTAATAGTACTTGAAACTCTAATCTTTAATAGAACTGAAGGAGGTATAAAGTGTAATTCTTTATAAACTGAAAAATAAACTGAATTTCCTACATTGCGTTTATTTCCTTGGACAAACAGCAAGTTCATGTAATCAGGCTTAGTTGGAGAATCTCCCAGAACTCCCAGGTCAATGTGAACATTTGTACCCAGACGGAAAGTGGTAATTACTGGTTGTTATTCCAGTATTCCACTTTATGTGATGTGAATGCAGGATTATATTGTTGTTTAAAATGTATGTTCATGGAAGATGTATGTATTCTGATATGTTTGCATGTATGTATGCATGTTTGTGTATGTATGCATGTTTTTTTTTTTTTCAGGACTGGGTCAGAGAGTTCCCCTGGTGTGTGTGGTGGTTGAGGGGGGTCCTGCAGTGCTCTCCACCGTGCTGGAGTATGTGAGCAGGTCTCCTCCTGTGCCCGTCATTGTGTTTGAGGGCACCGGCCGCGCCGCAGACCTGCTGTCTCTCATCCACAAACAGACAGCAGCGGACAGGTGGGGGTTCAGAAAATATTACACTTTGAGCCATAAGTCAGATCAACACAGCTAAGTCTTATATATGTAGTAGGTGTTTTACAAACTAATATTTGTAAATGTCCAGTTACATAAAATTCAGCAAGTTAGGCTGATAAATGAACTCAAACTGTGGTTTACACTGACCAATATACTACACTGTTATAAAAAAATGTTGTCTGTCATTTTTCAGTATAAAATCGAATGTAAATCCAACAATAATCAACAATATGAGAAATTTCTCTGCAGTATCCTGCAGATTAGGGACTGGAAGAGAACGTTTAAAATTTCGTGAATGCAGATCATCTAGAAAAAAATTTCACGTTACGACTCTTGTGTGGTTTCTAAGGTTTATAAAATGAATTGACACACTGTCACATATGACACACTGTCACATTGTCATATATATACATGACACGGATGTGTCCAAGTAGGCAGAGCTTAAAGACTTCTTCGTTTCAAGTTGCAACGTTTCAGGTAATGCACTGAACCTGAGTGTACAGTAGCAGTGAAAAAAATCACTGTTCCTTTTGACGTTTGACATTTGAGATATTAAGTTTACTACTACAGTTAAAGAGAAGACATGTTTTAGATGTAATTTTTCCAAAAGCCAGAAAAACAGTCGATGTGACCAAAATTGTTGTTTATACCTGTAGTGTTTTGCCTTAAATAACAATACAGAGACATGTGTGTATTACATGTGTTACACCTGTCTCTGGGGAGTGTGTATCTTTTCCCTGATGGATGCAGCTCAAATTTCTGCGTGTTCTTCAATCCTGCTGGCAGAATAGCCGGTCTGATGGGGTCGTAACAAGCATTTATGGAAAGTTTGCATGTAGAAATGCCCAAGACAGTAGTCTGCATAATTGTTTTGTGAAATGTTACAATATCACTTAATATTACATTTGAATTAATTCTCCCATGTTGATCTATTTTCACTTGGCTTAACGGTTTCCTACAATGCCGTCTAACTACCTGTTGATAGTTGTGCAGTAAGATTTAGCCTTCACTTCATGTCTACCTAAAGAGAGCGATGCAGCAGTGCTTTAGTCCTTTAGTCTGTCCATCTTTCTCACCTCCTCATCTGTACACTCTTCTCAAACAGTTCAGCTTCCAAAGCCTCAACTTTCATGCTAATACCACCATCACGGTCATTGCACTTGTCAACTAATAGATCCCCAACTAGCCGAACCACGTCTCTGCCTTCACTGCATCATATAGCTGCATTGCATTCTGGGATTTTGTGTCCAACGTTTGCTGGAGCTTTCCTTTAATGTATGAGCTGTTCCCAATTATTTGAGCCTTACCTAAAAAATGTAAACATATTTTTTTGTAAGTATCCACTTAATATCATCACAATTGCTTTTAAGAGAAACTCATTACACAAGCCTAGTCAGTGGAAACGGAGTGATGCGAACCACTGACCATTCACTTTCCCTGAAATGGATAAATGTTTATTTATGTCCTGTAGGGAGCTGGATGTGAATATAAAGGAGGATTTCCTGCAGCGCATTGAGAATGTGTTTGGTGTTGTGAGAACGAAGGCTTATCAGCTCTTCGCTCTGCTTAAACATTGCATGGAGCACAGAGAAGCGGTGAGTAACTAGGAAATGGTGAGGTGCATATACTCACCCCACCATTCATTTATTTAACCATAATTTTCTTCACACAGGTTAAATGTGTTAGGAAGTACATAAAAATAACTGTGAAACTTAAAAGAGCATTAGGCAAGATTTGTCAAAATGAGTCAAGTTTAGGTCTCATTTCTTCTTTCAGGCCACCCCCATTCCCACCCGTGTGCACAAAGCTTTGCCCTCAGAACCTGGCCCATACTGGCGAGAGTTAGCATGCTAACTAGAGTTGGCAACTTGAAACCCAAGTTATAACACTATAAACACATAATGATAAACTCATAATGATTGGGGCGTTGGGGAGTGTCTGACAAGAGGACCATCCAAACACAAACATTCACTCCAGACTGTAACACAGTTGTCCAAAATTGAGTTTTCTCAGTCACATAAGACACTTACACTGATCAACCATAACATTAAAACCACCTGCCTAATATTGTGTAGGTCCCCCTTGTGCTGCCAAAACAGCTCAGACCCGTCGAGGCATGGACTCCACTAGACCTCTGAAGGTGTGCTGTGGGATCTGGCACCAAGACATTAGCAGCAGATCCTTTAAGTCCTGTAAGTTGCGAGGTGGGGCCTCCCTGGATCGGACTTGCTTGTCTAGCACATCCCACAGATGCTTGTTCAGATTGAGATCTGGGGAATTTGGAGGCAAAATGTTTGTCATGTTCCTCAAACCAATCCTGAACAATTTTTGCAGTGTGGCAGGGCGCATTATCCTGCTGAAAGAGGCCACTGCCATTAGGGAATAGCGTTGCCATGAAGGGGAATACTTGGTCTGCAGTAATGTTTAGGTAGGTGGTATGTGGCAAAGTAACATCCACATGAATGCCAGGACCCAAGATTTCCCAGCAGAACATTGCCCAGAGCATCTGCCGGCTTGCCTACTTCCATTAGTGCATCCTGGTGCCATCTCTTCCTCAGGTATGCAATGCACACGCACCCGGCTGTCCACATGATGTAAAACTAGGTCACCTTCTTCCATTCTTCCATAGTCCAGTTCTGATGCCCACATGCCCATTGTAGGCACTTTTGGTGGTGGACAGAGGTCAGCATGGGCACTTGCCAAAATCGCTCGGATCCTTACGCTTGCCCATTTATCCGGCTCCCAACACATCAACTTCGAGAACTAACTGTTCACTTGCTGTAATATATCCCACCTCTTGACAGGTGCCATTGTAACGAGATAATCAATGTTATTCATTTTTACCTGTCAGTGGATTTAACGTTATGGTTGATCGGTGTATAGATTTGATCATAATTTTATTGTGAAATATTTTTTGACACAATCTCAATGATTTAAAATAATCAAAATTACAAACTGTCCCAAATCTGACCCCTTGACATGGACAATTCTGTATCTTTACATGAGGATAGACACAGTTACATAGAGAGTAGACATACAGATAGTAGAAAATAATTACAAAGCAACTTTTAGTTTCACTCAATTCAAGAATATATTTAAAATTGTGACTTAAAATTATAAATCCACGTTTAGCTGATTAAAAAACACTTGGAATTCTGTTTTTTTTTGTTTTGTTTTTTTTTTGGAATAGTGGTTATATGCCTATGCACAGGGGTTTAGTGTTTCCATCAGGAAATTGAAGGTTTTTTTTCTTTTCTACCCTTTATTTCTGCTGCTCTGAATCATTTCTTTTATCTGTATAACTGATCTCTACATATAATATCTATTCTGATTATCATTAGCAAACTCAGGAAATTCCCAGTGATCTTATTACAGCCTTGTGTCTGTCTCTTTCTCTCTCTGTGTGTTTTCCTTCTATTGTTCTCTCTTGTCTGCGTTTCTTTTCTTTTTTTTTTTGTTTAATAATAAACAGCAGTTGTTGTGTCTGCATGTTGGATATCTCACCAGGTGCACCTGTGTCTTTGTACTTACTGTCCTTTTTCTCCTCTGTGTCTCTCACTAGCACTACAGAGTTAAATATTACAGTGTTTTGAAAACCTCTAACTCAGTGTGAGGGCCTAATGGACCTAATGTGTTCTGTGAGTGGAAAGTTCAAAAATAAAAAGCTCTATGGCTGTAACAAATAGCCAGAATATTAATGTACATATTAAAATAATGAACCTAATGTTTGAAAGGTTTGATTATGTTCACAAAATAAATCTGTGATAAATCACAGACGACTTGAAAACTTGAATCAAACAAAGTTTCTGTTCTGTACAGTTTTGTGACTCTTCAGTACCAGGAGTAAAAATCGCTGGCCTTAATTTAATCATGTTTCATATTTCATCAACTTATCACACACTTCTCAGTTTCACTGTTTCTCTTGCTTTATCATCGTTTATGCCTTTTCTCATCCTTCCGCCACTCTCTACCTTTCTCTGTGTGTGCATCTGTGTGTGATGGTAAATATTAGCTGTTTGGGGGATGTCTGATGTATATCTGTGTCAGCTCTGAATGTAGTTCTTTGGTATCTATGGCTTGGATCATATACATCAGACTCACAGCAAAAACCCTGACTTGAGAAAAACCTGAGAAGATTGCTGAATTACGAACTGTGGATAGCAAACACGTCATATACAGTATGTTTGTGTAATGTGTGTTTAGTGATGTGTGTGTTCTTCCATCCAGCCACAGGATTTGCGAATAGGAAATGGCTAAAATAGAGCATGTACGAAATTCGGCGCTGTTTGGGTGGTGTTCATTGGTTTTTCATTTCGGAATTATATGCAAATGAGATGTGCCACTAAAAACAAAAATAAAATATGTTGCCAATATGTTCCATTTAGAGGAGTTTTTTTTTTTGCTCAGCATGTCTTGCATATATTATACCTTTACATAGAATATACTCACTACTCTCTTGGAAAAATGTTCAAACTACCTTCAAAACCCTAAAGCGTTCTTTGGTCTATTCCTCTGGGGATAGACTACATATTAGCTCTTTGAGGAAGCTAATACCCATTAACTATCCAAAGAACCCTGACCTTTTTTTTTTAATTTCAGATCACCATTTTTGACTCAGAATCAGAGGACCATTTGGAAGCAGATGTGGCTATTTTGACAGCTTCACTAAGAGGTATAGGAATCGCAGTTTAATTCTCAGAAGAACAATACTTTTGTTATATATGCAAACAATACTATGCAAACAGCCTTAGTTTATCTTGGTTTAACTGTTCTTCTTTATGTTAACCCATGATGCATTGTGTTATAAGGCACACCAGCAGACAAATTAAGCATTACACTGGCCTGGGACAGAGCTGACATTGCTCAGCAACATGTACTGGTATATGGACACCACTGGAAGGTGCAGTATGATGTACAGGATATAACGGAATAGCATGATGTGATAAGAGTTGTGCTAATGCAGTGCTGTGGTGATGTATTGAAGGTGGGGGCCCTGGAGCACGCCATGCTGAACGCCTTGCTGATGGACCGGGTCAGTTTTGTGAAGCTGCTTATTGAGAATGGCGTGACCATGAAGCACTTCCTGACAGTGTCTCGCCTGGAGGAGCTCTATAACATGGTAACACGTTCAGTACAGTTCACTTAATTATTCTGTAGGGGTTCCAAAGACTAGTGACCTAGCCGACGAATACATTCGCTAGTCGCTTCTGTGGACATATCGACTATTAAGAGTGGTACAAGAAGGCAGCTAAATGTTCTTTGTTATTCTTATAATATATCACACTAGAGGCCTGCAATTATTTTTGTTTTTCTTTAAGGCTATATAAAAATTTTAATAATAACATCCTTGCACTGTAGAGTAATGAATTCTGTTGTGACCAGTGCTGTGCATTGCTGTAGCATTCGGTACGGATGCAGCTCCTGACTCGTTTTCAGATGCTACTGATGCCAGACTTGAACATAGTGGTTCAAATCTCATGATGAGTCATTATCAGCCTGAAAAAAACAGACGCTGCTGTAGACATGGCACCTCCATCCAAGAAAGGCTGTTTATTAAATTATAAGCAGGACTCAAGCTTACGGACACAAGCTTCCATGCTGCGCATTCTCAGTTTCAGAATTAACAATTTCAGCTGAGAAAACAGGCACATTTTAAAAAATGTTATATCCTTAAGTAGTATATGATACAAAGATTTATTGTCCACTAATAAAATAGCCTAAAAATAGCAATGTCATGAATCAGTTTTGCATTGCTTAACTATGGAAAAGATGACTAGTCGATTACTTTTTTGTTACTAGTTGAATAGTTACTATTACTAATAGTTACTATTTATATTCTATGAGATATTGCAGTGGCACTGCTTGCACAGGACTCTGTAGAAGTACAAACAGAAAGACTAATCTCTTTGCTTTTCTTATCCGAATGAATACATAAAGCAGAGCTGTCTTGCATGTAACACTGTTTTAATATTACCACTGTTTCCTTGTTAAAGGTTATTTTAATAATTTACAGTATTTGCTGAAATGAAGTAAGTTTGATGAAATTTTGAAACTCAGTGAACACTCATCTGTATACATCTGGAGGAGTAATTGATTTGATTATATTTCTATAAAAAATACGAATGTTTCTTTTTTTGTTCGATATTGAAAAATTGCTTGATGTTATACAGATACAAAACCTACACTTTTACCCTCATCAAGCTATACTATACAAATTGTTTCTTCCCTTCACAGAAGCACCAGGGCTCCTCAGATCACTTCTTACGCCATATCATTGAGGATGCCAAACAGGTAGGAGTTAAATAAAACATTAGTTAAAGCTACTTTCAGTGTATTTTAGAAATGTTGTCCCAGGTTAATAACATGACTTGCATACTTGTGATGCCACCTTTATTATGAGGAACTAGATTGAAAGCCAATTATTACTTTGTTTAGAGATTACCATTAAATGCTATTTTGCCTTTGTGTCATCTCCAGTGCCGCCTTCCTGGGAAATATAAGATCTCTCTGATCGATATTGGTATGGTCATTGAATATTTGATAGGAGGAGCTTATCGGAGCACATACAGGAGCAAGAGCTTCAAAGCTGTATATAACCGAATTCACAGTGAACCGAAGGTCTGTCCATAAACACCGCTCATCCTGCTCAACCTACTCAACCTTCATAAAGAGTAATGTTATGCACACTTAGTAAGGACATAATACTGAAATTGCACACATCGCTGTTCAGACCTTAAACCTAACATCATTCCCGAGATGTTTTGATATTAAGTCACATGGTGACCATACTATAAAAAAATAATTTGTAGTGGCAGACATTTCCTTTGGAAACTTCTCAGGAGTTCTGATACGTTCTGATTTATGAATGACCCAGTTTTCATCTCTCTCCCCTATCAATCACAGCGACACTAGCCAATCATGGGCATCTGTGAGCTCAGTGCATGCAGAACGGGGTGGATAGTGCTTTCCTCCAAGTGTGTTACACTGGCCCGTGACACAGCATGAACAGCAGTTTGAAAAGATGCGCTTGGCTGGCTTCATGTGTCTCAGAAGAAGCATGTGATAGCCTTTACCCTCCTAGATTGGTAGCTGTCAAATGATAGGGGAGAGGTAGCTAGTGGGTGAGAATTGGACACGAAGAGGAACAGGGAATGTCTGTCATTACTTGTGGCTTTTTATAGTATGGCCACCGTGTGACTTAATGTCAAAAGATCTTGGCATGTGTGCACATGTGTACAAGAAGGTGTCCAGGTATTAAAACATCACTCCTGGCTTGAGCTTAAGCGTTCTTCAGAATTTAGGCAAGAGTTATGCACATGGGGTGGAGTTTGTCTAATCAGAGATGTGTCTATATCTGATTCTGACTTCATGCAGGTAATTTGCATAATCTGAATGGAAAGCACAGAAAACAATCAGTAGTGAAACCGAACAGTGAATACGCCCAACTTTAATTTAAATACAGCCCAAACAGGAAAAGATTTATAAGCAGAATTTGCCATTATAACTCCACACTTGACCATTTTAATTACCACATATCCAGATTTTTCACATATCATTAATATCAGGGTTATATATAGTAGTTATCCAAGTAATAATTTATAATATGCCATAGATGTAATAGAACTGTTTTATTGAGCTGTTGCCATGTTGGCTAGGAAGACAGTCGGGAGCATTCAGCATCCAGAAGGACTTGCACAGAGCCAGCTGATCAACCACAGCCTCAATTCTACAGAACTGCAGATCCTTACAGACGGAAGGTCAGTCAAATGAAAAAAAAAAAAAATCCTCACGGTGAATCACAGGCATAATAATCAAATGAAATATTTATTAATTCAGTGAAACACTCAATTATTTAGTTTGCTGGTTTATTGTAATACATGACACGAGATGTCAGTCTGAGAAAATAGAAAATACTACAAACCATCACCAGCTAGTACTAACCAAGTGAGCCATCACTTCACGTGAGACTGTGGTAACTCTGGACAGATTGGCTCTGCAGCGTTTCAAGTTGGTATGGCATTGATAGGCAAGGCTTGGTCTACAGAGGCAACATGACAAGAACTTCCAAGTGACATAGATCATTTGTAGGTAACAGCACACACTATATGGCCAAAGGTTTGTAGACACCTGACCAGTCACATCCATATGTGCTTGTTGAACATCCCATTCCAGATTTATTCCCCCTTTTGCTGTTATAATAACCTCCACTCTTCTGGGAAGGCTTTCCTCTAGATTTTGGAGCATGGCTGTGGGGATTTCTGCTCATTCAGCTACTAAGAGCATTAGTGAAGTCAGGCACTGATGTCAGGTGAGGATGCCTGGTGCGAAGTCAGTGTTCGAATTCATCCCAAAAGTGATCATTGAGGTTGAGGTCAGTGCACAGTGCAAACCACTCGAGATCTTCCACACCAACCTTGACAAACTATGTCTTTACGGAGCTTGCTTTGCGTACAGGGGCATTGCCATGCTGGACATTTTGGGGCCACTTATTTCCAGTAAATGGAACTCTTAAAAGTCCAGCATACAAAGACATTCAGGAAGGCCCACATATGGGTGTAATGGGACAGGTGTCCACATACATTTGGCCATATAGTGTAGTTCTGGGTTCAGGGTTCTGGAGCTCCAGAGTGGGTTGCTAAAGTAGGTACAATGTTAGGTTGTGGCTGCTGGGAACCTGGCAGAGATTAACTATGCTCGAATAGCAGTGAGTGGGACTTTTAATAGCTGATGAGCAGGAGTCTCAGAGGTCATCACCCAGTCCAGGCAGAGGTGCTGCATAAATAAAACTTTTTCATATGTATGTATTTTTTATTTTATGTTCTAGATGAAATCAGAATCTGTGCCTAATAACATGGAGGCAGTGGTGGCAGAGCTGGGCAGCTCGTCCCTGTTTGTCTACAGTTTCAATGACCTGTTTGTGTGGGCAGTATTGAAGCGGCGGCAGCAGTTGGCACTCTTCCTGTGGCAGCATGGCATGCAGGCCATGGCCAGAGCTGTGGTGGCATGTAGGCTGTACCAGGCCATGGCCAGCGAAGCCAAGGAAAGCAACATGGATGACAGCATTATTGATGAGCTCAAGAAAAATTCTCTGTCAGTTTCTATTTGTTTTTTTTTTTAGATTGTATACCAATATGAAATAAATACACTGTTTTGTTGGTTATTTTGGATAGATAGATAAAGGAACCATGCTCAAAGTAAATATTGCCAAGGCTGTCACAATTTTAACTCTGAAGAAGTGTGGCTAAGACATTAAAATCTGAAGATTTTTGATTTGACCGTTCCCTCATTGTAGAACAAGTGTGATGTCTGTGTGTCTTTTCTTCAAGAGAGTTTGGCCAGCTTGCTGTGGATCTACTAGACAAGGCCTTCAAGGAGAATGAGCGCATGGCCATGAAGCTGCTGACCTGGGAGATGACTGATTGGAGCAACTTCACCTGTCTGCAGATGGCAGTGGCCTCGGGCCACAGGCCCTTCGTGGCCCACTCATGCACCCAGATGCTCCTCACCGACCTGTGGATGGGCCGCTTGAACATGAGGAAGAACTCCTGGTTAAAGGTCTTGACTATTGTGCCGGTGTTCAAATGTGTTCTTGTCTTAACTCTGTGATGCTCTTTGTGGTGGAACATGAAGGATTAGTAGTATCATAAAGCTAATGTAATGTACAAACTCAAAGCCAACTTCTCTGCACACAGTGTTGGCCTTTGGGTTCAGAATATTACATTATTATATAAATATGATATAAATATTAAAATTATATAAAACAATTAATGAGGAGAATGAACAACTGTAAAGAATAAGATGACCATTTTAGAGACTTTCCAACAGTTACAAACAGCTATACATTGTCAGAAATTAAGGGTACTAAATGGTAACTTTACTTGTCACTGGGGAGGTACCATTAAGGGTACATCTGTTGTACCTTTAGTGTGTCTTTTACCTGGTAATGTGAACATAATGTACCTTGAAAAATGATTTACAGTACATAATTGGACTTTAAGGACCACTTTTATACCTTTTAAAGTAATGTTTTAAAGGTACACTAAGTAAAAGATGCACACTAAAGATACAAAATATGGTAAGAAAGGTACAGTTTTGTAACCTTTTTCTACTGACAGTGTAGCATACCAAGCTCATCAGCAAATGATAGTGTTTACTGGAGAATGTATGTAGATACAAATCTCAATCCCACAATATCAATACTAGCCTCTTTGTCACTATAAATGTGTTTTAGTGCTCTTCTCCAATGAACAAATATATTAGACCTTATTCGTGGCTCTATTAAAGTCAAGGAGATTTCCTTTCGTATTTCAAAATCTATGTTAGTGTCCTATAAAAATTATAGTGACAATTTCAAAGAAAAATATTTTGTGTGCACCATTAACTAGTCACCATTATTCTGTTTTTTTAACGCAGATCATTTTGAGTATCCTGCTCCCCGTGGGCATCCAGCTGCTGGAGTTTAAGAGCAAGGCCGAGATGTCCCACGTGCCTCAGAGTCAAGAGGCCATGCAGTTTGGGAGGGACACCGGGAGCTTTGGAGAGCCAGAAACTGAAGATGTGATGCAAGCAGTGAGAGAAACATCTCATCATTGTTTTTCCTTACTCAGTAGCTGATAATTGGCTGTACAATACTGATATGTTCTGGCGGTTTGTTCTTTTCTGAAGGATGAGAGTGATGCGGAGAGAGGGAGGAGCCGTGTGAAGCACAGACCAGGCCTTGTTGCATGGTGGTTACCGTGGTCCAGGAAGGTCTATGACTTTTACAATGCGCCTGTGGTCAAATTCTGGGTACACACTGTAAGTCTCCTACCTCTTACCTAAGATAACTCCTCTCTTGCTCTCTCTCTCTCTCTCTCTCTCTCTATATATATATATATATATATATATATTTCCCTTAATCTGTCTGCTTCTCTTACTTTCTTTCTGCATGTCTCCATCCATTTATCTGTCATTTATTCCCATTATTCTCACTTTCACTTTTTGTCTGCCTGTCTATATTTATTCTATATTTATATTTCGCATATTCATCATATTCTACTTCTTTATCCCAGTCATCTTCCGTATGTCCATCTACTGTCTTCTTCCCTTCCTTTCTTTTTTCTGACCCACACTGTTGATCTATGTCTATGTCTTTTATCTTACGTTTTCCCTCTTTCTCTGTCTATATCTCTCTCAACCTTATTTGTCTATATCTATGAGATCCAGTGTGTGTTGTTTGTAGATGTCCTACCTGACGTTCCTCGCGCTTTTCTCCTACACGGTGTTGGTGCGGATGGAGCCGAGACCCAGTGTCCCGGAATGGCTGGTCTTTGCCTACATCTCATCCACAGCTGTAGACAAGATCAGGGAGGTGAGTCTAAAGCAGAATGTTCAATTTTAACTTTTAGGTGGCTGGGATTATTATTGTTCAATTCACACACTATATGTTTTGCGCACATTGTCATCTGCAAGAGCAGGTAGACTGATACGCCAAAATTTTGGTGATATTATGCCTCCTTGGTGGTCTGTCAGTAGTTGTTCCACAGCCTGTGAAGCATGCTTCCCTCAAGGCAGTTCTCATTGTGCTACAATTAGGGCAAGGCTTTGTAAGTGCTTATCAGAACTGTTTTGATCCCAAGCAATTTGGACATTGGTCATGTCCATCATTCAACACCACTGGGGCTTGGAAGAGCAAACAGTATGCAAATCAGTACATTTACTCTGAGGTTACAGGAGGTCAAGGTCCTGATCATGAGGTGACGACTTCGCTATTAGTACATGGCCGGGAAATGAGCATGTGGGAAAACTTTACTAGTTCTGAAATGTAAGGAAGTAGAACTTGAAACTAAAAGGTATCTTATACGACAATCTGACAATTATCTGAAGTTTTGAGCCTCAAAACATCAGGTCAGGTGCAAACATTTAACTTTATATCATTTATACGTTTATTCGTTATGTTATGGTGTGAAACATCTCAGAAATATTCACTGACATGCAACATATACAGTATAATAAAAAATATACTTAACAAAATATGTTTTTGAGTATATTTGACTTCATTTTAGTATTACTGTCTATTTCATACTTTCTTTTCAATGTTATCAGCACAAAATTTATGAGTTGACGTATTCTATCTTTGCTTAAAAAAAGCCCAGGCACCTCCAGCGCTTAGTGGGAGTTAAATGTGTTTTACTATTCTGGATTCCTTCAGTGTCCCAAGCTGTTAAAAAATAAACTGAAGGCCCACTTTATCTGTTTTACTGGAATCAAAGGTCTTCTCTTATCTCTATACCAGTTTTCTCTAAGAGATTGTTTCTTCTTCTGTCTTTCTCAGAGGTGTAAATTAGCAGCGGTGTTGCTAATCATTCACCCAATGCAATTGTTTACAGTACGCTTGAAACGTGACGAACACTGAGGCTGTTTAAACTTAAATATGCATTGGCCAGATGTTATTGTGAGAAAAGCAGTGAGAAGTAACAAGAAAATGAAACATTGATCTTGTACGCTGGAACAGTTTAGCTACATTTCAAGCTGGTTGTCAATGTTTGATGACATTTTTCATTCCATAACTTTACACATTACGACACCAGTGACAGAAAAAACACAAAAGAATAGAATTATATATATATATATATATATATATATATATATATATATATATATATATATATATATATATATGTGTGTGTGTGTGTGTGTGTGTGTATGTATATATATATATATATATATATATATATATATATATATATATATATATATATATATATATATATATGTCCGGATGTATTTGGACAATGACAGAGTTTTTTTAAATTTGCCTTTATACACCACCACAATGGATTTGAAATAAAACAATCAAGATGTGTTCGAAGTGTAGACTTTCAGCTTTCTTTTAAGAGGTTCCACAAAAATATGGCATTTACCATTTAGGAATTACAATCATTTTCAACAAAGTACCTCCATTTTCAGGGGCTCAAAGGTATTTGGACAAAGTGACATAACTGTATATATAACTGTAATTTTAAAACTTGGATGAAAATCCTTTGCAGTCAATGACTGCCTGAAGTCTGGGGCCCATGTTCTCAAAACTCAAATGGAGATTTCAAACTCAAATGGAGGTTTCCTCCCTGGAGATGCTTTGCCAGGCCTTCACTGCAGCCACCTTCAGTTGCTACTTGTTTGTGCGTCTTTCTGCCTTCAGTCTTGACTTTAGTAAGTGGAAAGCATGCTCTATGACTTCTTGACTTCTGTTGATGTTGTGAAGGTGTTTTTCTTCACCAAGGAAAGGATTCTGCGATCATCCACTTTAGTTGTCTTCCATGGTCTTCCAGGCCTTTCGGTGTTGTTGAGCTCACTAGTGCTTTCTTTCTTTTTAAGAATGTACCCAACTGTTGATTTGGCCACACCTAAGGTCTTTGGTATCTCTCTTATAGATTTATGTTGTTTTTTCAGCCTAATGATGGCCTCCTTCACTTGCATATGAATCTCCTCGGACTTCATATTGGTAGCTCCAGTCGAACAGCTGCCAAATGCCAACTCAATAGCTAATATCAACTCCAGACCTTTTATCTAACAAGGGAATGGACCGCACCTGGTCAATTAACTTCTTGTCAGTCAATTGTCCAAATACGTTTGAGCCCCTGAAAATGGAAATATTTTGCTTAAAATGGCTGTAATTCCTAAATGGTAAATGCCATATTTTTGTGGAACCTCTTAAAATAAAGCTGAAAGTCTACACTTCGTTCACATCTTGATTGTTTTATTTCAAATCCATCATGGTGGTGTATAAAGGCAAAATCACAAAAACTCTGTCTTTGTTCAAATACTGGCGGACCTCACTGTACATATATATATATATATATATATATATATATATATATATATATGTATATATATATATATATATACACACACACACACAGAGAGAGAGAATTCCCTGCCCCAAAGCATACCTTAACAATCTTAACATTAGGCTGCTCAGAGAGCACAGGAGATGCAGAATAAGTATGCATTTGAGATTTTATTTATTGGTTTAGCAGCTTTTCATCTTGCTTGCTGCTTTTGCTCTGCTCACAGCCACGCACACACACACACACACACACACACACAAGCTCAGCTCACTGCTAAGAGAAAACATACATAGACACTGGAAGTAACGTACAGGTGTGACACATAAACCAGCTTAAAAAACCTGCTGAATGTTTTCTACCAAAAAAATGTGAAAATTTGCTCTCTCTTATCCAGGTGTGGGTGTCTGAGCCTAGACAGTTCAGCAAAAAACTGAAAATGTGGTTCAGCGAATACTGGAACATGAATGACTTTGTTGCCATCATTCTTTTCTTCACGGGCATGGCGCTGCGCTGGTACACGGGTCTAAGCCACACAGTTGGGCGCATCATTTACTGCCTGGACATCATTTTTTGGTTTGTGCGTCTGCTAGACCTCTTGGCCATTAACCAGCAAGCTGGACCCTACCTCACCATGATCTCCAACATGGTATGTTTTCATTTTATTGATACTGTCCTAAGGGACAATTTTCACACCTACCCAAGGACACAGTCAATTCTTTTAAGTAGGGATGCATCAATACCAATCAACTAGCTATCATTATAAAGAATCAACAATCCTGGTAGCGTAAGTGTATGAACATGGATGTGACATGTCTGCTGTTCGTGGCTATTACTTACACTTAAATAAAATTGATAAATAATAAGCAGTACTCATTACTGGTATCAGTACGGGCAAGTACCAATAATCATGTACTCTTACATGTACCTGGCCTGAAAAAATGGATTCGATGCATCTCTACTTTTACAGAGTCACCTTTTTTTTTTTTTTTTTAGTATGGTCTGGTTTTCTTTCTTTGTATTAGTGTACATGAACCGAACCGAGTAAAGTGTTCATTTACATGTAAATTTCAATGACACGTGTGTGTGTTTGTGTGTGGGGATGTTACAGATGAAGAACATGTTCTACATTGTGGTCATCATGGGCATTGTGCTGGTGAGTTTCGGCACACCTCGGTGGTCCATCCTAAATCCACACGAGGAACCGTCCTGGAACCTGCTGAAGCAAGTGCTCTTCCAGCCCTACTTCATGATGTTCGGGGAGGTCTATGCTGGAGAGATTAACCGTGGGTAACAGAAATAAAGAAATACTTCCTGAGAGAGTAAGAAAGAAGGACATACATACGTACAATACATACAGACAGACAGAAAGACTCATCTGGTTGGAGCCTACACCTCTCCAAAGCCATGCGCAATACTATCGTCAATCGATCGCAAGCCTACTGTGAAGCACATTACTTTTAAACACAGCAACATTCATTGATTTATTCATTAATATTATTTAATATAGACATTATTTAGGAATTTCTACATTTTCACTATTATATTTAAAGTAGGAGATGCCCACTGACAGTATGTTAGATACATTAAGCTTTATCCGACTGTGTGGCATGTAGTAGAAATAATGGATGATAAATAATTATGGACATAGCAAGAATTTGATTCTTTATGCATGTTTTTCCAACATCATGAAGAGTAAATGGATGATTTTTCTGAGCTGAGAGGACTAACTTGTCTGCATTACCCTATGTTGTTGTTGTTGTTGGTTTTTTTTTTAACAGCCTGTGAAGAAGATCCCGATTGTCCTCCCGGTTCATTCCTCAACCCACTGCTGCAGGCCGTCTACCTCTTCATGCAGTACATCATCATGGTCAACCTCCTTATCGCCTTCTACAAGTATGCACCAGCTGTACATACAGTGGCTTGCACATATATTCAAACCCCTTAGAATTTATCCGATTTTTCTGAATAACAAATACACATATTCTTCCTGTCAGTACTTTTTTTTATTGCAATCTCATGTTCTTTTACAGTGACCAGTCAGTTAATTAATTATTGGTCAGCAAGTATTTCAAAGAAAATCAAAAGCTGAAAAATGCTGCTTGTGAAAGTAGCAGGTTCCGGAAGCTCCAGATGAAAGATATTGTCAGTGAAAGACACGGTCAGTCTGAAGGAAAGGAGTGACAATGAAATATGAGGAGAATTCTAAGCTGAGATAATAGAATTTCATAACTAAGGAATAGGGTATTGTATCTAAGGTATAGAAATTGTATCTAAGAGGTTGGACATCCCAATATGCACTGTTGGATCAATAGTGAGGAAGTGGAAGCTGCATCACACCACCAAAACACTGCATAGACAAGGCTGTCACTCAAAACTCAGCACAAAAACAAGACAGAGACTGGTGAGGGAAGCCACAGTGAGGCCAACAGTCACTCTGAAGGAGTACAGTGGCTGAGAGTGGAGTGACAGCAGACAACCATTCAAGAGCTCTTAATTGAGGACTGTATGAGAGGGGAGCCTATAAAAGGCCTATAAAAGGAGTGACCCAGTGAAGATGTGGTTTTTTGGTGAGACCAAGATTAAGACTATTTGTCCGAGACAAGTTTCAGAGCTCTATGTGTGGCGCAGACCTAATGCAGGCCACACCTCAATTAACACCTTTCCTACAGTGAAATATGGTGGTGGCAGCATCATGCTCTGGGGACGCTTTTCATTCTCAGAACCTGGGCTTCTTGTTAGAATTGAACAGAGAATAGATGGAGTAAAATACAGGGGGCTATTACAAGAAAACATGCTTTAGTCTGCTAAAAAAACCTGAGCTTGGGAGAAACTTCACCTTTCAGCAGTACTGTGGTCCCAAACACACGGCCAAAGCAATGCAAAAAAAGGTGAATGTTCTACAGTGGCCAAGTCAAAGTCCAGATCTGAATCCCATCAGAATCTGTGACACTGTTTGAAAATTACAGTCAACAAACAACATCCAACCAACCTGAAGAACCTGCAGCAAATCTGCCAGGAAGAATGGGTGAAAATCACTCCCAAACAGTATGCAATGCTGGTAGGAACTTACCCCAACAGACTTAAAGCTGTTATTGCAGTAAAAGGTAGTTCTAGCAAATACTAGTTTGAAGGGGTTGAATACTTATGCAAGCAGCATTTTTCAGTTTTTATTTTTATTAAGATCTGCTGACAAAAAAATGCTGACTGAAAATTTACTTTAAGAGCATACTGGTCTGCAATAAAAATACTGGCTGGAACAACCTGTATAGGTGTCATTTGTAATCCAGATGAATCTGATGACTTTTAAGGGGGTTGAGTACTTTCACAAGGCACTGTATATAAAACGGATATCAAGCTTAAGGCCATGACATAACTTGACATAATCTGACTTTTTTTTAATCTTAGAAAGTCTGTGATTTACAGGATAATTAAATGCTGATATGTATCCAAGGGTTAAATTTGGTGTAGGGAGATTTGAAGGCTCGGTTTCTTTTATGAGTGCAAACAATGTGGGAACTGCACCATTTCCCAACATTAATATCATAGAAATGTGCTTAAGGCAAGTTTTTGAGAAATCTGTTTCTGTACTAAGGTTTGAATTGATCTAAATTATCCAGATTGTAAGTTTTTAGTATTTTGTGTTTGTCAGATTTGGACTGAAAATGTAAATGCTGAAAACAAAAACGAGTTGAAACAGCTCTGTCATCTCTTTGTGTATGTTTTACACCCCACAGTAATGTTTACATCCACATGAAGACCATATCTAACCAGCTGTGGCGTTGCAACCGATACCGTTACATCATGACCTATCACAAAAAGCCGTTCCTGCCTCCGCCTTTGATCATCCTGAGTCACATGGCCTTGTGTGTGAAGGCAGTCTGGCAGAAACATAGACGGACATCCACACATGACAGAGGCTCTGTCCTTAGTGAGTGTGTGTGTGTGTGTGTGTGTGTCTGGGTATGTTTGTACATCTTGCAAATGTCCCCCCAGGAATAGGAATATCTGACAGTTTTGACCTTGTAGGCTGAGAAAAACTGCTTTTTGACAAAAACTGTAGCCTTTATGATAAAAAAACTAAAAGTGGCAAAAGTGCTTAGATTTAGGCGAAGGCACAACTGCTTTAGTAATTGTGTCAGTAGAACATCCCCATAACAATAAGACAATCCTCATATTATTTATTCAAGAGTAATATGAGAAATTCCATACCATTTTTAGTGTGTATTGTTCATTTCATAGTAGCCATATCACAAATATCAACAGATTGTTCCTTTGAAATTTTTACAATGGCCACTCTTGTACATATTGAATATCTCTCTCTTCCAGAACTGTTCTTGGCTCCTGATGATCTGAAGAAGCTGCTTGAATTTGAGGAAAAATGTGTGGCTGGCTATTTCCGTGACAAACATGAGAACCAGCACTGCAGCCAGATTAACCGGATCCGCCTTGCTGCCGACAAGTACGTCTCCCCCCGAGCCATCGGCACCAACTTCAATTATTTACCTTAAACATATAGACATATTTTTACTTAAAACATTTGCGTGTCAAAGCAATGGGTGACCTATAGAAGACACCAGGGCAGGAGCTGTGACCTCTGGGTTAGAGTCTGAGCAGAGAGCTGTAGGTCAATGATAATGTGGCAAGCTAGCACGCAAGTAGACATTAAAAGCTAAAAAAGTTTGTTATTGTTTGCGTGAACCACATAGACAATATATAATGTCCCTTCACATGGTCAAATTTTGACATTTTCTGCTATATATAATTATGAAAAATACTTGTTTTTTTTAAAATACATACAAAAAGGAAACACAAATTAGGAAAACCTGGAAAGGGCTATCATTTTAAAATCTGATCACCCCCAAAATCACATTTAAAGATTTCATTCCAATTTTACTGAAAGATGCCCAGACTACCTTTACATGTATAAACATTACAAAATTCAAATTTCAAAGAATTATTGAAGTTTTATCTCTTCATGCTAACATCGGTCGGGGGAAATAACTGCTGATTCGTTCACTCTCTTCTGTTTTGTTGATTAAAATTATTTTAATAATGTCGTTTGGTAACACTACTCTACCTTGAACCTACAGGTTAAAACATGTTGCCAATTATACACTAATAAGATGTGAATTTAGATGATTAATTTATGCTCAATAATTTACATAACTAGGTATTAACAAAGCATTTATTCCACATTATCACAACTAATATTGCATTATTATTCATTTTCACATAGCAGATCCCCTGATTCATAGTAAATAAAGCATTTACAAGTGTCTAATTTTTATTAGGTCATTTAAAAACTTTAAAAATTGGTCTGCTGTTCTTTACAGAGCGTGTAAGTGCTCTTCTCTGTTTTGATCATGTTGTAACAGCGCAGTAGCATTGCGGACATTTAAACAGTCGGATTCTAATCTGAATTGATTAGGTTTATGTCTATTTCGATATGCCACATAACTATCCAAAAAGTAATCACACCTAGCTAGCAAGGTTTTAGAATAGACATCTCTAGGCAGACTGACCGCTTGCACAAAACAAGGTTAGAAACTAATCTAAATAATTTCCATGTTATTTTGGTAAAATATATTTATGCTTTTGTAAAAAGTAGCGATGTCAAAGTATATTACTGACAGAAAAACTCAGCTGTTACATGTGAGAGCAATTCACTTCTGCGAGCACTGAGCACTGAGATGTGCACCTCCTTTTGCCATGGTATACACTTTGCTCACAAGTCAAGGTGCCCTCACAGCGTATTAAAGATACTGTTTAAATGCTATAACATCTTAAACAAAAATGTATGTTACTCATCTCTTGGTATTGGTATCCAGCGATTACCAAAAAACATGTACTCATACTTATTTTTTTTTTAAAAAAGACTAGTTAGGACCATGAAAGACTTGCAGCTACTTAATAACCTAAAACAAGTGTGCTAAAAACAGTAACCACTGCTGTACTCTGTGTGTGTGTGTGTGTGTGTGTGTTTCAGGGCAGAGGAGATGATGGGTACCTTAGCCGAGGTATCTGAGAAGGTCCAGTTCATCCAGGAGAGCCTGCAGACGCTGGATGCTCATCTTGGCCAGCTGCAGGACCTGTCTGCTCTTGCTGTGGATACCCTTAACCTTCTTTCGGCATCTGAAAACAGGCAGCAGGAAGCTGTCCACCTTGGTCCCAGTCCCCGATTCACAGTCATGTCCTATTCACAGCCGTCTTCCATTGAAGGGCATGTCACCCCGAGCCACATCCCTTCATCTCCAAAGGCTTATTTCAGCAATCCACCCTCCCTGCCGCGTGGCCTAGCCCATGGCAAGTCGTACAATTCCTTAGAGCTTCCGCCAGGGGGTACAGGCAGCTTCTTTGACAGCAAGCTCAAGTGGGTGCTGGGAAAATTGGAGGCGGAGCACAGAGGTCCAAGATGGAGACTTGGCGGAGACTCGTCCATAGGATTACGTCTCTCGCATGGATCTCTGTCCAATTTGTGGTCAGACCTGCACGGGTCACCTGGGCAGTCATGTGCCAGCTCTCTCACCACAGTCTGGGATCATGATCCACACCATCTGACCAGCCAGGAGGGGTCCATGGAGGAGGAAGAGGATGAGTATGAGGATGATGATGTGTTTATTGACACTAGAGCCAAGAGAGACAGCGTGCTGGGCATTGTGAATCCAGCATTCTGTGGCGATAGTGAATTAGCCATGCCCAGACAAAGCCGTTTCGGCGGGAAGTTTGCCATAGAGAGAGAGCTGGGTCATAGCCGCTCGCTCTCTGCTAGTGTGGAGACATTGGCCACACCCACAAAAAGGCACAGTGCTCCAGGGGAACCCATACCACTGCATCCAGCCCAGAAGGACAGAGGTATTGTGTCTTTATTTGACATCATACTGCAGGTCAGTAGAATAAAAAAAAAGCACAATGTGTCATTCATTAACAAATTAAAAAAAAAAAAATATTGGCAAATCAATGAGATATAAGAGGAATAAAACACCTCAGAACATGCTGTTATAGGAAACTATTTAACTTCTGCGTGGTCATGGCATCACACCACCCTGTCGTAGATTATTCCTTACTATATGTATGTGAGAATCCATGCGAAGAAGTTTAATAGTGAAATTACAATTGCTCTATGTTCAACATCCCAAAATCCTGCGTGTTAATCCAAAGACAAGAGTGTATACAAGACAAAGACATGCAAGTCACAATATTCACAGGACCATCTGATAAGAGACAGTGACATGTTTAAAGGTATGGGTTGAATTGTAAAAGAATGATCATGACAACAGGTCTATAGTTTTGGTGATTGGGACCCGACCAGAATTTTGAGGTGTGGTGGTTCAAGTCAAGTAAAATGGGATCAACTCCGATGTGAAACGAAAGGAGGATTGAGATTGATGATACGCAAGGGATATTTAAAATATACAGTATATTGTGTACGCTAAGAAACGCTTTGCTACCGCTCAGCACTGCATAATGCGCGTGCTTCATGATGGATTTAGTCTCATAGACTCATAAGTAATTCCAGACCAAATTTCAGCCCACTGTCATACATACTCCTGATGATTTTATACCCAGAGTATCAAGAAATAATGTTTTCTGAAAGACCAACAGTGTAGTTTTCTCTGTCGTAACATGCTCCGCCATTTTCAACAAATGCAAGTGACGTAGCGCACCACAGCATGCTTCATAACGCAGTCCAGCTAATTAAAAAAAAAGCAAAAGAAAGAAATTTATTTGATTTATGTTTATTTATGTTTATCTGTGTGTCTTGTCACTGACAGATGTCTACAGAATCTTTGAAAGAAAGCGATCATTTGGCCGGAAGTGTGTCAAAATCAAAGAAGGAGAAGCAACTGATGTAAGAAAAGACATTTTTTTAATGATTTTTTTTTAGCCTTATTCCACTTTATTTCCATACCGTATCATAGACTGTGTCGTAACATTGGCTATGCAGGTGAGAAGACTGGAAAGGGATTCGAGTCGGAGGAGCAGGCGGAAAGGGAAGGGAGTGGCTGGACGTAAATTCCGAACATCTGTCAGTCTGTCTCAGCTAAGTATGCCCATTACTTATTTATGTCTAGTTTGATAGTACGATAGCAATACTGGAATCAATACAGTGATTTTACACGTCATTGTTTTCATTTTTAGATTTCGATCACGTGGATTTCTTACAGAAATCCTTTACTTTGGGTCAGGTGAGATATTTTTTAAAGCATGATTTACAGTATGTCCTGCTTAATATTTAAATAAATAAATAAGGGCAGGGATTTTAGGCGTCTACTGGAGACAATCCTGTTTATAAGGCTAATGACTCGGGTGTAAATATCCGTGACTTCTTGAATACAAGAGCTTAAAATCTTACATATTAGAAAGTGCAGTTATGTTTTTTTATGAGTTGACATTTAATAACTGATTATGTAAGTTTATCTCCAACAGAACACAAGAAGCCCTAGCCAATCAGTTTGGAGCAGTTGGGCACGCTCGGCCAGCCGTCGTTCCTCGTAAGTTGCACATCACAAAAAAAAAAGTACACACACAGTATTTCTCACATTACTGTTTTTTTCTACTAAAATGAAATTTTGCTTTCATCTTCAATCTAACCTAACTGTCCTTACATTAATAAAATTAAAATAATTGTTTGTGTGTTATGCAGTGTGCAGAGCTGGGTAGCAGTCGAACGTAAGTATTCACAACCTTTCTTTTTGCCTTTTTTTTTAGAACGATTATTTCAGTAATCGCAGAGTTTGAAAGTCACCTTCTTTTTGTCTTTGTTCCGATCTGCTCAAACTTCTGCTGCCGTTTCAGCTCGAGCTTCTGTGTTTAAGTCACCTGAAGATTTGGACCCGCATTACTCTGGCAAGTTTGGCTCGGTTTACATTATATTTATTTTTCCATGCCTGGCTGTCAGTTAAAAGAGGCCCTCTGTGACTCTCATGGGCTTAGTACGTGATATAGAATAACTTTTGTTTGATTTGATTGTGCAGCTATGGAGAGGAACAACCTGATGAGATTAGCACACACGATACCATTCACACCGGTGTCCCTACTGGGTGAGTTACACTACACTGTTTCCCTGAGAAAATGCTCTGATCTGTTATTGCACTTTATATTCTACCACAGCACTGTTGTATTCTCAGATTTGATTGGTCAGATTTTTTTTTCCTCTAAAAATTGGTCCATTACGACTTGGTAAGGTGAGAAGAGAAGCTGCTTCTCACCTTAACAGGATCATCATTCATGTCTTTGGTAGATATTAATGTTGACGTGGTGTCTTCCCTGCATGTTTAGGAGGAGAGGAGGTGTACGTCTACACTCTGGAGGAGTCGCAGCCCGACTCCATGCTCTCCAGCGACTCCTCATGGTGTCAGAGAGGTCATGCGGCTGTGCTGCAGCCCGTGTCGGAGCAGGGAGTGCTGGATGGCGGGCTGCGCCGTGCTCAGTGGGCGCTGTGCACCTGGGCCGAGGAAGACGTGCTCAGACCTGGCTGCGTGTACGTGGTCAAGTCCTTCCACGAGGAAGTGGTGCACATGTGGCAGACAGAGTTCCCCAACAGCACCACGCTTCACCTCTGCTTGAGGGTAATAACAACAACTATTTATATATAATAAGATATATTATCCATATTATCCATCATTATCCATCCATCATGTTATCTGAGACACACACAATGTGTGTTCTCTGTACTGCTCTGAGAAAAAGAAAAACTTCTCTGGGTTTAATGTTTCCCCTTAAGGCAAAATCTAAAAGATTAAAAGAATCTTCAAGGACGTAATAATGTGTGTGATTTCGACATTATTAGTATGTTTCTGTTCTACTCTCTCATATTCTGTTCTATACTGTTATAATGTATTCTTTTATTTTATATTCTATTTTCTATTTTATTTTATTCTGTCATATTCCCTTCTATTCTCTAATAAAGTATTCTACTATATTGTCATATATTCTATATAGATTATGTATACTATTTTGTTGTATTCTATTTAATACTGTCATAATGCTTTCTATTCTCTTATATTTTATTCTGTATCGTCGTGTCCTTTTTCTATTTCTGTCATATTGTATTTTATACTATTATATCATTCTCCTCTATTCTGTATCGTCCTGCTGTAGCTTTGTCTATTCTATTTCTATCCATAATGCACTCTGTTCTATTCTTTCTGTCATACTCTATTTTATCCTGTCATTCCATTCTATTATGTTCTTCTGTTCTACTGTATTCTATTGTGTTGTATTTTATATTATTATTTCAGATTCTCTCTTCTTTTCTATCACATTTGATTCTATTCTATTCTTGTAGGAAATCCAGCAGCAGAGAGCAGCCCAAAAGCTCATGCAGGTCTTTAATCAAGTCAAACCCAGCTCTATTCCTCATTCCCCCAGGTAACTTACACCGCAGACGTGTACATGTGTGGGTGCGTTTAGGGTCCATATATAAATATTAAAACCAGTGCTTTCATTTAAATAAATGTGCTGTGGTCTTTTATTGACTAACAGCCAAGGCTCTCTGTTTAAAAGAGTTTTTTTTAAAAAATACTGAAATAATGACAGTTCTTGTTCTTGTTCTGGTTCTCTGTGTGTGTGTGTGTGTGTGTGTCCCTTCCTTAGATTCCTGGATGTGTCACTGCTGTGCTGGCAGACTAAAGGCCAGTGGCTTACTATAGAGAGGAGCATGAGCGGTGACTTCATGAAGTACAACAGTAAAACAGGAGAAGAAATCACACCCTCTTCTGGCCTGGAAGAGACAGTGTTGGCTTTCTCACACTGGACTTACGAGTATACTGGCAGAGAGCTGCTGGTACTTGACTTGCAAGGTATATGCATATATATTGTCTTATATTGTGTTTATTGATATTGATAATTCCTGTCAAATGATGTCAAACATGAGCGTTATATTAATGCTGTCGCTCTTCTCAGGTGTGGGGGCGGAGCTGACAGACCCCTCTGTGATCAGAGCAGTTGATAGGTTAGTTTTTGAGAGGAGATATAGTGTAAATTAAGTAGAACATGTTATACATATACATACATACATACTTATTTTTGTATTTATTACTATTTACAGCACATGCTCTCCATGTTCACCTTTCTACACATATTCTCAGCTGGTGTATCGTGTTTTTTTTGCAGATTTTGCTCAACATAGACCCATTAGTTCCTGACTTTTCAGGGGAACGTGTTTCACCTTGCTAAAGATTCTAAGGAGCAAAATTAGCTTTTTAAACACCTTTATTTAGTTACCTTAGCCACTTAGTTCTTTTCCACTGATTGTGTGTGCTTATGAATGTCATTCAATTTTATGTCTATCAGTCTTAGACAGGTCCATTCAACCAGAATCCAACCCATTTTAATAACAATACTAACAGTAATTAGTAATAATAGGGCTGTACATGCAAAATTAACAAATATGGGTGGTTACATATTAATCCTGGTGTAAATCAAATTCAATTATTAAATTACACCACTGCACACTTGCCAGTGCTGAAGAATTAGACTATATACTACAACTACTTGTTGTAAAGCTATCTTAGAGAACTACTACACCACAGTGCTGTTGAAGGCTGATTGGTCAAAAGATGTTGATTAATTTTCTATAACAGCAGCTTTGACATATTTATATGAACGTGCTCATTCTAATATGTTCATGTTTGTATAGTAACAGAATTTAAAACAAAGAAAAATATAGAGTATAATTGTATAATAAAGTGGAAAACTTCTCAGAGATGAAGCAAACGCATGCTGGATGTTACGTTTTGCAGTTTCTCATTAACAAGTGGCTTTTAAGTTATAAACGATTGTTTATAACCGTATTGCCATAAGTGAGAACAGGAACTAACTTGTTCCATAGACGTTCCACCATATTAAATGTAACTATAAATGAATAGGAAGTATGAACGTAAGATCCATTTGCTTTTGACCAATGTCAAAAACAGTCCAGGGTGAAAACCAGGACAGAAGACCTGCAGAGATCCAAAGCACAATCCAAAGAATAGTCACGAGGGTTAGCACGGTACAAAAAGTAGGTATCAACATCAGAATCCACAACCAATAAGGACTAGGCATAAAGCATAAATCACAAAAGGCAAGGCAGGGTCATACGCTAGAAAGCTTAACAGAATAACAAGGTGCAAATCACAAATGAGAGGCAAATTGTAAGACTTCACACAGAAGCACAAAAGTCCATGTGCTTTTATATTGTGCAAACAGGAAGTGCGTAAAGAAGAAATAGCTAGAAGGCTGCTGATAGTGCCCTCTGGTGTGTTGGAGGGGAAATGTCCAGCCTGGGTGCTACATTTAATAAACAAAAATGTTAAATGTTGGCAAATTGCTGTGGAGTAAGAGGACTAAAACACTTTGGCACATGCTGTTGAAAAAAAAAAAAAAAAAAAGAATCCAGTTCAGGGTGGAAGCATAACTCTGCTTTGCATCAAGCCATCTGGTCGTAGATTATTTTCCTATAACAGCACACCCCCAGAGTGTTTTATTCATTAATTATCTGTAGCTTTCAGCTGAAATCTGCATAAAGCACGTGATTTTCTTGTGTGTATGGTATGGTAGATGAGTAGGATCTTTGTTTTTGTAGCGCATCCAGAAAATTGCCGTTTGGCTTGGCCAATTTGGGCGTTGATGCAGTCCGGAGCTTTGTCCTCAAACATACCTGCAACTCGTGCTGCGAGAAACTTGGCCTTACAGGTGAGCTGTTGTTCTCTTTCTTTTTTTTTTCTTTCTTTCTTTTTCTCTCTCTCTCTCGCTTTCTCTCTTCTCAGAAACACTCAACCAGTGTGTCTGAACTACTAACTCGTATCAATGTAGTGAATAACAAAACAGCAAACTTCAAATCAAACAAGTTAAAAAGTTAATTCTGTTAAGCCAGAAGGTGAGAAAACAACAACAACAACAACATAAAAAAAAAAAGGCTTAATGAGCTGGAAGTCATTGCATCAGCATGACTACAAAAGCATGCAACGTGGAGGCGGAGCTTCCTACGTTTGGCATGTTGAGAGCTGTCTTTGATAACATATTTAATAGCCCTTTGTGCGTTCACTTTGATTAGATATTAATCATTCTCTCAAAGATGAGACGAGTTGACGGTCTCGTATCACGAGAGAGCACTCTGTTCAGAAGTGGTGGGAAAAAAAAAACAAATAAACACAAAAAAACGCCACTGTACTTGTTCAGAGGTTCGTACGTGCTTTTTCAGCACACTGAATCAAAACAAATTATTCATTATAAATCTTCGTATTGGATCTCATATAGTGTCATTCATTTATTCATGCCCATTATGTGTGTGTGTGTGTGTGTGTGTGTTTGGCTCATCAGATTTGCGGAAGAGCAGCAATCTTCACAAGTCAGCCTCTGGAGAGTATGTCAGCACAGGTTGACCTTTGCTCCGGAAGTGTTTATTTTTTTTTTCCACCTGGTGTGTACTGAATTTTTAACCGTAATACAAAGAAACACAAAGCGATCCACTGTCATATTGTCCATGCCCCTTATACACATCACACAATACAAACTGTGACTTCTGCCATGAGTTCATTACTCATAGGAAAGCTTGAAGGATGTTATTAATATCTATAGGATTGATTTGTACAAATATCCTACAACATCATGGCAATCTAGATTTTCTTAAACATTTTGTGAGTGTACAGAAACTGCACACAGACTGTTGATTTGGGGAGCTAATATTATGTTTCTGTTAAAACTTAAGTTATCAACAATAAGCTGATGATATAATAATCTGATCCATCTGCATTTCTAAACATTAACTGAAGAACTGGACCTGCGTCTGCAGGATTTTATATATTGCCATGCTGCCACCTGATTGGCTGATTGGATAATTGCATGCATGTGCAGAAATGCAGGTGTTCCTATTAAAGTGGCCAGTAAGTGTGTGATTGGTGTGATTACAAATCACACGTAAGTTCAATCATCTTTCATGCGACATTTATGGAGCTCTGGTTGTCGAAGTGAACAGCATCGGAGGGACAGTATATGAGATGTCACACGACGAACTTTGTGCCAGTTACATTTACAAATCATGCAATTATTATTATTATTGTTTGTTTTTTTTTTAATATTGTTGCATTGCAGAACAGTGTAGATCACTTTGTATAGACAGAGCACAGTGTTTAACATGCAGAACAAACAAGGTTTATGGTTAAATAAAAATGAGCCAGAGGTTGTGTCCATAAAATTGTCTTTAATTCTTTCCCCCACAAAGAAATGTCTACAAAAGCGATAAAATATCCTTTAACAAAAGTCCTTTGCCTGCTATGTACAACTCAGAGGAGACAATTCAAGAGTTTGACTACATTTTCACACACCTTATTCCACAAAGCTGTGGTTTAACCCCATAAAACACACAATCAGTCATTTTGCACTCAAGTGCTCCACACGTCTTATTTTAAACTTCATGCGTACAGGGGAAACACACACACACTCACACACACACACACACACACACACACTTGGCAAGTTACCCTGTTCTTCCTGCCCTCACCCGTCCCTCTGTTTTTGCAGCATTGTGTCATCAAGGACGCGTCATTATAAATGACAAACTTTGTTTTCTTTTGAATTCCCCGTTTTGATTGGTTCACAAGTAAACGATGCATTCTTTATATTTACTCCGTAAGCGCCATTTAGCTTCATTGCACTCCAGCTATGGCACTTCAGAGAAAAAAAAAACCCTTCCTTTACTGTTCAGTCCAGTGAGCAGCACTTTCCAATTCATAAATTGATAATTGATTGTAAAACAAACACAAAATAAATGTTTTCTTATGCTGTTTTTTTGTTGTTGAGAAAAACAGGGTTTTCACGTCCAGAGGTATACAGACATATACATGTAATATATTTCTTCATGTTGGGCTACTGTAGTGTGTAGGTACAGGATAAAGATGAAGCTTGCATCGTTGGACAAATTTGTAAGTAGTTATGAGCAAATATCACATTAAAAGGTGATTGAAACAGTGATCTTAATAAAAAAAAAAAAAAAAAAAACACAACAATCGCTTGGATTTGTGCTGAAACAGACCCGAGTAGGTTCCAAAAGTCTACGTCCAAGAACTGTTTATATTTCAAATACATTATTAAATGAATAATTATTATTCAAGAATACATTATTTAAACTTGAGGAAGATTAAGCATTTAGAAACCCGTCAAGTTTAAGTTATTGTGACACTGTGTTATGCGATTCATATGATGTGAATGGAAAATAATTCAAATAAATGATAAAAGAACATGATTTTTCTGTTAGGTTATCAATACTGGTCCATCCAAAGTGCAATCATTGGTCGGTTAGTAATCAAATTAACGTGCTACAGAGACCTAAAATATGTCAAACTCATTATTTAAGCAAAGCTCAATTATGAGAACATACTAATGTCAGTGTCAGTGGAATAACAGGTAATTGTATAGTGTACGTATGGAATAAAACATGACAGCTGTGCTGTTATAGGAAAATAATCCCTGACTGTGTTTTATTCCTTTTACACCACAGCAATTTGCTAATCATTTTTAATTGATTAAAGAACGAGTTATGTTTAATGTTTGGGAACGTTCCTGTTATGGCTGTTACAGTTGTATTTTATAGCTGACTTTCTCTCTCTCTCTCTCTCTTGCTTTCTCTCTCACTCTCTCTCTTGCTCTCGAATGGAATAATATTTAAAAAAATGCAGCTTTAAAGTTACAGCGTTATCTCTGACTTATACAAAGCACTAAAACTGGAGACTCCTTCTACATACGCTAAACGTAAAATGTCCAACATACAAGTCCATGTGCAGCCGGGACTACTGTAATAGCTGCTGTTATAGAAAATTAATCAACACCCGCTGACCAATCACAATGAAGAATTCAACAACGCTGCGGTATAAATTTCTATAAACATTAAGGTTAGTAAAGATTCTCACCCATTTTAAAACAAAAACAGGGACAAAAGTATTGCTGCCTTGTTAAAAAAAAAAAAACAACTGATGCTAACTGATAATAACAACTGACTCTATTAGTAAGAAAAATGATGGCTATACTGAATATTCAGACAGCCTGACTTTGTTCACTTAACTATGATAAAACAGAAACAGTTCTTGGTAGCACGCTATGACTTTTGGTTCCTGTTGTACACTACATTTCATTTTAATTGTTAAAAATTATGTATAAGTATTGAAAATACTGCCTCGTTTGAGGCAGTTCAAGTCCTTCATAAAACTATTTACGTGCCTGTTATGCTCTTTAGTTCACATGAAAATGTATATATGTGTGTGACAGTAGTCTGAGCAGGGTAACGTATTCAATCTTACTATATAACATTCACAACAAAAACCCCACCCCACCCCACCCACGACCCCAACAGTATCACATGATTAAACACAAAAGCCCAACAGTTTTTTCCCCCTGTTCCATTGCCATGAAACAGCATGCAAGGATAACTGAACAACAGGCTAGGATTTAATATAATATCAAAATCAAAATAAAAAATAATCTTACAATGCAAATGGGACAGAAATCAGTGTCCAGTTATTGCTACAGTTACCTAAAACAGTGTTAAACTGTTCGCTTACAGTGTGACTGCTCCTGACCCGAGTCCACAGTTTAAACCATGAAAAAAAAAAAAAAAAACCTTCGTCGCCACATTTACTGAGCGTTGAAATGGATCTGGAGCTTATTCAGCATAATCATACACTCTATAAATAAACTAACTTACATAGAGATCATAGGAAAAGCATAATAATAATAATAATAATAATAATAATAATAATAATAATTACAGTATTCTATTTTTTCCACCTCTCATTTCTCTGTATTGAGTGCTATCATCACTTCTATCAGTATTTACAGGGCTCTGGGCCTTTCACGAGTAGGGCCTAATAATTTTGAGTATTTACCCTGTCAGCAGTATGCACACATACATACACACACACACACACACACGTGCCAAAGCCTTGTCTGGGTAGGTCTCATTTCAGGCAGTATTTCAGAAATATTAAAGATTTTAGAATTTTTTTTTCTTGAAAATGTCCATTTTCTTTTTAAAATAGGAGTCTCTCTATTGAAAATAACAAAAGGTGAAGTCCCTGAGATGGATGCTTTCAGATGGCATCCAGAAGTGATTGTCTTGAATAAGAAAAACGTAGAGTGCTTACAGAAACCCCACCAAAGCACATTACTGAGGGAACATCAACTATCGAATGTAGAACATTTCAGCATGTGAAGTGTGTTTATATCCTCAGCACTTACTGTACTACCTTCAATGTGTAATCCGTAAGTGCATTCTTATACGTTCATTCCTTCATTTTCATCTAAATTTGATTGATTGCATGACGCACTGGTATCTGCTTATAGTGTGAATGGAACAGTGTTTCAGCCGCCAAAACCTGGAAATCAGTACTATGGCTTTGTGGCCTGTTCTAAACAGGTTGAACCCAATATCAGTAATCATATATGTAAGGAATAAAAAAACACAACAGGGTGTGCAGTTATAGGAAAATAATCAACTACAGGGTTTTGTTTTACTTTCACCACAGCAATTTCCCAGTGCTACCAATTTTAGATTCATTAAAGCAGTGGTTCTCAAAGTGGTGTCCACGAAGCATAGCCAGTTATTATACTTAGGGGTCCAAGCACCAAAGTCAACTCAGACCTAATGTGTTGTATTGGTGGAAAGTTCAGGAATAGAAAGCTCTATGGCTTGAAATATTTCAATAATGTTCATGAAATAAATCCATACTGAGGGGGTCAGTGGAAATGATTTTACAGTTAAAGGGGCCTCTGGCTACAAAAAGTTTGAGAACCACTGTATTAAAGAGTGTGTTACGTTTAATGTTGTGGATCTTCCACAAACAATGTCACATTATAGCAGCTATAATGTTAATGATGCTTTTTAGCCTCAAAATCCTGGAAATTGGTGTTACCATCGAGTAGTGTGAAATTGCTTTTTACTTCTGACCCTTCGAGGTATGTGTGAATAAAGGGGGTTATTGTAAATTGCTTCTGCCTGAGAGAAATATGAATATTGTAAACTACGCAAGAACAAATATACAAATGACACCCAGATCTGCTCAGTTTTGTTGTACTGGAATTGTAAAAAATGAATAATACAAAGCTACATGATTGTCAAAGCTACAATATTGCCACTGCAGAGCGTCCATAAGACAGCCAGGGCTACAGAATATCGTTCGAAGTGTGAAACATTTACAAAAGATTCAACAAGCATGGCATTAAGTTTCATTTGAAATGCCTGGAATGATGTGGCTTTCCAAAGCTATCAGTCACTTTTGTTTTTTTTTTTTTTTAGCATTGCATTTAAGTCAAGCAAGACAATGGTGGCATTTTCTTCCAAAATGGATTATTCCTGGACTGGAGAAAAAAAATTTTTTTTTTGAATCTTTTACCGTTTTGTTTTTAGGAGTATAATTCTGGCCAAATTGACATAAGTACTATTTCGCTGCAAATTAAATAATTACATAATTTTCATCATCTACTTAGCAACTAATAATAATAACCAAGTTAGCAAGTTGTCTAACTGATTATTTACAGACAGCTACTATATCTGTAGCAAGCTAGTTAAGTGACTATATGTGGAGCTTTTAAAAGGCATCCATTATTTCCATTTAACTTAACAGACTATTAGCCTTAATTATAATTATAATTAATTATAATTATAATAGCCTAAAAAAAGTAATGAGCTCGTCCTCACTGCTGTATTTTCTCAATAGATTGCATGTGTGACATGGACAAATTTTACTCTGTAAAATTATAATACAATAATACAAATAAATAAATAATGAATTGGTCTGTGTCACTGCTAATTTTATCTTGCCTTTTAATTTAAATTCATAGTTTAAATCAATCAGTGTTAAGCACCTTAGGCTGTATGAATAAACCTGTATAACGATTTTACAGATACTATTCTTCCTTCATTACACCAACTGATTAGCCAATTTTCCCTTGAACATGGTGATATTTATTTTGTGTTTGAATTTTCCTGCATTCGCCATTTTTTTCCCCATTCAATCAGTGCCATTGTGTCCACCAGACTTGGTAACACTCAAATGTCCATAGAGAGTCTGATACATTTTGTACACTTAGCTGTCAAAAGCTTCAGAATCTTGAATGTTGCAATCAAACTGCAGGACAAATGAAAAATTGGTGGACAAATGCTAAAGTCATTAGCTAGCGCACTGGGTAAGTAAAAGCTCCCATGTGCTGCCCAGTCCCATGATTTGGTTTCCTGGAAACCTAGTTAACTAGTGGTAGTTAAAATAATGTAATAGCATATGGACAGCTAGTTAGCTAGTTAAATGTGTTAATACAGACTATGGGAAAAGAAATCCTTATCATCTCCTGATAAAGTTTATGCAACACATTGTGTTTGCAACCAAGACAAAATGAGTTTTGTTTGAAACAGTTAATAGCGACCTTTTGGTCATATTAGTTGTTTCCATTGTCGGATAAATGGCTTCTACTAGTTATAGCTATATAGAGGCGTTTCCTCTAGCAACAGAAGTGTTGCATGCAAAATGACATTAATGATGAAGACTAGAATGAGATCAGGTTTTCCATGACAGTGACACAGTGTTCAATTTAAGAACGTTTTAACTTAAAGTAGCGGGACAACTGTTATTCTATTTTTTTTTTAAAAATAGCTCACATGTTGCAGTTTGGACATCCTTGCTGAGCAAACACTGCAGTGCGTATTTAAAGGGACAGTTTATAAAGCTTAAAGCGGCGTTACGTGAGACGATGATGATCAGAATTGTCTTCATATGAGCTAGTGCGATTTGCTTATCTTTTTTTCTGCTTGCAGCTCAGCAGAAGTAAAAATTATTTAAACTGCAGATGAAGATCTACTTTTTCTTTTTTTTTCTGGATATTTCCAAGGACCTTTCCTAAACTGATCTTGACTGATTGACTAGTGCTTATTGACATTATTGCAGTGTTGACTGATGACATGATGATCAACCGTAAGAATTTGCAAAATATATATCTCTCTATATCTTCTTATGGAAAAAAGATCAATAATCAATCATTGTTCTTCTCCTAGAAAATCATTTACACATCCATAGTTTCTAAACATTGTTGTAGCATCTATACATATCTACATGGCCCAGACAAGGCTTTTTAAACGTACCCAAAATGAAATTGTCTCTAGTATAGTTTTACAATTTTTCTCAAATTATGTACACATAAAACTACAAAACAAAAGTAAAAGATTTACACAAAGTACCGGCCTCTCAGGTTCCCGCTTATAAATTATGACTAGAATATAAACAGAACGTGGTTTAATACTGGAAACATATCAGAACTAGTGAATTACTATGTGATCCTCTTTGTCTAACCGTTGTCCCCCTTTTTCATATCACAATTCCGTAAAAAAAAAAAAAAAAAAAAGGTCAAATAAACTTACCCAAATAAATGACAGCTTATTAAATGATTGCTCTAAAAGTCTGTACATTTCTGGTCAGATCCTCACTAACAGGCGCGTATATACATTCTTTTGACTGAATCGGTGAAACTGAAGTCGAATGTTTGAAGTGCTGGACATTCCTGAAGTTTTGTCATTATATTGTTGCCTCAGGTTGCTGTACGCCAACATTGCCATGTTGTCGAGGTGACCTATTTAGCTCCGCCTCTTCTGCCTCAGTGGCTCAGCCCTCTGGAAGTTCTGCCATCATGCTCCTGTCACTTCATTTAAAAAAAAAAAAAAGTGTTTGTCACTTGGACATGACGCTGGCCACATCAGGATTGAAAAGCTCCTTGTAAAGTGGAGGGAAGAGCATGTTGACTGTTTCAGGATGTAATTGCTGGAAGGCCTGAAGCTCCTCCGTGTGTAGGGTGCACAGTGCTGCTAGTGTGGGGATTCGACCAATCAGCTGTAAAGAAGGCACATCGTTATAGTAATCTGCTTTCACGGCAAGACAATCCTAGCAGGCACAGAGGAAAAAAAAACAGAACATTTTAACACAAAACGCCTGGCACATGTTAGTGAACATGACACCACCATGCTAACAGCATCAATAATAAAACATGTAGTGACTTAAACCATGACTTAAAAACAAGTAGCTCCTTCTTCTTTTTTTTTGTCTTCTATCAAAGTTTGTTAATTCACAGGACAAAGTTCACCGAGATAAAGTAACCACTGCCAGAAACAAATGCCTGTTTTTGGCAAATAGAAATAAATTCTACAGCTAAATAGTAAATGCTGGCAACTTGGTGTTATTTAAAATTTATTGAAACCTGTGCAAAGAGAAAGCACGGAACAAAATTTTGCCTACTGGCAATTTTTTTTGGCACAATGAAACTAATCCTGTGAACTACTCTTTCATGTATCCAATTATCTTTTGGCTCTTATCACATGGGTTATTTTACTTATTGTTAATATTAATGAATTATCTATCCAGTTAATTATCCCACTTAGCCCTCTCACTCTTTAATTCTTTAGATTCTGATGTTTTTTTCCTCTACACTGTTAAGTGCTAACTCAAGCTAACGTCATGGTGAAAGCCAGGTTAGTTTGCTGTTGTGAAAATGGCTGGGTGTCAGGTTTACCCCCTTGCGCCTGCGTGTCAGAGCGCTTATGTGCTTATGCAGCCCGGGTTATTGTGACTGTTTTCATTGCCATGTACGTCTGTGTTTACTTTGACACGTGTGTTTGTTTTGGTTCCTGTCTTGTCTCCTCCCTTGTCTTGTTATTGGTTGTGTTCCTAATGTGTCATCATCATTAGCACCTGTTCCTGATTTGCCCTTGATTAGTTCGTCTATTAATACCCTCGTGTTTCATTGTAACGTCGCCAAGTATTGTTTCAGTTTTGCCGCCTGAGCCATACCAAGCCTTTGTACTGTGTTTTATTTTCCTGGCTTCTCGACTTCGTTTAGTTCTCGGTTTTCGTGTTCTCTGTTTGCTGATCGCCTGACCCATGCATGTTTATTGATTCTGATTCTGCCTGTCGTTTTGGATTTGTCTGCCTGCCTCTCTTCAGTAAACCCTTTACTGCATTTGCATGCGTCTCAACTCGCCTGCACCTGCTTTACGTGACACTGGGTTGCCAATATATTTCTTGCAGGATTTCCCAACCTCAGTCTTGAAATACTTTTACATAGCACAGATTTGTTTTTTGTAACAGAGTGTTTCATAAGAAGTACAGAACACACTAGATGCCAGATATGGATTAGAGCAAGTTTAAGTTTACCTTTTGGTTTAAATTAGATTCTCAAACCACTGGTTGGGTCAAATGTGCAAATGTGGAACTGGAGCAAAAACTGGAGCAAATGTGTCGACTGTTTGTTTTAAACCAGTGGTTTTCAATCAGCGATGGTGAACGGTAGAGAATTTAACGCAGTGGTACCTTAGTCAATGCGTCCTCGTCCATGTGGTTCTTCTGCATAATGTGCTGGAGGGCCAAGTAGATTTTCTCCTGAAGCTTCTGGACTTTTCTTGGTTCCATTAGCCAGGGCCGATCTGAGGAAACACCCAGCTGTTAGTTGTCAACATTCTCTTTTCGGGTTATAAAATATTCCTTCATTAAATCATCTTCAATTAGCACTTCAGTAAGCAGTATCCAGAACCTATCCTGGGAACATGAGTGTGAGGCTGGAATACACCCCAAATGGGACGCCGGTCTATCACAGGGCACCACGTATACAAAAACACATTACAGGCAATTGAGCGGCACCAATCTACCAACCGGCTCGTTTTGGGAGATGGGAGGAAACCAGAGAACCTGGAGGAAATCCAGGCGGACTTGAGCTTAGGATTGAACTGGAGATTCTGGAGCTGTGAGGTGGTAACCTATTGACCTATGCCACCTGTGGAGTTTGTTCCACTCAGTATCTCTTAAGAAAGTTCTTAAATTGGCAAATGCAAATTTTAAGAAAGTTAAAAGCTACACCATCAGCTACACCCTCGTTTGGACTGATGACACTTAAGGCTAGCAAATCAGAGACGGTTTCCACATTCATCCCTTTCTGAGCTGACCTCAGGTCAGTATCTTCTCCAAACCTTTAAGTAGGAAGACTGACCTGTAGAGATGAGAACAGCTGCCGAGAACAGTGCGATCTCCTCTTCCGTCAGCTGCAGAGAGCATAGACTCTTGGCAAAGTCAAACATGGCGCTGACGAGATCGTCACAGCCTACAGGAGAGAGAAAAGCGAACACTAAGGTGAGACACATGTAGGCTGAAAAAAAAAGAAACTATTAAAAGCATGAAAAGAAATGGACGTACCGAGTGCTTTGAATATCTGAATGCCGCCGTATTTGCCCTCGAACAGAACCGTGTTGTTGAGAGGGTTAAACGCTCTGCACATTCTTACCAACACCACCTCAAGACAACCTGAGAGAGACCCAGATTATAGTTTATTGCTCATTAATATCACTTTACATCCTCTTTAATACTGTTAATGTGTTACCTCCCTATATTATATATATATATATATTGTTGATTAATGTTGATTAATTTTCTGACAGTAGTTCTCCATATAACGTGCTCATTCTAATACGGCATTGTTTCTATAGTAACAACGTACACACGGACTTGTAACAGCCCAAAAAAAACATATGCGTGTAATTGTTGACATGGTGAAGTTTTCCGTAAGGAGAGGTTTATTTAACATTTTTGGGAGGAGCCTCCAGTGTCAGTGCTTTGCAACGGTCAGAGGTTAAGTTTTCCGACATAGGAAAGTCTTCAGGACGCTTTGCGTCTTCTTTTTGTCTTACTACTGTCAAGAAAGAATAAAAAAAGAGACGCTGCTGAGAAAATGACTGTTTATATAGGAGCTGCTATAACGTGAGTGATAAGAACTAACTTGTTTCGTGGATGTTCCGCACCATTAAACGTAACTACAAATAGATGAAATGTACGTGTTGTTCTTTAATAAATTAAAAACAGTTGCTTTAAACTCAAAACTGAATTAACTTCCTTCTAGTTTCAAAGCATTATTCTGTAACAGCTATGAATTATTCAGTAACTGACAGTAAACTAACGATGCAGATGTGGAGTTACTGACACCATGCTGAAATTGATCATTTTCTTTATACCACTAACTCCACATCGTACCGGGCCACATCACACCATATATAGCAAGCATGTTAGTAATAATCTGAGGTTAAAGGAGTACTAGCATTTCTGGATTAACTGTGTTCTTTTAACCCTTTAATCTCCCAGGATCCATGGACAAACCCAGAATAGCATCCCTCAGTCTCATAAATACATACTTTCCCTGAGAGTTTACTGCAGTTACTGAATAATTCATAACTTTTACAGAATAATTCTTTTAAACTAGGGAGAGGTTAATTCAGTGTTTGAGTTTTGCTTGACATTTATGATGTTTGACTTTGTTTCTCTCTTGAACTTAAGACAAAGTGCTACACATCTGATAGATTTTACACTCGGACAGCTGTAGCACTGTCTAAGTGGTATAAAAAGCACACATGTGGATCATTTTATTTGGAATCTAAATAAGTTTGATGGGTTTGATGGTGAAGGTTCAGACCTGATTTGAGCAGCAGTATCTGGTCGTTCTGACACAGTTCCATGAAGCCGGTGATGCGCTTGGCGAACTCCACCACGTACTGAATGGCGTGAGTGATCTGAATTGCACACTGTTGCCACAGCGCCTCCTGCGTCTACACACACACACACAGCATTGGTTATTATCTAATATCTATTATCAAGTGATGCTCTTTTATACTTCACTCAAATATCAAATATTTACATTTTTGTATAATGAACTTCACGAGAGGGAAACACCAGAGGCTGGTGAGGGAACGCCGGTTTCGCGCAAACTCCATAATATTAAATGTAACAATAAATGAACAAAAATGCAATGTGTCATTCTTTCATGAATAAAATCATTGGTAAAGTGCCGTGGTATAAGAGAACACTTCAGGTACGTGCTGTTAATGGGAAATAATAAAGTTTGGGGTGGTAACTGTAACTCCACTCCACATCACACCACCCTGGTCATTGATTATTTTCCTACAAAAAAGCATGCGCCCAAGTGTGTTACCATATGAGCAGCGTTTCTGGTGATGTACTGAAAAATGTGTACATCGTGGACATAAGCAATATAATAAGAAATAGTACTTTACAAGAAACATTACAAAAAATGGCATCCCCAGTGTTTTTCACTGAAAGTGAAAGAAAATATACGTCAATTTAGAAAAAACAGTTAAAACATTTGCAGGAGTATCATGCAATGAGACAAGAATGTAAAACATAAGGGTCAGTTAGTTACGTAATTATTAGTTAGTTGTTAGTTGTAATTCCTCTTGACATTTTATATACACTGCAAATCATTTCAAATCATTTCCAGGGTGCTGGAGTGTTTAGTCTCATTGTCCAAATAATTACAGGCTGCAGTATATTTTCATTTCATGAGCTTGCTTTAGTATATATTACACTTAAAAAAAAAAATCAATAAAAATCCCTGTTTCTTTAAGCTGTACACATCTTTAATTGAACGTATGATACTCTGTTTGAAAAGATTTCCCTTTGCTCACCAGAGGAAACTGCAACAAAAGGAAAAGTTTGTGAAGTTTTCCATTTATCACACATCCAGAAGACAAAACTAAAAATGCTCGTGTCAGCAAATTGCTTTTTGTGTGCTCTGCAGCTCTCTCACTGCGTTCTGAATCTTCATAAATGCTGTTTCAAAGGGCTGCTCGATAATTTCCCATAATCCATTTGATACAGGGAAAATGAGAAGAGCTTGTGATATGTCTCCTGCCTTTGGCCTCCTCTCTTTTTCTTTCTCTCTCGCTCTCCCAGTAACAGACAGGAAACTGGTTATTGTATAAGATGAGTTTTGTAAATCCTGCGTCATGAGAGATAGTCTAATAAACTCATCTCAATCATGGAGTCATGTTACTGACATAAAGAGAAATGTTTATGTTGCGTGACAGAACAGAATTTGAATATAAACCCAAATGGTGTGTTATGCAGATAGCAACCACCAAAAGTGTTGCTACAACAGTTTCTGTATATCAGAACAGTATTAACAGTGGACTAAAATATATACGACACTGTTGTGATCTGTTTTGGCTATCTGGCAGTGATTCAATCTGAATTTAATTCCTAAATTTTTGTAGGAATCAGGGTGATGGTCATATTTATCTGCACTGATCTGGACAGGAGGGAGTAGATCACAGTGTTGAGTTTTCTCCAACCTATAAGATGAGCAAGAAAATAAAATAAGAAAAATATCCTCACCTTGCTTTGGTACATCTTGACCTCCTCATACGAGTGTGTCTGCCAGGAGAGCTGCTGTAGCTCCTCACCCGTGTACTGGCACGTCTCCAGATGAGACTTTATTATGTTCTGTGCAATTCGGTCTGGAGAAAAGAGAGACAGATCCCAACTCATTTGTTTCTCATTAGAGGAAAATGAAGACGTGTTTATGGTTTGGTGTAATAGCGTGGTGTAAATGTAGACATAGATCCCTAATGAACAAACCAGAGGCGACAGCGTCAAGGAAAAACTCCCCGAGACAACATGAGGAAGAAACCTTGAGACCAACGAGGCTCAAAAAGAGAAGCCATCCTTTTCTGGGTGACACCCGATTATAAATCATTACACTTCTACAACTGTATGTGAGTCATGCAGAATGAGCAATATGAGCAGATTGTAAATAAGAGTCTTGGGATGAGCACAGGACGGTCTTTATGATTACAGCAGCAGTCCTTAAGTACAAATCTACAGTATCCATGTGAGATTATTCACTGAAGCAAGGGTTAATGGAAATTAATGACTGTTCTGATCATTGCTCTAAGGTCTGATTTACTAAAAGTGTGTGCATTTTAGAAAAACATAATAAAATCTTTGCAAAATCTTTGCAGTCTGATTTACTAACAATTGAGCAAAATAGCACATCTTGTCCATTTTGCGTGTTTGCCTTAAAGCTATTTGGATGTTTCTACCAAAAGGAACAAAATTGAGAGAGCTGTCAATGCAAAATTATTCATTTTGCAAGTGCAATGCAGTTTACTCAGCCTTAAATTCACTTCAGTAACAGCACAAATTAATACAGCTGAAGGGCATGTATTAAATTTGCTTAAGTTTGTTTGCAGTAAATGGCACATTTATTTATTTATTATTAAGAACATTTATTTTAATTATTCCCCGGTGTCTCAAAATAATGTCTCAAAACGTTTCTCAAAATGTTAAAAGTGATAAAAAAGTTTCTATGAGATCAAATTTTGGATACTGACAACAAATAGCACACGCCTTATTTACACATTATTTTCTTTCCCTGTTTTGCATGTGATGTCTTTCGTGCAATTATTCTTTGTAAATCACCCACAAAATTAGTATTCGTTATTTGGGATCTTAGTAATTCAGGGACTAAGCATCAGTTGATCAAATTGTTTAAGATTTATCACTGGTCTTTGTTATAGAAATGCTATTTTGTAGTACATTGTAGTACATCCATTATATTAATTTGAAACTTGACTAGCTCCAAGTTTTTAACCAAGTGAAATGATTTATTCTGATCCTCCTAAAGTGGCTGAAAAGATTAATGAAAATTTTCCAATCTATAAAAGGCAAAATCAGTGAGGCTCTGGCATACCGAGCTCCCCCATGGACACTCCGGGTGCTAGCTGGCTGTCCTGGTACGAGTTGTAGGGGAAGAGGTCGGGCACAGGTGTCAGGTCGTAGACAGGCTCCTGTTTGATGGGCTTCATGCCTGCCATGTCCAGTCCGGACTGGTCTGGGCTCGGCTGGGTCGAGTCCATGCTGTAGTAGGCAGCGGGTGCGCCGTTGGCATGCGTCTTGGCCATGTCAATGACGTGTCCGTTGGTGTAGGCACCACCCAGGTCGTGCCCGAGAGTGCTCAGATTGGACGAGTAAACGTCGCCCGTCTGCTGCTGCCGCTGTTCCTGCAGCCGCTGCTGGTGCTTCTGTACCTCTGCATACAGCGAGTCGCGCTGCTTCTTCGACATGCGGCCAAACTTAACCGCTGAAAAGAATGAAATAGAGGAGAAAGAGAGTAAGAATGTGTGAGAGAGCTGAGGTCTGATCGGCTGTGCCTACCAGATACGGTTAAAAAGGTTAATGGTATGAATGTTGCCATTTAAAGGATGGCTAACTAAAAGCTAGGCTTTTCCAATAAATCCAGAGCAAAGCAGTTTCCACTTGTCTAATCTATTGATCTTGGTCTTCAAACAGATGTAGATTTCCTGCAGCCACATGGGCCCTTTGCTGATAAAACTGAGTTCCTGTTTTGTACTTCTATTACAACTGTTCGTAATAATCTCTCCAGACAAAAATTTAACATCCACCAATGGGGTTGCCATTGGGTGCTTTTACATAGGCAGTGTTTTGTCTGTTTCAATGGAACCCTGGAGCATTTTTTTCCCCCTCAGTGTGGCTCTTTAGGTGAGAAGGACACAGCAGTCACACTTGGGTGTGGACCAAAACAACAGGTCTGAGAGTGAGGTGGTCTCGGTCTGCTTCGGAGTGAACTGAATTGCAGTAAGAAAGTGATTTATATCGGAACTGACCTGACCTGTAATCCAAGTATAAGGAAAGAAATGACACATGCCTAATTTTTGTCCAGGGAGCTAATGTTGTTTCAATTCTATTAATATAAATAATGTATAATTAATATTGCACATTTTTATTAGTATTAGTAGAAATAGTGATAGAAGTGACTGCCTCACCATCACGTGACATGCCCAGAGCAAGACACTTTTGTAGACGGCAGTGCTGGCAGCGGTTACGGTTGGTTCTGTCGATCAGGCAGTTGCGCTGCCGAGGGCACGAGTATGAGGCGTTGTTCTGTTGACTTCTCCTGAAAAAACCCTGCGGTACAACACAAGACAATAAAGATGTATCCCCAAAACAAGCTCACTACCCCTTTTTTTTTTTACCTGAGTAAAGAGCACTGTTAAGCTGTATTTAAATGCATTTGAGATAACCGAAGTCTCTTCTGGCTAAATTTGAAGGCAGCGTCATTGTCAGTCAGCTTGCTGTCAGTTTATTTAAGCTGAGAAGCCAGAGAGTAAAAAATGACATGCACTGTGAACAATTTGAAAGAGAATCTGTGATGTAAAACCTGTTAAGCATTAAGGCTGAACAATGATGACTAAAATGATAATAATGATTATATTACTCAGTGATGAAGCTGATTTAATAAATCTTTAAATCAAAATAATGGTGATATAATAGCACTTTTAAATGGTAAATAAAAACAATATTATAATATAAATAAATAAGCACTAAATCAACCAAATATAGTTAAAAATATGAAAATGGAATTTATTTTAATATTGGATAATTCATTAATTTTTGCTCAGCAAGATCTTGTTTCCTTATGACTATTTAATTGAGCAACACAAATACCATGATTCTACTAAGAAGTTTTTTGTTTAAAATGCCACCTAATACACATGTAATGTAAACATTAGAAAATTGTGTAATATATACACTCAATGGCCACTTTATTAGGAATACCTGTACACCTGTTCATTCATGCAACGATCATGTGGCAGCAGCACAATGCATAAAATCATGCAGATACAGATCAAGAGCGTCCAGTTTCGGTGAGTCCGTACCCACTGTACCCTCAGATCCCTGTTCTTGTCTGACAGAAGTTGACACTGATGTGGTCTTCTGCTGTCGTAGGTCATCCAGCTCAAGATTCTATGTGTTGTGCATTCTGAGATGCTTTTCTGCTCAACATGGTTGTAAAGAGTGATTATTTGAGTTCCTGTCAACTCGAACCTGGCCATTCTCCTCTGACCTCTCGCATCAACAAGGCGTTTCAATCCACAGAACTGTTGCTCACAGGATGTTTTTGTTTTTCGCACCATTCCGTGTAAACTCCAGAGACTTTACTTTATGTGTGAAAATCTCAGATGATCAGCAAATTCTGAAATATTCAGACCGTCAGTAACACCAACAACCATGCCACAGTCAAAGTCACTGCGATCACATTATTTCCTCATTCTGATGTTTGATGTGAACATTAACTGAAGCTCTTGACCTGTATCTGCGTGAGTTGCTACATTGTGCTGCTGCTACATGATTGGCTGATTAGATAACTGGATAATGGAGCAGGTGTTAGGTTCCTAATCAAGCGGATAGAGAGTGTATATACACATAGTGTGTGAATATCAGCACATATCTAGCACTCATCTGCTCTAAACTAAATAAAGATTTTCGACTCCTGATTATCAGAACAGGAAAAACCAGCTGCAATAGAAAAATGATGCTTTCTCACCTTACACCCTTCACATGTGATGACCCCATAATGGATCCCTGAGGACTTGTCTCCACAGATTTTGCATGGTATAACTTCAATTTGGGCTGCGGGGAGAAAGAGAGAGAAAGGAGAAGGTGAGAGAGCGTGTTACGCAATCGCTCGCGGTTAGATAAAAGCTGACATAATGAAGGGCCACTTCACACCCGAGACACTGCTTCTCTAATAATTTTGACATGGGTGGCCCTTTTCACAAAAGCTGTCGACACTGAAGCCCGCTGCGAGGAAAGGGAAGAGTGAAAAGGTGCCTTGCATTTGCTACACATGTGTACGCCGACCTCTCCAGCATGCGGCTGGAACAGAATGTTCCAGAAAAAAAACCCAGAAGGAAATACAAAGATCACCTCTTTGTTTGGTGCCGCGGTTGGCTGTCTTTGTTGAAAGAAATTGAACAGAGAGAAACCTCTTCACACTTGTTATGTAATGGAGTACAGTGGCTAATAAAAGACAGAACTAAATTAAAGACAGGAGGAAAAACACGTTTTTTTTTTTTTTTTTTACCTTTATAACTCTTATCAGATCTGGTTTAGAACTAATATATAGGGATTCAGAAATTATAAGTATTTTGACTTTCATGATTTGCTGACCAGTGCAAGAGAGCAAACTGTTTTTAATCCCTTTCAAATCATCATTACCATTATGTTGTCTTGCTGCATAACCCAATTGCACTTAAACTTCAGATCATGGACTGATGACTGGATATTCTCCTTCATGATTATCTAGTAGAGAGCAGAACTCATGGTTCCATCAATTATGGCAAGTTGTTCGTGCCCTGAAGCAGCACAGCATCCCCACACCATCACACCACCACCACCACCACCACCACCACCATGTTCCACTGTTGGTATGATGTTCTTATTGTGGAATGCTCTGCTGGATTTACACCAAATGTAACAGGACCCATGTCTTCCAAAATGTTTCCACTCAGTCCACAGAAGATTGTCCTCAAAGGCTTGGGGGTCATCAAGGTGTTTTTTTGGCAAATGGAAGACAAGTCTTTATGTTCCTCTAGTTTTCGCATTGCACCTCTCCCATGGATAGTATTATTTGCCCAGTCTCTTTCTAATGGTGGAATCATGAATGTTGAACTCATCTCAGACAGTGAGGCCTGCAGTTCTTTAGATGTTTATCTGGGTTCTTTTGTGACTTCCTGGAAGAGTCATCACCTTGCTCTTGGAGAACTTTTGGCAGGCTGACAACTTCTGGAAAGATTCACCACTGTTTCAAGTTATCTCCATTTGGAGATAATGGCTCTCGCTGTGGTTCGTTGGAGTCCCAGAGCCTTAGAAATGGCTTTGTATCCCTTTGCTGAGTGATATATTTCAATAACATACTTTCTTATCTCTTCTGGAATTTCTTTTGATTGCGGCATAGTGAGCTGCTTGCTGAGAACTTCACACTGCTGGAAAGGTTCTATTTAAATGATGCAGTAAGCCTGTGTGTGTGTCTAGTCTAACTGAACCCAATGATCAATTAAATTTGATTAACTGTTTGACTGAGTAACTAAGAGTTAAAATTACTTTTTCACACAGGGCCAGTTGGTCACTATTTGTGTTTATTCAGGTTGTATTTACCTTATGTTAAATTTTATTTGAAGATCTGAAACCATTACGTGTGACAAATATGCAAACATTGAAGAAATCAGGAAGGGGGCAAATACCTTTTCGCAGCACTGTATATTTCAAGCATTAAAATGGTGTCAACTAAAAGATTACAAATGTGAAATGGGGGAAACTGGGCAGGATTTGCAGGGTGGCAGTTGATATGGAAGCGTGCAAAAACACCTGCGCAGCTGTCAATCATTTCATATTCACATGCTGATTGGCTCATCTGCTGTTTTTATTGAGGAATAATAATATAATGTTAAAATATGGAGCTCCTTTGCAAAGTACTTACAGCTTGGTAGGTCTGTGAAATGAATATTTGATTGCAATTAATCACCCTATGCACTATGGATGATTTAAGAAGCACCCCGTTTTATAGTAAAGCACAAATTTTTATTCATATCAGAAGGAGAAATACTGAAAACTACAGTTCCAATTAACAGTTCCAGGACAGGCTCTCGAAATGACAAAGAGATACACAATCTAGACTTGCATTCCTTATCTGAGACAGAAAAATAGGAAAGAGAAAGAGAGAGAGAGAGAGAGAGATGCATGCTGAGGGCTCACTATAAAGAGATTAGCAACCCATTCTAATCCTAAATAATTTCTACACACGTTCTTCTACACAGGCTTATCTGATGCAGCGACTCTCAATTAATTTCTCTGCACATTCCACTGCACCACAGAGGCTGCAAAACAGCTACAAAACTTTCCACATCCTGAAGTATTTTCATTAGTTTCTGCTGAACCATGAGTGACCCTCATGTTCAAGCTTTCCTCTATCAGATCACTTTAACTTTGACTAGTTCATTTAAAAGGGAAAGAACAACAGAACGAGAAGTTACCTATGGTGTAGAAATGTCTTGAACTTTCAAAGTAGAAATATAGAACAAATTTTTTAAAAAAATCCCTGGATGCAAATGGGACAAAGTCACTTCACTTACCGACGACATCCGATTTCATTTTCTCCCTAAAGAACCTCAGACACACACGTGCACATGCGCGCACACACACACGCACGCGTGTGCGCGCGTGGATGTGTCCAATAATCTGTGTCTCTTAATACATGCTCAGAGTAGCTGGTGGGTGTGTGTGTGTGTGTGTGTATTTGTATATGTGTGATGTGTAAAACCATATATTATATTATATATATATATATTTAATGCATATTTCCTTTGCAGTATACACAATGTGTATATGTATTATCTATCTTACTTTTATATAAATATGTGCATATTAAAATATGCATATCCATTAAATGTGTGTACGCTGAGTAATCTAATGAGATTAACACCCACACACCCACAGAGCTTCAAGAATAAGTGTTCTGTGAGCTTCAAGAACATGTGTAGCAACCTGGGAAAACCCTTCACGTGGCGAAATATGAAAACTATAACTACGCACTTTCTTGAACGGAAATATGTTTCTCTTTTGCAATGTCTCTCAACCACAAGTTCCAGCATTTTCTACCACAGTGCTGTAGAATTCTCTACTCTACTGTTCCAACAGTAACCAATAAGGGTTAGGGTTAATTAATAATACGATAATACATTATTGTTTCTATAGTAACCGCTCATTCATAGGGACCTGAATGGTGGACAATCCAAGGGTGTACTCACACTAGGCGATCTGTACCATGCCCGAGCATGTTTTACCCCTAAAGTCCAGTTCCTTTGACTAGTGTGATCGCTTGAAGAGGTGGGCTCAGGCACGGCTCAGTTGGACTTGATTGCTAACCATGGCCGAGCATGGAACTCAAGACATGACCTCAATGATGCGACTGTTCCATTTAACAAACATGGCAGCTGATGAACGGGAACTGTAGTCAGTGAGTAAAGGACAGGACAATCGTATTTGGACACGGTACAAGGTAACCAGGCCTATTGTGAGGACGCCCTAAGACTAATGATAAACAACATAAATGAGAAGGAGACGTTAAGTTATATGGAAGGAGTCTCCAGTATGAGGATTTGTAACACTCAGAGAGATTACCTTGGTAAGCAAACAACCGTCGTGTCACACTGATCACTTTACCCCTTTATTCGGGGTGATAACTCAGACCTTCACCATCCAAAAGTCTACAGCTTGTTTGTGCAAATGAAAAGTGCACAATGTTTGTTGTTGCCCCAAAACTTTTATATACTCAGGTTCATCACTATTAGTGCTGCAGTCAAAACAAATACATACAGAATCACAATTAAATCAATCAAAACAAGTGTTCCATCAAACGCTTGTCAGGGTTGCCATGGTAATTGCAATGCCATGAAACCACTGAAGTTATTCAATAACATATCCACAGCCACTGGAGTAACCATTTTTTCTGCTATCACTGTTTTCCACAAGCCAAGTAATAGTAAACTTAGCATGCAGTTAAATACTAAATAAGGCTACAACAGAATGAATAATATGTTAGTACTGATGATTCAGTCTAACACTGTGTCATTGGCTGGTAAGGCTGTAGTCAAGACCACATTTGTCAAGTCCATGACAACCAGAACTAACTGAGAGCTAGTCAAGGCCAAGTCTTAAAGGGGCCAATGCCAAGTCAAGCTTCATTCATGCACTGCACCGAAGATTAGGCTATTTTGTAGAAGAAGGAATTACTTCTTGTCAAATGTCGTTCATTTGAAAAGAAAAGACAACAACAAACATTATTTTTTACAAACTCTCAGTCAAGACCAAGACCATACTAAGCGAGCCCACTGCCCAAGACAGAGTCCAAGTCAATACAGAAAACATCCTGAAACCAGACACAAGTCCTACAGGCCTAGTGGAGAATCACTAGGAGTAGGAGAATCCTAGGTAAATGACCATGAACAGCTCAGATAGCTTTCCATCATACAGATCGCATAGAGGTCAGTTTTGTTTGACATACTGTATGTCCGTGGCACGGAGCATTATGCTGAACTCTGAGAGACAATGGAGAGATGCACACGCACAGGTTATCACAGGTTACATTAAATAAAAACACCTTGTACTGATGAGCAGCCATAAAATAAATATGTTATAGAAACGACAGGGTTGTGTGCGGATCAGGTTCGGCACACACACGTAACTGCAAATACGACTGACATAAAACACATAAACTTATAAACAAAAGAAAAATCTATGCTTGATAATCAGAACATTGGTTATAGATATGTATGTAAATGTATGGTTCGGTGTGCACTTTCATTTTTTTTTTAGACTAGACTATTTTTTTTTTTTTTTTTTTTTTTTTACTAGAGTTAGTCAGGTTTGTGTCCAATAAGTATAACTGCAGTTTGGATTACAAAACTAAACAAAAGGAATGCGGAAGGGGTTTAATAAAAATATTGCATTAACAATTTAGGAATTACAGCCATTTTTTTTACATAGTACCTCCATTTTCACAGGCTCAAAAGTAATTGGACAATTGACTGATAAGCTGTTTCATGGCCAGGTGTGGCCTGTTTCCTCCTTATTTCATGAGAAAATAAGGACATAAATGGTCTGAACTCTCACTATGTGGTCCAAAGAAGATGTCGATGCAAGTGAAGGCAGTCATCATTAGGCTGAAAAAACAAAACAGACAATTAGAGATAGCAGAACCTTTAGGAGGGCCAAATCGACAATTTGTTATATTCTTAAAAAGAAGGAATGCACTGACGAGCACAGCAACAACAAAAGGCCTGGAAGACCACGGAAGACAACTAAAGTGGATGATCACAGAATTTTTTACTTGGTGAAGAAAAACATCTTCACAACATCTACCCAAGTCAAGAACACTCTGAAGGAGGTAGGAGTATCATTGTCAAAGTCTATAATCAAGAGACGACTTCATGAATGTAAATACAGTGGGTTTACCTCAAGGTGCAAACCACTGGTAACACGCAAAAACAGAAAGGCCAGATTAGACTGCTAGAAAACATCTAAAAAAGGATGCCAGGTTCTAGAACAATATTCTTTGGACAGATGAAACCAAAATTAACTTGTACCAGAATGACTGGAAGAGAAGAGCATGGAGAAGGAAAGGAAGGGCTCATAGTACAAAGTATACCACATCATCTGTCAAACATGGAGGCAGTGTTATGGCATGGGCATTTATGGCTGCCAATGGAACTGGGTCATTGGTGTTTATTGATGATGTGACTGCTGATAGAAGTAGCAGGATGAATTCTGAAGTGTATAGAGCTATACTTTCTGCTCAGATTCAGTCAAATGTTGCAAAACTGATAGGACGCCGCTTCACAGTGCAGATGTACTGTGTACAGTACCCAGTACAATAACGACCCAAAACATAGCACAAAAGCAACCCAAGAGCTTCTTAAGGCAAAGAAATGTAATGTTCTTAAATTGCCATGTCAGTCACCTGACCTCAACATAATATAATCTTTATTTTAATAATTATGTTAGTTTGCCAATTACTTTTGAGCCTGTGAAAATGGATGGACTATGTAAAAAAAAATGTCTGTAATTCCTAAACAGTTAATGCAATATTTCTGTTAAATCCCTTGAATTAAAGCTGAAAGTCTACACTTCAATGACATCTTGATTGCTTCATTTCAAATCCATTGTATTATTATGAAAATTGTGTCACTGTCCATGATACTTATGGACCTGACCGTATGTCTAGCTGTCTGTCAACAAGGAGCACTGGCCCAGTTTGCCTAGTACCAGACCCAAACTGGGTCAAACAATGTAACTGAATGGAGAATACACACACACACACACACACACACACATACATACACACAAAAACACTGCAGCATTGTGCAAAATGATGTCAAGCCCAAACTGTCCATACGCAGGCCTTTGCCTATTTTTATCGTCTTAAAAGCAGGACAGTACTGTGTGTGTCAGGGTACAGTGATGATGTAATTTTTTTCAAGCTATAAGCAAAAGTTTAATGGCAGTGTCTTTGTTTTCCAGAACCATTTGGCAATATATATATATATATATATATATATATATATATATATATATATATATATATATATATATACATACATTATATATATATATATAGCCAAATGGTTCTGGAAACCGCCATTTGCTTAACCCTAGTTAGGCATGTTATGTAGTTTGTGTGCTTTCTCAAATCTCTCTGAAATCAGGTTGAACGATGAGTTTGGTAGTGGGATGCTGAAGAGCGTGAAGACGCTCTATAAGGGTGTGTGTGTGTGTGTGTTAGAATGGCCAGAGGCTCTACATGCGTAGGCCTGTCATAAAAAATAAGGAGATGTCCGTGTCTGTGCCTCGGTTGCCAGGACGACCACCGCCTCCCTGGGGTTTGTGGGTAGGAGGCGCCTTATAGTAGGCCTGTCACTGCGATCATCCATGCCACCATCACGTTCAGGCAGGATGTGATGTCAGCCCGAACCCCCAACCCTCAGAATGTTTCATCAGTAATGTTTCTCCCTGCTTTTAGTGTAACACAGACACACAGGCAAAAATCATAAAATCACATGCTCAATAAATTTTTAGGTGATAACATATGAGGGAAAAGGTTCACATAGTGCTACAGGTCATGTAATTTATTATATGATAGATATTAAATAAACAGATAGCAGTAGCCTGGCAAATTTAATACAATTCATAACACAAATTAAAATCAGCCTGGTTATTAACATGTTAATAAATGGATTTCTTTTCGCCATCAGCCTGTACACACCAGTGTTTCACATTTTTAACAATCATGCCTACAAATTTAACTCCAGAGATGTTCATGAAAAGCAGCAAACAGATTTTAGGGGCTGTGAGTTTCCACCAGGGGCAAATTACTTTAGATTTCTCTCCCAAAGACCTGCTAACAGAAGTAACAAAATATGAAGACTCCGCTGAGTGTTGGTGTGTATAAAGGCGCGTCTGCATGTGTTAAGGCCTATTAGCCACGAGGGCCTCTTTATCTCTAGATTATGTAAGACAGGGAATGCAGTGCTGGCGATTCCATGCTTAATTCAGCTTAGCCGAGGACAGACGACACTGTAATACCTTCACTCCAGCTAGCCCACCTGCTAGCATGTAGCAATGTGTTAGCATATTGCAGTTTAATGTGGATTTGATACAGGCACGCCTTGTATTCCAGTGAGTTACCAAATAAACAGGGATGGTTTGTTAATACCAAATAAACAGGGATGGTGTGTGTGAGGAAGAATGTGGACTGTAGTAATTGAATCCTAATGACAAAGTGCGCATTTGTGTCTCTAGAGAAAGCTTTCCTCTCTATAGATTTATTTAATTATAGTCATTAAAATGGCTTGGAGTACCTCAACTTAAGAACAAACACACGCACACACACACACAAAAAATACTCAACCTCCTGTGCCATATTAAGCCTTAAAAAAGCATCTCTGCCATGTTGTAATGCTAAAACAAATGATTAGCACATTAATAATAATCGTTATCATTAGCTTTTTTTTATTACTAGCATTCTGAGAACAATGCATTTGATGGCAAATCTCAAGAGTGAAAATTAAAGTATACAAAAATAAAATAACCTAAGCTTTTTAGTATGCAAGTCCACATTTTGAATAATGGATTTGATACTGAAGCTTGCATTAAAACATTAAAAATGCTTTGAACTTGATCTCAGTTTCTCAGGAATCTTTATGAGCTTTATTCCAGTGTTGTGTTATTTGGCTGTTTGCCTGTTGACATGCTAAAGCTGTGTATGAATATTCTAATCAGAGGCTCAGATTTGCGCTGTGTAGGCGAGGGATTATTTCCACTACATGCGCACACACACACACACACACACACAAAGAAACACATATGAACAAACATCCCATGTTTTGAATCCACGTTTCTGGTTTAGGGGTGTTCTATCACTGATAAAACTGTACTTATGACTTACAACACTTTGGTGGCAGATGTGTGTGTGTGTGTGTGTGTGTGTGTGAGTTCCTCAAATGCCATAACAGTGAACAACTGTAAAGATACAGTAAAAACTTCTGGACAAATTGATGATGTAGCCATACAGACAGCAGACCATTCTGGTCAGTTTAAAGGTTCCTCAGACCCATATGTAAAACTAGTACTTAAGCCACACCCTTCATTCTTCCATTATTTTGTCAAGTTGAAGCTTATGTTTTTTGCTGCAAAATCACTGAAACATACGTAAACACGAACAAGCATTGCAATTTATTATTGAACAAACTCAATTCAATATTAAATTACAGTTGCTGTTTCAGCTCCTTTTCAAATATTTATGACAATATTTACACAGGGAAAGTTAGTCGTATTCACAGTTGGGTTATGCAACCGCTTAAGAAAGATTAGGCAAATCATCTGTTTAACCCCTGATCTTAGTCATGCAAATACAATGGTTTCTATTTCCTTTGCTGACTTTTTGGAAATTCCCTAAATCCTGCTAAACATTTGTGAAGAACTGCTCCATGTGTGCCAAATGAATGGGGTGGAGATTGTCAGGATTACAGAGAAAGTGACAAAGCGCTCGATCAGACAGAGTGTATAAAGTGGTACACATTGATTGGTGGTTGTACAAATATGACCAAAAGGCCCCAGATTGGACTGGCATGTGGTGCTCATCCATGTTTAAGATCTTCTGCCTTGGGGTAGGATTCAAAGACACATGCTTTGGGCGGTCAGATATGGATGATGGATCTTCAGGCATTACCAGTAATTAGATTATGAGTGTTGTGAAATCTGTGAGGCATTCATGGTGCTCCAAAGTCCGATAACACAGGCTATTAAGTATCATATAGGACTACAAAATGGGCTAAATGGAAACGCATATTGTGAGATTCAAACAATTTATCTTTTGCTCTCAAAGCTGCTGAATGATGTTTTCCAACAGATATTCAGATTGATAGCCATCACATAGGTAGCTCAGTCATCAATTGGCGGTTCCTGACACTACTGTCAAATATCGCAAGTCTACTACTGTCAGTGTCTTAGAATAAAAACCACACTGCAAAATAAAATCACAGTTAGAATGGTGCACTCCTCAAAACCCAGCCCTCTAGAGGGTTGAACCCTTTGCAGGTTACCACTATACAGAACCCTCGGAAAAGGCTGGCACCATGTAAACCACCTTGAGAAAACAACGTCCCAATAGTAATTTGTAGTTCCACAAGTCACCAGCAGAGCAGTGGCTTCAGTCAGCTAGTACAACCTTGCCCTCTGGCTAACACCTGTCTACATTGTGGGTAGTTGTTGATGAGGCCAGGGGCATCCCCCCACTGGCCTGGCATCATCTGTGCCTGACTACATCTCTGAGCTGTGATTGGCTATTTCGCTAAGCTAACAGAATGGCTGGAGTCCAGTATACCATATGCATATGCAAATGTATGGGCTCAGTACTGTTTATTACACTGTTCATATGCTGATATACGGTGCATAGATTAGAAAGAAAAGAAACAGTTCAAGTTTCATTCTTTTAATGGTAGCACACGTATATCCTCTATGACACATACAAATACATTAATAACACAACACAAAAGAACACACTTTTTCACTTATATTAGTGATATAAGAAAAGAAAATCCTTCCTTCTTTTCTTTCTTTCTTCCTTCCCTCCCAGATATCTAATGAAATAAAAGCAGTTCTTGATACTGGACTCAGACTTTTGGACGTGATTGTGTGGTTTATAAGATTAACAAGCAGTAAGCTGAATATTATTTTGTGAAACTGAAAACTCTATACAGTTGCGTCATCCACAGGGGTGAGTGAGGCAGAGCCCCACTATTTATATCAGCCGTTCAAGAAATGTTAACTCCATACGTTTTAAATTCTGTAGAAATATTATTTACCTGTTTTAAGTGACCAAAAACAGATATAAGCCAATGTTCCAATTGATTTGATTGCCTTTCTTGATGTTGTGTCACTGCCCTATAGTTATTATTGCGACAAGCGCTAATAGAGGCCCATTGGGAGAGGAATCATGTACCTATGAACATTTTCAGACGGGGAGGTGGAGCAAACAGGACGGTTAACGACAGCATTGTCAAATGGGGCTAGTTTAAAAATTTTCTGCAGCCACCAAGAGCAACCAAGGTGTTTTGGGCTAGTTTCAGCTGTTTTTTTATACTAGACATTTTTGCTGAGAACTGGCAAGTATATCTGCTATATGGAACACAGTTGAACAAAGGTACTTCTAAAAACTTTCAAAACAAGCTGCTACATTGTACGCTGGATGACTGTATGTTGTCAAATCTCAACTGTCTAATACAGGGATACTCTAAAAATTCACTTAATAGTAGCTTAATTGTGATAGCCTCTTGACTTAAATTTGTTTTAGGCTATGTCATTATTAATGTCCTGCCTCACTGAATTATATGGTCACAACCTGATATAACTCTGCTAAACCTCATTCACGTTCAAGATTTGTTTGCTTTTGATGTCAGATGCTCACGGCACAACTCTACAGTCTATGTGCGTGCACATGTATGTGTGTGTGTGTGTGTGTGTGTAGGGGGGGTGGTTAAACTGTTTAAGTAGGTTAGTAAGACACTTGCCTTGGGGTGGTACAGCAGTGTCGTAACTGGCTATTTGTAGGACAGCGTCCTCTCTCTCTCTCTCTCTCACACACACACACACACACTCACACACACACACAAACACACACAAACACACAACTTGAAAACTGACACATTTGAAAGAAATATTTTGGCTCATTTATTTTTCTAACTAAAACTAGTCTTTGAAAAAAAAAAGAAGCTTTTGCCATAGGGACCAACCATGGTCAAAACTGTCACATATTCTAATTATAACAGAGCATTTGGTTCCCACAGAAAAATGAATATTACATAACACTCCATATTGGTCCAGAAAAGGAAAGACTCCATACATTCATTAGCAAACGTGAACTATTATCCAATATTAGGAAGACAGTGACAGTTCTGTCCTTCTGTCTTTATAAACTATAATTGAAATCTCTGAAGGACACCTCTAGTTTTGTCCAAAATGAAGAAGATGGCTGTCCTTCGGCTCCCTTGCGATTTAAACAATCTTTATCAGAAGCACAAATGCAGGCAGACATCCAACCTAACAGCCTCCTCTTAAGTGGAACAGGGTAGCGGTGATGTGTTAAAATGTCTATGATAATAATATTAATCATTTACTAGCACAAGCGCCTGACAACACTAGAGCTTTTACATTTAGCTTACTTTAAGATTACTAACAAAAACTGCAACTCTGCTCTTACTCTACATTACAGCAGCATTATTTACCCCTTAACTCTATTTAATACTCGACTCTGTATCGTTAACATGTGAAGCCCTCGATGACATCATCTGTCATACCGACACAGCGTCCCACAGTGTTCCGTTATAACGTGAGTAATGTGAATGATGAAGTGTGAAACGAAGTGTAGAAATCTAACTAGGGACATTAAGGAATTCCTATTTCTGCCTTTCCTTTTTCTTCCTTTTTTTAATTTTTCCTGTTAATTTTTTTCTTTTTATTCTTTCGATTTCACTTCTTTATTGGCTTTATCCAAACTGCCCAAGTTCTTTCTTTCTTTCTTCCCTATCTTTTTGTTTGTTTTTCTTTCTACCTCCCTCTCTATGTTTTTTGTTTGTTTCTTTCTCCCCCTCTCTGTTTGTTTGTTACTGTCTCTCTCTCCCTCTCTCTCTGTTTCTGTCTTTCTTTCTTTCTTTTTTATTTCTTCCTATATTTCTTTATTTCTGTTTTGTTTGTTTCTTTCATTCTTCCTCTCTCTGTTTGTTTGTTTTTCTTTCTTTCTTTTTGTTTCGTTCTTCCTCCTTCCTCTTTTTATTTGTCTCCATTCTGTCATATTAAAGCTTTAGGTGTAAAATGTTACTGTTAGTTGCAGGATATCATCAACAATCATCAGCTGAGAATGCACCTGAACAAGGTTTGCTGAAAGTGCATTTGCGTGAATATCCGTGTGTGTGTGTGTGTGTGTGTGTGTGTGTGTGTGTGTGTGTGTGCGCTTTCTCTCCCAGGGCAGAATGTTAATAGCTCGCCCCGGGCCACAATTTGATTCAGGATAACGAGGTTTTTCCCCAAAGTGGCCCCATGAGCCTGACGCAAAACGATCACAGACATCTCTTCACCCGTGAGCTGTCTCTCTCACTCTCTCTCTCTCACGCTTTCTCACTCACACACACACACACACATGTACACACACTGGCCTTTCTTTACATTCTCATCTATCTTAGTTGTCCTCTCACATCTTTGGCTTTCTTTCTCTTTCACACACATCCTTGTTCTACCTTAACACCCTTATCTACTGAGCGTTTCTCTAACATCTCTTTCTTACTCCTCTCCCTAGGCTCTGCTTATCTGTCCCTTTCTCTCCCATCGTTCACACCCTTCTTTGGAATCTATTTACGGATCTCACTTTCACGCAGACAAAAACGCAAGCGGACACACACCCTGGCTGAAAGCAGTTCACTTTCAAGCCTATCGGAATTTACACTGTTCCATAACATGATTATGGTTTACAACACTCTCCATGCCAGTAACTTAAATGCAGAAAGAGAATTAGCTGTGTGTGTATCATAACATAATCATAGTGAGTAGCAACACAATGAAGGGCAGGTGATGTTTATGGATTGTGTGTGTTAATGTATAGAAAGCCTATAATGAAGAAAGTAAGAGGAAGCTGCAAAGAAAGAGAGAGAGAGAGAGAGATATCTCAGGATATGATGCCTTGCATAAAATTTCACTCCTATGAAATTTTTTTTAGTGTTAAAACCTGGAACTGAAATGGACTTAATCACTACAGTGCCCACGGTGAAGCATGATGGTGGTAGCATCATACTGAACTTTACCTTTAGCAACTTGGTTGCTTCTCTGTCTAATTCTTTGCTTACTTGGTCATTGAATTTTGGTGGATGGCCTCCTCTAGGCAGCTGTAAATGTGTCAGTGCTCTCTCTTTCTCTCAGTATAATTGAACTCAATGTAGCTTCATTAGAATGACCGAAAATGAGTTACATTTTTCCAAACCAGGCATATTTGAGTTGTACACAGCTGTACATGAAAAGAAAGAAGAATCTAGTGTTTCTACTGGCAAAACACGATCGCCGTGCATGTCCACTTTCCTTCGAGTGCAACCCCCTCTCTCCTTCTCTCCTCACTCGTTCTCAGCTACTCCTGTGGCACTATGGAAACTTTAGACTGCTGCAGAAACTGTAGAGTACTCTGAGGTTAACACACAGCACAGGTATGCATTATTCTGTATTCTTTCTATAGCCCTGAAACAGCTCCCACCGGTGAAACCCATCCTCCCAGAGCATCATAGGTAAACAATCAGGCATGTACAGCGTTGTATTAAAGCATCTGTCACGCCGGCTCACTAGAGTAGACGGAGACGGAAATACTCTTTTCCTTTTGCTCTCTGAGCCCGACTCTCCTGGAAATTGAAAACTTGGCTATTATATTATAATAAGAAATATATTTAGTCGTCTGATGTATGGTGCGCAGTGACCCAAGGTGGAAGAAGCGCATTATTTGGTTTGCCTTATTTAGGGATTTCATGCAGATAAGGAATCATATAGCTGTGAGCAAAGGTTTGAAAAAAAAAAAAGGGAAAATGGACCTCAAAAAGTGACTTTGGGCTGTTGTAAAGGCAACGGGTGCCATAGAAGAGAATAGAGATGCAAGCATTTGATGTGATATAATGGTGTTTTTAGTGGTATTAATATTGTACATACACTATATAACAATATTTCTAATGTAGAAACTAAAATATTTGATCCCTGACACACTGTCATAATTTCTTTTGTCAAAACTGAAAAAGGAGAGAAATAATTAACACTTTAACTCCTAATCTCGTACTGAGGCACAAAATGCTGTTGATTGATCCTGGTTATACTGATTAAAGTTATAATCTGATCAAAACAAATTTTCTTTTAGACTGATCTGACTTTAGACTTTTACATAAATTAACTGTAATGCATATACAAAGTAATGTTTTTTGATTTTTCACAAATCTAATATAAAACCTTATATTATAAACAGTGAAATTAGATTAAAAAAAAAAGCTTCCACTCTCTCAACTGTTGCATCAAACATATTCTAACATTTACATGACAACTCGGTGCCGTGTAGTTTATATTGTACTGCAATTTGTTCAGTTTACGCATATTGTTCTACGTTTCAAAGCCATATTCAGCTAACGTGTGGTACACCTTTGGCCTAGAATAAGCAACTCCATACTTTGAAATCATCATTCTTAACATTCAATGCTCTTGTCGTAACTCCATAGAACTTCATTGGTTTCGCTATTAAATACAATTTTATGTCAGTATGACGTAGAATTAGAAACAGTAAAAAAAATCTCAGGGGCATAAACAATCACGACCTCACACAAATGTTTTAGTTTTAAATAATTTGCAAAGTTTCCCAAACGTTTTGCACAATATAAAAATCCCCAATCACAACAGTTTTCTCCCAAAATGCTACTGTCATTTTTTTACACATCAGCTGAAAATAAATCATAAATTTAAGATTCATCCTTTGCTATAGGACTGAAAAGTCTAGTACTCGACTTGATTGACAGTGCTCGATTTATTTTGGATTATCTAGTTCTACTGACCCACTGTTCCAGGCTGTATGTCCATAAATAACCGGATATTTGAACAGACTCATGTGAAGCGTGTGTGTGTGTGTGTGTGTGATGATGCGAGCATTATTGGTTGTGATGCCAAATGCCCATGCCGCAGACATTTGCTGTGGCATTTAAAAGAAATAACAATCTATTGTCAAGTCCCTCCCGCTTACACATCCTGCTTTTACAAACTAATGCTGCAGTGCTGATCAGTGCTTAAATTCTTAGTTCTGACACAAAGATCCAGCACCAGGAGCAAGTGCATTACCTAAACACCGTAACTCTTACTCAATGAGAACCAACAAAAGGCCAGTATCAATGAAGCTCACACCTTCTTTCTAATTGTACAGATTTTATTTTTGTCTGATACGGTCTACATTTGCTGTATTGCCCAACAGACACGGGTTTAGATTATGTTTCGGTCTTCAGTGTTTGGTGGAAACAGACAAAGAGGGCTGAAAGAGAGGTTTCTCACTCTCATCTGACCTAGAGGAAACTTTGGAGAAAGAGAAAAGCTTGTTCATTTTTTTCCCTGCAATTATTTCCAAATATCTCTTTGTATCTCTCTCTCTCTGTGTGTGTGTGTATAAGCATTACATCCTGTTGAAATGGAGAAAGGCTTTTGGAAGGCAATCGGCTCTCGAGTTACTAGATCGGATGCTGTGTCGGTGTACTTTTAATCAATCTGGCAACTAGAGAAAGCTTTTGATTCCTGTAGAACACTGAAACATGTGAGTCTCCTACAACACACTCAGACGGCTACAGCGTGAATGACAGGCAAAAGCTTTACAGAGAAACGCTGTTCAGGTTCCCTCACATGCAAACACACCTCACAAACGTAAATCCACGAAGAAACACAAGTTGCTAAAAAGAGAGTCTAATGAAACATACAGAACATGTAGACTACATATTCCTGTACAACTCACAGCATGATGTAATACATCACCAACAATATGGTGTCATAAATTGCACATAAAGCTTTACCAACCATCAACATTATGCCAAAACCTTACAAAGATCAATCTTCAGTTAATGTCCAGTCATATAATAATCTTCATATTCACACACGCTAGAACAGCAAGGGTTTAAAAAACTTTATAGACTGCAGGTGTTTTTAATCACTGGGTCAGAAGCTGCACTTTAGTTTTAAATTTTTATAATGGTTTTGCTCACTTATTGATTTCCATTTTGATTTAAAGTAAAATGAAGATGTCTAGCATTTGCAAACTTATTATGGACATATTCTGTAAATCCTTATTTCAGTTATAAAATAAATAGAGTAACCAATGAAATTAAATCCTTGACATATGAAATCATTGGTTTGACTATTAAATAAAATAACAAATAAAATCAGAAATAACACCAATTTAATATTATATATACATAATTATATTGGATTTTAGAAGCAGAAAAAAAAATCCCTGGGGCAAAAAAAAAATTGCCTCCTTAGAGACAATTGAACTCAAACTGTTTCTCTCCATACATCAGAAAATATTTTTTAGGTCTTTTTTTATAGCTTGCAAAGTTTCTAGAACTTTTTTGGACTATAGGAAAATGTGCTAATTAAAATGAAAATGTAAGAGACAGATAAAGAAGGTTTAAAAATATATATTTTTTAGTTATCTATTATGGTTTATTTACATCTATGTTAAAGTTTTACAATCAATATTATAGAACACAAAAAGGGAAAAATAAGGGATTTATCAGTGTTAGCTTGTCATTAACAATATAGTCAACCTTCAGTGTTGGCCAATATTTCATTTTATTTGAGGTTAAAAACTGCAAATGCATGAAGTCAAATTCTATGACAGATCCATCGTTGTCTTAGGACAAAAAAAGAACGCTTTTTTATTTTAAAATGATTAGCTTAGTGTCCTAGTGCTGTTGTTCTCCGGAAAATGGTACTAAACTGTACTTTTCCTAGTCACTGAAGTGGTGTCATCAGGGGTACATCATTTGTACCTTTAGTGTTTAGCTTTCACCTGGAAAGATGCATGTAGTCTACATTTAAAGTACTCTAAAGATACAAGACTGGTCCTTAAGATCCATATATGCACCGTACATCATTTACGGTACACCACATTAACATTCCCTGGGGTGGTACCTGGGGTGTGTATCTTTTACCATGTTAAAGACACACACCCAACGTATAACCCCTGGGATAAGGAAAGGTACAGTCTGTACCCTTTTTTCTGAGGGTTTATCTTTAGAGCAATGGCACTGTGACTATCACACCAACTCCGTAACTTAAAAATAATCAAGCATGGTTCTTATTGTTTTTATTTATTTCGATTTTTACCCTAAGAGAAAGCCAGAAGTGTAGTAACTTTTGACTTTCCCTTCTTAACTTCACCATGCATTAGCAAATATTTGTAACCTGAAATAATGGGATAATATTGAATGTTTTTTTTTTCCTGAGTGTGTGTAAGCTGAACCAGTGAAATAAAGTTTTGGAAGTGATGAAGTGATAATACTGGTCTGGCTCTAATGTGAGTTTTTTTTTTTTTATTAACAAAGACTTAGATTTCAGTTAAACAATATTAACTGGACTCTATGAGGAAAATAACCGAGATCACTACTGTGTTGATCTGATGTCCTCCCGCGTGGCTCGGTAACGCGCGCGACTTTTAAAAAAAAACCGGTGTGCTTCTCTGAAAATAACCTATAACACGGATTATAAGTAGAAAACTGCGAGACAAAACGTTTACAAAGAATAAGAAGTGATTGTACGGCAGAGAAAGTCCAGGAAAAGTGATGAAAGTGGAAAGGAAGCGGCGGACCGGAAGCTGCAGTGAGGAATTTGGGCGCGAAGCGGCGCCTTGTGGACGACATCAACATCTCAACGCTGTTTTCCACATTTCAGGTCAGTTTTAAGGTCGGTTTTTCGACGGTGAGTACACATAATACCCGATGTTGTTCCATATTTCAGCGTCTTCCCTCACAGTTATGCGGTTGTGAAATGAAAATGTCCGTTTGTGTACATTTTCCATCAGCGCGCGCTGTCGGTTTGGATACCGACACGACGCTTCAGTCAGCTAGCAACCGCAGCTAACGGGTATTGGGCTTGAAAAGCAAAGAATAATAAAGATACCAGGACATAAAGATACTAGAAAATAACTATACTAGGAATGTTAGGGAAATGAACAACTGTATTAAACCTGAGAAGGTTTATAACTACAGTGAGTAGGCCATGTCAGGTGCAAAACAGTGATGAGGCTAGAGACGGTTAGCATCGACATCCTCTCAGCTGGATTTATTTACACTGCAGTGTGTCAACTTAGTGAACCATTAATTAACATTTACAACAATAACTTCTTTCAAACAGTGTGCAAACTAAACACCTTCCTCTCTAAAAACGTAAGTAATCCCTCAAAAACATTTATAAACACTAATACCTATTGTTTTGTCTCAAATGATTTGTTCAATATTGAACTAAAAACGTTTTCTTTCTATACACAATGGCACCGCAATAAACTCTTATATTAAAATACAACCCTATGATGAAGAAAATAAAAGAATATTGTATGTATATTACAGGTTATATAGGGTATATTTTGCAACTGGCCGCCTGTAAACGCGGGTCAAAATCCGTTACTGGTGTCTGGTGATGATCGTAAAAAAAAGTGAAAGGGTTGAATTAACACGGTAACAGAGCTGCAGTAATGCAGGTGTTCAGGTGCACAGTGTATTACACACTGCAGTAATGCAGGTGTTCAGGTGCACAGTGTATTACACATTGCAGTAATGCAGGTGTTCAGGTGCACAGTGTATTACACATTGCAGTAATGCAGGTGTTCAGGTGCACAGTGTATTACACACTGCAGTAATGCAACAGTGTTCAGGTGCACAGTGTATTACACACTGCAGTAATGCCTCGGTGTTCAGGTGCACAGTGTATTACACACTGCAGTAATGCAGGTGTTCAGGTGCACAGTGTATTACACACTGCAGTAATGCCAGTGTTCAGGTGCACAGTGTATTACACACTGCAGTAATGCAGGTGTTCAGGTGCACAGTGTATTACACACTGCAGTAATGCAACAGTGTTCAGGTGCACAGTGTATTACACACTGCAGTAATGCAACAGTGTTCAGGTGCACAGTGTATTACACACTGCAGTAATGCAACAGTGTTCAGGTGCACAGTGTATTACACACTGCAGTAATGCAACAGTGTTCAGGTGCACAGTGTATTACACACTGCAGTAATGCCTCAGTGTTCAGGTGCACAGTGTATTACACACTGCAGTAATGCCTCAGTGTTCAGGTGCACAGTGTATTACACACTGCAGTAATGCCTCAGTGTTCAGGTGCACAGTGTATTACACACTGCAGTAATGCCTCGGTGTTCAGGTGCACAGTGTATAACACACTGCAGTAATGCCTCAGTGTTCAGGTGCACAGTGTATTACACACTGCAGTAATGCAACAGTGTTCAGGTGCACAGTGTATTACACACTGCAGTAATGCCTCAGTGTTCAGGTGCACAGTGTATTACACACTGCAGTAATGCCAGTGTTCAGGTGCACAGTGTATTACACACTGCAGTAATGCCTCGGTGTTCAGGTGCACAGTGTATTACACACTGCAGTAATGCCACAGTGTTCAGGTGCACAGTGTATTACACACTGCAGTAATGCCTCAGTGTTCAGGTGCACAGTGTATTACACACTGCAGTAATGCCAGTGTTCAGGTGCACAGTGTATTACACACTGCAGTAATGCAACAGTGTTCAGGTGCACAGTGTATTACACACTGCAGTAATGCCAGTGTTCAGGTGCACAGTGTATTACACACTGCAGTAATGCCACAGTGTTCAGGTGCACAGTGTATTACACACTGCAGTAATGCCAGTGTTCAGGTGCACAGTGTATTACACACTGCAGTAATGCCTCAGTGTTCAGGTGCACAGTGTATTACACACTGCAGTAATGCCTCGGTGTTCAGGTGCACAGTGTATTACACACTGCAGTAATGCCAGTGTTCAGGTGCACAGTGTATTACACACTGCAGTAATGCAACAGTGTTCAGGTGCACAGTGTATTACACACTGCAGTAATGCCTCAGTGTTCAGGTGCACAGTGTATTACACACTGCAGTAATGCCAGTGTTCAGGTGCACAGTGTATTACACACTGCAGTAATGCAACAGTGTTCAGGTGCACAGTGTATTACACACTGCAGTAATGCCAGTGTTCAGGTGCACAGTGTATTACACACTGCAGTAATGCAACAGTGTTCAGGTGCACAGTGTATTACACACTGCAGTAATGCCTCGGTGTTCAGGTGCACAGTGTATTACACACTGCAGTAATGCCTCAGTGTTCAGGTGCACAGTGTATTACACACTGCAGTAATGCAGGTGTTCAGGTGCACAGTGTATTACACACTGCAGTAATGCCAGTGTTCAGGTGCACAGTGTATTACACACTGCAGTAATGCAGGTGTTCAGGTGCACAGTGTATTACACACTGCAGTAATGCAACAGTGTTCAGGTGCACAGTGTATTACACACTGCAGTAATGCAACAGTGTTCAGGTGCACAGTGTATTACACACTGCAGTAATGCAACAGTGTTCAGGTGCACAGTGTATTACACACTGCAGTAATGCCTCAGTGTTCAGGTGCACAGTGTATTACACACTGCAGTAATGCCTCAGTGTTCAGGTGCACAGTGTATTACACACTGCAGTAATGCCTCGGTGTTCAGGTGCACAGTGTATTACACACTGCAGTAATGCCAGTGTTCAGGTGCACAGTGTATTACACACTGCAGTAATGCAACAGTGTTCAGGTGCACAGTGTATTACACACTGCAGTAATGCAACAGTGTTCAGGTGCACAGTGTATTACACACTGCAGTAATGCCACAGTGTTCAGGTGCACAGTGTATTACACACTGCAGTAATGCCAGTGTTCAGGTGCACAGTGTATTACACACTGCAGTAATGCCTCAGTGTTCAGGTGCACAGTGTATTACACACTGCAGTAATGCCTCAGTGTTCAGGTGCACAGTGTATTACACACTGCAGTAATGCCAGTGTTCAGGTGCACAGTGTATTACACACTGCAGTAATGCCAGTGTTCAGGTGCACAGTGTATTACACACTGCAGTAATGCCTCGGTGTTCAGGTGCACAGTGTATTACACACTGCAGTAATGCCTCAGTGTTCAGGTGCACAGTGTATTACACACTGCAGTAATGCAACAGTGTTCAGGTGCACAGTGTATTACACACTGCAGTAATGCCTCAGTGTTCAGGTGCACAGTGTATTACACACTGCAGTAATGCCAGTGTTCAGGTGCACAGTGTATTACACACTGCAGTAATGCCAGTGTTCAGGTGCACAGTGTATTACACACTGCAGTAATGCCTCGGTGTTCAGGTGCACAGTGTATTACACACTGCAGTAATGCCAGTGTTCAGGTGGCAAAAATAATGCACTTAGTACATATGGAGCGAACTACAGAGCCAGAACTATATAACTCAATCATATTTAAAAAAAAAAAAAAAAAAAAGTCAGTGTTATCTGAGTGTTACTCACACTGCGGTTGTGAGTGTACAGTGGATCATTAACATGTTTACAAACCACAGACTGTTTCACAGCGTCTTATAGGAGAAAAAAAACAAACACTGTGCAAATTAATCAGAGTCATGATTCATCTGAACCTGCTCTATAATGAATTATCCATTAACACACACACTTACACACACTTAGACACACACAGTCTGGGTTCTTACCTCGCATAGTGGTGGCGACTCGCTCCCGGACGCGGCAGGCATGAAGAAACACACACACTCTTACACTCACACACACACACACACACACTTACACGAGGGTAAAGAAACAAGTAAGAACAGAAAGAAAGACACAACCAAGATCCTCGGATATAAAGTTTTCGCCTGGTGTCACTGGCCGGCAGAGAGATGCGAGAATAGAAACATTTCCCAAACACTGCTCCAGTCACAGCGAGCATGCGGCGTTTCACATGACACCTGCGGCCGGGAGGTTTTTTCACCGCGCCGGGCGCGAGACACCGCGCGAGCGCGCCGCTGATTGGACCGACGCTCTCGGCCCCGCCCACTCTCCGACGGACCCGAAGCCCCGCCCCTCCACGGTCCCTCTGGTGAATTACTTCCGCAAACTGCTTCTAATGCTACTAAAGTAACGCACAGTTGTTTTTGTTTGTTTGTTTTTTCCTTTTATTTTCTTTCAGTTCGTTTCTTTCTTTATGTTTGGCATAAACATAAAGTTATTTTTTTTCCCCTGAATGTATGCCTCTCATTGACTTTCCATCATTTTTTCATTTGTTTCCATCAAAATAAATAGAAACAAAAAGTAACATTGATGCCATCATGTAAAACTGAACTTGTATTAAAATATATTTCCAAATTTATAAAATGTTTAACTTGTATCCTCACAACACTGACTGAGAGCTGGCAAACCTGTCATTAAGGGTTGTTGGGATTTGAACAACACTTTTTTTGCTCAGTGTATAATTCCACACGTGCTAAATCACAGGTTAGACTATTTAAAAAAATGTGAAAAAATAGTATTTAAATGATTCTATAAGTCTAATTTTGACATGTCTAATTACTTTGTGATATACTACTTTATTTTAACACACTATTTATTGTGGTAGTATATGGTATTATAGTAGTACAATAATATCAATAATAATAATATTTTTATCATTTTTTTAGTGTCAGTGTATTGTTTTTTGCCATACACATGTCTAATATGCCATTCTGACTCTTGCATTAAAATTAGTAATGCAAGCAAATTTGGGCAATGCATGCAAGGAAAGTATTTTATATCCCCCATAAGACAGTTAAAAGTAGTTATATACAACAACATGCTCATTACGTGATTACATCAGTGTTTGCCCAAAAGTATGTATGACTATATGAAAGCTCAAATTGAAAAAGGATGTTGACTATGCATCATTTTTCATTTTTTAAACTTCTTAGCCATATTTTGAATAAACAAGCTACCTCAGACATATAAATTTATTAATACATTTAAATGAAAATTAACTAGGCCAAAAAGTAGTATCTGGCATAAATATGGCACCCTTGTCTAAGCACCCTTGTCCCACTGGGTGGTGGACATCAGTGCCATGGCCTATAGACGAGCCAGACAAATACCGTTCTACGAGGAGCATCTCTTTTTTTAGGTGTTCAGATCCAAGAGGTCAGCACTGCTGCTACCTGGGCATCATCTTGTACCTTCTCCAGGCTCTACAAAGTTAACATCATCCATCCCAGTGATGTAAGTATGATGGTCATTTCTGAGCACCTCTTTGGTTAGTCCTAAGTTGATTCCTGTTCCTCATGACATTGGTCTATATGATCCAGGTGATTCTCACCACCCTTAGTTACTTATGTAACTGTGGTTCTATGAGCCCCAGATAACTGCTGGAACATTGTACTCCAGTACCTTGTCATTCAGAAAAAGCTAATATGGCATGAACGCAAAAAAAATATTCCAGGAAAAGGTTGCTTGCATGACAGCGGTGTTTATTGCAAATACTGCGTCATACGTCACTGTGTGAGTTGTTGGAGAGTCTCAGCATGAGTGCACATGCCCACAAGAAGATGTGTCTCACCTGTGCTTCTGTTTTTTAAGACTGTCCACACTTCTTGTAGTGTTCCTTTTGCCATTTATGAAGTTTGAGCCTACAAAGATTAAAACATTTATATGAATTACTGATGGAAAGTTGCATGATGCATTTTTATATAACCACCTTCTCACCTGGATGTGCTTGCCTTACCACGATTGTAATGTTTTGGTTTAACATGAAGAACTTAGAAGAGATCCAAAGCAACCTCAAATATCGATGGAATTAAAATATCAATAATAGTGATATCACATAACAACTTAATCCAAAGAAAAAGGGAAAAGAGTCTTACAGATGATTTTTGTCATTTATTTAAAGCAAAATTGACATTCACTTTCATTCCCCTCTAATCAAGCCCTATTTTTACTTCACTTGTACCTTGACAGTCTTAACAAAACTTGTGCTTTCACTTGTCCCCATCACACTATTTTCATCTTTGTGCTGTCTGCTCTGTAGTGCCATGTTCGACCTGGCTAAACTCTTGCTGGGATAGAAATTACAGTTTCCATATATAGCTGTGAGATAAAGCAGATGGAGAAGGTTCAGTATGAATGGAGAAAATGTGCATACATGAGGAGATGTGCTTCAGTACAGATTATAATACAGATTATAATTTTTTTTTTTAAACTACGGATGAGTGGCACTGTAAAGAAAGTTGCCAAAGTGGCTGGTAAATTAAGAGTCATCTGTCAGTTCCAAATTTAATTTCTAGCCTCGTTAACATAATCTGCACTTTTATATGTTAAACTATCAGATTATTGCTCTGTTATTCATTTTGAAGTGTATTATTCAGTAGCCACTATGAATTATTCAGTAACTGCGGTGAAACTAATAGGAAACTAATGTATTTATGTAGAAGAGTGAGAGATGTAAGTCTCAACACACTGGGAATTTGCTGGGAAATTCATTTCCTGTTTAGTTACAATCAACTCAAGCCATTAAGGCAAGCAGACTCTGTGATGTTTTAAGTGAAATTTTTTTTTACAGCGCATGATGTACAATTATCATATAATAAGGACTTGTAATCAGCTATGTCTCATAAAAGAAGAAAAGATGCAAGTGAGTGACCCTTCTCCTGTGTGTGCATGTGCATATGTATGCGTGTGTGTGTGCTCCTCCCGTGGTAGACAGATCGCCGCGAGCTCATCTCCACTGACCTAAATTTCTGTCTTTTCCCTCTCTCTCTCTCTCTCTCTCTCTCTCTCTCTCTCTCTCTGTCTCTCTTTTTTCCATCCGTTTCCTTTTCCCCCCTCATAATTGTGATGTAATGACCGAAGCAAGCAGGCAGGACAATAAGCCAGAGCAGACAAATGGACGTGTGCTGGACAGGGCAGACGGTCTCACGCTGGAAAAAAAAAAAGGAGCTTTTTGTATTCTTATTCAAAAGGGCAAAAAAAAAAATCTGTGTCAGCTCACCTGCAAAGTCAAATAGTTATGTTTTGGATGGCTGTGTGAATTTGCTGTGGTCTTTCAGCTTTGTGTGTGTATTCAAAACAAGCCTGGGGACAAATTATTAAAAGGGCCAAAAACTCCATACATTCAGTTCAGTAGCTGTATGAAAATATGTTTGTCCAGAGTTACGTACGCAAAGCAGATTTATAGAATTACAGTGGGAGATGAATGATTCATCTCTCAACGCCATATGGTGTCTAAAAACCCTGAAGCAAAAAGAAGTCTGTAGTGGCTAAAGGCTTTACTGTACTGACTAAAACCCAAGCCCTGCCTCCTCCCTTCTCTTCTCTTCTCTTAGTTGTTTTCAATAATCTTCTTCTTATATATTCTTATTGTAATATTATTGTATTGTCTCAATCTTCTCAATGTTTTCTTCTGAGACTCCTCTATGTTTCAGTTATTGTTTTCTCACTGTTTCTCATCTTTTTTCTTGTTTTTATCTTTTTGTCACTGTTCACTTTACTCAATCTCCTCTTTACTATTCTGTTATTTTTATATGCTCTCAGTAAAATGTTCTTTTCTTCTTTCCTTCATCTCGCTTTGAGTCTAAACGTGATATCTCTTGTTATTTGATTAATCCCATGAAAATGTCAACCACATCATAAACTGGCATGCTCGTTCAGCGATTGTACTGCCATGTGCTAAAAATAGGAGCAGAAATATTTCACCTAGCCCTGTTTTTAAGGTTAAACCACACTCATGTAACTCTTTTGCCCTTGAATCGACCACCAGGAAGTTAACTTCAATATAATTAGAGAAGTTTCTATTGAAAATAAAAATGAGGGCACGTTTTCTCAGAGGAATCAGACCGTAAATCTCTAATGACACAACCCTTTTTTATTTTACACCGGAAACAAGCAGGTGTATTTGCAAGCAAAAGGGTTTTTAATTTTTTTCATGTGAGATTTGATTTCACATATATGACACTTTTTTTTTCTTAAGCACCTTTCTAGTTATTTTTTGGTGATCAGTCAGTCCTGAATAATTGAGCTATTCAGAATCAGTGTAAAGACCCATAATGTTATAAAACCTGCATGATAAATCAACTTATCTCGGGCAACATCATACTAAGAATTAATGAGTAGAAATGGATTGCCATAGTATCTGTCAGAAAGAGAGAAAGAGAGAGAGAAATCCACTTGAGAAATATATAGAGAGATACCGACCACAAGTGACAGAGGCAATTTTCGGTGGAAAAATTACTCCATCATAATTTCAATCCCAAAAAGGATTGGAAAGAAAGCCCTGAAGGACCCCGCGGTGTCACCTTGAAAAATGGCGGAAGAAAAGAGCACCAAATTACACACACACACACACACATACACACACACACACACACACACACACACACACACACAAGCAGCAATTAAAAAGTGAGTGTGTCGTGTCTCATGGAACTTTTCAATAATGGCCCTTGCTTTATGTAAAATGTTCCCAGTGCAAAGTGATCCAGTAAATAAGCTCCAACCAACATGAAAATAGAATGAATTACCAGATGACTCCAAACTACCCACAGAAGTGAAATGCAGTGTTTGTTAATTTTATACAAATGTGATTGAAGAATAAAGCAGTGATGGTGTTTTACAAAAAAAAAAAAAAAAAAAAAAAAAAAAAAAGGTGTATGGTAGACTGATGTCATATTGCATATCACGCAGCATCAGCATTATAGAATTAAAAAAGCCAAAACACAGGAGCATTTCTATGCAGAGAAATACATGTAGAAGTAATACCTTGGGTTCAGAACATATTCAGACCCCTTCACAATATATTGTCTTATAGATTACATTTAAAATAGGCTAAATTGACTTTTTGGCCATTAATGCACGCATTGATTTTATAATAATCCATAAATTCAAAGCTTTTTCTTTTATTGAAAAACAAAAACTGAAAACTCCCATTTAAATAAGTATTCAGACCCTTTATTCAGTACTTTGTTAGCTCTTTTGGTAGCAATTACAGCTTGGAGTCTTCCTGGCTAATTCTCTACAAGCTTTGCACACCTGGATTTGGGCAATTTCTCCCGCTCAAGGGCATTCAGAGACTCGTCCTGAAGCCACTCCAGTGTCGTCTTGGCTGTGTCCTTGAGGTGGTTGTTGTCCCATAGCATTATGCTGCCAAAACCATGTTTCACCGTAGAGAGGATATTAGCCAGTTGATGCGCAGTACATGGTTTTCATCATACATAGTGTTTAGACATAGAGTTCAGCCCAACAAGATAAATTTTTGTCTCATCAGACCAGAGAATCTTTTGATTTCTGAGATGGTTGTCCTTCTGACTGGTTCTCTCATCTCTGTGGAGGACCTCTGAAGCTCTGTTAGATTGGCCTTTGGATTCTTTGTCACCTCCTTGACCAAGGCCTTTCTATCCCGGTTACTGAGTTTGGCCAGACGGGCAGCTCTAGAAAGAGTCCTGGTGGTTCCAAATTTTTTCCACTTCACAATGGTGAAGTTCACTGTGCTCCTGGAAACATATAAAGCTTTAGAAATGGATTTATACCCTTGCCCCGATCTATTTCGATTGTTGAGGTCTACGTAGAGTTCCTTCATGGCTTGTTTTTTGGTCTGAAGTGCACTCTGTCAGACCTTATACACACAAGTGTGTGTCTTTCTAAATCATGTCCAGTCAAGTACATTTGCCGCAGTTAGATTCGAGTCAAGTTCTAGAGACATCTCAAGATAATCAAAGCAAACAGGATCTGCATCTGAGAAAATTTGAAGTGCCTTAGCCAAGGGTCTAAATACTTACAATGGATATAAAAAGTCTACACACCCCTACACACAATAGCAGGCTTTTGTGAAGTAAAAGAATGACACTAAGATAAATAATGTCAGATCTTTTAACAGCTTTAATATGTAATTGCAATGTATACAAATAAGTTGTTGAGTTAGATGTATGCTTTGGGTCACTGTTGTGCTGAAAGGTGAAATTCCTTTTCATCTTCAGCTTACTTGCAGACACCTGAAAGTTTTGCACTAAAATCGGCTGCTATTTGTAGCTATTCATGATTTTCTCCACCTTGATAAGAGCCCCAGTTCTGGCTGAAGAAACGCAGCCCTAAAGCATGATGCTGCCACCACCAGGCTTCACCATGGGTATGTTCTTTTGGTGATGTGCCTTTTTTTGCACCAAACATACCTTTTGGAATTATGGAAATTTTATACTTTTTGGAATTGGTCTCATCTGGTTTGGGGTGATTTAGTTGAGCTTGGATGTTTTTTTGAGAAAGGGCTTCCGTCTAGCCACCCTACCCCACAGCCCAGGCATGTGAAGAAAACGAGAGATTGCTGTCCCATGCAGAAAGTAACCAGTACTTGCCAGATATTCCTGCAGCTCCTTTAATGTTGCCATAGGTCTCTTGGCAGCCTCCCTGGTAAGTTTTTGTCTTGTCGTTTTGTAAATTTTGGAGGGACGTCCTGTTCTTGTTGATTTTCTCTATTTGTTGATGATGGCCTTTACAGTATTCCATTGTGCATTTAATGTTTTGGAAATTCTTTTATAACCCTCCCCTGATCGAGATCAGGAGAGGGGTGTAAAAGATCAAACAAGTGAGATACAATGTATGCTTTGTAAGCTCTTCATGGACCATGGCTTCAGCAGTCAGATGGAACCAAGACGATGTCAAGAAAATCCTGCAGAAACAGCTGGTCTTTATTTGGGGTTAATCAGTATAATTTCATTGATGACAGCTGTATGATTATTACTCTTGAACATGAGATTGAATGTGATTGGTTCATTCTGAATACAGCCACACCCCCAATTATTAAAGGATGTGCACACTTGTGCAACAAGGCTATTGTATGTTTTTATTTTTCCCTAAAACGTTTTTGATTGTTTTTCACTTAATTTTTCTACATTGTAATTTCACATTGAGGGTGTGAAAAGTTCTGACATGATTTATCTCTATTTATCTAGATTTTTTTCATCCCAAGAACTTGCTTTTAACAGGGGTCTGTAGACTTTTTATATCCACTGTAGCTAAATGAAAGTTTTCAATTTTTGATTTTTAATAAAAAAAAATAAAATAAAAAAAATCTGAAAACATGTTTTTGCTTTGTTGTTTGGTTTATTATGTGGATTAATGGTCAAAAAGAAAATTTAGTCCATTTTAAAATTTAATCTATGATACCATAAATTGTGCAAAAAGTGAAGTGGCCCGACTTCGTTCTGAACCTGCTGTTCAGAATTAGATTTAAATCTAATTTCATCCATTCTTGGAAAGGTTGACAAAGTGTTCTGTTTCATGGAAGGGGTTCACAAGACCAAGACCCCTTTAACTGTAAGGACATACATTTGAATAATTACTTGTGACATCAGTTAAGAATAAAACACAACAGTTACTGTTATACTGTTATATTAAAATAATCAGTGACAGCGTTGTGATGCGACTCCAGACTGCATGTCTTGAGGTGCTCTATTCCTATTACACAGCAATTTGGCAGAAATTATTATTATTTTAATTTAAAGAATGAGAGTATATAGTTTTGTGGTATTATACATTTAATGTTGTAGAACATGTACAACAGTCATCCCTGTTATCTCTTACATTGTAGCAGATCTAAAGTCATTCTCTCTCTCTTAACATTAACAAGACAAAAAGACACTGCTTGTCATGTTATTGAGAAACTGAAAACTGAAACCAAAATTTTCCTGGAGCAGAAAGCGCAGAGACTGGAAAACTTCACCATATGCTTAGATTATGCAATCCAAGATGCTGTGAATTAGCTGCAGAAATGATAACATATTAGAACAAGTACATTAATGTAAACCTGTTATTTGCCTTGCAACAGGAGCCTGACCAAGACTTTCTGACCAGTCAGTTTCAAGAATTCAACAGTGCTGTTGTATAAGTGGAATTATATAACACCGTATTTCAGATTTCCATTTTCTGTCACACTGCCCTTTTTACACTTTTAACCTTTTCTTATTGTCAACACACCTAATACATCTAGTCCACTAATTATCAAGTGCTTTGAGTTGCCTCAGGTGTGCTGGGAATAGGGAAAATCTGAAACTGCCATCCAGTGGGTCCAGGACTGGAGTTGAGAACCCCTGGGCTGAAAAGTAGTAAGAAGCAGTTGTCTTCCCAGAAGCTCTCTGGTTTCCTGGAGATCATGATAAGCTTTGTAATATAGTAGAACGAGGATGGACTGGGAATCATGTAAAAAAAATCTGAAAACCCTTAATAACATTTTCTGAGTCAATTTAAATAAATAAAATTGATCTGCCAGCATGATCTTAAAAAATTTGTAACCATATTGGTATTTATTAATATAAGCTTGCGTGAATTCTTCTGAATGTGTTGAGTTTTCTGCAAATTTCTACAAATCTGTGAGCTTTGCTGTAGTTTCAAGAGGTTGCATGAGAATGAATTGAGCATGATGTTTAACTTTTACCAGGATCTTAAAATAAAAATCTGTATTTCTTGAGGTTTTCTTTAAATCAATGTGGTATGCATAAAGTTAAACTTAACATATTTATTACTCCAGTTTGTATTTGGACAGCTAGTGATTAGCATTCAGTTGGTGTGTTTGGTCAGAGTTATTATCATGCTAGCTAACATTTCATAGATTAGGAATAAAGCTGTTGTCCTTGCTAACTTGGTTCCGTGATGAAAGTTGTTTTTTTTTTAAAGTGGCACTAATTTCCCATCAGTGTGTGATTTGAGGCAGATATCTTTTTCTTTTTTGAATCTTTCTTCTACTCTTACCTTTTCTACTTTGAATGAACAATTTGAAGATGTACTTCAACTATTACAAGAGTATTTATTGAGTAATTGCACTTGTACAAGACTTTGGGTGCTTTTAGCACTTTTGTTATTATGTCATATGCACTGTCTAATGTGAATTCATTTGCAATTTTGGACCATGTTCAACATGTATAACTTTATTACTGAAAAATAATTAACAAATTGAGACTCACATTATTAACTCATTATAATTCATAGCTTCAGAAGCTATTTATTTACTCTGAATATGAATGGAAAGGGTAGATTTAGGGGGAAAACTGAGTTATCTCAAAAAATGGCATATTGTACTTTTGAAAACGTGATTGCTTTTAGGAATCCCATGTGTGGAATCATTTCAGGAATCATCAAGGAATAATTTCAGCTTCTTCTCCCAACGCAGCACAGCCGAAGGGATAACATGATTATTAATATTACAGGAAATTAATAAAGTTAGACTCCATCTCATCTGTATCAAAACAGAGTAATAAGCATGCTTCTCCTCAAAGCTTTTTAATAAGGGCAATCGCTTCAAAATTGAACTGCCTCCTCTTCATCAAATTATTACTACAGACAGCCAATCAGTTGATTATAATTGGATTTCTTCATAATCCATGTTTTTTTTCATATCAGTTTTTTTCTTTCTTCCTTTTTTAAACGAGGCCATTAAGATATTAGTGTTGCTTTTACTGTGGGGAGGATTTTTTTTAACAAGCATATTAAAATATGCTCATGTGGCCTGAGGCAAGTTCTCAAAATAAACGTACCACTGATTTAGTTTCCAAAGCTTAATAAATGTTGATGTTGAATCTTTGAAAATCAGACCCGTATTTTCACAAGGCCTTTCTTCATATGAAAACAATATCGAAATGGACAGGGAAAACATGGACAGCATTGGAAAACACTGATATCAGATCCGACACCATTCATTATTGACTCTTCAATCGATATTATTCAATTAAAGTGTGTTCATTTCAAGTATGTAGTGTATTATAAATGACAACATGCAAGGTCCAAAAGTTTGAGCCCACCCATTTTATTGAATCATTCATTCATCTTCAGTGTTTATCCTGGTCAGGGTTACGGTGAATCCAGAGCCTATCCCATGTGCACTGGGTGCGAGGCAGGACTACACCTTGGATTGGATGCCAGTCCCTCGAAGTTTAATCATTTAGCAAAATCTAATACAACATTTTACTTTTGTAAAAAATTTTTAGCTGCTTGAAAAGTCCTCATTTGAAATTTTAATACTTATCTGAATATCTATGCTCACTTTTTTTTGATCTTGTGATAATTTTTTATTGAAATGGTAACGTAGCACAGTGCTAATTATCGCCGTATCTTAAAGCCCTACGTGTGCTACTGACTAGGTACAGTGTTCTATGTGTATGCATTATCATCACTTCTGCTCTCAAAGACTAAAAAATTCTTTTATCTTTGTTTGATCAGAAACATTACAGCCACTCTTTACCTTATATAAGCCAAAGTTCAAACAGCCAGCTTTTGAGAAGTACTTACCCTTGTAGAACTTGGCTATTAACTCACCATTCGTTATTCATCTGATAACAAATTTATGCTTAATAATTCACACCTACATATTTGATCAGTGTAGTCATTTTCATGGCTTCTTTTCAAAACAAATGGGCATGGTGCAAGAAAGGGTAGTTGGGAAGTGAAGCCAACTTGCTTTAAAAGTTCTAAAAGTTTAAATAGAAGCTGCAGACTCTAATATTGCTCAACTCCTTTTGCAGCACTGTAGCATAAAAACTGGTTGGTCAACCAGAGGAAGAAGTTCTTATAGAGTGTACTTATTTGCTGGTAGAAAATCCAGGGATCTGCATCTTAGTCATTTCGATAGTACTTGACAAAGTAACAGAGCAAGTACTGTAATTCCAACGCTAATTACTTTTTGACTTCATTAGAAGACAAACGTCACTGAGCATCTTCATTTCCCCCAAAATGTTTCAGCATTAGCTGGACTGCTCTGCAAAAGGTAAGCTGTGATGGATCCACATTATCACTATATCACTGTTGCTACATTTTTTCATTTGTGGGTAGTTCTTTTTTTCCTGAATATGCTGTTAATGAAGTAATAATTTTATAGAAATAGCCACATAAAATATAGAAAGTCAGTTCAATCTCCAGTATTTTAATTATTTCAGCATTATTTTGTGTGGGTAATGCAGTGGTAGTGGGTAGCATTGCTTCCTCACAGCTCCTGGGTCCCTAATTTGATCCTGAGCTTGGGTTACTGTCTGTGCTGAGTTTCATGTGTTTTTCCTGTGTTCATGAGAGTTTCCTCCAGGCTCTCAGGTTTCCTCCCACTGTCCAACAACATGCAGGTAGGCAGAATAGCTGTGGCAGATTGCCCCAGGTGTGAATGTGTGTGAATGGGTGTGTGGTATCCCATCCAGGGTGAATTCTCTCAGCTTGTGCCCAGTCTTACCAGGACTGTCTCCATACCACTGTGACGCTGACCAGGTTAAAGCAATTACAGAACTTTTCCCTATACGTGTTTTTGTGGGTGGTGCCCAGCTTCTGGAAACGCCTAGGTGTAGGAATGCTATCCATCACTCTTACTTATACTCTAAAGGCCATATTCACAGTTGGTGACCTAAGGTTTGTTCAATATTTAAGCAATGAAATATGCCTTTAAATGAAATATGTCTCTAATTATGATTTTATTGTAATAGTAGTTGGAGGAAACACAGATTTGTTGGTGGAAACACAAATGTTTCATTGATTAAGACTGATTTCCTACTCTGATAACTATGGGCCCTGGTTGAAACAGTAACCTACAGGCCTGCAAGACTGAAACAGGAGGCTGAGGTAATGGAACAAGCTTCTGCACTGACTAAATTATTCACCTTGTCCTTAAGAGAACCACTGACAACACACACACTTAGTGTGGAATGTGTGTGGAACAAGACTGAACATATTGCTCTCACTTTGTCAATCTCCTTGTTTGCTCTCATGCCCCCCTTTAATCAATCTTCTCCATATCGTTTTTTTTTTTTTTAACTTTCACATTTCTCTTCTGCCTCTGCTTGTGACAGGGAATGTACCGTCACTTTTATTTCTTTCTTTCTCACTCACACACAGTTACACAGTTAAATGCCACATACTCCACAGTGTTTTTTTTAAAAAGATTTTTTAATATATACTGTATATTTATTTCGGAACAGTCAAGGTCTCAAGGTCTTCATACTGTATTTTACAAAGCACAGCACACCACTTTACAGTCTAAACTACCACGTCACCTACTCTTTCTTCTGAATAACAGATTAAGTTAAGAATTAATGGGCATCCACCCTGTGGAAGCTGAGAGTGAGAGTACCAAGACAAAATAAGGCAGCGCTACCACAAACACACCACAACTCTCCTGTTGTTTATCAGTAATAGTGCTACAGTTATACAATTATGTTCCAAGTTAAAAAAGGAAACAAAGGGGAAATTGTTAGCAGAACTTGAAGTTTCCAGAACAATAGTGTATACAGGGATTACTGGAAATGTTCAACAATCTGTGATGCTTTAAATGATTACCCAAGACTGCATTTTTTCAACCAACTGTGTACACATTACTTTCAGGAGTAATGTCAGTTTATGTATCCAGACCGTCAGTTTTTCATTCGCATTTGCCCGGCAGACATGCAGATTCAGGAGGCTGTTGATACAACACCCAGAGAAATAAAACACTTTACTCCCTAAACAAAAACAAAACTATTCATTTGATATGTTTTTTTAATTGAACACTCCCCAATTGGTTCTTATATTTCTTGGTGGCTTAAAGCACCTTGATGTTGTGGCATTGGCTAATCCCATCACTTGCTGCGCTATGCACACGAAGTGAGGATGCAGCCAGGCTGTTTTACTAGGCATATTAATTAGCTTGCTAGACAATCTTTCCAGAATGAGGAATATGAAGCTATGTGAAAACAGTGATAAAAGTGCAGTAAAGTACATTAAAATTAATTAACAAATTAAGATACCTTTTTGATACAGTACCTTGGTTCATTAGAATAAGCTCTAATGTGTGACAGTAGTGACTATATGATTTAGAACTTTAATGAAACAAGGGACAACAGCTTTAGTATCCCAGCTCTAAGATTCATTGTTGTACCACAGTCATCAAGGTGAAACTTAAATCCCCTAAAAATCAAAGTCACTCACAAAGCCCAGTCTCGAAGAGCCACACTTAACTGTTAAACCCTGACCCTTGCAGCCTGGAAACTTCCCCAGATGATGGTGAAGAGGAACTATTGGTCAATCCTCTTACTCTCCTCACCCGATAACACATTACTAAGGACCTTAATGCAGAGACACTTCTACTGTTGAGTGTGCGTATGTGTGTAGGGTGGGGTAATGATGATACTGGGGGTTATGAGACATCTTGCTCACCCCTCTACACAACTCTACATCCTGGCTTTTGTTGGATTTAATCCACGTCTAGGAGTTGGATTAGTGCTGCACCCACCACACAAACACATCACAAAAAGCAACAGTTCATACGCTACATGTACAGGATTATCCCTATATTGACTCAAAGAGCACATGATATTAAGCAAATACTGTATGAAAAGGTTATTCAGATATACAGTATTTTGATTTCCTACAGAGAAAAAGTATTTGGAATAAAAAAAAAAATTCAAATAAACTATTCCTAAATGATATTTTGGTTTTGCTTCTCACCCCCTCCATGACTATGTAACCAGTCAGTGCAGCACCTTCAGCTCCAGACTTATCCAACCACAATGTAGCAAAGAGCGGTACAGGACATCCTTAACATCTGCTGCCATCAGTCTCTATAACTCATCCACTAGGTATTGTCCATGATTGTAGGCACACAGATATGCCTCTAAAAAATTTAATAAAATTAATTAAATTAAAAGTAAAACTAAAATTTACTCAAGTACAATACGACCAACACATCTTTATACTTTGCACATTATCTGCCTACTTCAAATTGTCTATACTTATCTTTACTGTTCTGTTTTTATTATATTTATTAACTCACTGTCACTTTATTACCTGGACACTGTATGCATCTACCTTACTTTTTGATTTACAGATAAGTGTGTCTTGTTTGTATTTGGTGTCTGTAATGCCATGTCTATAATTTGCCGCTGTGACAAAATCTATCAAGACAAGATCTATCTATCTATCTGTCTATCTATCTGTCTGTCTGTCTGTCTGTCTGTCTGTCTGTCTGTCTGCCTAGGCTAAAAAGTGGTAGCTAGCATAAGGGTAATAAAGTATAGCTGTATTATACTTCCATTAATCAATTATTTAAGCTAGTTAAGTGCATTAAAACAGTATATGAATATATGATTATTAATTGTCTTCTAACAGAGTTTCTCATGTAGCACAGTGTTGGCGAAAGTCAGCAAGTCTTTGTCAACATTCTTTTGCGTCTTTATTTTCTCTTGATATGTTTAAACATGAAGTGACTGTGTATTGAGCTAGCAGGAGAGTTTTATGTCAGATTTGTGCTGAACGTCAGTTTTCACATACCTGCTTGTTCCTGATTCTGAAAAGATTGTCTGATGTGTGTGGTGCAGCAGATGGTGGGATTTGGAAGTGTGCGCTATAGTTACAGCCTTGAGGTGCATCACAACACCATGAAGTGCATTAAGTTTAAACATACACACAAAATTAAACGTTTTTTCATGCGAAAGTCAATAAGGAGTAGGTTTTTTCTTTTTTTGGGTGTTAAATCTACATGTCCTCTGGGCAAATAAGAATTAAAAAAAAAAAAAAACTAATAGCCCTGCCACACAACATGCTTGTCCCATGACCTCCATGGCCCTGTCTCAATAAAAAAACTGTAAATTATAAAAATTATAATTGGGATGCTGCCTTTTTGCAACCTTGGACCCCAAGCCAAATGATTTAAAGAACAAATTTGGAGAAAAAAACAGAACACAAACATAGGTTTTCCATATCTGACCATGGACCCACAATGAATGATGACAAAAATTTGCTAAGTAGTCATGGTAATAAATGTTGGTCATCTTGTAGGAGTGGATATTTTCTCTGAGGAAATATGAACCAATTTTAAAAGACCAAAGACTGTTCCTTCATGATGTTTCACTATGCTGAATGATAATTCCCCTAAACAGACTGTTAAACAAATTCAAGCACACTAACATTAGTTTCATTAGTGCCAGGATGACGTCATCCCCCATTTGTGGCCTCTAATCTAAATGTCACTGAACCTTAATGGTTTAAAGGTAAATTTAAATTTTATCCCTGAAAGGAGAATTTATATTAATATACTGCTAGGTGTTTCCATTAATATGTATGTGTATGTGTGCATGTGCACATGTGAATGGGATCTATAATTGAACAGAAAATAGAGTGCAAATGGGACTCTGTGTCAATTAGCCTTGTAGCACACGAGATGATTCTTTCTCCTGTGAGTTTAGACATGTCTAAGATTACACATCTAATACATTATTATCAAATTACAATATTGCACAGGAGAGATGTGGTTGCAGGCTCAAGATCGTCATAAATATGAATGTGACTCAGTGTAACTCAGCTGAAATTCATTCAGCATTCGACCCTTTTCCTGTAGATATTTTTCTGTGAGTGTGAGGAGTTGGGCATTGTGCCTGCATATGCAGGATACATAAGATCACTTTTGTTGGAAATTATGCTTCATGTAATATATGCCTCAATCATCATATCAGATGCACACTTATTATTGTTTGATTCTTTATGCTACATATACACAAATAACACTAAAGCATTTATTCACACGAAGTTAGTTTTTAATGACTACATCAATAATTCTAGATAAAGTGCTGCTACGCTAGTTATTGAAATGGTTTTAAATAAGAAATAGTATTTTCTTTCTGATCACCCTTGCATATATCATCTTTCTACCTCTACCTCTATCTCTAATTAAATGTTCTTTCTTACATTCTTTTTCATGTGTCTCCCACTTTCTGATCTCCCTCCTTTCCCTTACCTTCTCGTCCCTTCCCTCCCCTCGCTCTCTGAATGGAGTAAGTCGTGTAATAAATGCTGCATGTAGGTCAGCAGGGCAGCTTGGCTAGCTTGTGTCTAGACTCAGGGCATAAAATCATACACTTTTTCCCACTGACCAGCACGCTCAAAACACTATGTTTTTACTGCCATTAAACTACAATGTGCTAATATTTATATTAAAGAAAGAGCAATCAGACATTGTAAACACAACCAGATCATAAAATATATGATAAATTTCCCTCCTCAAGTGTTTCAGCCCATCCCTAAGTGGTCTAGCTCCTCCCTAAGTGGTCTAGCTCCTCCCCAAGTGGTCTAGCCCCTCCCCAAACATTTTGTAGCCCCTCCCCAATATTTCAGCTCCTTACGCAGTGGTCCAACCCCTCCCCAAGTGGTTCAGCCCATGCCCAAGTGGTACAGGCCCAGTCAGCTTTGAATTACAATCGGACAAATAATAAGCCTCGTAGCATCACAAGAGTAGGTAAAGATTATCAAATTCAATACTGGCAGTTATTTCACATCTTCCTGGAAACGTAGCGCTGACAAGAAGAATGCATCACAACGTTAAGCCGAGCAGGTGGGTACTGCAGAATGATAGCTAGGGCACTGTAACACTGTAAACGTTGGGTGCTTGTTCTAATAATTTGCAACAAGTTTACAAAATCTGTAGAAAGAATCTAAAAAAGAGTCTAAATTTGCTAGATATCATAGACATACACACAGACACCCATACACATGGACACACTGACACAACATATAATGCATCTATTCCTCTGCTCTGTTTTCCCCTGGGTTTGGGAGCTGAAAGCCTTGCTTTTTTATGCTTTACAATATTTTATTCATGGCTATCAGGCTCTCTGTTGCCTCACTAATGCATAAACTCAATATGGCCTTTGACCTTTTTACTTCATTGAGGCTTTGAGCACTTCAGTCCATATGTCAGAACACATTCGTATAACCAGACCTCTAAGACCTTTGTAAAGAGCATTTAAACATTTTAAGTAAATCCACCATTACCCATGATTTTGGACCGATCACACAGTCAAATAGTGTTGTAATTAACAGTCCGGTCCATTAATGATCAGAGAAAATATAAGACACATCAAAGTTTTTGTTATAGCTTTAGAGATATTGAACTGTTTTTTTGCAGATACATTACTTCCTACTGATCTCAGGGGGAGCAAAGCTAGGTCTGCACTGTAAAGACATGGTCACATGCCCAGTTTAAGAAAAAGCATACAGTATGAATCACTAGGTAAATTTTCTCTCTGCAGTAGGTAGACCCTGAAGTAAGAAAGACTGATAAACCTATCAGGCAGTTTTCAAAATCACATTTAGCACTCCTGTATTTCCATGAAGTTTTCATATTTGACTTTTTAAGGTAACAAGTTATGATGATGCATTTTCAGTGCACTCACTAAATGTGAAGTCCCAGAGATTTCAGACAAGGCCTTAATGTTTACACATACACATATTGTGCCTTTTAAATAAACCTACATGTTCCAACTGTAATTATATTGTCATCCTGAGGTTGGCTATGCTAACACACAATGGAAAAAAGACCCAATCATTTTGACTTGGCCAGGATAAACAAGTATGTTTTCAATTTATATTTAAAACACACATACAGAGCTTGTTTCTTATACTATTCCAGAGTTAGGGGTGATGTAAGAATAATATCTTCCACCAGGCCTGTCTCAGCTGAATGAAGTGCTTGGGAAGGGGTATACTGCTTCAGGAGATCAGTTATGCCACAGTATCCCTCCTTGCCAGCAGGGGTGGCTGTCTCATGAATACTACTTCAGTTTTATAGTCACATCTGGTTCCACCTCCTGCTCACACATCTATAAACACATGAAATCCTCAGTTTCATGGTGATGGCTTACCAACTACCCATTTCATGTAGGTTTTGAGATTTACTTGACTTGCCCTGTTGTATTCTCTGACCCTTGTCTTGCTTATAGTTAAAGACTTTGGATTGTCCCTATGCTTATATTGATTCTCTGAGGTAGTCAAATTGCTGTTATATTTTGCTATTGAAGGTCGGGGTTGCACAATTACAAATGTTTCCTAGCCAACCAGTAATTTAAAACAGTTAAAGCAAAAACGTTTCAGGACATTGTTATTTTTAGTTTTTTTTATTTGTGCAGCAAAGAACATTTCCAACCACACTTCAATTAACAGCCACACACATGCTACAACTTACAGCTGCATGCTACAATTTCCAGCTTCAGGGCTTTTTAAATGTGCAAGTAATAAATATGTGTATCATGTTACACTATTTAAGGACAAACCCATATCTTAAAATGCACTTGTGTGGATGATCCGGCAGCTCTACTGAAATTAACTGAAAATACAGCGAGCACAGAAACTTCTTATAACTTAATGGTGATAAAATCCTAGTTTAATGACGGATGGAAAATGCGGTGTCTACAGCAGCTCTGGGAAGTTTTAACGACATGTTTGAAAACAAGTCTGGGTTAGCTGGACTAGCTCCAGTGTATGGAAAGGAGTACCAAGTGTTAACAGTCCATTAAAGCAAAAGAACATTTTTGTAAGATTTTGAAAGAGGGCTAATTAATGATTTGCTGCAGATGAAAATCGCAATTTAAATAATTTCCTCTGCCTCAGTCTCCTCTGTTACAATATTCCATATATGAACAGAAGGATGCGAGTTTGAATCCTGGTACTGCCAAGATGTCACTGTTGAGCAAGGTCTGCCAAATGAGAAAATCTAAATGTATAGCTTCCTTAAAAATGCATCAGGTTTCAAAGCAGTTTTCCATTCTAGACGTTAGAATAGCATGCACTAGTTTCTTAACTCTGTGTTGGGTTAGCATATGTCTACATTTTTAACATGATAATATGCAGGTTTAGAGATGTTACTTCCAGACAAATAAAATGATAGACCAGTGTCAAAGATAGTGAATTCAATAACTGTAGCTTTTGAAAGGGCTTTGATGGTAAATAGCTAGAGGCGTAATGCGACACGATGCATTGTAATGCAAAAATGTGATGATATGCATTGTGGAAATTCACAATGTAGAAATTAGCATTCTATTAATTATGCATCTAATGCAATTGAACCTGAATACCAGAGGTCCCAGTATGAACAACCCATAGAGTTAAACTATATAGAGAACATTTTAGCTGACTTTAGAGCTCTATATAAAATGACATCTCAGGTGCTGCTATGGAGCTCATTATGCTTCATTTTCCCAGAGACAGAGACTTTGATTATTCAGTCAAATTTTTTGGAGAATTTATGTTGTTCCTCTTTCGACTGCTCCCGTTAGGGGTTGCCACAGCAAATCATTTGTCCACATAATTGATTTCTGGCACAGTTTTTAATGCCAGATGCCCTTCCTGATGCAACCGTCCCTGATTTTATCCGGGCTTGGGACTGGCACTGAGATTGCACTGTTGCATGCAACCCCAGCCACTGGGGTTGGTTCCCTGGCTAGGAATTGAACCCAGGTTGCATCGGTGATGAGCGCTGTGGCCTAACCACTAGTCCACTAGGGACCCTTTTGGGAGAATAATCTGTAGTACATTTTGTTTGTAATCTTAAAACTCTGTTCAAAACAGTTTCTGAATTATTTAGTTTTATACAGACAAAAATGCACATTTTTTGAATTGTTTATCATTCAGAAATAAAAAGGAGTCTTTTCAGTGATCATTTTTCTTCATTAAAATTGAATGAAATTGAAAAGAGTCGTGAAGCCAGTATCGTGAATCAAATCCTAACTGGTCTGTATCACCCCTATAAATAGCATAATATTTATTAAATCTCTTGCATGGTTACATACTTTCCATTATTAAGCAACAGCCTATTTTGGCAGTTTCCCTCCACTTTTCTGTTATTCACTAACACATGATTCAAATCTGGAAAATGAGCTCTGCAAATGAATGAGAGACAGTGATTCTTCATGCTCAAATAGTTGCTTACTCAAACAGATGTTTACATTGTATTGTAAAGTACACACAATTAAATAGCAAAAAAGATACTTTTCTGTAATGATCATAAACTAGTTCTTGCATAAACGGATTGCAGGCTGTGTATTAATGACCAAAAGGTGAGATAACCAAAATAAACTTTTATTGGGGAAAAATAAATTACCATGTTATTAAAAATAGATAGATCACCCTATTGTGATACTTACATTGAGTATTATAATGAAATTTAAAATTCTTTAAAATGTTTATAAAATATTTTTATTAACCAGTGATAAAATTGAAAGCTATCCATGCACTATTTCAATGTTTAAATTCCATCATGTTATGTGAATGTTTTGTAATCTGAATTTTTTTTATGTGATTTGAAATTGAAAAATTTTGGCTTGCTGAGAGAAAATAATGATGTTTAGGGTATTTGAACTTGACTATGAGTCTTTTCTCTCACCGAATGCCAAATGACCCATGATGAGAACCCCTCTGTAACCACAGCAACAGTCTTGTTGTGCTGGCTGCATCATAACATTTGGCACGGTGTCAGGGTCCTGACTTAAAGTTCAGATATTATGGGAAAGAACAGCTGGGCAAAAAAAAGTCACATTGCCGCATGCTGTGAATGATCATTGGAGCATGTGGTACACAACGTGGTTTCCATATTCAGTATTATTCTCAGTGCATGTGTTTAGGTACACATATGGGATTGGGTATGCATGCTCTTGTACCATCTGTGCGTCTGGTGACATACAACAGCGATACATTTACACACCTGTAACAAAATACATCTTTGACATGTCTGTTTTAGCAGACATTCTCTGCAGTTTACAGTGCATTCTCACATGGAGTATGTATGTATAGTGTACACCATGATGCATGCCTGCTTAATTTAATATTAATGTTAATATAAATGCTGACGTTGTAGTATGTTAATCACTTTATTCTTACACACCAACTTCAGCAGTTTATTATCATCAATCCTAATAGTAAAATTAGGTGTACAAGAGCAGATCACTAAACCGGCTAGGACAGCAGAACTTGCTTTCCTTCCCTGGTCCTCTGCTAAGCTCCGCCCTCTTTGGGGAAGCCCCGGGCTGTGCTGTCACTTCCCATCATGCCTAGGCTCCAGCGGCATACACTGTTGCCAAGGACTTGGCCGTTAGTGGTCAAATGAGTAAGTGTGTGTGTATGTGTGTGTGTGTGTGTGGGTGTGTGGCAGGTTTAATTATAGATTACAATGAACTTCCCCACTCTCTCCTGCTGTGTTTTTTCATGCACAGTGAACAGCAGTATTTATGTAATTTTCCAGTTGCTGCAGTTTATCTACACTGATCTATAACTCAGGACATACAATACAAAAAACAGACATTTGTATATGGAAATGTAGTAATTCAGCAATTTTATTAATTTAGTAATTCAGCAATTTCATTGTTGTCTCATCCATATACATGTATAGAGTGAGAGGAAAATCAGGCTCAGGGTGCAATATACAAGACAATGCAGTGGCTGTGTACATACTACTTCAAAAAAGTGCCAACATAAAGATACGCAGAAAATCACAAGTGCAGCATGATATAATAAATCCACATGATGGTATCTGTCCTGTAAGTTGCGAGGAGGGGCCTCCCTGGATTGGACTTGTTAGTCCAGCACATCCCACAGATGCTTGATCAGATTGAGATTTGGGGAATTTGGAGGCCAAGTCAACACCTTGAACTTTTGCGTTGTTCCTCAAACCATTCCTGAACATACCTTTGTAGTGTTGCAGGGCGCATTATCCTGCTTTAAGAGGCCACTGCCATTAGGGAATACCTTTGCCATGAAGGGATGTACTTGGTCTGCAAAAATGTTTAGGCAGGTGGTACGTGTCAAAATAGCATCCACATGTATGCCAGGACCCAAGGTTTCCCAGCATAACATTGCCCAGAGCATCACATTGCCTCCACCAGCTTGCCTTCTTCCATTAGTGCATCCTGGTGCCATCTCTTCCCCAGGTAAATGATGCACACACACTCGGCCATCCATGTGATTCATCAGACCAGGCCACCTTCTTCCTTAGCTCCATGGTCTGATGCTCACGTGCCCATTGTAGGTGCTTTCAGCAGTGGACGGTGGTCAGCATGGGTACTCTGATTGGTATGTTGCTATGCAGCCCCATATGCAGCAAGCTGCGATACACTGTGTGTTCTGACGCCGTTCTATCATAGCCAGCAATAACTTTTTCAGCAATTTGTGCTACAGTAGCTCTGTGGGATCATTGTCCCTATTCAAACCACTTTTGGAAGGTACTAACCACTGCATAACAGGAACACCCCACAAGACCTGCCGTTTTGGAGATGCTCTGACCAGGTCGTCTACCCATCACAATTTGGCCCTTGTCAGAGTTGCTCAGAGCCTTACTCTTGCCCATTTTTCCTGTTTCCAGCATGTCAACTTTGAGAACTGACTGTTCACTTGCTGTATAATATATCCAATCCTGTAAAACCCTGATGTGTGAGGGTGTGGAGGAAGACTCGAGAGACAGACAGAATCTTAACTCAACTCCGGGCCCACGTTTATTCAGACTGTGCTTTTCAGCGCACTTTCAAAACTCAACAGAACACAACACAAAACTTGTGGCTTTTGCGCCATCATATTTAAGCTCATGCTTCTTGGCGTGTGTACATGTGCGTGTGTGTGTCTTGTAAGTTCTGCCAAACAGTCTTGCACTCCGTCTCTCTCTTGCTTGTGGGTTATGGGAAAAAACTGTAAGCACAAAGAGACACAAATAAGTAGTCTGCTGGTAGTAAGATCCAGGTGGGAATCATCACGTGTTACCTGCTCGTTTGACCCATCTCCTCTCCGTCCACAGCTGACGCTCTACCATGACCCTGCCACCACGTACCCCTTGACAGGTGCCAATGTGACAAGATAATCAATGTTATTCATGTCACCTCTCAGTGGTTTTAATGTTATGGCTGATCAGTGTATTTATAAACAAAAGGGTCCAAACTCTACATCAGCATCTCTCCCGTGCTCTTGTTCTTTCCATTCTTGTCAGTGAGACTCATTTTCTCGGTTAGCTCTCTGTTGTTGTTCAAAGTGACTTTTGCTTCGTGTGTTTATCTTCCTGACCAGTCAGTGTGATCATTATGAGTGTGTGCATTGTATTTTTTTTTTTTTGACAATTATATGATTTGTGTGCCTATTATGGGGGGGGGATAATACACAGGTGTGTGTCAGGAGAGCAGTCACGAAATGATCTGAGTAAAATGGACCTGACTATTATCGATCTTAAAGGGTACAGAACAGAAATCCTGAGAGAAACAGAGAGAGTGTGAGAGAGAAAGAGAGAGAGAGACAGAGATGAAAAAGGAAAGAGAAAGCACCTCATATAGTCTTTTGTGTTAGCAGGCATAAAAAAGTAATTGTCAATAATTGGGATTTTGATTTGCCAGTCCATTATTGGACAATTATATAATATCAAAGAAGAGAAGATAATGACAATATACAGCTGAGAGGTTAAAAACATCACAGAGATAGCACATCCAGTGGTGTAGGGGCTTATATAGCTTTGCTTAGACATGAAACTATAGGAACATGGTACTACCATGTAATTATATATAATCAACCCATTTTTAAGTATAGCCTCCATGGGAAAAATTCACAAATTCACCAACTGTACTGTAAATGTTACATCAGCTGGGATATTTGTATTCTAAACAGAAAGAAAAAAAATATCTGTAACCTACAGACATGCCAAAATTGAAGTGACAAGACTTCTGACAAGATTTTTGACAAGATTTAAGGAATACAGTCTAATGTTGAATTTTACACAGTCAGTGGTTTTTAACAGTTTGCAGTGAAGAATTTGTAAAATTCATGAGGTCTTTTTTTTTTTTTTTTTTTACACAGTCAGGATGGCAAAGGTTTAATATGGAAGCCCTGATGCGCAAGCTGTGGAAAAAATAGTGTCATTATTTTGACTTAATAACTCATTATTTCAAGATATTATGATGTTATTTCAACATATTATCTTGATATTTTGACTTAATATTTGCCAAAATGATGAGATATATATGTCAAAATAATTATTAAGTTATTACGTCGAAACGACATAACACTCCATCATTTTTTCTCCCAGAACTTGCAGTTCAGGGCTTCTGTAGTTTAAAGGTGTATATTACAAAGTTATTTATATATTTACTTATTTAAATGTAATTTTACTTTGGAGACATTTTCGTCTTATATTTATATTTATCTATAGTCTCTATACAGTTCTACACAGTCAGGACTTTATATATATCGATCACTCACACACACACACACACATGCATATATATACAATTATATATATTATTATTATATTATATATATATCGATCAGCCATAACATTAATACCACTGAAAGGTGATGTGAATAAGATTGATTATCTCGTTACAATGGCAGCTGTCAAGGGGTGGGATACATTAGGCAGCAAGGAAACAGTCAGTCCTCAAAGTTGATGTGTTGGAAGTAGGAAAAATGGGCAAGTGTAAAGATCTATGTGACTTTGACAAGGGCCAGATTGTGATGGCTAGACGACTGGGTCAGAGCATCTCCAAAACGGCAGGTCTTGTTCCCAGTATGCAGTGGTTAGTACCTACCAAAAATGGAACCAGCGACAGGGTCATGGGCCCAAGGCTCAGTGATGTGCGTGGGGAGTGAAGGCTAGCCCATCTGGTCTGATCCCACAGAAGAAAAACATTGATGCTGGCTATGATGCTGATCCCTGTCCACCGCCAAAAGCACATACAATGGGCACGTGAGCATCAGAACTGGACCATGGAGCAATGGAAGAAGGTGGTCTGGTCTGATGAATCACGTTTTCTTTTACACCATGTGGACGGCCGGGTGCGTGTGAAATGAAAACTGGACTCCAGCTTGAAAGCTTTAAATGTATGCTTCTTAAGTTGCTGGAATTTGTTCTTACGTATTTAATGTACATCAAAAGCCCCCCACTTTCCTCTATTTTGACCACACACACTTTTATTGATCACATATTTTGCTCATTACACGAATTCCCCACCAAAACACGACTTTCTCAAGACCACGTTACACACAGTCCCAGCGTCCTTATCGACTGAAAACAGAGCTGATTAAAAATTTAGCCAAGCCTCTGAATAATTTACAGCTAATGGCATATGTTAAAGATGTGCTGAAAGAATATGTTTAATTTGCATGCTGTATAAACCACACTTGCGTCTTCGACCGTGGTGGATATTACAGCCGTGCTCAGTGAAGTACTGTACATTATTCATTTGTTTCTTTGTAATAGAAGGCTTTGTAATTGTCAGAAGAGATTAGGAGTCAGATGACGCTGAGCTGTGGTTTTCTTTTAGTTTAATTAATCAAGAGGAGACGCTGCAAGCATTGAGAAAGTAGTGCTAGTTCAAATTCCATCTTAACACAGATTTCTGCTGAGCTGTTGCAAACAGCAGAAGTGTGATTTAAAGGCACATAGAACAGGTGTATAAAATGCCATTAGAATGTATTCAGCTTTTCTTATACTGATTTCTTTTACAGAATAGAAAGCTGCCTATAAAGCTAGTCTAATCATTTAAGGAGATGTAAATGACTGTAATATGTATATGTTGCTTTGCAGTACCACCCACAGACTCTAATTTAAAAGACAACCTGAAATTAAAACTATACCATTGGCTTTCATGCAGTTTAGCTCTGAGACTCATAACAACAACAGTACACTACTAGACTTGTGTATTACATCAAATAAGGAGCTGTTTTGACTTAATCTAACAGGTATGCATGTTAAAACAGTATATTTTGCTGCTTGACCTTGCTTCTTAACTCTTAACTTTGCTTTTTTGCTTCTCACTGCATTACATTACCCACAATGACATTAGACTACCTGCTGATAGTGGTGAAGTAGGATTTAGTGTCTTCGTGTCTACTTAAACAGAGCAATGCAGCAGCGCTTTAGTTCTTTAATCTGTCCAGTTCTTTCACCTCCTTGTGTGTACACTCTGCTCAAGCAGATCAGCTTCCAAAAGCTTCAACTTTTTTCATGCTAATCAACGCCATCACACTCATCATCTCATAACTAGCTTAGCCAAATCTCTGCCATAACTTGACGCAACTGCTGGATTGCATTCTGGAACTTTGAATCCAACAATTATCTCCCCAGAGTGTCCTTTTACACTGGATTTCTTATTAATATGTTAAGATGTTTACTGTAACTTGAAAATGGTGAGTGAGAAAAGAAGCTCTTGCTCATTTGTACATTCATGAGCTAACAGTGAAACCTGAACATTATCCCTAGGAGAATTTTTTTTCTCCTATTAAACACCATTTAAATCACTAACAATTCTGTAACAATGTCCCCCTGTGAAGACACAGACATTTCATCGCTAGCACACTACAAAGGGCCAGGAGCTAATGGCTTTTACACCCACTGTTCTATAAATATGTCAAATAGCTATGTGTCTTGTTTTCGTGCTAATTGTAACAGATTATTTAATGCTAAAGGTGTAAATTTTGTGTACATATTATAAAATGGTGAATGTTTACAATAGAGAAACAACAGTGCATGGTTAATATTATGGGATGTTATATTACCTGAAGCAGCTGAACAATATTAGTGATTCAGTAAATTCTGTGTGTGTGTGTGTGTGGATCTGCCTCTCGCTGTCATTCACATTCTGATTATCATGTTGGCAGGATCTAAAAGATTAGCCCCATCAATAGTTTATGACTCTGTAGAGACTCACACTCAATTCCCACATCTATAAATTACTAAACAAGGCCATTTACATCTCTGTTTTCCAACAAACTTCTCTCTCTTGCACATACACACACTTTTTTCGGATGGAAGTTTAACTCATCAGATGATCACCTTATGTGACCTTATGGTTGCCTTCTGAACTTGAACCTCATGGACTCTGTGATTAATTTCTGTCTCTCTCTCACTCTTTCCTGAAAAAAAAAACCCCAACTAAAACATTCACTGTAAAACTATAAGCACCTAAAAAGAAGGTCATAATTAATAGATGCGTTCCGCTGATGTACATGAATTATGCAGTTTTTATTTCCAACAAATTACCGACCGAAAAAAAAAAAAAAAAAAAAACCATTGGGAGAGTCATTAACTGCAAACTAGAACCTTTGTGAAAATGCAGAAATATTTTAAATAATTAATCCATATAAACAAATAACATATGAATTAGGAATGCTTCAAGAAATGAAATGATTCTGCCACTGAAGCCACACGGAACTCATGCATCTGAAAAAAAATGAGACAGTAAAAAAACAAAGTTTAGATTGAGCATTATTTAAATAAACAAAAGCATGCAAAGCTTTATTGAAATTTCGAAGTTGTCCGCGAAGTTTATTCTCAACAATAGTTCAGTTCTTTAAAACCTTAAAAGTGAAATCTTAAGTGGTTTGAAGTTAGCATGCAACAAACCTTCGACTAAATTTATTCTCTGAAACTTTTTCTTTCCCCCCAGAGGATTACACTCCCTATAGCTCAGAGCAGTAGGGACTGTATGCTGAATCTGTAATGGCTGAAAAGACATAAGTGCATATGCATATATATATATACATATATATATATATATATATATATATATATATATATATATATATATATATATATATATATATATATATATATATACAGTCAGATCCGGAAGTATTTGGACAATGACAGAGTTTTTGTGATTTTGCCTTTATACACCACCACAATGGATTTGAAATAAAACAGTCAAGATGTGAACGAAGTGTAGACTTTCAGCTTTATTTTAAGAGGTTCCCCAAAAATATGGCATTTACCATTTACATTACAGCCATTTTAAGCAAAGTACTTCCATTTTCAGGGGCTCAAAGATATTTGGACAATTGACTGACAAGAAGATAATTGACCAGATGCGGTCCATTCCCTTGTTACTTCAAGACAGATGAAGCAGATAAAAGGTCTGGAGTTGATATCAGGTATTGAGTTGGCATTTGGCAGCTGTTCCACTGGAGCTACCAATATGAAGTCCAAGGAGATTCATATGCAAGTGAAGGAGGCCATCATTAGGCTGAAAAAACAACATAAATCTATAAGAGAGATAGCAAAAACCTTAGGTGTGGCCAAATCAATGGTTGGGTACATTCTTAAAAAGAAAGAAAGCACTGGTGAGCTCAACAACATTGAAAGGCCTGGAAGACCACAGAAGAAAACTAAAGTGGATGATCGCAGAATCCTTTCCTTGTTGAAGAAAAACCCCTTCACAACATCAACAGAAGTCATGAATACTCTGGAGAAGGTAGGCGTATCATTGTCAAAATCTACAATCAAGAGACGCCTTCATGAATGTAAATACAGAGGGTTTACAACAAGGTACAAACCACTGGTAACATTCAGGAACAGGAAAGCCAGATTAGACTTTGCCAGAAAACATCTAAAAAAAGCCTCCCATGTTCTGGAATAAGATTCTTTGGACTGATGAAACCAAGAATAATGGGACCAAGAATGATGGGAAGAGAAAAGTATGGCGAACGAAAGGATACAGAGTATCGAATTGTTGCCTCATGAATCAAATTTGTATCAATCCCTATCATAGCAGATTTGATTGCATTGTCAAATATTGAATTGTTGCTTTAAGAATCGGAATTGTTTACACCCCTAGTGACAACTAGAGTTTTACAGCAGATAAGATGTTTTATTACAAACACCACCCAGATAAACCATAAATAGGGCTAAACTAGTATTTTTAGAAAGCATTTCTGCTTCAAACTATTATAGGCTTTTATTATAAGATTGTTACAATTAAGATTGAAGGAATTACAATTTGAAAAACTGTTTTTGTCAGAAAGAAGAGACATGCTTCAAATTAAAGGCAGTCAAATTGCAGTCAAATCCAGAAAAAAACTCATGAGTACATTGATTCTTTGATGAACCCTCTGCAGTGCTTTATGAATAGAATCAATAATTTAACTAACTAAAATCTGAGTGTGAGCTGTGTCCTTCCAATCACATCTCTCAGAAATTGTGTGTGTGTGTGTGTGTGGTGGATAGAGGTCATAAGACCTAGTCCTGTACAACCTAGACTTCATGCTGTGCCTTAGATTCATGGGAAATCAAGGGCGTTCATCATCTGGGGTTAACCACAATGTCAGTTATGCGTGCCGTGGGGGGTGGGGGTGGGGGGTGTTCTGGTGATCAGCTGTGGGAGAGCATAAATGCTACAATGCCCCAAGGTGATACAGTAAGTGAATGGAACTGACCAATACACACAGTTGATGTGTGCGTGTGTAAATGGGTTGCATCACATCTATCTGCTCATCTTTCTCTCCATCTGAACCATTACATTTATATTAGTAAGGAATGATGTGTGGATAGAGGGTGCTGGCAGTGCTCAGTGCAGTGAAATTTTTATACCAATACATGTTTAGATTTCACCTATAGACTTCATATCAATCTTTTAGTGGTAGTAATAACCTGACACAACTTACACAAATGTGTTTTTTTTCTTGTGCGATTTGTTGTTTACTACAAATCTCCTGTGTGAGCCTTTAGCACATAGTGTTTGCATTGGCCATGTCCTAATGTGCTCTTTACCAAATTTAAGGCCAGAGTAATAATTACTATAGTAAAATTACACAAATCATGAAGACTTTTTAAAATTGGTGTTCATCACTTATCAGATGAACTTTATAACTCAATGGAAATATATGGGTATTTGAAAAACACATAACTATGACTATAAAAACTGAATATTTCAGTTCAATTTCACATGAGATGAGGTCTTAGTTTTCACTGAATACCCATCTATCGCAGATTAATTTGGCTTTGTCTTGGCATTTGCTTCGTGCAAATCAAATGCTGAACAAAATTTGAAGTTGTTTTTGCGTTGATATTCTTGAACCACAGGATCTATATGTTGCAACCCTTTTGTTGTTACAAACAACATAATCTTTGTAGGTGAAGGCTACTATCTGTCATTTTGACTTTGTCATTGTCTAGTGATTGGCTGACTGGTTGACTGTTGGCTTTGAAAACGAAGAATTCTTGATCTTTGGTTTTGAAAATGTATCAAGTGTTTCCAAGTCAACGGGCTCATGTCCAAGTGAAGTCACAAGTCATTGATGTCAAAGTCAAGTTGAAAGTCTTCTTTAATAATGTCTTCTTCTTAACTTGAGTCGAAATTCAGCAAATTTGGGACTTGAGTCCAAGTCCAGTTCAAGTCATGTAACTCAAATCCACAACACTGCCATTAGTGCCCTTAGCCTTGAACAACTCAGATGTGCCAGATATTTCACCATATCATAATAGTAAAGGGGGGGATTAGTGGACAGCAGCATACATTACAGACAACAGGCACTATGAATACTTGGTTTTGCCATATGGTTTGGTCAGTGCCCCCTCTGACTTTCAAAGGCTCATCAAGTATGCGCTCAGAGAGCATGATGCATGTCAGATAATATGTAATTACCTATATTGATGACATTTTGATCTCCCTGTCTGAACACATGAAATGACAGAGAAACCGAAGACCTAAACTAAAGCATGTCTTTCAAGGCAGAGAAGTACGAGTTTCACTAGCACTACATTCCTCAGTTACATAGTGTGCCTGATGGCATCATCGTGGACAACAGTAAAGTGGATGCAGTGTTAAACTGGCCTAACTCCAGTATGTCAAGGATCTACAATGCTTACTGGTATTCTCATACTTTTAACTGCCACCCTTAACTGCCTTCTTCAAGGGAAAAGCTCTGCAAACTTCAGTGGAACAGCAAGGCTAAGAAGGCATTTTGGGTTCTCAAATGATGCAGGAGTCAGTGCTTATCTCTGCTAAGTCTGTCTCAGCTAGAGAATCCACTTTGACACTCTGCTAAGAAATGAATTAATTAAGCTATCAATTGATAGAAATTAAAAATATTGTTTAGCCTTGTTCATACAAGCCTATAGTTTGGTTAATTTGTATTAGTTTAAAAATAAATTTAAAAACAGTTCTTGGTAATGGCTTTGGAATTTTCAATGGTATGGCCTTGATAATGGGAAGAACAAGTCAGGCAGCTAATAAGGCTTATACATAACTATGTCTATGAACTATTCATTTTTCTTTGCTCCTTATTCTTTCTGTTTTGCTCTCTCTCTCTCTCTCTCTCTCTCTGTGAACCTCTCCAGTGCCACCATCCACCTCGCTCCTTGCTTCCACACATGTACAGAGTCATTATGTCTCTAATTGTTTCATTATGCCGTCCTTTACCAATTACCCACTACTCATGTCCCCAGCTCGAGAAGTCATTAAGCTCTCCCAGACCTCCAGCCTCCTCTCTTTCCTCCATCAGAAGGATAGAGAGAGAAAGACTGAGGGTCGGAAGGTCACAGTCCGACGAGGTCCACCATTCCTAATTGCTGTGGGCCGTGGGGTCCTTACGAAGCAATCACCGGCAATCTCAGAAGACGCCTGGCGTTCAGAAGTCTCACTCTGTCTCTCTTTTCTTCTCTCTGTCTCTCTTTGTAGTAGTAGAGCTGGGATAACCCAGGTCCCAGCCGCAATTAATGACCTTGCTCAGGATTGAACTACTATTAAAAAAAGCGACCGGGCCCAGAGAGATTGAGGGATGGGTAGAAGGAGAAGAGTGACAGAGTGGTGAGAGCAATGTTTAGATAAGTTATATAAAGAAGTGATGCTAAGGTTTCTTTCATATGACATGTTGGTCTCTCTCTGTCTCACAAATATGTTCAGGGAAATAAAAATACAGAATCTCCTTTTAGTGGCATGTTGATTTTAAAGTAACATGATTGAGTATGCATGACTCAGAGTCTGTGGCTGAGTGTGGCAGGTAACAGAGTTCACTTCAGTGTGTGTGTGTGTGTGTGTGTGTGTGTGTGTGAAAATGTTAGAAAACCCCTCTCTGTGTGGGACACACCCCACCGGGCGTGAGAAAAGCTGAACCAGACCTGAATCAACCCAAACGTCCGCCTAGAATTACACCTTCCTCTTCTTCTCGGCCATAAAGTTGGCAGCAGTGCGCTCTCAGCGGAAGAAAAGCCGCTCTTTTGTTAGACCGTATCGCACACATCGCACCATTCTTTTTCTCATTGTCAGCTGAAAACGTAGACCAGGGTTAGTTTGGTATCGCTCGCTCCGCCATTGATGAAGCACTTGTTTTAAAAGATTCCCTCACATTCGCCACAAAGGTGGCTTTGTGCCGCCTCCACACGAGAACGCACACCTCTCCAGCGCCGAGGTGATGTGACGGTGGCGGCACGTACAAGCCAAAGTCAGATGAGACCCCTGGGAGCTGCGAAACAGAATTGATTTCCCTTCATTTGTGCTAATCTAGAGTCATAACTCGAGTGTGCACACACTCTTCAAAATGATTTGTAAGTCAAGGTCATGGAGTTCTTCCCATTACTTTATTCACTAAATACGCCATCAAAACTGTCTGCATATGCTTAAGCACAGGCCATAATGCATGTCTAAAACAGTTAAAGGTAAAAACCTCTCCGATCTAATCTTTATATTTCATATGCGATCTTCAGTGGCAATCAAGATTTAATTTGTAATGAAATACTGAGTTGACTCTTTTAGTTTAAACCTCTTTCACTGGGATGTTGGTATATTTTCTCTCATCACTGTTTAATGGTTTCCTACATTACCCACAATGCCAATGTAACTACCTGCTGATAATGGTGCAGTGGGATTTAGCCCTCACTTCATTTCCACTTAAAGTGAGCGATGCAGCAGTGCTTTAGTCTTTTAGTCTGTGCAGCTGTCTCACCTTGTCATCTATAAAATTTACTCAAACAAATCAGCTTCCAAAACATCAATGTTCATGCTAACACCATCACACTGGTCAGATTTCTAACTAGCTGAGCTGATTCTCTGCTGAAACTCATATAGCTTGATTCCAAAGATGTCTCCACTACTTCTACATTGGATTTCTCATTAATATGACTGCAAAATGGTGAGTGACAAAAGAAGCTCTTTACATTTTAGGAGCTAACAGAGAAACCTGACTGTTATTTGTTGTATTTGGGATTGCAGAACATTTTCTCCTTTTATACACCATTGTAACTGCGCTAGCAAGCTAGCAATGATCCCCTTTGAAAACAGCCTGGCAAACAACTGCTAACTTCTCACGAGAATAACAAAAGTACAGCACCGACCAACAAATGACCAACAAACAGATCATAAACCTTTTGAATACAAACATTTTTAATGTGTTTCAGGGTGGAGTTTTCTTTTAAGAGCTCTGTGCTTGGTTTTTATTCCACCTCCCTTTGAAGTCACTTCAGGTAAATATATCTGGTAAATAATAAATATACATGTAACAGTTTGGAATCGCCAATGGTCAGATGACTCCATTATTCCCACTAGCCTAATGGAGAATGTTTTTCTCCTTATACAGTGAGCACTAAATTAGACATTACACATTCAAATGAGATTAAAGCTGACAGGAACTTCAGGGGCAAGATGCCTTTTTATCTGCATAGCAAATATGTGACAAAGGGTACACAAAATTACCATAATTCCGCCTCACGTGAGTAGCCTCATTATGAAAAACCAACGGAAAAGCCATGTCTGAGACAAAAGGCTCACAGCAGTTAGACAGCATGACTGCGATAATGAGTGTTAGCAATGCTGCAGGGTATCCTGGCTAGGCTAGGTTAGGTTGAAGTGGGTTTGAATGCTGTATAGAGTCAACTAAGCTAAATAGTGCTTTAGATAGACCGGGCAGGGATAAACAAGAATACAACAACTTTCCATTGATTCCCCAAGTCGATGTTCCTATCTCGTAATGCTGTTGTTAAAGTAGTGGATCTCTCTGAAGGCTGTGGGGTGACGGTGATGGTGGGCATGATCAATAATATACTACCTACAAATAGTACCAAACTTAAAAAGGCATAAAACAGATATGTAGCTTTCCCTTTGATTTTGTTATAGACTATGTAGGGAAAAACTGGACTACATTGGAAGCCATTTTGGATTTAGCCTAACCTGAAGATTTTACTGAGATTAAGTGTAAGAAATATAAAGTCTAGCTAAATATGAGTGACAATATAAAATTTATTCTTGGTAAATAAATAAATGAATCTGAAATATTCAGATAAGCAGCTTGACTTGTATGGGTCAGCTTGAAGGTGGAAATAGTGGCAATATTACAGAATATTGTAAGTGTACAAGACATATGTTACATATTTCAGGTGAGGAGATCTAATATAATTTTAGTGTAAGGAATAAAAAAATAACGGGGCATGCTTTTATAGAAAGTAATCAATGATAGGGTGGCGTGATGCAGCCTGCTGCAAAGCAGAGTTACTGTTACAACCCCAGAGTTAATTATTTTCCAATAACCTCACAACCTGAATTATTTTAATTCTCTTAAACTCCAGCAATTTTCTCATGCTTAAATCTTTTTATTTTTAATTATTGACACATCAAACTTTTTATCCATATATGATTACAGTTAATGTTGTTGAACATCCATGAAACAAGTTAGCTGCAGTTATCATGTTATAGCAGCTATAAACAGTTGTTCCTTCACTAGCCTGTTTTTTTCCCCTCTGTTTTGAAGTTAATAAGACAAAAATAATTCAGTTTGCCATGTTACTGACACATTGGACTGCCCTCTGTCCTAAAGACATTATCATTTTATGTTACAGCTTTACCTCTGACCTTTACAAAGCATAAATAAGTTTGATAAATGCTCTCCACACAGAAAACATCACAATATAAACAATTACATACATTTTGCAAATCCATTCATGTGTAGGGTCCACCTTACAAGTCTCTGTGCTAGTTGTTACTATAGAAATGATAAAGTATTAGAATGCATACATTAATATAGAAACCTTGCTGCTGGCATTAATGTCAGAGCTGCTCTTATAGAAAAAAATTATTTATCACTTCTTGACCAATCCGATTCAAAGAATTCAACAGGGCTATGGTATAATTTTGTTTAATTTTAATGTTATACCAGACTAAAGGCATTGTATTCAGGTGGCTAAGGCAAATATAAAGCTAATTGTGTCAAGTTTTTCTTGATCATCCTAGATCTGGAAGTCCCAGACTGAAATAAGTAAGCTGCACTGAAATGGTTGGACATCCGGCAATTTTGTTCAGCCGTGTCAGTGTTCCCCTCTGCCCCCCTCCTATGAACCGCAGGACCCTGCGTCAGTGTCCCACGCCAGTCCATGGTTCTCTTCTCCAGGAGAAACAGACCGTTGTTTCCCAGGATGTGCAAACACTTGTCATGTAAATGAAGAAGTCACAACCAATTAAAGTAATTGCAGCGCGTCGCCTCATCTTCGCCCAGTGAGTCCGAGGGGAGAGGGAAGAGGGGGAGGACAGAAGCAGGAGCTTCTCTCTCTCTCGCTCTCTCTCTCTCTCTCTCACACACACACACACTCACACACTCACACACACACGCATGCATGCACGCACACAAACTTCATGTCTGTACTTGTGGATGGTTGAGAAGGCCAGAGGTAATCAGAGAGTCGTGTGGGTTTGAGGTAATACACTGTCAGATGAGCAGGGAGACAAAATGCACAGAGAGCTGAAAAGGAGAGGTACAAAGGTTGAAATGAGGTGGCATGAACCAAACGAAGAGATAGAGAGAGGATAAAAGCTAGAGAGGAAAAGACTGGGAGATGGGGGAACACAGTTCAGAGGGGGTTTGCTTTGAGACCTGCGTAGAAAGAGGTACTGGGGGGTACACACAGCAGGTGGTCAGACTAATGGAAACCCTCTGGCTGTGTTGAGAGAGAGAGAGAGAGAGAGAGAGAGAGTAATCGGTGTATCCTCTATGGACTGATGTATCCTTATTGACAGAGTTGCTGGAGAGCCACTGTTCATGGTTGCAGAGTGAGAGACTGAGGGAGGGAAAGAGAGAGGGAGAGGAGGGGGAATAGAGGGGGAAAAAAGAAAAAAAAAAACAGAGTAGTATTGAGTGAGAGAGAGAGCCAGAGGGCAGATTTTTAACACATCACTGTCATCATGTCCTGCAATGTCCCTCGCCTAATCCATTTCCTCTCCATGCGTCCCAACAAGGGAGATACTGCTTATTACACATTGCTGCAGGGAACCCATACACCTGACACACACACATACATACATACACACACACACACATACATACACACACACAAAATACATTGCTGAAGCAGGGAGGAACAGGAGCAAACCTTTTAAGTTTCCTATTACCCAAGAGGGGATAGATTGGTCCTTTTAGTGACTGCTGTGCCGAACACATATGCCCAACACATGCCCAACACATGCCCAGTTGCCTTGAAGTATTGTTTTTTTCTCTTTTCACAAATCATTCATAAGCATAAATAATATTAGCAATTTCTATACATTGACCTTTTACAAATTGCCCTACAGCCACCTTTTAGGACATTTGGTTAAAGCTAATCTACATAGCATTGCTTACACAACCATACTGGAGGCTTTCTGTAACCTTTCTCTGGTTCAAGCCTCTTCACTCTGGCCCCTAGAGCTTGGATACTTAATATGATTAATATGCATTCGACAGCCTTTGTGAAATAAACATGAAAAGTATTCCACTATGGCCATTTGTTGCAAAACATCCCCTGCAGTTTACACTACATACATGATCATAGAACTCTGACAATTACATACAAATGAAGAAAAGTATCCATTTTGTAAATTGTGATATTGACGTTAAACAATCACCAAACTCTCGACACTTCAAGGTCCAGTGGCTCTGTGTGTAGGGGTCTTATAAGGTCACTGACTTTGGCTTCTCTGAGTCCACTAGCATGGACTATTACAAATATTAGGAATGTCTGCCACTGCTATTACAAATATATCCAATGACTCTGCCATAATATAATTAAATCAGTGGAGAAAAGACCTCCCACAGATGAAAGAGGAAAACAAAAACAGAAAAGGTCATGAATATGGAAAGCACAATTTTCCCTCTGATATAAATATTCATTGTGCACAGCAATTAGAATGTAATAATACTGTTATTGGTTTGAATAGGGGGAAAAAGTGAAGGAGGTTAAGAAAGAATGTACTTGAATGAGCTTGATTAGACACATCAGGACATCATCAATAATGGATGCCTCCAATCATCAGTTTGGGAAGTTCTTTGCCTGCTGTGTCAAGGACTAACCTCTCAAAGGGTGTTTCGAACCCAGTGCCACAACTGTATGGAACCAAATTTTGAAATATCCCTTTACACTTCCTTCTTATATACATTCAAACCCCTAAATACCTTCCTCTATGTCACAACCATGTATATCCAAACCCCTAAATACCCTCCACTGCCTCTACACAACAGTCATTCCGTATATCCAAACCTATTCTATAAGGGTTGCGACCCCACGTGGGGTTGCTTAAATTACAAATTGTGAGACAAGCTCACAATCTCCTCTTTTGTTTCATTGAATTATTTCACAAATTAATATTAGAAATATTAAAGACAGTTTTTGTGTGCTAATATTTTGAATTGTTACTGAGAGTCACATTCAGACAAGCCACAGTTAAATTAAAACATTCTATTTTAGTGTGTTTCACTATCTTGACATGCTGCGCTAGTGTTGTTCAGCAAAAAAGGACAAATTTCCCCATACATGTACCTTCTCTAAACAATATTCACATATTTAAGTACTATTTTAGACTGTTATTAACTACTAACACTAACCAGTTTTCTTCTTCTAAAGCCATACACTGTATATCCAAGCTCCTAAATACCCTCCATTGCCTCTATGCTACAACCATCTATATCAAAACTCCCAAATACCCTCCAATGCCTCTACACCACAATCTTCTACATCCAAACCCCTAAGTATTCCCCACTGCCTCTAAACCACAACCATCAATATCAAAACCCATAAATACGCCACTACCTCTATGCCACAACCATCAAAATCCAAACCCCTAAATACTCTGCACTGCTTCTTTGCCACAACCATACATGCCTCTATGTTGCAACCATCTGTATTTAAACCCCTAAATACCCCCACTGCCTTTATTTTGCCACCATCTATATCCAAACCTTTAAATACCCTCCACTCCCTTTATACTACAGCCAGTTATATCCAAACCCCTAAATACCCCCACTGCCTCTACACTACAGCTACTTATATCCAAACTCCTATGTACCCCCACAACCTCTACACAACCATCAATATCCAAATCCATTAATTAATCATTCATCTCTCAGACCAGTGCCATGTCTGTATGTCCGTATAGATATAATCCTCTTCCAGCTATCTTAGTTCTCCCTTAGCCAAATGTCACGTTAGCATCATGACTGTACAGATCTAGTTGGTCAGTTGGTTTGAGGTTCAGATGGATTTTTTTTAAACACAGACCTATTTGATCTGTAGTACAACTATTATTTTAATGTATTTTAGCTTTAACTTGTCTTTAAAGAGGTACTTTGAAAAGCTGTGCTGTTTATGAAATAATGTAGAAATTGGTCAAGTTCAAATGCATCAATTCACTTTGAGGCAAAACTCTACACTGTGTTTCTTTTTTGAAATCAATAAGAATGGTCTCATTTAAAGCCTGTTCATGTGAATTAACCATGCTGTGGTAGTTGAGTGTGCCTGCAGGCCTTGGGGTTAAATGAGAGATGTGGCAGTGGGTTTCTGAGATAGGCAGCCATGCTCATAAAAAGCACTCTATTCTACTCTGGGTCGTCTAGACATTCCTGCATGTGCAGCTCGGTCTGTTGCACTTAAAAAGCTCTCCACATTCATCACGCACACACACACACCAACACACACACAGTATCTCTCTCTTGCTCAGGCCTTTCTTCCGTTGGACCACTTTGCCCTGCAGGTCAGAATCAGAATGAGCTGCTTTTATAGTTCAATTGTGCTACACTGGACACCTGCAAGCACACGCAAATAGAGTAATGCATATGCACATCAGCAAGGAACTAAAAACAGCAGTGCATATGCCAGACAAGCCTTGTCAGGGACTTGGTTACAGTAGCATACATAGGTTTCAACACACAAATGATCATAGATTTTCCTGCAAATAAAAAAAAAGCAGTGATTAAAAAAAGGTGTAAGTGAAGCAAGCAGAGCTCACTTTCAACCCTCACCGCTGTCGCTTTTGTTTGTTCTGCGAAAGTGCCACTGTATCTGCAGACGGTAGAGTTTCTTTTTCTTCAGGCGAGTAGGAGTGTCCTAATATCAGAATGTGAGAATATCAGGTGGCATTTAGAATATCAGGTGTTAAGAAGATTAGAGGACAACAATTGACAGTACATGTTACAATTTAAATGAAATTCATGGTGCCAGAGCAACGTGGGAAAATGTGTGAACAGGATAAACCAATATTTCAATTACACAGGAGCATTTCTTACTCAGTTGCAGTGTATACTTTAATAAGTATTAACAGAGTAAAGTTTCGTAATAGTTCTTGAAACAGATCAAAAAATCTTACTGTGCATAGTGTGGAATAAAGAAAGGAGATTGTTTTTAGGTAAATGCAGCTCCCTTGTCTGTCAGATACCTTTTGCAAATTTTCTGTAACTCTATATTGTAACTCTATATCTGATATTGTAGTTGTAAGATTGTAAGAGCTTCGATATAGCACCTGAGGGAACATGTCATTGGGTGGAAGCAGCTGTCTTTTCACAACATGGGAAGACATTTTAAAACACACACACACACACACAAAGTTTGTCATACTATCCTTGTGAGGGCCTTCCATTGACATAATTATTAATGCAGCTAATGCTGAGTTTTTTTTTTTTTTTTTTAAATAAAAAACAAAGAAGCAGATACCTTGTGATGACCAACCACATGTCAGATATTTATATCCCTGTCAGGACATTTGGTCCCCACTAAAATATAAAAATACTACATACATATTAATACATTACAGTTCACAGGTGGAAAAGAATTGCTGTGATTTTTTGTTGATATGATAATGATAGTTAATAATAATTACAAATAAATGGATTTAATTGTTTTTATTGAGAGGCTAAAGTTTATATCAACAAGTTTATTGTATAGAGCAGGGATGTCCAGTCTTATCCGGAAAGGGCCGTGTGGCTGCAGGTTTTCATTCCAATCAAGCAGGAGCCACACCTGATTTAATCAGCTGATCTGGGCTTTCAATAGACTCAGGTGTGGCTTCTCCTTGGTTGGAATGAAAACCTGCAGCCACACGGTCCTTTCCGGATAACACTGGCCCTTTGTGGATAAGATTGGATACCCCTGGTATCGTGTATATACACACTGATCAGCCAAGGCATTAAAACCTCCTGCCTAATATTGCGTAGGTCCCACCAAAACAGCTCTGACCTGTCGAGGCATTGACTACAGAAGACCTCTGAAGGTGTGCTGTGCTATCTGGCACCAAGACATTAGCAGCAGATTCTTTAAGTCCTTTAAGCTGCAAGGTGGGACCTCCATGGATCGGACTTGTTTTTCCAGCACTGTCAATGTCTGGGGGCAAAGGAGGGTGCAAGTGCAGAATCTTTTATTTTAAACAACAAAAATAACAGACAATGCAAAAAAAGAACCAAAAACTAGAAGAACATGGGGGGTGCCCATGGTTGACACGACATAGCCACCCCCTTGAAGTGTGGCTCCTAAAGCGCCCAAACTTAGGAGGGCCTGAACCCCTGGGTAGAGCGATGACCACGGAGAGGCCAAAGTGGGGAGCGACGTCCATTGCGAGGCTGGAGGGGGGAGCGATGACCACGGCGAGGCCGGAGGGGGGAGCGACGACCACGGCGAGACCGCGGGGGGAACAACGACCACGTCGGTTCATCAGCTGGGCAGGGAAGCAGAGCAACCTTCTCTGTAAGGCAGGGAGGGAGGGCGATAACGAGACCCCCGATATGAGCTTGTGCCCTCTCCTCCCACAGAGATATTATTCCAACTGCTGGCCAGTTTCTTAAGCTGCTACTGGTTCTGCTTGATGAGAAGGACCTGCTCTGCCAACTCCTGCCTTAGCACCCCAATTCTGCTGCATCCATGTTTAGGTGGAGCATTCTGTCACGGTCTGGAGGTGAAAACGGATGCAAGTGCAGAATCGTTTTATTTTAAACAACAGAAAATAACAGACAATGCCAAAAAGGAACCAAAAACTAGAAAAAAATCAAACAAGGGACTAGACTGAGGCAAGGCAAGGCAAAGAAAAGAAAACTCAACAAGAAAAAAGAAAAACCACTCACGGTGCAAATACAATATAACATACCAGCAACTATACCAACTATACACATAATGCTCCCCAACCAAGGAGGGAATACACAGAACTCTAATAGGGAAGCTAATTAGGGGAACACAAAACAGGTGTGCACAAACAAGGAAGGAAGTAGGGCAGATAACAAAAGAAGAATTTCAAAAAATGTGAGTAAAGGTGCCCTCTGGTGCTCTGGAGGGGAATTGTCCATGATGAATATGACAATAGTTCTGGGGAATTTGGAGGCCAAGTCAACACCTTGAACTCTTTGTCATGATCCTCAAACCATTCCTGAACAATTTTTGTATTGTGGCAGGGCGCATTATCCTGCTGAAAGAGGCCACTGCCATTAGGGAATACTGCTGCCATGAAGGGGTGTACTTCGTTGGCAACAAGGTGGTATGTATCAAAGTAACATCCACAAGAATGCCAGGACCCAAGATTTCCCAGCAGAACATTGTCCAGAGCATCACATTGCCTCCGCAGGCTTGCCTTCTTCCCATAGTGCATCCAGGTAAGTGACACACAAGCACCTGGCCATCCATGTATGATGTAAAAGAAAACATGAATCATCAGACCAGGCCACCTTCTTCCATTGCTCCATGGTCCGGTTTTGATGCTCACATGCCGATTGTAGGTGCTTTGAGCGGCGGACAGGGGTCAGCCTGGGTACTCTGACTGGTTAGGGACTATGCAGCCCCATAAGCAGCAAGCTGTGATGCACTGTGTGCATCACACCTTTCTATCATAGTCAGCATTAACCTTTTCAGCAATTTGTGCTACGGTAGCTCTTCTGTGGGCTCTGTCAGATGGGCTAGCCTTCACTCTCCACACGCATCAGTGAGCCTTGGGCTGGTTCACCGGTTGTCCTTCCTTGGACCACGTTTGGCAGATACTAACCACTGCATACCGGGAACACCCCACAAGACCTGCCGTTTTGGAAATGCTCTGACCTGGTCATCTAGCCATCACAATTTGGACCTTGTCAAAGTCACTCAGATCCTTACGCTTGCCCATTTTTCCTTCTTCCAACACATGAACTGCGAGAACTGACTGCTCACTTGCTGCCTAATATATCCCACCCCTTGACAGGTGCCATTGTATCGAGATAACCAATGTTATTCACTTCACCTGTCAATGGTTTTTAATGTTATGGCTGATCAGTGTATATATAACATTCTAATATCAATTTTAAAAATTCAATATAAATGTAATAATAGGTTTTTGAAAGAATTTATTTAGATTCTCCAGTGAGATTTAGATTACTATTCCTGTTACGCAAAACTTTGTTTCGTAGTTCTAAAATTCACAAATGGAATCCATATTGTTTGGTTTTACATTGCTGGCTAGTTTCTGAAATGACTTTAACGAATGCCTCATTCCATACGCAGAATCTCAAAGACTCACATATCAATAATAACAAATTTCTTAAGGTTGTACAGATAATTAGGTTTTTTAGATATAAGATTATCAATCATATTTTTAGATAATTTCATCTAATTTCAACCTAGAAACTCACATTCTACGTATTTGCAGCTAATTTTGCTAATTTCAAACACATCTCTAGAAAGAAGCCAAATTATCTGCCAATAGAATAAGACAATTTCAAGCCTTGAATTAGTAAAAATGTCTAAATGTGCTTATTAATCTTATATTTGTTTAATAATACTCTTGCAGTGAGAAATATCTGATAAATTTGCCTACCTTTAAAACATTCATACAGTCCTGAACTACTTAAAGATGGAATTGTTAGAGTGGGGTAAAGTGACAGATGAGAAAAGAAAAGTATTCAGATGCACAGATATGTTTGAAAGTGCTATATGAATTTATCTACAGGAGAATACAATAGCATACTACTACAGTATATACTGCAAACTAGATATAGTAGATAGATAGGTCCTGAATGTCATGTCAGCGCTGGAATCGGCATCAGACTCCATCCCCCAGGATGCACCTCGGCCTACAGACATGGCCACTAAGGACTACACTTCCGAGTCCACACACTCATTTTCACCCTTAAACTCCCATGGACTCTATGACACACACACACTATATATATACATTCATAGCCATGACACCCCCCAGGTTCTGGAAGCTCCATATGAAAGATATTGAAAAACAATTGACTTTTAATTGGCCTTCACCTGTGAAATATTAAAACAGGTCCCATTTTCTGAACAAAAACTACCTCAGTTTCATAACTTAGGAATAGGGTATGATTTATATCTAAGAGGTTGGACATCTCAGTAAGTACTGTTGGATCAATATTGAAGATGTGAAAGCTGCATCACACCAAAGCGCTACCTAGACAAAGCCTCAAAAACAAGATAGAGATTGGCGAGGGAAGCCACAGTGAGGACAACAGTCACTCTGAAGACGTTACAGAGTACAGTGGCTGAGAGTGGAGTGAAGGTGCACCAGACAACCATTTCAAAGGCTCTGCATAACTGAAGACTGTACGATAGGGGGGCTAGAAAGAAACCATTGCTAAAGAAGAGTCATAAAAAAGCAGAAGAGTGGCCCAGTGAAGATGTGTTTTTTTGGTGTGATGAGACCAAGATTGAGATATTTGTTTGAGACAAGTTTTAAAGCGTTGTGTGGCGCAAACCTAACGCAGGCCATACCTCAAAGTGGTTAGAAAAAATGGCGGGAGTGGGAGTGGTTAAAAAAGTGGTGAATGTTCTACAGTGGCCAGGTCAAAGTCCAAATTAGAATCACATTGAGAATCTGTGACACTGTTTGAAAGTTGCAGTCAACAAACTACATCCAACCAACCTGAAGAACCTGCAGCAAATCTGCCAGGAAGAATGGATGAAAACCACTCCCTTAAGCTGTCATTGCAGTAAAAGTTTAGAGGGGTTGAAACTAGTAGTTTGCAAGTAGTAGTTTAAAGGGGTTGAATACCCCGTTACCTGCCTGATCCAACCTGCTGTCCTACTTCTGTTTGGAGTTCTCGTCACCTGAAAATCACATACTGCTGCTAAGAATGGTCCTACATGGACCACATGAGATTACTGTGGATGGTACCACGTAGAAACCATAAAGTTGGCTGTGGATGTTCTTTCTTGGATAGCATCAGGACTGAACTTCCTAAGAACTCAAGGACTGCACTCAAGTCTCCATCATTAAATTTTATTGATTTATTTATTTTACAATTTATGTTTAATTTTTTAATTTATTATTCATCATCAGACACTGAACCACATCCTCCAGCTTACTGCACACTTCAGAGGCAGCCCATGTGAACATAGAAGCATAGCTTATAGTATTTTCTATCAAAATATACTGTTTATTTCAAAGACAGTCTCAAAATGTGACAGTTTAATGTTTAATCTTTACAGCATTATATGTCAGTTCCGAGGCAAATCACAGGAGTATATTAATGTACCTGTTCTAATATATTATTGTTTCTATAGTAACAACGTTTATGGTGGATACTCAAACATTTTTTCAATGTTTATAATTATTATCATTGAATCATAGATTGTTTCGACAAATGATGGCCTGAATGCGTTTTGGTTTAAGGTGCAAGGAAAAGATGATGATTTGTTCAGATCTTGGTCTGAAAGTGTAGATTAGATGACAATCCAAGGTTTGGTTTTTAAGGTGCATTTTAGACAACGATCCAAGTCCTTGGTTGGAGAGTAGATTCGACATGTGATGAGGCTTTTGCTCAATTTGTGCTTTAGATGATGATTTCTGATCTCATGGTCTGCAGGTGCCGATTAAATGATTATTTGAGGTCTTGGTTTAGACTTGCATATTAAGACACTGATCTTGTCTCATAGAGTAGATTAGGTGACAGATCAAAGTTGGGGTTTTGGTTTAAATATGCAGTGTTATATAAATATGCAATATTAATCAGTGGTCTGGTCTCATGGACTGTAGTAGATTGATGGCCTCACCTCTTGGTCCGAGGGTGTAGATTAGACAGTTAATTGATCTTTTGGCTTGGGGCTATGGAGCGTGAGTGTGAGGTATGGGGTTGTCAGTTTTGAGGTGCAAATCACATGATGATCTAGGTTTTTCTGTTTGCAGATCATCTTGATTTGGGGGGAGTGCTGGGATCAGATGCTAATCAAACTACAAATATGCAGAACGGCTAAAGCAGGGGTGTCCAATCTTGTCAACAAAAGGCTGGTGTGGGAACAGGTTTTCATTCCAATCAAGCAGGAGCCACACCTGATTCCACCTGTTTAATCTGCTGATCCCTGCTTTCAATAGATTATCAGATATAGCTTCTGCTTGGCTGGAATGAAAACCTGCACCCACACCGACCCTTTCTGGAAAAGACTGGACACCCCTGCTTTAGCTTTAGATTCATGAGGCCGAATATTTCTCTCATTAATTATGCTCCAATCACGTACACACAGATCATTACATCATCCACAGATTAAACACCAGCCGGGTGGGCAGAGAGGAGATTAATATACCCCCAAGAACACACATGGTTAAAAATCACATCTTAATTCCACATAAAACCCCACTACAGACCAATTTATCACTAATTACAAATAGCTTGCAGAGCAGCTTAAATTGTGTTTCTCGACAAGCCCCTCCTTCAGACAGTGCTTAATCACAGCCCAGACCTGCATGCAAATTTAACATAAATCCTAAAACACACAGCTTATATACTGTCTTATAAGGGATTAAACCCTGCATACTGGACCAGGCCCCACAAACATTTAAGTAGACAGCAGGATAAACAAATCATATTGGAAGTGTTTGGATGGATGGATGGATAGATGGACGGAAAAAAATCCCATTATTCCGATTTGAAGGAGTTCACACACTGACATTTTCTTTACTAGATAAAAATGGTCTTATCTAGCTATACAAGCATTAGTGTACAGCTGTGTTCATAAACACAAGCACATCTTTTCCTAATCTTTTACAGAACTAAAGGAGGTGGTTGTAATTCATTATACACTGAAAAATACATTTCAATATACAAAATACATTCTGAGACTGGAGCTCTCAGAAATCTACCACTTGGAGGTTGATGTGAAAGTTTTTCCCAGTTGGAAGGTGGGAATTACACACAAGTCCACTACCAAGAGGTGTTTTTATTACCTCAGTTATCAAAAATAAATTAGATTTCTGAAATAATGTGTTTATTCATATGATTTTAAGAAGTTTTCTTATTAAGTCCTTATTGACTGAAATCAGGAGGGCTAACGTCACATAACCAAAGAAAAGCATATTAATGGAGGCAATATAAGGTTGTCATTGTTTAAAGGCAACAGTTAACACAGTGTTTAAAGCTTATATATTTGAATTCAATATAATATGGAGTCACAGTGGATAATAATATTGTACTGATGTCCTAATTATTCTAGGAAAACAGATTGGACACACACACGTCCAGACCTCACCTCTGTCGACTTATGCTATATTGTCAAAAATGACACATCAAAACACATACCAGGCATTAATTTCCCTCCCACTATCTGCATAGACTCACAGAATGTCCGCTTGAGCCTATCAATGACATGTGACCCCTAAGGACTTTACTCTCCTTTAAGAAGCTCTCTTTTACTCTGTCATTAGTGAGGCTTTAAACTGTCTGTTTTTATGAGACACGAATTGAGATAGAAATAAGAGAAATTATTCATAAAAACAAACTTTCTTCTTGGCTGAGAAGCAAAATAAAAAATACACAATAACTAAGCAATAACACTGAACAAGACATGCTTTTATAGGAAAATAATCAACAACAGGTTGGTGTGATGTGGCCTGAGATGAAGCTTACTATAACAAGCATGTCCCAAAGTGTTTTAATCCTCTTATACCAACAATGATTTGCCAACAATTACAATATTTAATTGTTTAATGAATGACGTGATGCATTTCAGCAGTTTACAGTTAGATTTAGTGTTGTGGAACATTGACAAGACAAGCTAATTCCCTCACCAGTGTTTCCTTTTCTCTCTTTTGAAGGTAATAAGACAAAAGCAATGCAGATTGTCATGTTACTGAGAAACCAGAAAGCCCAAACCCCTCTATCCTGAACCCTTTCCTATGAAGTTTAATGTAAAGTTACTGCTTTGGAGCAATGATACTTTTTAGCTCCTTGTATCTGTTTTTATAGGTAAGAGTGTCATACACCGTCCACTCTCCATTTCAATTTTGGCCAAATTTTTCCTCAGTGATATTGAAATCATTCATGACTTCAATACATTTGAGATGTATTATCTAGTGTAGTTTTGAACACTCAGTCCAATACTGTTTTACATTACCAAGCAAAACATTTTATTGCACCGACACTTATCATTCAATAATATATCGTTTCAAACTTAAAATACATTATTTTAATTAGTATAAACCTTTTCTCTACTATTAGTGGAGAATTATTGTCTCTTGACTGAAAAATATAATTTGACAATTTTACTAGTTTTAGTGAGTGATAAAGCTTTGTATTGTGCCATAAAACAGACCAATCCACCAAACTCTCTCTCTCTCTGTCTCTCTCTCTCTCTCTCTCTCTCTCTGTCTGTGTGTGTGTGTGTGTGTGTGTGTGTTTTTATGCATGTGAGTGTGAGATTTGGGAGGATCCCTACTCTGAAGCCCATGCCCAAAGGCAGTGCCAGGGGAAAATTAATTAAGCATGTGTACAATATGGACACTTTCTGATATTAGTACCTTTAATGATGCTACACACTCCCAATCAAACCGTTAAAGAGACAGGCCATCTGGCTATCTTTGGCAAGTGGACTGATGCCCCTCTACACACACACACACACACACACACACTTCCCTGCTATGTGAAAGTCACAAAACAAAAATACAGTCACTGTGTATCATGTAGCGAGTGATCCATGCTCTCTCTCTCTCTCTCTCTCTCTCTCTCTCTCTCGCTCACTCACACACACACACACACAAGTGATCTGAGGGGGAAAGTGGGAAGAATCTTCACGCATGTAATGCGATAATGAAAAGGAAATATTTATATTAAGGGAAAAACAAACTATTGAAAATCTCCTCATTAGGCTTTTTTAATAAATGCAAATGTGGGTAATTAGCGAGAGGACCTTGGAGCTTCTGTTTTGCTTTTCTTACTTGTTTGCATGTTTTTTTTTTATTCTCTCTTTTTTGAAGTTTTGCCTCTTCGTTCCCTTCGTTCCTCCCTTCTTCTCCACGGACGTGGCATGATCCTCTCTCACTTTCATCAACAACTCCCAAAAACTCTCCCATCCACCATAGAACCAGGCCCAATTTTGCCTATAAAGTACAAAAGTGCACTCTGAATGTGTCTCCCAGGGTCTCTCTCTCTCTCTCGCTCTCTCTCTCTCTCTGTCTGTCTCACACACACACATATTCTTGTTATCTTTTTTGAGAACCTTCCATTGATGTAATTAATAAAAAATAAAACAGCTAATTAATGCTTTGCGTACACTGAAATCTATCCCTATCCTTAACCTTGAGAAACAATAGGACTTTTAGTTTCTTTCTTTTTTTTCTTTTTTTTTTTCTTCCTCTTTTAAATAAAATCTGTGTTAAACTTTTGGTAAAGGTATGGGGTGGTACCAGAAAGGGGACATATTTAGTACCACTTAGTATATATATTACACCTGGAAAACATTAAAAAGTAAACAAACAAAGTGGACTTTAAGGACCACTCTCTTACTCTAAGCTAAAGGTACACCACATGCAATTTCCTAGTTAAAGGAAATATACTAAAAAAGTGAAAATGCAAAACCCCCAGCAACAAGGAAAAGTACAGTTTGGCATTTCTAAGAGTGTACACTTTTGTATATTGCATATTTATATTAAATATAAAACCATACCGTTTTCTGTCATCTCAAATTTATCAGATAAGCGCAAGATATCTTTGGTGTCTGAAACACTAAAAAGCTTTTCCATAAACACATGCCTAAATCTTCATATAACTGCTTGCACACTATTTCACTTTCAAGCTTAGAGATTCTGGGCGTCTGTGTTAGACAAACAACGCAGTGTCTTGGGTGAAACGATACCAAAAATAATAAAATATCTATCAGGGTAAGTAGATAATTATGGTGTGTAGGTTTATATTTAGGGAAATGATTTTGGGTGAAGTACATTTCCATTGCTTGTTAGGTACATTAACATCAAAACCCCAATGGAAACCTAACTAAGCTAATGTCAGACACAAAACATATCCGACATTATCCTAGTTCTATCTTTGTAGTCATGTCAATAGCATAAATTTTTACTATTACGGTGATCCATTCTTTATTATAGGCCTAATGTAGTTTGATACTCCTGGATCTGAGGTTGTAACCAGGCTCTGAATATCAGTCTGTGCATAAAGTTCAGTTCTGCTACCAGACTAACATGTGTTACAACCTTGCTGTGATAAAGTCTATAAAAAAAGATTCCAAGGAACACTACATTTGCTGGTCCAAGATCAGCTGCCACGTTGTTGGAACCTTGATGGAAGGAAGGTATTGAAGGAAGGTACTGAAGGAAGGTGTTTTAATGGTATGACAGTGAAAATGAAGATCATTTCACTGTAGAAGTAGCAAGTCATAGCTGTGTCGAAGCTTTTCTATTTGTTACCATTATTTTTTTACATTCCAGTTCATCATATGTGCTTTGTTATCATTATATATGCATCACATGTTGATAAACAACATTACACATTGGCATCCCAACTTTGGTGAGACCTGCAACGGAGACCAAACAATATTCTGTATTTTTCCTAAAGGCTGAAACTGTAGCAAGACCTTTAGGTGGACTTTTAAGCCTGAAAGTTTAGCTAGATGTTTTGTTTGGAATCTCAGCCCTGGATCTTTATGCTTAGAACATTAGGACTGGAAGTTTACCTAGAACTTTAGAATATTGGGGCTGGAGCTTTAGAGTTACAACTTTAAGCTTGGAATATTAGACTGGATGTTTTAGCTAGAATTTCAAGCTGGAATGTCAGGCCTGGATGCTTAGGCATGCAACATTAGAAGTGAATTTTACTTAGTACTTCAGGATAGGACTCTAGCCTAGAAATTTAAGCCAGAACTTTAGGCTGGCACTTTAGGTTTGGAGTATAAGGACTGGAAATTAGCAAGAACTTTACGCTGGAACTTATGGCCTGGAACATCAGGCCTGGAACTTAAGGCTGTGTAATAGAGCCTGGTAATCAAAGCGGGAACAAATATTCCTCTGAAGCATGGCATAGACATGATTATTTCAATGTTACAAATATACACAAGGGTCACTGATTTCACAGAACAACAGAATAAAACAAATTCAAAACGTTCCTCTGTTTATGTCCAGAAATGCCAAATTTACAGGCATAGATTTCCAGTAATATTTTATTTTCTCTGCATGAGAAAACACTCTCTAAAGATTCAAAGAAAGTGTTAGCTAATTAGAGCTAAACAAAGTTTTCCCTTTTTATGCATTTATGCTTCCTTGCATTGTACCATCTGACTTCTTCAGCTTTCATGTCACTTCATTACTTTTAATTTATTAATGTCCAATAGTTAATGTGCCAAAAATGTCAGATTCAAAAGCTGAGAAAATGGGCCACTTCTGCACTCGGGAGGGGAGGCTCAAGCTGTTTGGAGCCTGTTGTTTTGGCTCAGGGGGTTGTGAGAGGGAACAAGGGGTGCGATGGAGGGAGTTTATCCATCTTTCGCCATTTCACACACACACACACACACACACACACACACACACACACACGTATTCACACACACTCTCCACATCCTCTGTATTGTGCCAGAGGACGCAACTATGCACAAACTGACTTACGCTTCTCAGAACTCAGGCCAGCCAGAAAAAAAGTTTCTTCTTGAGCTGAGCACACATAACGTATACACACACACACACACACACACAGGCACACAGTTATCTACCAATAAACAGTAGGAACAAACAAGCAGAGTGTTGGAGCAAAACTATTTTTAGTCTTCAAAGATACAGAATCCTAGAGTAGGGTCCAAAATCCTGAGATAAGCAAGCAAGCAAGCAATATATTAAAACTGTATGGTTGACTTAAGAATATATTCACTCATCATTACAGTTGTTTTAGCTGTTTGAGAAATCCAAATTTAAAAAATGTGTTCTGACACATCTATGCATTTTGCATTATTGTCACTACTGACTTTTTCTATATAATACACACTGTTAGTGAAGAACAAAGGAACAATGTAATTTAACAAAACAGTGTTCTGCTAACTAATTAGGTAAAAAAAAAAATGGTTCTTGGTAGTATAGTTAGACTTTTGGAGCCTGGTGTTAGCTCATATTGTGCCTGGAAAACTGCACCATGATAAAGGACTAAGAGTGTGCAAAGTCCAGTACATGATTTAATCTTTAAGCTAAGGTTCATCTTCACTAATACTGGTCTAGAGTCCTGTATGTTCGTTTCCATGATGTAATCACATTAATCGAATTAAGTCACGCGCTTACAGCTCAGGTTCAGCCTCATTAATTGATCGCATGCCCTTGACGCCTGTCTCTCTCCTATCACAGCCAATCAATCGCACATTGATTGGCCCCTTGTCCGGACTTCTGCATTGCTGCTAAATCAGACTTTTCAGTGAAAAGATAAATGTTGTCAAAAAGTACTGAAATGTTTCTCGTATAAGTGTACTATAGTGTGTGTTTTTGTATATATACAGTATGTGTATGTGCAATGCATAAAATGGGGGGGGGACAGGGAAAAATGTCTAATTGGCAAAGTCACACCATCTCTCTCTGTCTCTTGAGGAACATGATACATGTAATTCTATGGGTTAATATGAAAGACTATAGGTAATGAAAGTGACATGATTAAGGGTTAGATTTGTATTTGTACATTTACACAAATCAGTTAACAGTAAACTACTGAGTAACTAATCTGCTCATTAATTAGCTACCAATTATCCAGCCCAAAAGCCATTCAAAGATGAATATAAACAGCCTATCAGCTTGCATTCTTGTTCACAGGACTCAAGCCATGTCTTGATCAAAATAGAGACAATTACAAAAAAATAGTCACCTCATTATCACACACACACACACACAACTCTCATCTGTTCACTCACACATGCCCAATACAGAACTATGGTTTCTATAGTAACCTTTTGCTGTACAGAATGTTCAAGGGGCTATTTCTCTTATCATTTGCCCATTTCATTAATTATGGCTTTGTAAAAGAGAATACGGTGAAGCCGAACACTTCACCAACACACACACACACACACACACACCATCCACTGCTCCTCAGATCCTGAGGTGGGAGTCCATGCGGGGGACAAACAGGGATATTGTTTGGACAGGGATAGACCCTTTTACCACCTCCTGTTGCTGGAGTCCCATGGAGCCCGAGGTTAGAGAAACAAAATGAGCATCTGCTGTAATGAGCCACTGCGTGTCAGCTACAGTTAGAGAGAGGGAGGAAAAAGGGAGAGATTGAGCGAGAGAGAGAGATAACCCAGGGCTTAGACTGGGGCTGCACAATGTATTGTTTGTATTATTGCAATATTGTCCTTTCTAGTCCCCGAATAAATCTGCAATATACCCTCTACAAGCTGCTCCATACAGTTAGAGCTGATATAAAAGTAGAGTACATTCAAAAAATATTTGCGACCTGTTCACTTTTTCCTCATTAACTCATACTCTCAAATGGATCTAATTCTTTTTTTCCCCTCATCAATCTGTAAAAAGACTCAATAATGAAAAATCATTAAGATATTTTCCACATGGTATTGTAAAATCATTAAATATAAAAACCATAATATTAGATTTACAGTATCCAGACCATTTGCTATGAAATTAAGCTCAGGTGTATCCTTGAGATATTTCTGCAACCTGTGCTAAATTCACCTGATTGGACACGATTTGGAAAGGCGCACACCTGTCTATTATAAAACCCCACAATTGCACAGTGCAAGCCATGAGGTCAAAAGAGTTGTCCACAGCTATTCCTCAGTAAAAGGCTTTCCCAAAAGGTATCTACAATATTCCAACATCTAATGAACGTGAGATTACATTCTTTGGCTTGAATGCTAAGTGCTACATCTAGGGGGAAACCAGGCACCACTCATCACCTGGCCAATTCCATCCCTACAGTGAAGCATGGTGGTGGTAGCATCATGCTGTGGGAATGTTTTTCAGCAGCTGGTCAGGATTCGACCTGATGGAGCTTGAGAGGTTCTGCAGATAAGTTATGAAACCTGGGAAATAAAAAAAAATTGAAGGCAATGAGAGACTTCCTCTTTTGGTGCAGTGACGCCAGACTTTCTTTGTTTCATTTTTTTGTACATTCTAGTTTGCTACACGTGACACTGCTCCCTAGTGCACCCGTCCACATTATGTGCAAATATATTTGTGAACATCTGTGCACGACACAGTATTAATAAGTCCTTAGTTACATTCACACACTGTGCTCTTTCATCCTGAAACACAAACTGACTGAGGATGTTAGGACTAGATGTCTTTTTTGTTGTGTCTTAGTCTCTATTGATAAATTATTTGAGTTATTTTTAGTTTTTTAGTTATTATAAATGTAAAAGTTTTTCCTCTTATACTTCCTCCAATAACAGTGTTGATCTCTATTTGAATGAAGTCTTTCAACATGACTTAAGTGGTTTAACTCTTTTCAGGATATCAGGTGTTGACACACAACCTGGGACCTTGTTTACATATGCACAGGCCTGGTAACTCTAGGTGAGCATTTAGCTTCCACTCTATAGACTTGATAAATAACTCATGAAGGAAACTTTAATGGCAAGGAGAACAATGGCCTGAGTTACTTTAGAAGGAAAATCAGTTCACCATATCGCTGCCTGAGAAACTAATGAAACAAAGTTGAAATCAAGGTTTTTATTAGTGTCTGTAGGTACTTAGTCTGGGGCAGACAGCCTTGTTCCCTAATGAGGGACTCATTTGCTTCAATTATGTGGTGAAGTTGTACGTGGTGTAGATGTTAACGCAAAAGTCAAGATGGCTGGTTTCACCAAGATTGACATAGTATTATCTCCGACCAATTAGTGTTTAGGAGTAAAGTGTATTGCCTACATGCCAGTGTTGCTTAAGCACATTAGCCAACAGTAGCAACTTGTGACAAGAGCAACAATTAAAGCAACGACTCAACACTGTTCAATGCCTTCAGCAGCAGATGATCGGTTTGCATGTGACAAAGCCAGCCCACCAGGACATGGCTTAGTCACAATTCCAAGCTTGACAAACTCAGTAAAAGTAGTACATTGTTTTATAATACAGATCAATAGGGCTTGGAAAGCTGTTATATGTATATTTATATTCAAATCTAGCCCAGGAGGAGTTGCACGATTCGAGGTATAGTATACATATATGTATTCCGTGAGAGGGTGGCATCGTGATGCAGTTAACAGCGTTACTGCCCCATAGTTCTAGAGTCCCTGGTTCAACCCCGAGCTCGGGTTACTGTCTGTGCGGAGTTTAGCATGTTCACATGCATGTAGTTTGATGTGTTGGGTTTCACGTGCATGTAGGCCAGTTTGCTGGATTGCCCCTGAGTACGTGTGGATGTGTGTTTGCAGCGTGCCCCACGATGGACTGGAGTCCCACCTGAGGTGAATTTTCAAACCATGCACCCAGCGCTCTACCATAGGCTCCATATCTACCACGACTGGGATAAAACAGTTCCTGAAAGTTAGTGTGAGTGAGTAAGTACATCAAGAGGGTCCAGAAACCACGTGCATAAACTCTACTTGGTCTTATACTGTGTTCAGACAGGTTTTATAGATGGGTTCTATAAAGTTTGCAACATTGCAATCTCATCACACGTTCCTCCACTGGTGATTGCCAGAGTAAATTATATCACTGTTAGGACCCCAGTTCACCACTGTGGTAACAGACAAATTTCTCTACTGGAATTAATTTGTTTAAAACTTCCTTGTACATTCCTTTCCAGTGTGTCCCCGTTCTTATGTCCTGACCAACCCATGGTCATCAGTGCTATTTGCATTCCACCATTTTTCTATTATTTTGAAAAGATAATTTTATAATTAAGGCTCTGTGTGTGTGTGCACATATGTTTTGTGGATTGGATATATGGCTGTTTTCACACTGTGGCTGAGTCTTCATTGGCAGCACATGTCTTGCTCCTTTTCCGTTCCCACCATTCTGAGGATACGCAAAGCTGCTCCCAGACAATGGCGGCCATCTGGCTGTGCTTTATTATTTTACACTGAGGTACAGATGCACCATCATTTGATTGATCAATCAGTAGTTCACACATCACACATCATTGTCATCTAGCACTAAATATTCCTGTCATTTGATCCTTTTTGTACATTTTGGTATGTATACCATGTATGTATAAAAACAGATTCTTCCACATGGATAACCAGTGATATTCCATTGAACCTACAGTAGATATGGAGTAATGTGAATAGAGTGAATTCACATATTTGTTTTATTTTTGTGAAAAGCAATTGGTGTCAGTTGATAATGCACTACTAGTCATCACCTGTTTCATTCTCAGGTCAAAATGAACAAAATAACCCTTCATATTTAAGGGGGAAGGTGCCCTTTTTCATGTTCAGTAGAGAAAATGAGCCAAGCACATAATGTTTCACTTTGATTTTTAAAATGTATTTATTTGTTTATTTAAAATAATGGTTCTAGTTTAAGCAAAAATTTAAAACTAGGGAATGTCATAATCCAGCCTCATTCATGATGACAGATATGATATACACAGAGGCACTATACACATAATGCACAGAACACGGTGAAAATACAGGCACAGATGCTTCATTAAAAAAGAGCTGCAAGTCATTGCTCATAAGCACATGCTCTCTCATCAGTGCCATACGCACACGTGTCCATCATGTCTTCCAACCCTGATATTCCTGTTCTGCCATAATATGATATAATATAATATATATGCATGCATTTATAAGTTGTAGTCATTGCTGAGCCTGTGCATGTGCTAACCTGGGCTGTAGCCCATGGCTACGGGTGAAAGGTGGCCCGCAAATTAATCAAAAGCTATGAATAAATGTTTATATTTTCAGTCTGATGACAGAAATATTTTCAGAGAAATATTGCCACTGGCTGATCCAAATTCAGTACTTCACTGAAATAGGTGCTTTGGTTAGTTATATGTCATTCTTATTTACCTTTTATTTGTTGGTTTAAGTCCATGATTCTCGAACAGTGATCCATGAAGCATGGATATGACAATCCACCAAAAAAGTTCAGAGGTGGAAATTAAAAAAACAAAAAGAAAAATGAAATGAAAAACTCTGTTATTTTATGTCTTTTTAAAACTAGTTTGTAAATTTAATCAGAGGGGGTGTTTTTTTATTTATTTATTTTTTTAATATAGTTAAAGTAGTCCCTGACTATAAAAAAAAATTGAGAACCCTTTATGTTTTGCGAGGGTTACGAGCTCACATGCTGCCACGTGGGCTTTTGATATTAGCTACTTAGCTAATGTCAGAAGACGGACATTTGGTAGTGGAGCACAAAAAAAGAAAAAAGAACTTTGGAAGGTAGATTTTCATGATCTGATCAATTATTTTGCTCAAAAAAAAAAAAAAGAAATCATAAAGAAGATAGCCTTTATCTGCTACCAAGACAGTACTTCCTGTTTCAGGATCTGTTTGTTTTCATTTCAACACTTACTGAGAAAACTCCTACAATTTCCTTGATAACGAGATTACATTTCTCAGTAATGCTTTATGTTAAAGTACACTACCTAACATCACTTAACATTAGCAAACTATGAACTTCAGGATTAATGCACAATAGGGAATTCTAACTAAATAAATAATGTATTACTTAGCATTTACACCTACAATATTTCGGTAACATGCAGTAATTTGATTTATGCTACTTTAGGTGAGATATTTTTAGCCCTGCTTTGAATAAACATCAATTAATGTAGGAATATTTAAAAAAAGAAAAACATCAATTACCACAGGTGTTAATTTACAGGTGCATCTCAATAAATTAGAATGTCGTGGAAAAGTTCATTTATTTCAGTAATTCAATTCAAATGGTGAAACTCGTTTATTATATAAATTCAATGCACACAGACTGAAGTAGTTTAAGTCTTTGGTTCTTTTAATTGTGATGATTTTGCTCACATTTAACAAAAACCCACCAATTCACTATCTCAAAAAATTTGAATATGGTGACATGCCAATCAGCTAATCAACTCAAAACACCTACAAAGGTTTCCTGAGCCTTCAAAATGGTCTCTCAGTTTGGTTCACTAGGCTACACAATCATGGAGAAGACTGCTGATCTGACAGTTGTCCAGAAGACAATCATTGACACCCTTTACATGGAGGGTAAGCCACAAACATTCATTGCCAAAGAAGCTGGCTGTTCACAGAGTGCCGTATCCAAGCATGTTAACAGAAAGTTGAGTGGAAGGAAAAAGTGTGGAAGAAAAAGATGCACAACCAACTGAGAGAACTGCAGCCTTGAGAGGCTTGTCAGGCAAAATCGATTCAAGAATTTGGGTGAACTTCACAAGGAATGGACTGAGGCTGGGGTCAAGGCATCAAGAGCCACCACACACAGACGTGTCAAGAAATTTGGCTACAGTTGTCATATTCCTCTTGTTAAGCCACTCCTGAACCACAGACAATGTCAGAGGCGTCTTACCTGAGCTAAGGAGAAGAAGAACTGGACTGTTGCCCAGTGGTCCAAAGTTCTCTTTTCCGATGAGAGCAAGTTTTGTATTTCATTTGGAAACCAAGGTCCTAGAGTCTGGAGGAAGGGTGGAGAAGCTCATAGCCCAAGTTGCTTGAAGTCCAGTGTTACGTTTCCACAGACTGTGATGATTTGGGGTGCAATGTCATCTGCTGGTGTTGGTCCACTGTGTTTTTTGAAAACCAAAGTCACTGCACCCGTTTACCAAGAAATTTTAGAGCACTTCATGCTTCTTTCTGCTGACCAGCTTTTTAAAGATGCTGATTTCATTTTCCAGCAGGATTTGGCACCTGCCCACACTACCAAAAGCATCAAAAGTTGGTTAAATGACCCTGGTGTTGGTGTACTTGACTGGCCAGCAAACTCACCAGACCTGAAGGTGAGTCAAGAGGAAAATGAGAAACAAGAGACCAAAAAATGCAGATGAGCTGAAGGCCACTGTCAAAGAAACCTGGGCTTCCATACCACCTCAGCAGTGCCACAGACTGATCATCTCCATGCCATGCCGAATTGAGGCAGTAATTAAAGCAAAAGGAGCCCCTACCAAGTATTGAGTACATATAAATGAACATACTTTCCAGATGATCTTAACTTTGCGATGCTTTTGGGAAACTCATCCCTAATGCAGTAAATAGTTTAGGTAACCTTGATGTAAAGTGTTATACCCTTAATTCTGATGTATGAAAAGATAAAACATAATGTAGAGGACAACACTAATTGAGTCAGTATCGTGTTTGTCATTAAGACAACAATTAACACTTGGTGTTAAAGTGAAGCCAATGATAATGCTTTACATCAAGGTTCCACCCATCCATCCATTTTCTGTACCGCTTATCCTACACAGGGTCACGGAGAGCCTGGAGCCTATCCCAGGGGACTCGGGGCACAAGGTGTAGGACACCCTGGATGAGATGCCAACCCATCACAGGGCACAATCACACACACACTATGGAGAATTTGGAAATGCCTATCAGCCTAAAACGCATGTCTTTGGACTGTGGGAGGAAATCAGAGTACCCAGAGGAAACCCCCAAACCACAGGGAGAACTTGCAAACTCAGCGCACACACAGGGCAGAGGCGAGATTTGAACCCCCAACCCTGGAGGTGTGAGGCAACACACCAAGATAACATTATCAAACCATGACTAAAGTAAGAAAGTAAGCTAACACATGTATTAATTGAGGTTTGTACTAAATACACTGGCATTCACTAATGTTTTGTGAATTTAGTCATGACTAAAAGTCACACAAATGGGCAAAAATTTAATTACAACATAAATGTTGATTATGGCAAAATGTTAAATGTTACTGATCTCTGGTGTTAGCAACCACACACACGTTTATTAAGGTGTCATATTGGTCACTGTGGGTTTCGTTTCACTTACATTTTACTATTATTTAAAAACACACGCCAAAGTACACTAAAGTATTAAATAATGTCAGTTAAGGGAAACTCAATATATGTACTGTATATTATTTTATATAATGAATATTATTTGACAAAAGAATGTATATTTTGACATAAAAAAACAGTGTTGTTGATACATTCAGGCTTTTGGACACTAGTGAATGTGGGTCATGTGCTCATGTGGTTCTGTTTAGGCTGGATGGGTTGTTATTATTATTATGGTGACAGGTGGGGTGAATACAGTAATATTGGTGTTAACCCCCCTCCCCGGTGCGCTAATCCCAGTGAAGTGATGAATTGTGGCTAGAGGGAGGACACACAGCTGTTGATGATCAGCTCAGTCAATATGAGGGAGAAGATATGTTCTCCAGCTATTTCTCTAATTCTAAGCAAATTTCTGACCCATCAGTTGATGCTAAGCCCCCCTCTTCTTTCTCTTCTTTTGTTTTGACAGCAAATCCAATTGTTGTGGAAACAAGCGCAACAGCCCCATCAATGGACGTATAAAAAATAAACAGTATGGTATGAAGAAGTAAGGCTGGGGCTGATTTCTTTCTAGCCCAGAATGTAGATTCATGCAATCATACAGTCGTGTCAGGTGATTATACAGTCAACTGAACATCCATCCATTTCTAAAAGTACAAATAAAACAAGAGAGACAATAGAATCGTACGTTTATTATTTATTATTGGGGTATTTTTGGTTCAACAAACAACTTTTCTGTTTAGCATATTTTCTTACATGGAATGAACCAAGTAGATCAATACGAACTCAAATCATGAACGCAGCTGCCTATCTGCCTTTAATGTCGTTCTTATTATACCATCGATGAGCCCTCAAGACATAATGTAATTGCTCAACTCAAGCTACAGTTAGATATTAGATTTTAGCCTTCACAACTTACCTTCACAGTTGCAGACAAAACAATTATGAGTGTTGCTGAATAATAAGACAACAGCAGCATTCTTCTCATAATTGTGTTGTCTGTTTGCTCTGAGGCAGTTTGAATCCTACATAGTCCATGTTTACAAGCTCATTCATTTGCATTTTGTCTAGACGTGACATCACATTTTATCCTTTTGTTTTGAGTAAACAATATGTATTGACCCCACTTCAGCGGGGGGAACATCCACAGCTATGGAGAACAACAACATGAAGCGCTCTTTTGTCTTCTGAGGAACAACACGCATGAGAATTCAGCAGAAAAGATTCTGATCTTTTCCATGGCGTCTCTAAAGTAAAAGCTTAAATATAAAATATTCATGAGGAACAAATTGTTCAAAATAGATTTGACGTTTATTGGGATAGAGACGAGGGTGGTATCAATTGAAAGTGGAGTTGAATCATCACTGTAAAAGCAAGCCTGAGAGAAGCTCCAGAGAACAAATGAACCATCTCTTTAACAGATGCAGTGTCCGGAGAAGTCAGCTGAATGATGGCATCATCAAGAGGGCGTGGTCAGACAAAATCAGCGCAATGCATGTCTTCTATAAAAATGCTTCTCAAAGTGGAGTCTGGGAAAGCATAGCCAAGGGGGTCTGGGATTTTTCATTTATTTTGTTGCAGCCGTGGAAATCACAACTCACCACTACCAAAAATTATATTTATTATTTAGGTTTTATAATTCTTAGCTTGTTTGACCTTTATAACTAAAAGAAAAAAAATAGAACATACAGGTTCAGGAATAAAAAAGCTCTTTAGCTCTAATAAAAAAAACTAAAATATTATTTTACACAAAGGTTATTTTACACTTTGTTCATAAACTAAATATTTACCTAGAGGTTTTTTTTGTTATAAAGGGGTCACTGACTGCAAAATTGTAAGACTCACTATTGTAAAAATGTATGTTTTTATAAAATGTATCATATTTTTATCAAAATATAATATTTATATCAAATAACGACTATCAGTCAATAAATTGGTGCAGAATGACAATAACGAAGGGTTTACAATGTCCTGCTTGTTAGCTCAACATTACTTTTGCCAACTGTGCACACTAGTTAGTGCTCTTTAAATGGAAGGCTTTATGAAAATACAGCCCAATTAGGGACTAATGAGCGTGAGCAGCCCTGGCATAGGGAGGTCGAGGGCAAGGGTTTGAGACGGAGAGGGGGGTCATGTGGATACAAAGCTACAGACGGTTTCCTCCCTCTCTACTTATCTCTCTCGCGCTCTCTGTCTCACTTCATTTGTCTGCTGCTTTGTCTCTGTCTATCTTCAACTCATGACAAAGGTGATGTGGTGTCATTGTGAATTGTCAAAAATAACCCTTTTGTTGTGTTTATGTGTGTATTTGCTATAAAATGTGTGACGTTCAGTCATGCACTGCTGTAGAAAGGTAGCATGAGTCAGTTTTTATTATGACAACCCAACGAACCTACAATGAAGCACATGTATTAGACTTTGTTACTTATGGATTAAATTTTTTATCTTATTAACTTCAAGAGAAAGAAAAAGAGATGCTGTTGAGAGAACAACTGTTTATAGCTGTTATAATGTAAGTGATTACAGGAAGTAACTTGTGTTGGGGACGCTACATAAATGTAACTATAAAGGGATAAAAAGTATGTGTTGTTCTTTAATTAATAACAAAACTGTTAGAGTTGCGAAATTGATTGTTTCAAAGATGATCATGTTTTCTTCTTTACATAACAGTGGATACACACAGAGAGGTAAATACACATACACAGACTCCACCCTAACTTCACAATGTCAAATGAAAGTACAACTTTACAATCTAGCATTATGATATGGGTCTGTGATATTGTAGTATAAAGCTGGAGATTTCATATCCCACAAAGCTTAAAGCATATTTGTACAAAAAAAAAAACTTTCTGTGTAAATAACAGCCTACAGTGGTGGAAGGAAATAGCTCTAACTTGACCATGTGAATATACTGTATATTTACGTTATTTGAAAACCAGCCACAGGGTCCGTTGACACTGACTGCATTGTCACTAGGGTCAATTGGCTAATAAAGAATGGCTAAAAGACAGCATCCATATCGTAATATCAAAAGCATGGCAGATTTCATATATACATGTGAGTTTGCCCCTCAATAACCTTTAGAGTGTGTTTCACTAATATGATTTTGAGCCAAATGGCATGAAAAGCTATTTTCTATTTTCTTCGCTAAATTCTATCTGCTGCATCAGTAGCAAATATGTGATTACCACAGACGAGGTTTCCCTGCACTGAAAAAAGAACAGAAAACCTGTTGATTCAGCTACAATGGGCATCTATGGGTAGTTGAATTCTGTGAACAGATGCTTAAAATACACAAGTTTATTGCTAGAGTTTAAAACTAGTCTACGCTACACTCTAATAATAAAGACGTTAGGATGACACTGACATGAAAGGAACTCTTCTAATGTAGTTTTATATATCCAACTTTCCAGTAATATAGAAAAAAGTGACTCAGCCCCTCATATGGATTAAAAACTTCCCAATAAGACTTCCTGTTGCAGTAAATAACTTACCTGGATTCTGTAGAGTCTCACTTCCTCTGAACTGCAGAGGTAATCATAAAACAGTCCCATGCTCATTCCAGGTCTTTTATACAAATTTTATTTGTATAGGGTTTTTACCAATAGACATTGTCATAAAACAGCTTTACAGAAATCCAGATGTAGATTTAGATCCTTAATGAACCAAAAACAGTAGCCTTAGCTTTCTCATCAGGGATCTATATCTACATTCAGATTTCTGCTTTGTAAAGCACAATACAAATAAAATCACATTTAATTGAAAATAAATTCAGATTACGTATTTGCAAATGTTTTATGGTTTCAGTGTGCCTATTGACCCACATGACTATATTTGTAATGCAGAACCACAAACTCCCTTCTTTGAAAAAATAGTGCCATCTGGAATGATACAGATATAGAGCTTAATACTTGGATACATTTGAATGAAGGATTTAAGGATGCATTTAACAAAAAAGGGAAAAGTGTCAAAATTCTCTTCTTGTGTGATCAGTAGAGATTACGTTTAAATCATTGGTTAGACAAAGGGGCGGGGTTAACACCCATACCTTTTCGTCAGCTTATTCATTTCCAATAAAATCACCACCCTCATCAGATTTCCTACATGTCTTGTGTAAGATCAGGTTCATCTGCGAAGTCCAATTTACATATGTATATCTTGAGAGCTTACCTTTCTGTGAGTCTTATTTTGTCTCAAAGGACATCAAGGACATGTCACTTTGGTGACACCTGCTTTATCCTATGCATATTGAGAAATATCAGAATGATTACTAAGCTTTCTTCAAGAAAAACAAAATCCTCAGTATTGTGCAAACCATCTCTGTAAACTTAATCAAGGTTTAAGTAGAGCCCAAAAAAATATCATTTTCCTGAACCCAGCGTAGAGAGGATGAGCAAATGTAATTGAAAAACAAATCATGAAATAAACAAGGAGGCAGGTTGCAGTACTCGGTCCATCTTTCTGACTTTGAGAGGAGTTACACCAAATAAGATCAGTGACATTGGGAGGGTCAATACACAGGTCACGAATGCTCTCTCATCATCCCAACATGTCTCAGGATCAGTATTTAATTATATTACAGGATGTCTGGCCATATCCACCTTCCCAAAGTCAAGCACCGCTCCTCCACCGGTCTATAAGAGATATGTGATATGGAGATCATATTATAGTGGCGTGACAGTTATGAGTCACTCTATACATATATGTATATTGCTTTCAACAACAGACATTGTCACAAAGCAGCTTTACAGAAATCTGGATGTAGATTTCAATTTAGATCTCTAATGAACAAGGCAGAATTGATGAGGGAAAACTTACTGAGAGGACATGAGGAAGAAGACCCAAAATGGATCCCATCGTCTTCTGGGTGACACCTGAGAGTGTGATTATAAATCATTACAGTATACAGGTGTACAAGGATAAGACAGGTGTAGAAGTGTAAAGTGTATGGAAAGGATGTTCAGTATGTGAGTATTGTGCTGAATCATGAACTATGGAATAGGATTTTAATAAGATATTTAATATGACACCATTCATTCATTAATAATATCATTCCTTTAAAGTGGACAAAACGGAAACTTTTTTTTTTTTTTTTGCACAGAGATCAGAGGAGACTGTATCTTAACCTCAGGGGGACAAAAAAACTATTTTCTTCTTCAGTCCACATTTCCTGTCCCTGATTTTTTCCAGCAGGGATCTAGATGCTATTGGAAAACCCCATCTCAGACACTCAGGCAAGTGTTAACAACACCCAGGTAAATTGTGTAATCTGAAGGGGAATCCCAGAAAATTGATTTAAGCAGGTGTATAGACGATGTCTGAATACTTTTGGACTTTGACCATGGCATGATTGTTGGTGCCAAATGGGCTGGTTTGAGTATTTCTGTAACCGCTGATCTCCTGCGATTTTCACATAAAACAGTCTCTAAAGTTTACTCAGATTGGTGCAATGAAGAAAAAACATCCGGTGAGTGGCAGTTCTGCGGACAGAAATGCCTTGTTGATGAGAGAGGTCAACGGAGGTCAACCAGTAACCCAGCCAGATCTTGAGAGGTTCAGTAGAGTAAAGCTGTACATCACAAAATGAGGAAGTGCACAGTATATCTTCTTCTAGAGACACTAAATGAGCAGGCCCTTATCACTTACACACACACTGTTGTAATTTGGGTATAAGTAGCGTATTAGGATGACTAATTAAACTCTATTGTAAAGCAAGTCATTCGTAGCCTTTTCTACAGGTGTTACAGAGAGATTAGGCGAAACACGATCTGCACTGCCCTACAGGCAAAGTCTCAGAGCAGCAAATCACTGCGGCTAAGCCACACAAGTGGCGCTGAATTAATGCCTAGTGTTAAATGTGGCCTTTGTAGACTATCATACCAGTCTACAGTGTACACACACTCACAGTTAATGTGTATAATGAGTAAACAGCTTGTTGAAAATGTTGAAAATATTCTATGTGATCAAATATTGCCTGTTTCTAATGACTAGCAAGGTAGCAACTCTCAAACAATGAGAATACTTCATATGATAAAATCTATCAAGGGTTGATTTCAGGTCATTAACGGATGACTTAAGAACCTGTAGCCATTGAATGTGTGTTTAGCAGCTCCTCGGCTAAGTTTTCTTTCCCAGACATGATGAGACTAGGCAAGACAATAAAGTAGATGGAGCAAACAATGACAGGAGTTTAGCTTTATGCAAATGAGAAGAAAAGCAATGCGGTCATTACCAGTGGAAATAAGGAAGGGGGAAGAGTACATTTCGCCCCACTGTGAAACAGTGTCTGTGGCAGGATGGGAAAACCCTTGACATTTTCTCCTGAACTGAAATGTGTTTCTCTTTTGCTTGTTTCTCAGCCAGAAGTTTTAGCATTTTAAAACCAGGTTACCCAGGTAGAGAATTGCATTTAAAGGAGCACTACAGACATTTTGACAGCTGGTATCTGATTACAAACCGAATGAATTAGGCTCACGTCCTTTTCACTACAGCACAGAGCTATAATCCAATTTGATTAATGCACGACTACTGTGCATCTACCGTATGAGGAAATCGCAATTAGCTAGCAAGGTTTTAGACATCTTGAGGCAGAGTGACAACATGATCTCTGGAGAAAGTCTAGCCAAGAATTAATAGTAAAAAAAAAAACATTTCCACATAGCTTTGGTGAAATATATTGATGGTTTCTTAAAGTTGAGCAAAGTATCTTACAGGCAGAAAAAACTAATTTTTTTAGTTTCTTTTGTCTTTTTTTTTTTTTTTTTTTGGCTGGAATTCAACCACATTGACATCTGAAGGGTTTTCCCAGAGCACCACATATATTAATTCCTAACTTCACCAGCCAGTGAGAGCGTGCCTGAAGTATAGCATTCTGACACTATAGACAGCAATGCACTACATGAATGTAACGTCTGCAGAAGTATTTACTTCCAAAATGTTTTGTTTTAGTGGGACAACAGCCGATCTCTGGTCAGCGAGGTGGTTTTGACTGTTCTGTAGCTAGCTGTGTCTTCACAGGTGCTGCCAGGGAAATGACAGCAAATTAAAGATAGGAATGCCCAGGAGCCACCAGCATACAGCAATTTGAGAGATGTGGGGTGAAAAAACACTGTTGGTGAAGACACCTGGTAAGACGTCAGAGATGGATTCTACCGTCCTCCAGCTTCCTCTGACATTCTTTTCTGTCTCAGGAAGAAAATGTGTACTGTAGGAAAGCTGTAAGGTTTTTTTTTTAGTGTATTGAGTCAGAAAAGAAAATAACTACACCACTATCTTAGGTGAATCACAACCAGAAGTTCTTATATGAGGTTTGTAATTATTCAAATTTGCACTCAGAAAGAAGTGTATAAACATGGTGTCATGAAGAGTGAGGACAGGAAGAATGGAGATAAAGAGAGAACAAACTCATGGGGGAGGAGAGGAATGGAACGATATAAAGAGGAACATGAAGAGGGGGACAGACTGAGCAATTGAGGGATTGAGACTTGGGGGTAGAGAGAGGAAGCTAGAGAAGCAGACAGCAAAATGGGAAGAGAGAGAGAGATCTCCTGCCACTATAATAATGGCGCAAACAAGCAGGAGAGAGAGATGGCATTGACTCAGCCTCACGACATATGAGCTGGCATCATGTCATAACCCAGGTCATCATACAAACACACACATCGGGCGAGACCTGCTTTTCCATCCCTGCCGACCAGTGCAAATGAAGCGAACACATCCGCATTCACCAGCACTTACTGACTGAACCATCATCACCATCATCATCATCATCATCATGTATGCACTTTCAGATGACCTTATGCCATCTCAACTGAAATGCTTGTCATTTAAAATGCAAGCCATTCAAATTTAAGCATGCTATGCTTAATGCAGGTTAATGGAAATGGATAAAAAATAAATGATTATGACTACGAAGGAAGTCTAATATCCTGTGGGATATATGTCATTGAAAAATGTTTACTACTTCATTATATTTGTTTATGAAATTTCGTCTCTGCCATTTGCAGAGAAAAATATATTTTAAAAAAAAGCTAGTTTGCAGATACACCTCATATTTTTAAAGCTATTAAAACAGAAATCCTGGTCTACGTGTGGAACCAAGACAAATACAACCAAAGCTGCTAGATCAATGGCTCTCCCAAACTATGCATGACATTACCTTTAAGGCGTATTGGTTATAGTACATTGCTGCGGAATGCATGAGTCTGACTCGTGAAAATGGTGATTCATTTTCTATAACATCAGCTTGGACAGAAGTGCTGGCTTTAATCCAATCACAGGTTTATATTAATGCACTCATTTTAATACTCGTTTCTACAGTAACAGATCATTCACAGGGACTGGTATAGCAGATGCTCCACATAGAGAGATTTAAAATAATAATAATAATAATAATTTTAAAAAAAACCACATGCTGTGCAGTTTTCTGTGAGCAGATGTTTATAAATATTTTTGGAAGGTGTCTTCAGAGTCAGTGGAGCATTTCATCAGGTCAGAATAACCTCACCGAATACACAGATTACTCTTCAGAAGAAAAATAACAATCCACACAGACAGAATTTTCTTGCTTTGGAAACCTGCACTTGAGAAAAGGGCGAGTCTAGAATAAAGAGCCTGTGCTGGTACAAACAGAAGGATTATTTCAGCTATAATAAAAGAAGGGTGTCATGACCTCTTGGGCTGCCATAAGCTTTCTATATGAAAGTCAAAGCAGCATTGCAGTTTTCTTCACAAGGTGTAATGGATGTTCACGTTCATGTGTCTGGGACAAGCAGGTACAGGGTAGAACATGTCACATTTACACAAACCTTTACATGAACATTTCCCGTATGTTTTACAAACATTGAATTTGAACAATGAACATTAAATAGAGACTACTATAGGTATGATTGAACTATTCAATGAATGAAACATTGAGCTCAAGAATAGTCAAGAGAGATTTTAACTAGCAAATTAGATATCTACATGGAATCATTTTTATAGTTCAATATGCCTGTGTGCATATTTTGGAATGAATAAATATTCACATTTGAACTTGTCAGATCCAACATCCCAGGTGATTTATTTTTTTTTTTCAATTAGAAATAGGATGCAACCTTAACCATGTTCTTATTATCCATATTGTAAATGGAATTCACTTTTTCCTCAAAGCTGCCAAAAACATATTTGGGAGTTTTAGGGTGCTTTCACACCTCTTAATCAATTTGCTAAGTCTGTATCAGAGTAATATTGATACTTTTGTATTCAGTATTTGGGCTGAACCAAATTGAACAGGCTATAAACATACACACCAACATACCATCAAATGTCATTTCCTCATTAGGCAAAAATATAGCAACTGCAAAAGTAAAGTACAGATTCTGCAAGACCACGTAGTATTTACGGAAATTGGCCAAACAAGGTGCCAGGGCTAAATAATTACTTGGGGCCAGTCTGCACCTGGGAGTGAATATGTATGTGCATGGCATCTAACAACAGCAGGAGGGTAAAACACATCAGGGATTTATTTAAATACTAAATGCTTCATTTAAATACTAAATAAATACTGCATATACTCAAGCTGGCCATGTACACAATGCTACCTCAGTGGTCTAGCAGATGCAATCTCCTTCTGATTTCGCTGTGGATTTAATATCGTCTGAGCAGAGACACCTGCTTATGGACATCCAATCTTATCTCTGATCCAGTCAGAGCTATGTATATTTAATACTTCTTCTCTACATAGGGTGGATGTGGAGGAGAAAAGGTGGAGGAAGAATGTTAATATAGAAACAAGACAGTACAATGAGGAAAGAAAAAAAAAAGATAGGGGTTAACATTATGCAGAAAGCAGATCTGATCTCATCAGGTTCGGCAAACAAACAAAAAAGGCAGGTAAAATAGCAGGAGAGGAAACGGAGGGGTCATCCGATGCCGCCACATCTACGCGAGGCTCACACCTCCCGGCTAAGGTTTCCTTCTTCAACAAAGAGCCACCAGCGGGTTCTGCCGGCCCTGGTACAAAAGCTGCAGCCAAATGAGCCAACACCTCTTCCCTTTGGGGCATCTAACAAAACACTTTTGTTCATGTAAGACTGCAAAATCACCCCTGGCTGTGGAAAGGACTCTTTCTCTTTTTTATGGTAGAAGGTTTTTGTCTAAAAATGTCATTATTCTTATCATTAAACACGGAAAAGGGGTAGCTTTTTTACAGTGCTGTGAGATTCCCAAGCTGCCTCTTGTGACTGGGTGGTTTAAAATTGAGAATTTTCCTGGCAGCAGTTCATTAAACAGTGTTTGTTTCCTTTCTGGTAAATGATAGTATCTGTACATGTTGTCAGTACTTCCTTGTGCAATGTCGTTTGGTAATACATCAACAAAAGATCACTGTAATTTAGCACCAGGAGCCACCTCATAACATAAGCAGAAAATTAAAAACATGCATGGGGGGGAAAAAAAAGTACACTTCCTGTCCTGAAAGGCAGTTTCAAGGGAAATGGTTTTGCCTGTACTGAAGTGACTGTTTCTTCATCACAGAAGGAGAATTCCACCACTGGGGTACCATTTGTGTCCTGCTGATATTACATTTATAAATATGTATGTAAAGTAACATATATGTAATCTAAAGTAAAGGGCATTTGAAACACAGGTAAAGTGTCTTTCACAACAACCTATGTGCATGTTTCAGGCAAATAACAAAAACATCTACAGCACTTAGAAAACAGGTTATGAAAAATATACATTTTAGACCCAACAGTCACTCAACCGTGTTGTGGGTACATTCACCCCTACGAAATATGGAGAACAGTCTACAAGTCACATGTTCAACAGGAAGTGGCATCATTGGTATCATGGGAAGAATAAACATTGTTTTTTCTTTATTTTCAAAGACGTTATGATAATGACTAGCAAGGCCACTTTGAAAGTACAACCCTGTTACCCAAATTATACAGAAAGCAAATTAGTAATTTTTTACGTAAATGCCCCAAATGTCCTCATGCAATTAGCATCACATTTGGTGTTTGTACCAATTCTATGCTTAAAAAAGCTCAACACTTACTCATTTAAGAACAAAATGCAGCAAAGAAGAGTAATTTCAAGAGTTACAAGGGCTAATGGCACTCCAATTGTGGAATCACCCAAATAGTGTTAGGTTGACTCAGGTGCAGTAAAGTAGCTATCCAACACTGATAATGATATGGCTCTTCAAGACGATACTGAATATAAGCTGAAAATGCAGAGAGCACGTTGTTCTCCGGACAAGGCTCTGTGGATTCTGTCTCAGCTGGAGAACTTTTCCCAATCTTGGCACCACAGTCAGGCGCCCCTCTCCAATCAACACCACAGGACAGAATGGTCCCGCCTGTTCCTCACAGTCTCCCAGCTCCTCTCCTTCTCCCACACCTTTGATCAAGAGATGAGTTTTCGCTCACAGGATATCAAATCAATATTTAATCTCCAGATTCATACACTAACCTACCTCCAAACTTGCCTTCTACATAATAAAAGACAGACTTATTCAGGAACTCCAGGAATTTGGAAAGCAGTGATACCGACTCTTGGCCAACCACATCAGCAATTCTCCATTTAAACTTAATATAGTGTTGAAAATATATTATTCATTTCATTATCACTGATTATAAACCTCATAATTGTGAGTTCTGGTTTCATGTCACCTATGCTAACATACTGTATTTGTGTGTATGGGGCCCTGTGATGGATTGACGTCCCATCCGAGGTGTATTCCCATCACAAGCCCAATGACCCTGACCAAACCATTATAAAGCATTGTAAAGCATGAATTATTTTGTGTGGAACAATTTCAGCAGGGCAGAAATACAAAATCAAACACATTGACTATAAACCTTTTTTTTATTATTTAAACATTTGATTGACAGTGCTCTAAGTAAGATTTTTGTAAGTGCCATATGTGACACTGTCCTTTTATACGTAAACATATAGAAACTAAACCCAACCAGCAAAGCATTATTTTATAGCCCCAAAATCCCACTGGAGGCCTTTGTGTGATAGGGTGAAGTAAGGACGCCATGTCACAGTTAACAGTTTCTGCCCATCACAGTTACTATACCATTGTTCCCATCATTCAGTAGTTTGCTGACAGGCCCTGGACCACATGGTTTTAATTTTTTACCCTGCTCCAACACATGATTTACTTGCTTCTACAGATTCTCTGTCTCAGCTGGAAAACTTTTCCCAATCTCGGTTCCACAGTTGGGGGTCTCTTTCCAATCGACACCACAGGACAGGCTGTCCCTCCTGTTCTTCACAGTCTACTAGTTGCCCTCCTCCACATTTTCCACTCCTGCATGGCATTTTTCCCCAAGTGTGTGTTTTCAATCCAGCTGCACTAAGGCCAAATTATGCAACTGGAGGAATACTAAGTCTGTTATTTTGTATGCTTCCAGGAGCATATGGTGTATGACAATCCATCCACATAGTGGCTACCAAAATTTGTAAACGAATGGCTTATGTATTTGCAGCACATCAGGTGATAACACAAATTCATGAACAAGCAGTTGTACAGAAGATCAGGGACACATTCTTCACACATTGCTTACCAAATGCAACAGCTCTGGTAATTGTGCTTATATTTTTTTTTAAATTTAAGTTAATTTGGTTCCTCAACAGCACTTGAAAACTTGAATACCTGTACTGAGTAGTTCGAGATAGTTGTGTGCTTTTGTGTTGGTTGGAAGGGGCAGATATTTTAAATTATAAAGCATGATTAGGAAAATCAACGACTGGCTAATGAGAACAACGATAGATAGAGATAGTTTTTTTTTTTTTTTACCTCTTTTCAAAAGCTTCTATTAGATTTTTTTTGAAGAAATCTATCAATCACCAAAGGGTTCACTATGGATGCAAATGATCTCTCTAGTTTAAAGGAAGGAAGGCCCTCAACCAATTTGCATGCTTCAGGGTAGCTAAGGTTCTGGATCTCTTTTTCTTTGATGCAGACAAGGCAGTCTTTTGAGGAGGCACTATATTCACCTGCACAGCTGCAGAACTTTGGTGGTTTTTGGCAGATACGTTCGTGTCCTTCCTCTCCACAATTAGAGGAGATAGCTTTCTTTTTACAGCTTGCTAATCCATGACCAAATTTCTGGCAGGTGAAGCATCTTATTGGGTTTGGTATATAGAAATCAACAGGTACTCTTTGGTAGCCTATTAGAATCTTTTCTGGGGGTTGTGGCCTATCCAAAATCATGACATAAGTGCTGGTTTTTATAATTTTGTCTTGTTTTTTTGATTGTTAGTCATTTGACATCTGTCACACGCTCTTGTGTCAGTTCTGAGGCTATTTCCACCTCATCATTTTCCTCAAGCTCTCTAGTACAAATTACTCCTGTACTGCTGTTCGGAGACAGATGAGAAAAGGCATTTATATATGAGTACTAGCCAATTCAGTGGCAAGTAAAAGATTCTCTGCTTGGGCCTTCTTCGAGCAGTCCACCAGCATCTGACCAGATCTCAACTTTTTTGCATCTTTGACTGTTCCTGCTATCCCTAAGATGCCTTTTTGTGTGGCAAAAGGAGATAGCTTGGTAAGGGGCATGTCTGGCGATAGAGGTTCTAGGATTACGAATCTCTGCCAGTTATCTAGTTACTGAATTAAGAGATAAATCGTCAATTGACCCTTAGCCAAAGCCGTCTGGTAAGAGAAAAGGAATGGCCGATATTAATGCCAACAAGGTACAACCCAGGGCAAGACTTGACCAGCCACTTGATTGGAATGGGGCCCTTCCAACCTCCGGTTTATGTGAAGTAGGAGCCAAAGCACTGTGATGGTAGCTGCAGCAGACCATATTCCTCAAGTGCCAGGACCTCTTCCTCCACAATCACAGGTCACAACTCACAGCAAACAAGTCGTCCCATTTGTCGCATCTTACGATCAGCAAGGGGGTGCTAGGGACCTATTCTATCCTGGGTCCCCACAGGGGAGGTAATGGAAGGATATAAAACAAGAAGTCCATGAGAACTAATGAGAACCAATAGCAGTTTTCTAATAAAGAGAAGGCTAAAATTTCTCCACATTACTGTGAAAGATTCATATTAGTTGAGAATTGGCTAGTGGCAGATATTACTGCTGAAGGTGGTACAACCAGTTATTAAGCTCAAGGGGGTAATTACTTCACACAAATGAAATGGGTGTTGGATAACATTGTTCCATAAACAAATGAAATAATTGTTTTCTCAGGTTCCTTTTGTATAACATTACATTTTGCCTAAAGATCTAAACCATTAGCTGTAACAAATTTGTACTGATGGAGAAAATCACAAAGTGGTAAATAGTGTTTCACAACTATATATATATATATATATGTGAGTGTTTGTGTGTGTGTGGATAGATAGATATATACTTACTGACCACTTTATTAGGAACACCAATACACTTGCTAATTCATGTAATTATCCAAATCCATCATCTAGCAGCATAAAATCATGCAGATGCATGTCAAGAGCTTCAGTTTATGTTCACTTCAAACATCAGAATGGGCAAAATGTGCTCTTTGTAGCATGGTTGTTGGTACCAGTTGTTATTTCAGAAACTGATCTCCTTAGATTTTCCCACAGAACAGTCTCTAGGGTTTACACACACACACACACACACACACACACACACACACACACAAAAAAAAACATCGTGTGCAGCAGTTTTGTGAGTGAAAATGCCTTATTGATGAGTGGTCAGTAGAGAATGGTAAACTGGCTTGAGCTGACAGAGCTGTAACTCAAATAGCCACTCTTTACAACTGTGGTGAGCAGAAAAGCATCTCAGAATGCACAACATGTTCAACCTTGAGGCAGATGACCACAGCTGAAGATCACATCAGGTTCCACTCATGTCAGCCAAGAATGGAAATCTAAAGCTACAATGGGAAGAGACTCACTGAAACTGGACAATTGACAACTGGAAAAACAATGGTCCAGTTTCATGTGATCTTTGCAGGAAGATAGCCTATGCAAGCTTATAAAGTAAATAAAAGCATTTCCACTTCATTTTGGTTAAATAAATTAAGGTGTCAAAGTATGTTATAGGCAGAAAAATTCAACGTCTTATTTTTCATTATTTTTAGATGTTTGCCAGAATTCAGCCACAGCAACAGCCGACGAGTTTTCCCAGACCAACACACAATAAGATGCCAATTTTGTCTATGAACCAAGAAAGCAAATATTATTCCTGAATAAAAGCTGGAAATAAGGACTGTCATTTTCTAAATCCATGCAAAATGACAAACACAGACACTGTTAAGTCCAGTACCAGATTTTTATTTATAGATTTTGTGGTGCTGGTGATGCTGGTGATATACCAGCATCAGGTATATATGCTGGTATATCAAACACTGTGCATTCTGGTGTTGGCTCTACAGTAATTGCAATGGAAATAAAATAAAATAAACAATTAGAAAGTGTAGCACCTAATATGCTTGCTTCATACAGCTTTAAGTCTTAAATGATGCTACTGTATTTCATGCTGTATTTGTCAAGCTTGCATTTTTACCTTGGAATTTATTTTCAGTGTTGGCTTTTATTGCACATTTAAGGCCATTGAAATTTGTATTGATGCCTCTCTTAGGGGAGTAAAGATACATCATGACATAATGCATCGAAATGCAAAAATTGGACGATGTGCATCATGGGAATTATGCATCCAATGCATCTGCAAGTTTAACTCTATGTTACACAACCACATTATAACAATAAAAAGAGCTCTTCCACAGCATTCAAAAGATACCGGCCCTGTGCCTCTGTGATCTACAGTGCCCAAGAAAGAAGCCACAGAACTCGATCATTTTAGCCACTTTGGAGCTCTATTTCCTGTTAAAATGATGTCTCAGGTGCTGCTACGGAACTCATTATGTTTCAATCTACCATTTCCCTGGTCATTTATTCAATCAAAATTTTTGAGAGAATTTATAATTTTTTTTTTCCTTTATTTTTAAAATATGGTGAACCTGTAGTACATTATTTACAATATTAAACCCTTTCAGACATCATTGTTCGTCATTCAGATTTTGTTCAAAATATTCTGAGAATCAAACCAGATTGAATCAGGAAGCCATTATTGTGAATCGAATTGAATCTTGAACAGAGTATATCGTTACACCCCTACTATCTATGCACACTGGAAGTGAATATGTGAAAATTCAATGTAATTAACCGAAAAAAATGTGTGTGTGTAAATAAATAAATAAAAAAAAGACACCAAAGCCTCTCAACTCCACTGATGTTTCTTCAGGCATTCTCCAACATATGAATAATAATTAAGGATTAAGTTGAGGATGATGGTTACTCTGCTGTCCATTGTCCTTTAAATAATGATTTTTTTGCTACTTTTGCTTATTCAAATTTTTGCATAGAATTATTCAAAATAAACTAAAAACAAAATGTACAGTCAGGGTTGTTATCTGGCATGCTGCAGTCCAGGTGCACGAAATATACTTTAGCGGAGCCAGTAAACATATGAAATAAATTGACATGAACCATCAATGCTTCTGTAACAGATGCTCTGTTGTGGCTTTTTGCAGCCAATCACATGCACTTGTGGAAATTATTTAGCTGAAAGCAGCTAGTTTTTTTTTTTCATTTATCTTCTCTCATCTGATTAGTTAAGTGACAACATGGCTTGTTTACAAAAAAAAAACGTAGATGCATTTATTCTACAATTCAAGTTGTAAACGGATGTTCAGAATGCATGGTGCTAGTCCAAATGGTGTATGTGCCAGTGTGAAAGACAAAAAAACCCCCATTAAATTCTCTTATTGAGATAAACTAATCATTAAAGACATTAAAAGGTAACTGTTGTTGCCATTCACTCATGGTAGCTGCTTATCCAGATCTTTGTAAACAAGGAATTTTATGTAGCTGGACCTTCACGATTTGTAGTTGAATACCCCTGATCTATAGTAGTAGACAAACAGATCAGTTAAGAACAAACCTTATTGCATTGTTGCATAGGAAATGTAAAGCACTCGAGTGAAGTTCCACACACAGAAATTTATAGAAATGGTGTGCTTCAAAAACAACCAGCAATCTCGCTGGCAAAGATATTGTACATCCAATAATTTAGATTTACAGTATTTTACATCCAGCTAAAAGACTAGACGTTAATAATAATAATAATAATAATAATAATAATAATAATAATAATTTGACACTTGGTCTATTTCAGGGAAATATCTGATGCTATCTGAGGTTGGAAATGTGTCATACTAATGATTAAACTATTAAGTATTTTCTCTTTTTTTAAAAAGAGATGCTGTTCAAATGGACAAATGAATGATTTCTAAACAAAAATATAAATTAAACTGACACATTCTCTTTGCTCAATTACAGTTAATACAGTAAGCTCTGGTGTTATTAAGAAAAAAAAACAGTATTTCAAAGACTACTAGATATCATAATTCTATATCATATCATACTAATACTGGGTTTTCATTACATTTCAGTTACTAGAGACCTAATTCCTGTAATACATAATTTAAATAATATGAAGTTGTTTTTGTTGTTTTGAATATATTAAAGCTGTGAGTAAAATACTGGCTACTACTCTTTTGGTAAACCTAATGACATGCTCTCAGTGATGGCTCAGTTTTATTGGCTTAGATTTCCTGACAGCTGAAAAGCATGTTGGAACAATCCGCTAGCACGAGCCACAGTTTCTCACATGCCGGCAACATCTGGCTGCTGCGAGAGCTTTACACCCTGTTTACACCTGGACTTCTCATGCGTCTTGTATCTGGATTGTACCCTGATAAGATTTTAACCACATGCATTCACACTTATAATCAAATGCATCTCCGGTTGACCAGACTGATCCGATATCCGATCTCTGTGTTACGCGTTAATATGCAAAAATCGGTGTTGTTCTGCAGTTGCTGCTTTAAAATCATTTTTAAACTCACTAACAGTTTAAAAGCACCAACATCCTCATTCCTGTAGCATGTCCGTCACCTTGTGGGAGGGGTTTTGGTTAGGAAATGTGGCTTTGAGAGACAGATGCAGTTACACTTGACATAGAGGTGTATTTATGTATTTATGTATTTATTTATTAATTATCTAGCCCAATCCACTCTCCTTTAATTATTTATTATATAGTTTTTACCTGCTTGTGATATTTTCTAATTAACTTAGTTGTTGTTGCTGCTCGTAATTTAAACTATATGGTCAGGATAAAGCATTTACTTTATTAAGACAAATGAACGAAAGCGGTAAACGCTTCGGGCGGCGCCAAACAAGCAACCCGCCGCTGTCCGACTTTTTTTTTTTTTTGCGTCCATTAATCTACACTTATTTTCCACTTGGATTTATCCCAAGTGCTTCATATCTGGCACGCCCACTCTCTGGAATTTTATTTGTCAAGTTCTGCAGGACACTAGTCTCCTCAAGTCACCTCAAATTGACACTTTCATCTACTGTTTATGTGGATAATCTCTATCCGGATATAATCCTGGTATTCAGGACACACGAAGCGACCGTGTGTAAACAGGGTCTTAGCTGTTAGTGGATACCAGGATCAGGCCAGAAAATCAGTGTTTTCCCTGATCTTCTTAAACCACTTGTGTCTGAGCAGTGAAGGCTTCCAAAGCTTCCAGTGCTGAATCACACTAAAATGGTTGGATTTTGCTGATTAAATCTAATTGCAGTATTGCAAATCTGCTTTTTGTGAAGGCTTTTGAGTTCTTCACGATTGACACCTGACGTAATGAATTTATGCTATAAGGAAGACCTCTCTATAATCACTTAACTGTAATATGCATTGTGTATATATAGAATGTTGGTTTATGTGGCCAGCAGTTCAAGCAGAGAACTCCTGTTTTTTTTTTTTTCTTTTCTTTTCCACTGCTTCTCACTTGTTCTTCTAGATGTTCCTTTACGATTCATACACACATTCACGCAGCCACACACACACACCTTGACCCTTCCTGTCCTTGATTTACTGCGGCTGTTCTTTGAGCTGTTCCTTCAGAACTCCCGTGTCCATGGCTCTCCAAACGTGCAGAGCACTGCTGGAGGTGAGGAAGAGGAAGAGAAGGAAGGCGATAGGGAAGCCCACCGTGTCCACTATGGCTCCAGCTAGGGCGCTGAAGCACAACTTCCCTAACACCTCCAGGGTGGCCAAGAAACTGTAGTGAGTTGCCTGAAATGTAAGAAAAGGAAATAATAATTACTGCATCAGTGGGGAAATAGATCACAGTTGAGTAAATTTCTTCTTAAAACATCGCTGTCGTCTGTACAGAGCGTGCAAGTGCTCTTCTCTGTTTTGATCATGATGTGACGGCGCATGAGCATCGCAGACATTCTGCCAGCTGGAATCGGATTACAAACTGAATTGATTAGACTTACAGGCTGTACATACACCCCGTGTTCATATCTTAGCTAACCCATCTTTAGCTTCAGCTTAGGGTGAATATTACTGAACAGTAATGAATATAAACCCCAGAATAGTTCATGGGAAGTAGATACTGAGCTGAGCTGCAGGGCGAATCCAAAATGGATTCCTATTGCCCATATAGTGCACTACATAGGGTGCAAATCACATTCGGTTTTGCCCTAGCATGTCTGTAAGGGATGTAACCTTCTGGTCTGACACCATTCCAAACAGCTGTGAAGAAGGTTGGTGTTTTCAGACTTGTTATAACAAAATGCACACACACACGGTTGCCATAACAACCTTAAAAAATATGTTTTGGTGTTTACATTGAAACCAAAGAACCTGGTCTTCTGTGATTGGAAATAACTGCCCAGAAGCTTTGCTAAGATCTGGTATAGTTTGTACGGTTCTCTGAACACTAACTGTGCACTCAGACACTTCGCTCGCTCGCACAGCTCGGCCACTAGAGTCAAGTGAAGCACTTTTATTTCTGCAGACTTGTTTAAAGTGTTCTGTTTCTCTCTCTGGAGCTTTTCACAAGCACTCACAGTATCACCTTTCCGTCACCCAATACTGCCTTAGGAACACAAGCGGACTGAACACGAACAAACACACACACACACACACACACATAGGCTACAGTGTGCAGCATATCATTAGTGAAACTAAGAGTCAGAGACCTAAAGTAACTAAAAATGCATCAACTCAGGGACAGATTGACATTTCCTCCGCCTTTCCTGTATGTACTTTAATGTGTCAGGCTCTTTTTTTTTTTTTGCATTTTTTTAAATTTACATTTGCAGTAATAATAGAATTCAAAACTGTGCTCTTTTTTTAAAATGCGTGATTGGCACTGATGAGGCATCTATGAAAAGAAGGCAGTGCTTCATTCCTCTTGATGTGTCGATATGAAAGCTACGAGCTCGCAGTACACAGTCGATGAGTGACACTGGAATACGCCTGTGAAGTTCTCGAACTGTCTGTGAGAGGCAGGTGTGCAACAGGGACGAGGCCAGAGAGCATGCAAACACACCCCTTTTTCCCAAAATCGCTCACAATTCAAACACACGGCGCACTGATATGGGGATTCAGACTTGTCAGCGTGTTTGTCAGTGCATTCTGTATTAAACAACGTATGCGAAGGAATCAAACAACTACTTTGACTTCACACAGTGAGAGGTGACGGGCAAGAAAAAAAAAAAATCGGAAAATCCAGACACATTTTTGCATTTTTGTCAGTGAAGTTTATACCACAGCACTCTGGAATTGATTCTGATTGGTCCCAGGGTGTTTATATTAAATGCACTCATCCCGATCATCCTTAGCTACAAATGCGGTATTGGGAATGGCGAAATTTTGGCAACCTCGTCTTCCTACAACAGCACACATCAAGAGTTTTATTCTTTACATGTCACCTATGTAAACCAGGTTAACCTTTGCTGTTGGTGTACTGCTCTGACAGTGTTTATGTGGTTTAAGTGAACTGATCTTGGATCAGTAAAAAGGTTGCATGGAATCGTATTGCATGTAGAGAGACTAGTCTAGGATCAGGTGTGGTACCTGGATGCTCTCCTCAGCTCTCTGTGTGCAGTGCATCATACAGGTAAAGGTGAGAGTAGTGATGAGGCCTGCGATAAAGTGCTGCATGCTCAGACTCAACACTGCCATGCCTGTGAGAGAACACACACACACACACACACAAAACACACACACACACAAAACACATGGTCAACTATGTGTGAGAGAGGAGACATTCAATTTACAGTTTCACTTCTCAGGCAATAAAAGTTCAAAACTCTAATACTCTAACTAATACTCTGGAATTTTTTAAATCCTGAATTTATATCCATTCTGTTTTTGCACTGTGTGTGTGTGTGTGTGTGTGTGTGTAACTGCAGCACTACAGTAGAAGGCAAGAATTCAGATTTTCAGTCCTGCATAAAAACTCTTTTTATTGCAAAACTACTGAGTTGATGCTTATTATTCAAGAATATTATTTACAGTCGAGACAAATTCTCACATGTAAATGAAATCTACCTATTTTAACGTCCTGTTCACACACCAGTGGATTCAGTCCTTAAATTCTGGTAACTGATGTTACGCATGACGACTTACCTCGATAATGATCTAATCTGTGCTAGTGAGCTCTATTCTGTAGAATCTAACGAGGGGCACAGAAAACTGAGAAGTGTGCAAGGAGCGACTCATTTAATTTTATTTCGGACATTGTCTAGGATTTCATGCTAGCTCTACTCTGAATAGATCTCATCAATAACCAAACAGGAAGTGGATGAAGAAAGAGAGTGGACAGACACTCACAGGTGCAGTAACAGAAGAAAAACTAAAAGCAGTAGGAGGAGCAGGAGCAGGAGCAGAAGTGAGTGTACAGTGTAAATATGAAAAGCTACCACAATGATGCAAACATATTTTAAAAAAAAGAGAAAAGAAAGAAAGAAAACCTGGAGTACAAATGCTGAAGCCTTAAACCAATCACCTGCTACGGCAGTGTCTTATGTTACTATAGTAACAGGAGAGCACATGCTTTTGAGAAGGTTTCGAGAGTTCAATTTGGTTCAGCAACAAGATATTATTTGGAAAATGGGTGAGTCTTTTACGTGGTTCTTTCTTCATTGAAAAGAAAATACAGCGGAGGTGGTAACAGTGCTAACAAGCAAATACTAGCAGGCGAAGAGGAAAGAAAACAGAGACTGCATTGTGCGCCTAACAACAGGAAGAAAACAGTGAGGCAAATGTCCAGTGTGATTGCTTATTATTAAGAAGCAGCGCCTCCTTTTTTTTTTTTTTTTTTTTTTTTTTTAACTGATTAAAGAGATAACGGTCCTGCCGATTTAATTTTCTACAGGTCAGGTAGATAAATCGGCAGGAAAGCACCGCTATCAGAAACAAAAGCCAGTCTTTCACACTCAGCATCCTTTCCTGTTCAGTGAATTGGCTTTTCAGCCAGGTTAATTATACTGTGGAGAAAAAATAAAAAATACGAAAAGCGTAGTTTTTAGGTGTCTCCTGTTTTACTCTAGCAAGTCAAATATTGTACAGATTTTTTTTTTATATGTTTACACTTTGTATTTTCAGTTTCTTGGTATTTATTTTTTTTAAAGGTTAACTCTATTATAAAAAGGGAACGCATAAAATGTAGGTATTAGCGAGACTGCATGTCTAAAGATAATCTATTTAAAGACTTTAAAGACTTAGGGCCTAATTTATCACACTTTTCACTCACTATTTTGCCTTGTTTAATTAATAAAATAAAGTTTTTGGGTTTTTTTTTTTATTTGTTTATTTGATATACTCTCCTTAAAGTAAATGTAAGTAAATAAAGTAAAATTGAATTCATAATTTTATCTATAAAAAATTCAGTCCTCAACATAAGCGATGTCTCTGATTAAGATGTCGTCTCTCCCGTGCAGAATAATAAAACTTTCTGTGAACTTGAAAGGGTTGATTTTCAATAATGTCATATTTAAGTATTAAATATTGGCCTAAATGGCATTATTTTTTTTACAGTCCAAAGCTTTTCATGAATTTCAGTGTGAGATATTGTGGTTACATCAAACTGTCAGAAAGTGGTCTGAATCGTGTATAACTCAGACTCGGCTCTGTTTTACTCAAACTCCACCCTGCATGTGGGAATATTTTCACACGGTCTGAATAGAGATCCGCGCAATTTTTTACGCATGATTAACTCAACTCTCAACACGACCGTTAGTGTCTTGAGTCCTGTTCTGATAACAGAATCCTGACCAAAACATTTTCTGAATTTCCACACTTTTCCATACTTGTGCAAAAACCCCGCTTAAACCGCCGTGTGTCCCATTTTTTTCAGCAGTGTGTGAGTGTTTTCATAATGAAACAGTAAAAGCGTTCCATGTGTTCCGCTGTCTCGTCCCTATTGCTCTCAGATAATAAGAACAAACTTACGTGTATGAATATAGGATGATGAAATCGTGTTTTAAAAATATAATTCAACAAATATAATTCTACTTTTGTTTTTTTTTTTTATAACTGAAGTCAACTTTGCCTATCAAGAGTTCTGCCTAAGTTCTCCAGCAACCACAGGCACTCATACAATATTGAGACATATTTTCATCAGGATGTGATTTGTAAGGATGGGAGGAGGAGAGATCTGGTGCAGAAAGTAGATTTGCTCTGTGGAGAAACAGACAGGGAGGGAGAGGGAGAAAAGAAAAAGACGGTGACAGAAACACTCTTGCTGACAAAAACACCCCCAAAGCCACAGCTTCATGGGGAGTAAAGTAAAAAAACATAAAAGTGAGTCAGCTAAAACCCAGCCGTGATTTCTCTTTTTATTTTCATTAAATAAACATATGAAAAACCACAAAGGGATGAGAGAGAGAGAGAGAGAGAGAGAGAGAGAGAGAGAGAGCGACGCGAGAGTCAAGAGCGAGGTTATTCATTTATCAAAGTGAACAGCGAGAGCGCTCAAGGAAAAATATTGTTGGGTTCGAGATGGAAACAGTGACGAAAGAAAGAGAGAGAGACAGACAGAGAGAGAGAGGAGGAGAGAGAGAGATGGAGAGATAAAAAGAAACTGAAAGAGAGGAAGAGGCAGAGAGAGAGACAAAGAAAGAAAGAAAGAAAGAGACAAAGACAGAGAGAGAGAGAGAGAGAGAGATGGAGGGAGACAAGTAGAGACAGAGAGAGAGAGCGAGAGATCAAATTACCAATTCTTCTAAAATATATATATATATATATATATATAAATATATACTATAAATAAAGTGTTAATAGGCTATTGTCACGTCTCCATCAAAAACACAAACTCCATTTCCCATGATACTCAGTGCAATCACGCACTGCGATGATCACATAATCCATACTGTCATTCCTCTGTCAATCATAGAGAAACTAGCCAATCAGGGGCATCTGTGAGCTCATGTATGTGGAAGACGGTAGATAGCTCTTTCCTCCGAGTGTGTTACACTGCCCTGTGATGCAGCATGAGCAGCAGTTTGAGAAGAAGCAGTTGGCTGGCTTCATGCCACACTCGCTGGTGGGAAGATGTCATGGGTTGGTGCAAGGAAATTGGCACACGTCATCGGACTTCTTATTTAATTTAGTTATGTTCTTTTTTAAGTTTTTACTAGTCATTTATTAATACAATACTGTTGCATGATAATAACTAATAAGGAAATATTTTGCCTGAGTAGCTGAAGTAAGTGTCTGTGTGTGTGTGTGTGTGTGTGTGTGTGTGTGTGTGTGTGTCTCACCTTTCATTAGAGGAGAGGGCTCAAGCACAGTTAGTAGCGAGCACTGGAAAACCATGCCGACGGTCCGTATCACAAACACACGCCTCATCAACATGCTGATACTGAAAACACACAGAATTACTTTACTGATTTAGAAATTTCACTTCTTACTACATTCTAAGAAAAAAACAAATGTTATACCAGGGGCAATGAGAGTGCTACACAGAGTGGGAAAGAAATTTACACTTTTCACACACACACACACACACACACACACACACACACACGTTTTGTTTTTTTTTGGTGTGTGTCTCAGACAGAGTAATTGATTTGCTGTTAGTCGGTTAAAGAGCCTCCTGCTGAGTTTTGCTTCATGGCCTAATCAATAACACGACATGTCACTGGCTGATTAGACTCATCCTAATTAGTGACCATCAGATGCCACAGACACACACACATTATTAACTCCTAATGCCAATCAGAGCACCCAGTGGACTCTATCAATCATGCAAAAATAAGTGTGTGTGTGTGTGTATGTGTGTGTATGTGTGTGATGTGGGACATGAGCGTTCATGTCCTTGGACTTTATACCCAAGATTGTACTATAGCAAGTCTCCATTTAATCTCTCACTGGTCAGTTTGCGTAATGTCAGGACTGCACTGAATGTCTACATAATAGGATTTTTTTAAAAAAAAGTGCAACTGTTAGTATGGGTTCTATGTTTTCCATTAGAAGACGTTTAGTTTGGAAGGAGTCTCCAATGTCAGAGAGACAAAAGACCGGTGAAGGAACAGCTGTTTGTAGCTGCTATAAGGTAAGTGATAACAGGAACTTGTTTTGTTAACACTCGACAACATTGCATGTAACTATAAATGGATAAAAAGTATAACGTGTGGTTCTTTAATAAATTAAAAAAAAGCTGTAATCATTGGCAAAATGTGGTATAAGAGAAATACAACACCTTTTGCGAAATGATGTTTTTGGGAAATAATATAATATAATATAATATAATATAATATAATATAATATAATATAATATAATTACTGTCTTCTAAGTGTGTGTAAAACTTTAAAAATGTTTTGAGAGAGAGAGAAAGAGAGAGAGAGAGAGGGAGAGAGAGAGTGCTGCATCACCCTCAGCACAGACCAGAAGGCGCCAGGAGAAGAAAGACAGGAGAAACAGAGAGGAAAAGTAAGAAAGAGCTTGGAAGAGAGCAAGAAAAAATGAGAACAGGAATTCATGTTGGAGAGAAAGAGTAAGAAAGACAGAAAAAGACAGCAAGAAAGGAAAAGAGAATAATGGATTTGAGACAGAGAAGGGGCGTGAGAGATAGGGAAAGAAAAAGAGAGAAAGGGGCATTAAGGAGAGAAAGACAGGGTGAGAAAGAAAGCAGAAGCAGGAGTGTGAGTGAGAGACATAATAAGAGAAAGGGTGAGAGAGAGAAAATGACAAAACAGTGAAAGAGAGGGGGTATGTGTGTGAGAGATGACCGATGCCTTTAGGTGTGTATCTGTGGTCACTCGAGCGCTACAGATGGAATGGATAAGAGTCCAAATGAGCTTTTAGCATCTGTGAACGTACAACAGCAGAAACCCAACCTGTGGGAAGCGAAGCCTGAATGAGCGCCTGTGTCTGACGAGCTGAGGCCTGTGTGCGAGAGAGAGACGTACAAATGACTTTACACTCCCCAACACACACACACACACACACACACACTCCCTCTGCTCACGCATGATTCTATTTCTTCACACAAGAGAAAGAAAACCAGGGGTCAGATCAGATTAAAATCTAATCTGCCTAACATTCAGCCTTCAGTGGACAAATACGAGTTTTAAACCTTAAAACATCACAGGTTCAATGATTGTGTAAAGAGAAGCACCGAAGCACAGCTGTAGTTAATCGAGTGTGAGTGGTGTGTTGAGTTTAACATGTGTCTGTCTGTCAGCCTGTTCCAAAGGAAACCTGGGTTTAATTAAATTCACATAATGAAGACACACAAGCCATGCAAACAGGCCACGCCTCCTTCACTGGTACTGACACAGAGGCCACACCTCCTTCACTGGGACTGACACAGAGGCCACGCCTCCTTCACTGGGACTGACACAGAGGCCACACCTCCTTCTTTGGGACTGGCATCGGCCACACCTCCTTCTTTGGGACTGACAGAGGCCGTGCCTCCTTCACTGGGACTGAAACAGAGGCCACACCTCCTTCATTGGGACTGGCATTGGCCACACCTCCTTCACTGGGACTGAAACGGAGGCCATTGCTACATTACTGGGACTGAAACAGAGGCCACACCTCCTTCACTGGTTCTGACACAGAGGCCACACCTCCTTCATTGGGACTGGCATCGGCCACACCTCCTTCACTGGTACTGACACAGAGGCCACACCAACACTGAGACTGATAAAGAGGCCACACCTCCTGCACTGGGACTAACACAGAGGCCACACCTCATGCACTGGTATTGACACACAGGTCAGACCTCCATCAACTGGCAGTAACACAGAGGCCACATTTTTTTTTTTGCATAAATACACCTCCTTTACTGGTATTGACACACAGAGGCCACACCTCCTTCACTGGGACTGACATAGAGAATGCCTCCTTCACTGTGACCTCTCTGCCAGTATCAGTGAAGGAGGTGTGGCCTATGTGCCAGTATCAGTGAAGGAAGTGTGGCCCCTGTACCTGTCAGGCCCAGCGAAGGGGAAGTGACATCCAACTGTTCTTTTTTTTTTTTAAACTTCGCACATTGGTTCAGATTGGATCACACTGAAACAGCTCTAAATTCGATTATTAAATTCATTTGGTGTTCTAAGAGGGAGGTACCGTCTCACAGACATTCTACAGACATTCAATGCCATCCATGTTTTAATTTCTATTCACTGTTATACACTATTATCTTTTTCTTTTATAATCAACATTATCGGTTTCTCAAGTTTGACATGTTTTATTTCCTACCATGGTCTTATTCCAATGCAGGTACCATGATATTTAATATCGCATTAAGGTGAAATAAAATCTGATCTACACTGATCCCAGAACAGCATTTAATAACCCTGATGGCTGAGAAGCATGATAGAAAATACAGACTGATCTCAGATCAGCATCGCGTCACACAAATACACGGCTTGTTGTTTACAGTGGTAGCTTTTTTTTCTCTCTGTGCTCACAGCTCACACCTCGCTGACTGAGCTGTGTTTACTTCCATTAGTCTTTCACTCTCTCTGGAGGGCTGGTCAGTGTGTACACACACACACACACAGACAGAACAACAGAGAGAACAACAGAGATACAGACATGCCCTTGGTGGTCTTTCCTGGATAATGCAATAATAAAACAGAAAGAAAGAAATCAGAGGTAAAGACAAAAAGAAGGACAGAAAAATGGAATGAGCAAATTATTATTATTATGCACTTTTTTAATTGTTAAACTCGTAGTCACAAAGGATCTCACCGAAAAAGTGCTGACCAGCACACCTTATTTGCTGAAACACTATTATTTTTAGTTTCTCTCGCTTTTTAGTTTCTTCTCGGCGCTAGGAGTTGCGATCGCATGAGTGAGAGAGAAACTGTTGCACATGAAAGCACTTCAGTTCTGCGAGCACTGAGCACTGAGATACGTCAATCAAGTCAATTCTACATTTGAATCCTAAACGACGGGTCCCAAACCCATGGTTCAGGATAAAGCAGGTCTGTAAAGCATAGCCTGAAGGCTTGAATTTTTTTTTTATTATTATTATTATTTTGCTACAGTGGTGAAAATAGCAGTCCACTGTTATCCAAGCTAGTTTATTTATTATCATTTTTAGCCTATTTGACTAGACACTTGAATTGAATGGGCTTATTTCAAACCACAGTAACAATATTAAATCGTGCTCAAATGGTTTTAATCTCATTAGTATAATGCTAAACAAATACCCGTGTTACCTGTACTTTGAGAGTAAGAATCCTCCAAGAGAGGAGCCGCATATAGAGAATGCCATGGCGACCACGCCGTTCCACAGGCCGAGCTCTCGCGCCGTCATATGATGATCCAATAGGAAGAGGGGGAACATAGTGATGGCTCCCTGTTCACCTGAATGCAAGCAAAGAGCAAAAAAAACATCAGAAATGGACGTACCGAACCAGTGTTCCACCTCACCAGTGTTACCTAAAGTTACTATTTACTACAGAAGCACGTGAGATTGAAGCACGTTACAGGTTTGAGCTGAAAGTGATGAACTGTTTTGGCATATTATTTGGCTTTTGCACCACTGGTGCCACACAATGTGGAAATACTATGCAGGTTTGGACCAATTATGGTGATGGCATACTGTATAGTACGCTAGTATACAGATTTAGCCCAATGGTGGTGTAATATTTTTCACTTATTCTTTAGTATTGGTACTAGCACTGTTTTGAGCTAGCATTGTTGGTGCCGGATGAACCACACAAAACACTATTTACCATCTTCATTAAATCTGTTAATGAGGGGGAAAAAACACAAAGAACCTGTCAGTTGTTCACTCCAAGTAAAAAAAGCAAAATGAAGGAACAAAAACATCCTACCTCACAGATCTCCACACACACACACACTTATCTGTGAGCGGGAAAGTTTTGTCTCTCATGTGCGCCGTGAGTTTGTTCGGTTTAGCCGTGTATTATTCAACGCTTCTGTCATTATTTATGCGGCTTGTCTTCCATGACTGACAGCTCTGAGACCGCTGTCAAACAGGCATGCAGGCGGCCGGGGGACCCCAAAATGAAAAAAAAAAAAAAAAAAGCCCGAACGAAATAAAAACGGAAAGTCAAATCAAAAACACAGCTAATCAGATGATAGCGAGCGCCCAAAGATCCCGCGTGAGCGCTGACAGAGCTTTCGACTGTCAACCATCACCGCTTTCTTCGCAGGCGATCGTTTGAGACAGCCGAACTAAACCATGTAAAGGATCCGTCTATAAAAAGCGAATGTGCGAACAAAGAGGGGATTTATTCTTCATGTTCAGGGACTCTCTCTCTCTTTTTTTTCCTTCTGCTTTTACAAGGCGAGCAGTCAGTCTGTTGTGTTTTAAAACGTTGCCTCGCCTTCACTTTCGGGTGAAAACTTTTTCAACCTGTGACAGAAACAAGCCCCTTTCCCTGTCAAATCAATACTCTGATTTCTCACAATTCCTACTTTGTAAGGTCAATCAAAGCTGAAGTGTTAAAAAAAAAAAAAAACAACAAGTCCTTCAAAATGGTCATTACTGAAGAGATCAGCTGATGGAAACTTCAGAGCAGGGTTGCCAGGCCTCAGTAAAATTACATCTACAAATCAAAAACTGCATAAAAAGACCTAGAGCAGAAGTTAGACCTAACGCAGAATCTACAATATTCTTCAAAATTCTTTATCCATAATCCCACTTTGCAATACATCTTACAACAGAAAAGGTTCTGTACATCAATAGATGCAATGGGCCTCATTTATCAAACTGGATACGAACAGATTTATTCATAAAGCATGAGTACGAGCGTTTACGCAAGAACTTTGGTATTCATGATAATGCAATAAATTCAGAGGAACATTCATGTCGCACTCATGCTCCTGAGTAGCCCATCTGCTTCAAGGTTCTATGTGTTGCGCTTTCTGAGATGCTTTTCTGCTCACCACAGTTGTAAAGAGTGGTTAGTTGAGCTACTCTAGACTTCCTGTCAGCTTGAACCAATCTGGCAACAACTCAGAACTGCTGCTCACTGGATGTTTTTTGTTTTTCGCATTAATTTTTTTCACAGACTGAAAACAATTTCTATAAATATTCTCAGGAACAGCCATTATCCATATCAGCAACTACACAGAGAGAGAGAGAGAGAGAGAGAGAGAGAGCGACAGAGGGATTGGGATGAAGGACAGAAACTGTGTGAGTGAGAGGATGAAAAGGACTGGATGAGAAAGAAAAAGAGAGGTAAAGAGATGGAATGAGAGCGACAGAGAGACAATGTAATTAGAGAACGAGACAACGAGAGACGGAGACGCTTCAACTTAACGGTAATCATGGCTGATATGGAACATAGAGAGAGGAGCGAGAGACAGACAGACGGGGGTGAGAGACGGATGAAACAAGATAGGATTTGATAGGGAAAGAGAAAAAGGGACAAGAGAGATTTCATGTTACTGACTTGTTTTAAAATTATGTTAAGTGTTTTTATTTGTCTAAATCTGTTGTAGCTGTTTATTTAAAAGTTTTAACTAGAACTACTATAAATGATTATATAAAATAAAATGATATAAAAAGATGACTATAAAATGACACCATCTAAAATGATTGGTTTTGGGAATTTAAACATCCTTAAGACTGATATTAGCTGATAATTTTCCTCTAACAGAACACCCCGAAGTGCTTTATTTCTCTTACACCACAGCAAATTTGTAAACAATTGCAATTTTTTAAAAAAATTAAACAATGACACTTTTTGTGTATTCATAGTTATGTCTAATTTAGTTCAACGTACCATTGAACCAAGTTAAGAATAGACAGATGGGGGCTTCATGCTCCCCCCCCATGACCATATTCACCCCCTACACCCGTCTCTCTTTCTCTCATCTGGACGTTTCTCCAGAGAGACTCCACACCTGACTCTCACAATGCTGAGCACGAGTTTTAACTTCTTTCCCGACTGAAGGAAAAGCAGAACTGATGGAGGGAGGATCTGAGATCAGTTTTGTGCTTCGTGTCCCTAATGAAAGCCGTCTACTACCAAACTGATCCTAGATCTGCCTATAGAATTCTATCAGGCAGCAGCTGGGTGTTAATGATCCGCACACACACACACACACACACACACACACACACACACACACAGCTATACAAAGTACTGCTAATCCTCCTGCCAGTTGAGGTTTCAGTCAAAATAATTAGATTCTAATTGATCAACTGATTCATTATAAACATTCTGTTAACTGTTAAGGTGATAGATGGGATAGAGTATGTGGGCGGGGCTTCGCGTCCTATATAATTACATTGGAGCGGTTTAACACTAAGGCTGACTGTAGTGTATGCTACATAATTACATATATTCTCATCTAATGCAAAATACAGACCTACATACAGAAAAAAAATCGACGGCGGGGTGATGCGATGGTGTGAGTTACCACACTGTTACCACCTGGAAGTTGCTTATTTTCCAATAACAGCATGTGTGTTCTCCCCGAATCTGTGTGTGTGTTTCCTCTGGGTTTCCTCTCATTGTCCAAAAAAATAGGTAGTTACTCTAAATTTTCCCCCGAGGTGTGAACACCCAGAGTTATCTTGTGTTAAAGGAAGGAAATGTTTCTTATTTGAAATCTTGTGTTAAAGGAAAGACACGGTTTTCTCTTCAGAAACATGTCTGAGGAAAGTGTGTGATTAAGGCACGCAGTTTAGATGCCAAACTGGAGACTATAAGCTTCCATTATTTAAAAAAAAAGTATTGCAATTCTGTCTTATTCCTGTTATATTGTTTAATTATATTTGAACATGTGACCTTTCTGTGAAGAAAAAAAAAAGTCTCCATATTGTAATAAAGATCATCAGGTTATTATCACTTAAAAACAAATCAGATAAAGCTGTGATGATGGAGATGATGAAGAAAAAGCTCCGTATGACAGATCAGGGAGGGGTGTGTGTGTGTGTGAACTTAACATCCTGCCAGCTTTTAACGTTTATATCTCATCAGATTAGTGTGCTGCCTCTGGTTTACTGTCTCTGTCTTCTCTCAACTTTGAACCCCTGTAAACAAAATCAAACTGGCGAATGAATTCATTTTCATATAGAGAAACACACTAGCACACCAGACCAAACAACACACACACACACACACACACACACACACACACACGCCACACACATAGGGTGTACATTTTCCATTTTCTGTTTGGATGAAAAAACGCCACAGACACAAAGAGACTCTAATCCTTACATAATCCCCATCTGCTGCAAACACAACCAATTCAGCTCACACACTCACTGATAGTGACTTAAATCCAGAGCTGAAATGGTGCATTGTGTGTATTCCACCTTCAAGTCAGTATGTCAAGAGGTTAGTGGAAAGGCCATGTGTCATAGCAGCTCTATGTTGCTTTATAATAATCAATTGTGCTGTTATAGTGAGGCAAATAAATGAGAATGCTGCCATCTTGTGGTAAAAGGAGGAATTACATTAGAGCTCATTTTATTTCAGTTTTCATTTGATCAGTTCTGAAAAAAAAGGTTTTGGTCACATAATATTTCTCAAACAAAATATTAAGTGTGTTTTCTTACACCATACTAATCAACTCAATATTAAACTACAATGATTAAAATGTGTATCATCATTTAAATGAAATATATGCGGTCATAACAAAGCATGGAAGAAGAAAATGAAGCGTGAACATCATTATAATTATATAGAGAAATCTTGAAATGTCATAAGTAGTCATGGCTGGTCATGATGTTAGATGGGAGGCTAGTTTATCTTACATCTCACATCTATCAAACGCTCAATGACAAAAGTTTGGAGCAATGTGTTATATTATGAGCTCTGGTATATCGATGGCACAGTAAGAATGATGTGAGGCAGAACCCTCTGTACTAAAGAACACAGCTTGTGTGTAAGACGAACGAATATTACTGAAAAAAAAAAGACTTGCGTCCAGCCAGTAATTCAGGAGTGGCTCTCACATGAGCCGGGCTACACATCAGCAGCTTTCTTTAGCATTTTAGAAATGGTGTAATTTGGTGACTCACACTAGTGAGGGGAATTCCAGCCGTTTTCAGTGAGTCAGAGCGCTCGGGTCGGCTCGGGTCGGCTCAGCAGCTCAGCTCACTGATAAACAGCATACCATAACTTATGAGAAAATGACCTCTAAAGCGGCTCGGTTTTATTTGTCACGGAACAGTCTGGAACTGCTCTGCAACGAGATCTGGGATCAGATCAGTGTGTGCTGTGTAAGCTGTTCTCTTTAGGTTAGGGATCTGTTGCAGGATCTCTGCGTCCTTTGATCCACTGAGAATAAATAAAGAAAGTTGTTTTGTTTTTTTTTGCTATTACAATGTAATTTTATCACTAATCAAAAATCCTTAATAATAAATCATACTGAGCTAGTGAAGTGAAGTGGTGGTTATTTTTTTTTTTTTAATAAAGTGTGGTCATAAATTAAAAACATTGCTTGAGAGCCATTTTGTGGCCATGCACTATTTAAGTTGTGGCAACTACTGTATTTAAAATGAGCAAGACAGAAATCAACAGAACTAGGAACCTAAGCATGGGGATGAGGGATAACATTACACTCTGCTCCAATCTTGGAATGATGCATAAAGACATACTGGAGTCTGAAATGGATATCAGCCCATGCGATCTTAAGCGAATGCTCAAAGCAAATAGACCCGATCCTACCAAATAAATAACTGCAGGCCACGTATTAAGTATAATGTTCCTTCAACTTATTAAATTACACAATTTGTGGACACAATTTTGTGGATACGACCTAAAAATTTATGGACACAGACTGCCTACTCTTGAGCTAATACTTAGTTTGCAGCCAAAATGTTATCTGTATTACTTTATTAAAATATTATACCACAGCATTGTTTAATTCATGAATCTGATTGGTCAGAAGTGTTGATTAATGCTCTATAGTAGCTATGGCAAGTAAGTTAGTAAGGCTAATAATAAACTATTTTTAATAAAGCGTGTTGATATTTAATAAAGAAAAATATATAGAAAGGTTTCTTCAACATTTATGGAAGGAGACTCCAGTGTCAGCGCTTTGTAACAGTTTTCCACCACAGGAAAGTCTTCAGGAGTTGGCGCTCTTCAGTTTCTCAGTAACATGAGCTGCATTTTGACGTCGTATGAACGAGAAAAAAGAGAGGCTGAGGGAACAGCTAGTTATAGCTGCTATAATGTAAGTGATAACAGGAGCTAATTTGGCTCACGTACGTCACGTAACATTAAATGTAATTAGGAACGGTTAAAAAGCATGACGTATTGTTCATTAATAAATTCTAATTTGTAATCACTGGCGAATGGCTGTGGTATTAGAGGAATAAAACACTTTGGGGATGCTGTTATAGAAAAATAATCAGCTTGGTGTGGTAACAGTAACTCCGCATCACATCATCTCATCACTGATTATTTTCCTACAACAGCACACCACCAAGTTTTTTTTCTGTTCTTTACATAACCACCATGTCTCTGTATAAATTATGATGAATTACAGTAGTAGTAATAATGAGGAATGGAATTAATAAGATGACGGTGGTAAGAGGTTTAGGTGGTTTTTAAAGTATATGCCATTTTAACTTTAATATAACAATGCTTTAACAAATTGTCTCCATGAAAACTACTAATGAAACTGCTAAAAATTGTTTTTTATTTCGCATTTAGCTAAACCTGTCAAAATTTACATTACCCTGGCTAATATTAATACATTTGCTCACCACTAATTTCGGCTTAGTGAGCTAGTGGCTTAAGTTATTTATATGTAATGCTCCCTGCATCAGTTTTAAAAGCAAAGTAATGAGACTCAAGTCTCAATTTTAATTGGAAAAACATGATCAGTTTGATCAGGACCAATTTATATAACCATCATGTTTTTGATTGGAGCAGTACTTCAAGGTAAAACTGAACGACTTTTGACGAAAGTCAATGCATGGATCTGAGAAACAGGAAATAGGGTTTTGTGGCTGGTTACACTTAAGGCAAACAGCCTTCACACACTCACCTAGCTTATAAGTAAGCACGTACAGCATGGTCCACGGCGTCCCCGGCACATCCATCAGCTTCCTCCAAATAGCCCACGGTCTTGCTGTGTCCCGCGTGGCCCTCCTCGGCTCTGCTGGGACCCGCCCCGTTTCGCCGTCCAGTACATTCACACCGCATACGAACAACGCCACCCCTCCGTATACACAAGACAGAAGTGTAAACGTCCACGCCCATCCCACTACGTCAATGACGGCCAGCAGGCCACCTCCGGCAAACACTGAGCCTGCTTTGTAGCCCACCACCTGCGCCGTGTTGCCCAGGCCGAGCTCAGCGGCGCCACGCAGCAACCTCACAGCTGCACCGTCCACTGCCACGTCCTGCACCGACACCAGCGTGTTCATGGCCAGCAGCACGCCCGCCACACCACCCTGCTGTAGCTCAGGTGACAGCGTCGCGCCCGCCAGACACACAAACGCCAATCCGCCGACCGTCGACACCAACCAGCGCCGCTTGGTACCCGCCCGGTCCACTAGGGGTGCCCACAGCACCTTGAGCACCCAGGGGAAGTAAAGTACCTTGGCGAGGGAGATGCGGGTGAGCGACTGGCCAGTGCCGCGAAGATAGACTGGAAGAAGTGAGGACTGCAAGCCATACGGGATGCCCTGCACAAAGTACAGCAGGCCGAGGAAGAGCAGCTTGTCGTTCATCGCGGAATAGTAGAGGGAGGTGGAGCTTCAGCTCATGGTCCAATTCTGGAGAAATGCATAAAGTAGAAGTGAGTGAATAAAACTGAATCACTGATTGCATTTCAATAAGAATGCAGCTACCTAATGTGCACTTCCAAGATAAAGTCCATCCCTCTCCGAGGGCAGTGGCTCTCTGAGATCTGAGGGCAGATTAGGCCAAGATACAAAAAATACCACATAAAAGTGAAAGTGGAGTTTAAAAAAAAAATAGCAGTAAGTCTTTTTTAAGGTGACGTTTTTGAGTGAAACAGGCAAAGCGATGGATGGAGGAAGTGGACGTGAAACATGAAGTGATAGTATTGTTAATATCTATAAGGTTAATATCTCTACCGTCCCACGCATACATGGTGACACAGTCAAAACTGCGACACGTTGATGGAAGATTACGGACAAACAAGGATTGTCTTTTGAGTGATTTATACTGATGAACTATATGAACACAATATAACCAGGGATAAGAATGAATTTTTTTTTTTTTTTTAAATGAATGTTTTTAATAGGTGGTTAATTGAGTGCAATGAATGAATGAATTTAAAATCAGTAATGAAATAATACTGAAGGTTTAATATTGCTTATTAATTAGCAGGTGAATGATAATGATCAGAAATCAGTGATCTGCATACACACTATACACACATACACTAAGCAGAGTTATATACACAAACCATGCATTTACAGTGTGTAGCTTTGCTTTCATTGCATTATTAGCACTCAAAAACCTTAGATGATAAATCTTAGATGTGAAATCAAAGCAAAGGATTCTTATTCAGTTGCTTCCGTTATTTATCCACGTTAAACATTACAGGAAACCTATGAAAAAGTAGACATATATTGAGGTATAGCTAGTTAACTGGAGTCTCAATGGCTCGCCTGCTGTTCATGCGAAGAAATAACAAACTGCAATAATTAACCACTAACCATATGAATATTAAATGTTGCTTTAATGCATTAAGTGGAATAAAATTTACTGGTAAAAGGTTTCTCTCTCGCTCTCGCTCGCTCTCTCTCTCTCTCTCTTCCTGGCCGCATGAACAACCTTCTCTTGAATTAAGGTCCTTCAGCACTTCCGTGTTTTCCTTCCTTTTCCCCGCCCGTGTTCGGATAAGCCCCGCCTCCTGCGCTACGATTGGATGTTAGTTGGTCATCATAAGCAGTCCTCTGATTGGACGTCTTTCACGTCATTGTAGCAACCATGCAATGTTGTACCTAGAGTAATCATGCAACCATGCAATGTTGCAATGCACCTAGAGTAAACAATCCTTTTTTTTTTTTTTTTTTTTTGCTCCATGGCATTGCATTCTGTATTTTCCTGTGTATATTTAATAAAGGGGAAAAAAAACCCAAAACTGCCAATATTACAAAAATGATGATCCTTTCTTGAATTCTTGACTGGGGCTTTTTTTTTTTTTTTTTTTTTAACTCAAATGACTTTTAATTTGTTTTATGTCTTTTAACTATCTACCTGTCCATCCTCTCTGCACATTGGATGCCTGTGCATGATTCATTCTGTGGGATATCACTGCCTCACTGCCTATCACACTCTACAGCATCTCCGGACACACAGGAGCAGCAGCATCTATTCCTCAGTTTCAAAGCAGATCTCAAAACATGAACATCAGATTATATTTCAGTTTTTCCTGCATGTGACCTTGTGGCCATTTTGCTTGCACTTCACTGGGTAAAGATCTCAATCCATTGAGTAGAGTAGCTTGTTCTGATATCATAGCAGCATTAAATCGTTCAATGTCTAGTAAAATGTGGCAAATCAACATCCAGGTAAGATATCATTTATACAATACTTCAGAACCTTCAGCACTCAGTCATATCTGTCAGCTTCCTTTGAGTGGCAGCTGGTCTGATGTAGGAGCTGAAGGCAATACGTGTGCAGATCAGTTAACAAAGCAGATCCTCACATTAAACACTGAAAGGTCCTGTTAAATGAATATGAAGCTAAAACAATTCTTCACAAACAAAAAGTATGGTCAGAGATATAGGGTAAAGAACAAAGAGGAAGACATCTACATAACACCCAAAACAAATAAGAGCTGGAAAGATCATTAGGAAAGAAGCTACATTAATAACATGAGTCTGTATTGGGCATTGTGGCTTAAATCAGCCATTATTTAGACAGTGACCAAACAGAGACAGTCAAACGTGTACTGTTACAGTGTGCAGACTATATAAATAAAAGTAAAGCATTAATACAAAACAAACAATGGATTACGGGAAACTGTTAAACACTAAAAAGACTTGCAGTATACGCCAGGAAGAATATAAGCAGGGTTGATAAACTTTCTAAGATCTACATTACTGTTTAAGCTAGAAGAAGAAGAACAAACAATGGTGCCGGTGAGGTTTCATGGAATGCAGTTGGACTTGAAGCTGACATGTTGACAAAAAAGTTGACAAATTCATCCTTGACTGTTTATCTGAATTTGTCTGGAAGGCAAATGAATCATCTCTTTTAACCATATGTTGTGTATAGCTTTAATTAGGTCAGTGTTTGATAATGGAATTATCAAACACTGCTATTAAATACAGGCACGGGCATTAAGGACGTGTCGTGGAGCAGATAAATCTCCTCCTGTCACAGCCTTGCAGGTGGCAACAGGAGAAATGTCTGTGTGCAGCTTGTTGGATCAGTCTAAAAGGTCATAAACAGCCCCGTGGATCAACAATTTTTTAACACATCAGTGAAGAGACCCACAAAGCAGCAGCTTTGGATGGGAAAAAATCGTGTTTACTAGAGATAGAGTATCACGTTACAGTACCTTGAACAATAATAACACCATGGTTTGTCCCATTTCCAGCCATTGACTTGACTATACACGAAAATAGATCTTCAGAAAACAGGTTTGTCACAGAGACAAACACAACTTAAATTTCAGGACTTTTATAGTCATAAGTACTCGGAACAGACCCTTGGACTGTACAGTGAAATTCTTCTTACCAGTCATTACATAACTGTATAAGCATTATAGAAATATTTCAGAAATTTCAAATATACTTATTTTATGAGATAAGTATCATTTAAAGAAAATCTAAGGTAGTGCTCAAGTGCAAATGCAAAAGGTGCAGATTGTTCAGCTGCAATTCAATAATATGGTATTAGCTGCCACTGCCACGGGCTAAAGACAATATGTATCGATAAAAACAATGTATCAATAATATTTAATAAGTGTTAAGATTTGCAATATGCATTTATTTATGAGGTGCAGTGTGGCATCATGCAATAGGCAATATTCCTCCTACCACTTCTGCACAGTATTGCAGTATTAGTGCTTGTAACATTCTAAGCTTATGCAAGGAAGACAACACTCGGGAGGTGTGCCATTATAGGAAAAGTATCAATGACAGGGTGGTATGATGTGATCAGATTTAAAAATTCAACAGCACTGTGATATAAATGTTTATATAATGATGTGTGTTGGGTTGTGTACCCGTGCTGTAGTGTAAAATGAGTTTCCGAGGTGCATTTCTCAGAACTTTCCAAATGTTTCAGCCACAGTGTTACCTTATTGTCCGTCCTCTACTGTTCCATTAATCCAGACACACAGGAACAGTGAACAGGCTAGATAAGTCAGACAGAAAAAAAAAAGAGCTTGTTTCCAAGGCTACATCTTTGTTCACATTCTTTCATGGTCTGCCAAAGACAGTCTAATCGCTGGGTGGTGCCTGCATTCTGATGTTCACAGTAAGTCTAGCCAAGCATCACAAGCACCATACCCACTCACACTACTCCTCACTTCTCCCACTGCTTTCCCACTGAAATATTGTTGTGTTTTACTGAAGCCATTCCCCCAAGCAAACTCACCAGACACACATGAATGGCACTCAAAGAAATCTCATTCTTTAATCACAAATGCACTTGATGACATCACTTAATTATCCCATTTTATTTGGCAGCATAACACTTCCTAAAAAAAAAAAAAAAAAAGAAGAGAAAAAAAAAAAAAATGATATCTTCATGATGAACCGAAACGGGCGTCGCAGTTTACTGATCACTTCCACACAACGCCAGCAGGATCTTCTCGTAGTCGCCCTTGGTGTCGTCCTGAAAACGACACAACGCATGATCAGGACAATGAAAGCAAATCTCAGCATAGTGTACAACTCGGATGCAATGTTGCAACTACACTGCTTCTAAATGTTAGGTGAATTTTATAAAATTAAAAAAAAAATGTTTTAAAAATGATGCAAAATGGAAATTACTGTTATGTGAGTATTATAAAGAGGTTAAGATAGTTATTGGTTTTGTCTTAAACCTCATACCACCATATTAAATAGACCATACTAGGAGGTGTGTATCGAAACTGGGATCCTGTAGGGTCAAACCAGAAAGTTGGGGTGGTTTTTACTCTTATGCTAGCAAGGTGGCCCATGGGACAAAGGAAGACTACATTAACATGGATGTGTATTGATGCTGTTGCTATTATTATTATTATTATTATTATTAGTAGTAGTAGTAGTAGTATAACATTTGGCTAAATAACAGCTGAACACAACTAGAATACTGTCTGCTGAATGAGATGGCTAGCTAACTAGGAAGTCATATCAGTAAAAGCTAGCTAGCTACATCAATTTTTGCTAGTTCCGGTCAACTTCTGGCAAATATGACTGTTAACCAAAACACTAAACTATTGTTGCTAGCTACAAGACAAATAACTGTAAACTTGGTCAGGTTTATTCAGCCATGTTTGTCAAAATGGATGGTCATGGTTGGCCTGGAGAACAGAATTATGGGATAGCTCATACTGAGAAGGAAACATACAGTGCTGCCTTCAAATTAGTCAAAATAAGGTACCTTAGGGGGCATCTGCCTTCTAGATTTAGCTCAAAAGCTCACAAAAAAGCTGTCCATGATTTGTTGTGGAGCATGCAAATACAAAAGCACTGGACCTGCCTTTTAGTTTAAGAGCAAGGACTATTTAGTATGCAGGTTTCTTTATAAAATAGGTTTCCAATTACCATTTGTCAGCTCTTCTATTTATTTGCCTTGTAGCAATTTAAGAGATTTAGACAGACAGGTGGATGGAAACACCAATTAGCAGCACTTTTGAATTCTCAGCTATTGCTTTATCAGCACCTACCAGAATGTCCCTGTAGAGAGTCTTGCCGTATTTCTTCTTGTATTCATTCTTGATCTGCACCATGTCAATCTCCGAGCGGCTCACCATGATGCGGGTCAGGATCTTCCCTTTGTAGCCAGAGCCCTGTATGCAGGTCATACAAACTCCTACATTTAGCTCTGCAATCATTCATTAGTGTATGGACTGCACAACCCATGCTCAGGGGAGTGGAGTAGATATAAAGACCTAAAATGCATTTACCTTCATTGCCAGGTTGAGTTTTTCAGCAAAGTAAGCAGGTTTACTTCCAGCACATTTCACTAGCAGAGACACAAAAAACAGAAATGATTCCCTCATATACGTGGGCTGCTATTTACAAAGCATCGGCATGTCGATCAAGAACAGATTTTCCCTAATAAATATGAACACAGAACATCATAATCAATGGCCAACCACGTAATCAACAATTCATATCTTCAAGAATATTCTCATTAATCTCCAATTTGCAGGAAATTTTTTATTTCTTCTTTACGAAGAACTGATTGATATATGGCAGAAACATGTTGATCTGTTGATCTTGAATCCTCACTGGGGTGTAATCAACAAGATCTGTTTTTTTTTTTTGTCCTGATGCATAATAGAAACACATTGCAACACACATTGCACATTGCAACACATCATTCTTGTCATATTTTTGCTGCTGAAAGCCAACAGACATGTCAGGGAGTGGCAAACGAGGGACGGAAAAGGGAAACAAAACCTCAAATGAACTTTATAACACAACAGAAAGATGAACACTTTTGTCCAAACTTGTGGACAACCTGCTCAACCAGCTGGGATTGAACCCTTGACTGCATCCTTCACATGTATTGCTGTATTGTTTTTCCACAGTCCCACCCCAAATATTACCCAGAAACCCCTACAGTATGATAGAACAAGTGTGAGTATCTTACCAACAGCAACCAAAAGGTTCTCGATGTCTCCCTTCAGCTCCAGGTCAATTGCTTTGGCAACATCTACTTTGCTGTATTTGGAGTAGCACTCAAACACTGGAAGGCAGACAAATGAGATACACAAACTGAGACAAGCTTTTACGTAAAAACAAAGCTTAGTCCTCGACTCCAGGACTCGGATTTCAAATTCCTAACCTATGAGCTACTATTGTGTAAATTAAGCACTAACATTGCAATCAAGATTCATTATGCTACCATGCTTTTTAGATTCTACTGAAATGCTCAATACATTTGAATTAGGTACGACATGGTAAAGAGACAAACCCAAAACAATTAGAATGATTCCTCGGACCAATACTATGGCGCATATGGGCCGACGTTTCTTCAGTTCCTCATTCACGATTTTAGCTCCTACCTGCAATTAGTTCCCATTTACTGATTGACTTGCAAAAATGGGAAAAAAAAAAAAAAAATAAAACTCATAACTATGGTTTCATCTTATCCTGTTATATACATGCATGTAGAGACATTAAAAAGAAAAATAATGCATGGAATAAAGTAGTAGAGGATCCTTGGTGTCCCTGGGGAATGTATGTAGCTAATACAGTTAGCTGGTTTTGCTAATCGAAAGTCTAGCACGTAACATGTTCAAACAACCGATTTTCACACTGATTAGTGCGTTATTTAATTTATCTTTAACTAGTTAGCTTAAGAAGATATATATCGAATGCTGGGTAGTGCTCGCCCACGAGTGGCAGTAGCCCACAAGAGACTTCTATCAGCGACTTCTCACTTGCTCATGTGAATGTGGGGTTAAAAACATTGATATTTAAAATATTCTACATGTACATTTTTAGCGTTCACAGCATTTTTTCCATGAAACTGGTCATTCCACCAAGGGTAGTACCTTTTCTCAGATGAGGAGCGCTCCTGCTGGTCAGGATGTTGATGAACACAGAGCAGTCAGTGCCCTTCTTCTTCTCCCCAGCCTCATAGAGGTCCTGGAGAAATGCACACATCGTACATAAGCAAAGCAAGATAAAAGCATAAACAAGATAAAATGCCCACACACCTGCAAACACATCTCCTTACCCTGGCGTCTTTGTCTGCCAGATCTGCTTGCCCACTCCTGTCCTCACTTCTGGTAGCCTGTAGGACGAGCAAATGTTCAGATGTTCAGATTCAGTTGTTTACACACAAACACACTATTCCCATTCACCCAAATGTTATGTTTAATAATAAGCCCACCTTGCAGAGAGCCAGAAGGCCTTCACTGAAATGTCCGCTCGTGTCAGACTTAATGTCGGCCTCCAGCTCCTTCTTGAATTCTATAGAAAACAATTTTGGTTGCTCATTCCTATTATAAAAGTTAGATAGTCCATGCTACAGTGACTTACTCAAGCCAATCACTGTTAGCTAGCTAGCTTAACATTTAGCGAAGTGTGGTGCTTGCATAGTAACCCATTAAACCTACATGAATTCCAACTTTGATTTTGAATTTGAGCTTGGTTAATATCTATAGATCATTTAAGAGCCTCAACACTATCAGAGGAGAAGATTAAACTACCATATACCAATATTATAAATCATCAATTTTCCATAAAGAAAAAGTCAAGCTTACCCTCCTTGTAGGCAATTTTGAGGTCTCTGATCTCCTTATTGGTTCTGGAAGCCAAAATCTCAATCAGGGTGTCCTCATCTGTGCCCAAGCCCTAGAAAATAAGCAAGCACTAGAGATTAAGACATCCTCATAACTGCATCAGAAATTCAGAAAATGTATGAATACAGGTTAGTTATATTTAATGCAGTTCAGTTGAAACAGATTTGGCAAATCCAGTTCTGCAGTACCCTGACACAGCTAAATTTACTCTGTGTTCTTATAGAATATTCAACACAACCTTCCCCCTTATGACTTGATAACATTCATCACTTACGTCAGATGAATGGTCACTTGCAGCACAAATGTATATGTACTGAGGGAGTGGCCAACCCTGTTTTCATGCAGTCAGCCATTTATCAGCTCACACTGCTCAGATCACTTCCCAATGGCTGCTAGTTGGAGTTATTATTGGTTGCCGTGCATGTGGCTAGAGCAATATGGTCATACAAAAGTACATAGCCAGCTACAGAGTGTGTGTTAAACCACCTATTAGACCCCTAATCAGATATCAGAAGTCCATTGTGGCCACAAATTCAATGTATTCTACATCACATATGCTTTCTTGGATTATTTTATTAAACATAATCTGCATCACTGTCTGAAAAACACTAAGGAAAATAGCAGAGGAAAGTAATCAAAGGATGCACTGACTGGACTAGAATAACACATTTAATCTATCATGCATCAGTTATCATGCAGCAGGTGCACTGGCGTGGAGAACTGGGAAACCACAGAACTGAGAGGAAGAAGAACACTTCAGAAACATTCATGGTAGGGATTCAGTGCATTACCTTCATGGCCAGTTTGAGCTGCTGGGCATCATATTGAGCAGGAGTCCTGAGCAAAGCCAGAACCACGTCCTCCAGCTCACCTTTCAGTGCTCCCTTCAGAGCTACATCGAGGGCCTGCACACAAAAGGAGCAAAGTTTTTCACCAGTTTTAGGCATTTCCATAAAAGTAGGCATACACACCCATGGTACGTTATTATTTATTTGAAATTTCTGGATCTTAAACTGGGGTCTGGGGAGCCACAGGGGTCCATCAAGGAAAGTTTTTTTAATTTATTTATTTATTTATTTTTTTTACAGTGGTGGAAATCACCAATTAACAATGTTATTATATTTAGGGGTCCAAGCACCAAAGTCAACTCAGACCTAATTCTGTCTATCAGGAATAGAAAGCATTATGGCTCCAAAGATACTAATTAAAAAAAAAAAAATCTAAGTAACATTCATGAAATAAATCCATACTGAGGTGGTCAGTGAGGTGGAATTTATTTTACAGTTAAATGGGTCTCTGGCTAGAGAAAGCTTTAACTGAATAGGTGTGGTTTGACGGTGAGTAAAAGTGAACCACAGCATGGGTGTGGAAGAGCTTACTGGCTTTATTGTGTCAACAACCGAGCGTCTTGGATTGACTAAGAAGTGAGTCTTGTGGATTTACTCGTGCGATGATAGTACGCTCATTATCAGCTCTCTGAAAACTACAGGATTGGTTCTTTTTTTCATGCAGCCCAACCACAAGTAAATTTTATGGTTCCTGATTACACAAATCATTCAAGTTGGTTTCTTGACTTTGCTTCAGCATCAGTAAAAATACTCTCAAGTGTACACTACTTGCTTTGGTGATCGAGTGTACAAGTGTTTTCCTGAAAAGTTTGAGAGTTCACCTTGCCAGTGGCCTTCTGATACGCGGCTTTGATCTGCTGCCTCTGATCGTTGGTCCTCTTCACGAGAACTTCGATGATGGTGTCCTCATCTACGCCTGAGGGCAACAAAATACACCAACACTTAACACAGTGCAAGTCAACAATACAAAGAAAAATAATCGCATCAACAATGTAGCCTGCATGATCAATACAGGTTACGTTATCCGTCTAGAGCATTCTGGCAGAGACACATGCAAAAAAAATATATATTCCAGCAGTTTTCATAGCTAGTAGAAAATGTTAGAATTGCTGCATTTGAAGGGTTTTCCCAGGCTGCCACACACAAGTAGATCATCTACAGTTTATTTATTTCATGAGTCAGTGTATTTGGTTTATGATCCAGTGCACATGTGAAATCATGTTTGTTGATACACATATCTGTTTGATCTGTGCGATCACGAGTTTGTGTGAGCAGGGTGTGTTACCCTTTGTCTTAATGGCTTTGTCCAGAATGGCTGCATCTCCCGCTGGGTTAAACTGAAGGAACGATGTCACAGTCCCCTGACAACCCTACACACACACACACACACACACACACACACACACACACACACACACACACACACACACACACACACACACACACACACACACACACACACACACACTTTGGTAAAACTACTATACCTCAAAACACATCCATACTCTTAAAGAGACAGTTTGCAAAGCATTTAAACTGACACACATCCATGACTAAATATTCACACACACTCACACTCGTCTGAAAATAACATATCAGCTCAGAGATATTTGCACATGAACAGTTCATCATAAGAGACTAAGTCTCTTGTTAAAATGATCATCTGGATCACTTCTAATATCCAAATTAACCTTTAAAAATCAGCATCAGATGATTCAGCTATGTGCTAAGAAAGAAAAGTTCAGAAGAAAGAAGTGATTCAGAAGCTGGAAGTCATTCAGATGTCAGTTTTGGCCAAACGATTCCTTTGACAAATCTGTAAACACTAAAGTTATTGCCCATAACTAAAAGTTATTGCCCATGAAACACACCCAGGTAACTAACACACACCTGTTGCTAAAATAAATCGACAGTTTCGGATTAGCATTTGTGCTGCAGAAAGAGTGACCAAAGCACAGAAAGAGTTAAACTCTTTTCCTTTTCTTGCAAAAGATTTAATCCAGTGGGCAGAGAAGACATACCCACATCTGACTCATACACTCCTCTCTCTCTCACCCTCCCTGCCTCTTTTCCTTCCCTTTCCCCTCCTCTTCTCTCTCACTTGTTCATTCTCTCATTCTCTCACTCTCTCTCTCACTCTCTCATGCTAAGTTTTTCCATCCGATGAAGAAAAAAAAAAAAAAGGGTGTTGGTTTTTCACTCATTCCTTCAAAAACTGTTAAGGAAACTTACAATATCATCAGGCACGCCCAGATACACAGTCTGCTTAAGAAACTCGCTGATGAAAGCCATGTTGGATGGATCTGCAGGAAATAACATTCTGATTAAGCGCCAGGGATTTAAATCTTAAAATAATCCAAAAAATAAATAAAAAAATAAATAAATAAATAAAATAGGACAAATAATAAAGAAAGATATGGCAGTATTAGTAATGATCAGCTGTTAAACTGGCAGATTATTGAAACTAGACTATTAAAAGTTCACTTGGATAAAAGTGAGTGAAATTAGTCATGCAGTGAAGTGTGATACAGATGACTCACTTCTCATGCATGTGCATGCAAAACTTTTTTTTTTTTTTAAATTAGGAAATAGATATAAAAAAAATTCTGCACAAAGATCATACATATGCAACCTAGTTTTGAAAGTTTTGAATATATTGTCTCAAGGCAGAAGTTATATTATTGTACTATGTATATAAACCTTTTAAAATCATTTTTAATCATTTAGCAGCATGCACTGGGGGAAAAAAAACACTGTGGTTATCTGTACAAAAAAATTACAGTCTTAATAACAACAACAACAACAACAACAACAATAAGGACTGGGACCATGTCAGCTCTTCACTTACCGAGAAGTTTGCTCTAACAGGCAGTGGACACGCAGAAAGCTCTGCACACACGCCCATGCTTTATATCCCCGCTCTGACGTAACAGGTGTGGCGAGTTTTTAGGTTGCCTGGATTTTTGTGTCCTTGTGGGCGTGGCTATCTGCCGGGCGCGACAGAAATCCAGGAAGTAAAATAAATTTATATAAAAAAAACGTACCACCACCGGGCCACACCCTGTACTGCATTCATCCACAGCTGAAATGAGCACTTTGCAAGATTTAAGAAGCGTATAAACAGCCCAGGAAACCCTGAAAATCAGGATTTATTTCCTCTTAAACATTTTTTTTGGCTAGTTATCTACCTAGCTTTAGTGTATCAGTACTTTTAAACATTAATACACAGAATTATTAACCAAATAAGCTGTCTTTAATAGTTAATTTAACACTTTCAGTCGTTATGGCTTTCTACTTACACTTTAATCTATTGGTTTGGGATTAATTAGTGGCCATTTTGAATGTTTGTAATGACAAAAAAAGACAAATGATTTAAATGATAGTTATAAAGTTGTGGACGCCTGCGAAACAAGTTACTTCCTGTTATCACTTACGTCATAGCAGCTGTAAACTGTAGTCCCCTCATCAGCCTGTCTTTTCTCTCTAAGCTAAACACACACACACACACACACACAACTTGTCATGTTACTGAGAAAAGCACAAACTCATATCTGTCCTGAAAACTTACTGACTGTTACAAAGCGCTGGCACTGGAGACTCCTTCCATAAATGTTAAACAATCATCTCCTTACAGGAAATTTCACCATGTCAACAATTTCTTTGGTAAATAACAACACATTAAATATGTTTATTATTAGGCTTAGATCATATCGATTGTCTGCCATGCAAGTGCATTAATATAAACACAGCCGGCACTGTCGTCAGAGCTGCTGTTAGAGAAAATGAATCGACACTTTCAGAGCAATCGGATTCAAGAATTCAAGAGTGCTGTGGTCTAATTAACAAGAAACAACAATATACAAGGCAACAGGTACTGAATTTGTGACTATAGTTGGTCAGTGGCAGTCTGTTTCCACTGATGGAGGAGGGACAGGGGGGCTAAAACATTGTGTATAGCAACAGATTGTTTGCTGTAGTATGTAATTGTACACCTACAGTACAAAGTGTCCTAAACGACAGGCCTGCCTGACCAAATGCATTCATATACAAAGTAGGTGTAGCTGATAACTTGAAAACTCTATATATTTGGCCAAGATCTAAAAAAGTACTTAAACCTCTTAAAAGACTAGCTAATGTTACGCATATGCATATTTTCTTTTAATATTAGTGCAGATCATTGCAGATCAGAAAATACTTTGTAACTATTAAAGCACACATCCATGAAAGCTACAAACACACCCAGCTCTTCACATATTTACACAGGTTACTTCAACATCCTGTTTTCCTGTTTGAACATCTGTGTTCATTATTTTTTCACATTTTTCTCTGCAATACATACCGACGATGCTTCGAATTCCGGTCACTAGTACATGTACATGCATGTCAAAGTGTGTCAAAAAGAACAGGAAGACAGCAACATGTGCCGCGCTGTGTTTCTAGAGATTTAGCACCGACATGGAATAATTATCATATGATATCATTACTAGATAATCATTGCTCTGCCTGCCGTTACATGTCTGTGTAAAACAGGGAAAAAACTGCATTGCTCAAACACTTGAACTTTTAAAAGGGTGTCTTTTAGGTGTGTTTGTGTGTGAGAATCAATGGTTACCCTACCTGTTTCAGAAAGGTTCTACAGGCTTGACAGCCCTTAGTTGCACATATACTTTAGTCATAGCTCACACTCGTATTTACTTACAAAATAAGGCTGTGCACAAACCATATTTCATATCATATTTCTCCCACTCCCTCACACTTTTGATAATAAGTTCATGAGCAATGTAAGACTTCAGATATGAATAGTGTAGAAATGTCAGTTTGTCAATAGTTTGCATGTCAGTATTCTCTAATAATATCCACCCCATCATTTTGCCTTATGTTAACTTCTTTTTATAGGATACGCCCATGATATTTTTTAAAATCTTAATGGAATTCATATTTTCCTGGGCTCAGAGAAACTCTATATAGAGTTTCTTATGTTGTCCACGCCTCTGCATGGGTTTCCTCCAAGTTCTCTGGTTGCCTCCCATCACCCAAAAACATGCAAATTGGCAAATTGTCTACACTAAATTACCCCTAGGTGTGATTGAGTGTGTGAACATGTGTGTTCATGGTGCTCTGCGATGGACTGGAGTCTCATGCAGGGTGGATTCCTGCCTCACACCCAGTGTTCCCGGCACTGGCTCCAACCCTGACCATGATAAAGCAGCTACTGGAAGTGAATGAGGGTGTGAGTAAGTGCCTTCCTCAAGGCCCCAACAATCTCAGACACCAGAAGATTGCTAGTTGATGTTAGGGTTTATTTATTCCTCTACATTAGGAATAAGATTCGGCGATGACAAAGTCAGGGGTTAAAGTGAGCGAGGACGAACCGGAATGTTGATCAAAAATCAAAGTTTTCTGCTTGTACGCCACTGTGATGGACAGCAGGAACCAAACTCGCACTTACCCAAAGATTTTTTGGGGTCACCTTCACTATACACTGTTTGATGCTGATCACAGCCTCTTACATGATGTTAAATGAAATAAGCAATTGCACTGCAAGGGCTTAGGAACAAAACTTTCACTTATCAGGCCAGAAAATAAAAGTTTAAATGTCTCAATATACCTGAATTCTCCCTTCATGAGTTGGTGTACTGGTAAGAATACATAAAAGGAAAGATAAATATTTATTCAGATATAATTTAGAACCACTGATATTTGATAGTTTAATATTCAGTAGGACAAATAGCCAATTGTGTACTCGGGAGCACTAAAACCCTGGACAACATTGCAGAGCACAATCGCACACACACTCATACACCGATTCACTCACTACAGACAGCTAAGATCTGTATGCAATTCTGATTGTTCTGATATGTTTGAAATTTATTGTGGCTTATTAATGTTAATTTAGTATCAGTGGTATTGTTGTAATAGCTTAGTTGTCTAAATTCAAAATAGATGAAGCTAGCAAGGTATCTGACCTGCATCAGCAGACATCAGACTGTCTGCATTTACTACGCATTTGCTATGTGATAACCTCTGTTCCATGTCATGTGCAAGATACAAGTTAATCAAGGTTTCATCTCAGTCGTTCCATGATGGTATGTGAGTGAGAAGAATGGGTAGGTGTTGACCAGCATTGTACCACTGCTAATTTTTTATCAGAGCTGGTTCTGTAGCAGGTCTGGGACTTGAACTTTAACACAGAACCTTAACTGCCACTACAGCTTCAATGGATTCTATTCACAGTCCTTAGGTTTTACTGTACAGTATTGTTTTTTTGTGCCTTATACTCCATAGTAGACCTGAATTAAGCCCTTGAGTCTTACCAGTTCAAAAACGTCTAGTGAGCAATTCTGTGTCATTTTTTATTAATGTTTCAAAAAAAGCTACAGTTACAAATCCAGTCCTTTTAACCCTAACTAGATCCTTTCTTCATCCAAATTTGAAACTGTAGAAGGCAATGTCGAGCCTTTCCAAAAAAGTGAACCAAAACAAATAGCATGTGCCACCAACCGGTCCAAAGTCAACATACGGTGTTCTCTTCAGTTCCTGGAATCAAACAGGCATTTGATAGGTACAAGTTATGGATGTGAAATTGTCACAACTACCAAATTCCTATGAATTTCTAAGAGCGTCTTCTAATATTAGCCTATAGCTAGCAGCTGGTTCATTTACGAAGTGAGAATGCAGAATTGTTAGGTCTCTTTAGCCAGTACACACACAGCTGATGCTCATGTAATCATGTAATTTTTGTGTAGTTTTTGACCTGTTCATTTCCACTTGCTGTTATGATGGTGACTCTTTCCTGTTCTGGGAGATTGCGATGCCCTGCTATTTCTATTCTCAACCACTGAACACGGATGTTATGTCATGATACTTCTCTTTTCTGCTGTTCCAGTATTATTGCAGCTCTTGGTGCAGCTTTAGTTTTTAATGTACCTATACCTTTAAGTAACTGTAAGTTTTCCAGCACAAGATTGCTTTATGGTTTCTTGGTAACATGGGGCATTTTTTAAAATTAACTTCCTGAGGAAGTGAGGAAGCAAATGTTTATAGCTGTTATAACATTAGTAACTAGTTTTGTGACTTTCCACAACATTAAATATAACTATAAATAGATCAAATATATAATGTGGCATTCTTTAGTAAATAAAAAATCTTATTGTTGGCAAAATGCTGTAGTATAAAAGGAATAAAACACTTCAGGTTGTGCCTTTATTGGGCCATATCACACCACCTCATTGTTGAAAATTGTTCTATAACAGCACAGTCTCTTAATGTTTTATTCCTTAATCAATATCATCATTAATATTATTGTTGTCTCACATCTTGACTTTTTCTCTCCTTGATATTAGCTGCTATTAAAGGTCCTACACAAGAACTTATTTCTTTAACTATCCTTTCAAGGCAAAAAATCTGCATTAAATATTTGCAAAACTCATTCATAAAAGCGTATAAGTGACAGGAGAGAGAAAAATATCTATGCGTCAGGTTACAATCTGTATCACACACATTGGAAACATGATGACAGTCAGTAGTCTGCATTGGCCAGGCAGGCAAACAAACCCCAACTGAAACCTCATCCTCCTGCTTTAATATTTCAAGTGATGAGAATTTAGCGTCTCACTGAAACGAGCAGCTTTTCCACTTCTTCTCTCGTGTTTTTGCCTACCAGACTTGAGGACTATCTACATTTTGCAAACAGGTAATTCATCTTTTTTTTTTTTTTATTTTATGTCATATTACACAGAAGCCATGTTTCCATACAGACAGCCTGTTGTTGATGTACTGATTGGTGTAGTAGCAATTAAAGTCTATCTATCTATCTATCTATCTATCTATCTATCTATACTATTAGACATTTTAACTGTGCAAAAGAACTCTGGGACGCTTGCTTAGTGTTCAGTACATTGTGTAAAACATGTAATCTTCACTCATCACTATTCATCATCTATGAGCATAGCTTGTCATTAGTTTACACCTTGTGAGTCAGCCATGGCATCCATCATAGACACAGGATAATATTATTTCAAATGTAACTCTTGTGGTTTCTGTGTTTCTGTCTGCAGACCAGTACACACACACACACACACACATACACACACATACACACAGAGTTCAAAATGCATTTAAACTCCAGAGCAGAGAACGTCACACTGTCACTGAACTTCATGGGGAGGAAGTTACGAAATCACGCAGTGGCCCCAGCTGCTAAGCAACGTAAGTTTTGCACAAATAAACGCCCCTCAGTGTGTCATCAGACAAATACAAAGACTTTTAAGTAGGAGGTCTCGAGTCAGAATTTCAGGTATTGGGTAATTATTAGGAATGCGAGTTTCTACAAGGTACTTCTCCTATGTGATGTAAAAGACATTTAACTCGTTTATTATGATCAGGGTGTGTCATTTCTCAACCAACATGACCAAATTTCTCATTATTTTTGCATCTGGCTTAAAAGTCAAGGCAGAACAGGCAAGACAATGTTAAAACCAGAAAGGCAGGAAACGTGGCTTAGCAATGCTATAGTTACAATGCTGTGGAATGAAACAAACAATAGCACCAGCTATAAGAATTGAGACTAATAATGAGGATCATGTGTAAACAATGATCAAGACATGAATAAGGAACACAGGAAGGAAAACAGTTCAGTTCTGTCACTGGGGAATGTCCCTCACAGTTATGTGCAGCTTACCAGAAACAAACAGGTAGAGGACATGAACCAGAGAGTGGTGTTGTCATTTCAGGGGTCAGAGTCATTGGAGACTAGAGCAGGTGAACTACTGATTAGGTGATTCTAGATTGTGGTCCAAGCCAAAGTTGAGCTTAGGTGATAGAACCATGGACAGAGATAATGTCTAAGACAGGGACAGTATCAGGGTCTGCATCTGAGACAGGGACAGTAGCATGACCTGGATATGAGCTGGGCCTTAATCTAATATAGGAGCAGTATCAGGGTCTAAGATAGGGGCATTAGCAGGGCCTGATTCAGAGATGGGGCAGTAGTAGGGCCTGAATTTGAGACAGGGGAGGGAGCAGTGCGTGAATCTGACATGGGGGCTGTAGCAGGGTCTGAATCTGAGACAGGGCAGGGGCAAGTCCTGGATCTGAAATAGGACCTGTAACAGATCCTGGGTCTGAGACAGGGGCAGGGCCAAGACCTGAATGTGAGATAGAGGAAGTAGCTGGGTGTGAATCTGAGGTCGGGCCAGTAGCAGAGCCTGAATCTTAATTAGTGGCAGTAGCAGCGGGTTGGATATCAGATGGGGTAGGTGCAGGGCCTGTATCTGAAACAGGGGCTTTAGCAGGGCATGAATTTGAGATAGGAGCAGTAACAAGGCATGTCTGAATCTGAATCTGGTAATAAATATCAGGGCCTGAATCTGAGACTGGAGATGGGGCAGGAAAAGGCCCAGTTGTTGAGACAGGGTTATGAGCAGGATCTGGATTTGATACAGGGGCAGAAGCAGGACCATTGCTTCAAACATGGGCAGGAACAGGGTCTGGATTTGAAACAAGGACAGGAGAAAGTTGAGACAGAAGCAGGAGCAAAAGTAGTGGTTGAGCCAGGGGCAGGAGCAGGGCCCGGATGTAAGACATGGATGTAGACTTACCTGAGACAAGATCAGTGACAGAGATCGGCCACTTTTAAGGGGGGTAACATTTTACACTGGGCTAGGATTAGTGACAGACTGAAACTTTGTTTACACTCAACCATCTCTGTTTGAAAGGTGTCTCTGAAATAATCCAAGGGCGTGGAGCAGGAGGAATGAAAACAGAAAGCCTCACAAGAAAGTTCTGCAAGAGTATAGTAAACGTCAGATTTACATAAGAGGAGCAAGGAGAAAAGTGAATAAGTAAAAAGTGTTCAAATGGCTTTATTTTGCAAAAACAAATCAGAACTGTGTACACACATACTTTAGAAAGATTCCTAACCATGGTATGGCTTTTGTGTGTCTACTTGTGATTATCTCTAATAATTAAAATGAGGATTAGATATTCTGGATATTTTAAAATAGTTGTATTTTCTATAACATACAAAAGGATTACATAGGCAAGTAGGACCTGCTAAATCTGCTACGTTATTTTAAATAAAGAGTCATAGTGATTCAAGGTAATTTGGAGGAATGTGTGGTGTTTCAGGGGCATGGGAGAGAACTGGGCCGTCCAAGTGTGCTGATGAGAACAGAGGTGGTCTGTCCACAGTGGTGAGAGCACAGCCACTGGTGTGTGTGCAGAACGAGTTGCCAGGAAGCATACAGGACCTGAGGGAGGAAATGCAACGTCAGGCCTGTAATGTCCATAACACACACCTTGACCAGGAGAAAAATGCAGGTGAGCCAGCTGCACACTCTACACTTATAGCATGTATTAAGTGTATAATTTAATGTCTAAATATACATACATAGGAAATTGTGCGTACATTGTATGTACTGTCTGTCTATGAAGGATTTCAGTGGTGCAGGTAATTTGGAATATTTAGTAGTAGTACTTCATGAAACCGCACAACATAAAGTAATAGGTTTTGTCCAAATGATGTACCATAGTGGGAAGCATAGTGGCCATAATGATCAGTATTTGTACCATTGTTGAAGTAGTTGAAGGAACATTAGCTAGCTAACATTCGCAAATATAGCCACAATATGGTCTTACTCTATGTCTATGGATATAATAACTAATTCCACCCACTTAGGTCAAATCACAGCATCCCGTGTGACTGTAATTTACAGAACAATGGTCGTTGTCCATGAAAATAATATTTTTAAAAGAAAAGTTTATTGTTACATAGCAGAGGTTCTATAAATATTATATTGTATCACTATATTATATTGTATACACAGAACTGATTTGAGTCTCTACTGTCAAACTTCTAATTGCTAGAGTATAGTACAGTATAGTACAAAATCCAAATCGAATTCTTTAACGTGAATATTTATTTGTTTGTACAAATTAAAATAAAATGTTATGCACATTAACAACATTTTCACACCACAACTGTCCACTTTCAAAACAACAACAACAAAAAAACTAATAGATTTTCTCTTTTAGGGACTGTGGCTTTTGACTTCTCTTTCCTTTTGTCTTGTATGTCAAACACTGTGGGATGAAAGTAGCGATGTGACTTGCCTCTCATCTGAAAAGAACAAAAGAGAAAAAGAGAGGAAGAGATGGAAAAGTGAAAGAGCACTACTGGACCAAACCAAGCTACCTTTGTATTCTGAGTTTCCTAGAAATTTCCGATAATTTCTGCTAAATTATTAAATACACATAAAAACCACAGAACAAGATATCTTGTGATATAGAATGTACTACCCCTAAATACATGGTGTTTTATGCAAAATGAATATTGAAAATTATCTTTTAAAATTATATTTAACTAGGAATTCTTATGTTGATAAACTTTTGTAAATTTCCTCAGCTTTCACCGTTTAAACTGTTTAACTTGCACTAACACGTTTGTGTAACAAGAACCTCTAAATTATTGATAAATGCAGATCCAGATAAATGATTTGATTAAAATAAAGTGCATACGTGTATAAAGAAGTTTTTTTTTTTTCATTCATCCTTGACTTTCCTAACTATCCTAAATAGACTAACAAGTAAATCATGAGATAAAACCGTGATGTTATTTGCAGACATCTTGGGCCTCAGTTATCAAGCTGGATACAAACAAATTTGTAAATTTGTAATTTGTAAATTTGTAAATAAATAAACAAATAAATGCAGGGTGATAGCCGATGCGCTGCAATGTCTGAGCTACGTTATTGGAATATTTAGCCCACGGCGCACTTAGGAAGCACTCTCACATCATTATTAGTTTTCAGCTCTGTAAGCTTTGCCTTCTGTAGTTTTGTGGGTGTCGCTTGATGTGAATTAGCTGTGCTTTGATTGTGCTTGGTGTTACCAAACTTGTAAATCTGGTGGGAATTATTCATTTTTGGCCTATGAAAACATTCGTACATTTTACTAAACGATTGAGAAATCAGGCTCAGAGATTTAGATAACTTCTACATCTCCAAAATTCACTAAATCCACAGATTTATGTGAATATGCAGCAAGCTTCTCCATATATCCATGCTAAACAGTGAAACTGAAATGGCCTTCAGGAGAAAAATGAAGAATGGGAAACTCTTTTAATGTGAGCTGCAAAAAACAAACTGTAATTTTGTTGTCAAGGAATACAAAGCACAAATAAATGAGTTATGGTGGCTCAGTGACATCACACAGGTAAGGGTTTATTTGAAACCAATCAAGTACTTAACTACTGTGTGAGACCGGGTTACCTGAGACAGTACAGACCTCAGGTATCACTTCTACACAACTGATTTGATACTTTAATGACAACTTAGGAAATAAATGCATAGTTACAGCAGCCAAAGACACCACAGTACAAGTACAGATATAATAAGTATAAAATAAGTGCTAGATTATGAGAATATGAGATAACTTGGACAACTTTTGTCCATTAGTGATAAACAACTTTCCTGAATTTATCCTTTGTTGAAAACCAATCCTTTGCTAGTCCTTATTGACTTTCTTCCTGTCTTTCCAGTTAGGATATAATTTAGTTCCTAGCTCCACACCCTACACACTAAGCTGTTCACGTTCTCTCGCTGGTCACTCCATGTTCAGACAATGCTCTCAAACGCCTCAATGTCAATCAGTGGCATCTTTCGACAAGAAAGCTATTTTTGCAAAAGAGTTAAATAGCAAAACAACAGATGCACATCCGTCTATAAATGGGACAGAGGTGGGAAATGTTCTTAAACCGCCTTGAATACTGGGAATGAAAGAAAAAAAAATGTAAAAAGAGAATCAAGGTTCAAGGTTCTTTATTTGTCACATACATTATACATACATGTGATGTATTAATGTAGTGAAATGTTTTTCCTTAGTGCGTCGTCCCACAGTGCAACTGTGATACATAAAACAGAATATAATAAAACAGACTATAATAAAAGCCGAATTTGATAAAAGAATATAATGAATACAATAGAAAAATTAAAATAGAATAGATTCTATTAGACAAAATATAGATATAATGTCAACAAAATATAGTTTTAATATAGATGTAATATAATGACCATTGAAATATATATTCAATGTATATATTTCTCTTGTCCTGCTTTCAAGTGTATTCTTACATAACATCATACAAGGTTTAATGAAACACTTTCACCAAAGTCCTAAAATGGATTTGTATTATCTTATCTTATATATTCTTATATACCTTATATGATCTTATGTAGAATTATCATTGTAACCAGCAGATGAACTGATTATATTCTGCAGTTGATCCAAATGGGGCAAGATCACGGCAAGGGCAAATGTCTAAAATTGTTCTTCAGTAGCTTTCTTCCTGTTAGAAGTATATTTTAAGAAGTATATTTTAAGAGAAACATGAAGGACTAGACTTGTTAGCTGTGGAGGAATCCCCGTCTACGCTGTCAGCGAGTTCTACTTGTTTATATTTACTATAGCATTAGTGACTATAGTGACAATACCTTATTATTAGTGATACAGAGTTTCACCTTTTAATTCACTCCATCGAAGCACAACCACAGCTCACATCCATACATTACATGCAATACATAATTAAACAATTAAACAAACATATAAATAAACAGAATAAAGATAATATAACTATTATATGCAAAACCTTAAATTACTAGGCAGAACTGTGGTGTTATTGTCTTCCTTCCATTTTTTTAATGATGAATTTAATGATGTTTAAAATTCGGGAGATTTTCTTTTCTAATGGAAAAAGGATCCTTGTCCTAGACTTGTTTTGATAGCTCCTTGGCTGTAATGATGCTTACATATGATGTGTATTTATACTGAGATCATGTGACATTTTAATCACCCACCCCTTCTTCAATATTATGGACTATTTTGTTCAGATTCTTGACATATAATCCCAATTTTTCCCACATTTTTGTAATAATCCAAAAGTGGAAAAGTTTGCTCAGTTCTCATTTATATAACTGAGCAGTTGAGGGTTAAGGGCCTTGCTCAAGGGCCCAGTGGTGGTAGCTTGGCGGTGCTGGGGTTTGAACTTTTAACCTTCCAATCAGAAGTCCAATATCTTAACCACTGAGCTACTACTTGTGCTATTGTGACCGCAGATGCTTTTGTGGTACTAATACATAAGATTTATTAACAGACACCAAGAACAGCATGAGCCTTTAATTAAAAAAAATAAAAATAAAAAAATAAAAGCCTGTTTGATATGTGGAGGTGTCTGGAAATGTGGTGGTGCTTCATGGCTGAGGAAAAGCAGAATCAAGTGGAAAACCTTCAAGCGCTGGATGAGTTCAGACCACTGCGTTGACCCCAGCAATACTCCAGCCAAAGGTATGAGATTCATTTTATCAGGTGTGATTACATGTTTCCGTTGTAATGGTTTTACGATTTCATTTCCAGACCCCAGGATAGCCTCAGTTAGCACTAGAGTGAGAGATCGAGAGGACGATGCACCAGTGGACATGAAGATTTTCATCCCTTATGATTCCGCCAAACTGTGTATAACCCAAGTATGAAAACTTTTTACATTCACTGTCTCCGTTGAGGAAAGCGCAAATGAAAGTTCATATAATGTATTTTAAATTAAAATGAACGTTTTTGCAGTGTAGACTTTACCAGATGCGAGATGCATCTCAGAAAAGGTCAATGTTCTGATGGGGAACACACACTTCATTGTTTCAGGGCTTGTAATTCCCTTAAGCTCTTTTTTTTCTGTTTTCACATGATAGTTGTGATGCTTCATGCTTTCTAGATGCAGCTTTTTATGTGAAGAGAAAAATAAACAGAGATGGTAAATGAACCCAAATATTTTACTCAATAGCAGACAAATAAAAAGATAAAATCTTTGCAGAGTGCTGGTATATAATTTTTAAAAAAATTACCAATAAAACTATGAAGTTACAACTGGACGTTCCCCATTAAGCCACAAATCTCTGTGACAAGATGCAGTTTAATGTAAGGCTCAGAAATAACTCAGGCCAACCACTATTCTCTACTACTCTGCCAGATAGCTGATGACATGGTGGCTATGAAGAGCAGGCATCTTGAGATGGTTCAGGAGCTGGAGGAGAACTTCCTTATTGCATCACGAGAGAACCAGGTAACATGGTGACCCTTTACACAGCTTGGAATGAGACACATTTTAATTTAGGAGTTCTCAGATTTTTAACAAACAGGGACCTCTTTTTATTTGTAAAAATCATGGATCCTCATAGTCCAGATTTATTTTATAAAGAAAATATGAAAGAAATGACCCACATCGTTCATATTTATACAGTGGTTTTTTTTTTTTTTTTTTTTTTTTTTTCTACACATTAAAATTAAAATTATATTTTATTTTGAATAATAATTTGGGATTTTTATGTCCACCACTGTAATAAAGATGTAAAATATTCTGTACGGACCCATGGAGGTCTCCAGACCCTACTTTAAGAATTAATGATTGTAAACTTTGTAAAAACGGTCATTTGTATTAAAAGAAATTACAAGGCAAATACTGGAAGTGGGGTTAGGAATCAAGGCTTTTCTAGTGATCTATTTATCAAAACTTTCTGTAGCTTAATTCGGAATGAACTGAGATACAAATACATGGTGTTAAATGTCAGAGAAAATGTATCCCTGAAAAATTAAATGCTATTGCTTTCCTTAATGAAGCTAAAATATGAAACCTTCGCCTAATTTCAGTTACTAATTTAAATAATGTTTACTAAGGTTACTAAGGTTGTTCTCTATCATTTAAGAAACAGTGCTAAGGTTAGGCTTTTTGTGTCCCAGGGTGATGCAGAAAACCCGTCCTATAATCAAGGCTTAGTGAATCTAACCTTTTTGTTCAATGCTAGCACCATCTTAGCCTGAACGTGTACTGCACGTGAACATGTGTAAGCACACCGGTCTGCTATGCGGTTGTAGCATATGTATCTTTTTCCCGAGTAGGAAAGAACAGTGCACAAAATCAGAGCCTATTACCAGAACAAGCTAAATGCTCTGAAGAGGGTCTTGGATATCTATCAGGAGAAGGTGGAGAGGAGAAGTGCACTATGGGAGGAGAAGATCAAGGTGGGTTCAATTCATTGCAATCTCTCAGTCAACATGACCTTATTCATCTGTATATTTCTTTTTTTATATTGTGTATCTGTCTGTTTCTCCTTCTGTGTTTAATCTCAGGGTCTGCAGAGTGTGAACGAGAGACTGCAGGATGAGCAGAAGGCTTTGCAGGAGAGAAGCAGACACGACTCTGAAACCTGGGAGAGAGAGAAGGTAACACTATGTTAAACAACACACACCGGTAACCTTTAACCTCGGACCCTGCTTTTGGAGAGACTTCTGTAACCATCCTAATCTAACCTAGATTGTGTAGAACTCAGAAGCTTCTGAAGATGGTGTGAGGCCTCAAACTAAACTCTGTAGCTCTAATTTACTAAAAACACAGGGCGATGCCATTTTAAATAGATTTAACGGATTAGTTTTGTGATTCACCGCAGCTGGAAAGTCACTTCAGGAATGGCAGTTGCATGCACAAATGAATACTACTGAAGGGCAGGTAGTACATTTGCATGTAAGGCCATTTTTGTTGTTAAAGACAAAATAAAACCCATTTAAAAATTAGTATAGCTGTGGCAAGATTAGATTCATATTCACAGGGTGATTCCATGATTTAGGTTCAGGCCAATTAGCCCTTGAAACTCTTAAAAACTAAACTTTTTTTTTTTTGTCAATTTAAGCATATTTCAGTAATGAATCTAAATAATAAATAAATTTAATTAAATAAAGATTTAAAACTTTAATTAAATAAAACTTTAATTAAATAAAGATTTACACCTGAGTACCAGGTTTGAGTTTTTAGTAAACGTTAAAGGAAATTAAGGGCATTATAATGATTTAAATAATAATTTAAATTTTTTAATAAAGTCATTTTTTTTAATAATAATTTACTTTCAGTGTAGTTTGGCTGATAGTGTTGTTCTTTCAAAGCGACCTGATCAGAAAATATCACAATATCATTGAGAAGAAGGAACAAAAGAATGAAAGAATTTGATTTTCTTCTTCTAATGATCTTCAGGAAATTTGGCTGATGCAACTTCCTGTTAAACTGTGAAATGTGGCATTGAATATTGGAATTTTCCAGATATTTCTTGGGGTGAATATGTTCAGGTAACATGGTTGGGTGAACAATAAAATGTGGGCCACTAAAATGTGTTTAACGTTTGTCATAACCTGTTATGGATGACAACGTGAGATTATTAAGATTTTTTGATTTTATTACTTTAAATATTATTTCAAGATAAAATGTATTTAAAGTGGGATTGTATAGGGGGTAGGTTGTATTAATGTTTATATAGTATATAGGATATGAGGAAATATAGTATGTGCATACACTTTTCTTCAATATGGGCAGAGTGTGTGTGATGGGAAAATAGAAAATTATTTAGAAAAAAAAGATGTCTTCCTCCTTCTTTCAGAGCAAGATGATGGAGCTCTTCTCTTCACGTTTAGATCAGCTTCACAACCACCAGGCGTCCAGTAAGTTGCATTTATTGATCTAAAGAAATCATAATATTAGTTATATTGCTACTTATTTCTTCCTGATTCTTTACTCTTATCCTACATCATGATACTTTTTTATAATATTGATATTCTTTTCTTTTTTTTTCAGTTTTAAAGCATAAAATTCAATTTCATTGTATGGAATGGAATATAAATAAAGTTGCTTATTTAATGGTTTAAACTCGTGTATTTTAGCACTCCAGGAGCTGCAGATGGCCAGGATGGAGATGGGACGTGTGCAGGAAATGCTTCAGACCTCAAAGGATGCCAAAGAGCCTGAAGTGAAAGAAATGGTAAAAACTGCTGAAAAACTGTCTTTCAGCTCTCCTTTACTGCCTGTCTGGTTTTAAATATTTTATTAAAAGGAATACAATGCTCAGTTTTTCAGAGGAAGTTTGTAATTTGCTTTTCATGGCATCATTTGAATTTCCTGACGATCTTGGGAAGAAGAAGTTCAATTCTCTCATTCCTTTTTCCCCCTTTTATTTTCAATGATATTATGATGAGGCCACTTTGAAAGTACAAAATACCTTGAAAGTACTATGTTTCCCAAATAACTTTATAGATTGAAAGTAAATTAATAATAATAATGATTATAATTAATCATTAGAATGTTCTTAATGCCCTCAGACTGGATGCTAGTTAACCGCATTTTGTGTGTTTAATAAAACTGTGCTAAAAAAAAATCTCAAACCTGTTAACAAACAGTGAAACTTGGCATCACAAATACCTGTGCATCTACTGTACTACTTACAGGAAAGTACTGACTCAGGTGCACCTTTAGATGGAGCCAAAGCACGTCTGGAGATGCTGAGGGAGAATTTGTATAAACGAGAGCGGGAGATCTCAATGCTGATCGATGGAGGAGTGCAGAATGGTGCGGCTCCATCAGCATACGCTCGCCTGCTTGCTGCTGTAGTACGCCAGGTGGGATGGAAGTAAACAAACCATTGGGTTGGGATTAGGTTCATTTATTTGTCACTAAATTTATTTATTGCATCATACTGTAAAAGGCTACATTTTTTAAAGCTCCTACCTTGCACATCATTAACATAGATTAGCATTTTTTATTATAAGATAATAACAACAATAAGCAAGCAGACTAGCATACTGCCATATGACACTAACTAATCAAGGTAGTTCCAACTGTCATTAGCGTTAGTGAATTACTAATTATTAATATTTACAAGTTTTGAATTCATTTCACTATTTGTAAATTATCCATTTATCCTAGAGAGATGGTTGATGTTTCCTAGCATAGCAGCTATCTAAATAATTTCTAGCAACAAGTTCTAAGCCAATCGTTAGGCAGCTAGTTAATGTTAATATAAAATGCTGCTTACATGATGTCCCAACAGGCAAACTTATATTATCACCACTAGACATGTGCATGGGTATTCAAATAGCCAGTTAACCATTTCAAATACTGAAATCACTGTTCGGGAATTTGTTATCCCCTACACTCCTAGAAAACAGGGCAAATCTAGAACCTTGCAACATGTTAGCTCATGGTTAGCTCATATTTTGGAAAGTGGTACCTAGCTATTATTAAGGTGCACTTTAAACCTTTTCCTCAGGCTCATCTCGTCTATGAAGAGGTGACTGAGGCGAAGCAGCAGTTTGACCAGATGGCAGAGGACAACCGCAAAGCTGTTGCTGAGGCTCGAGACAGACTGACCTCCTTCCAGGACAAGCAAACAGATAGGGAAAGCGTAGAACTGAGACCTCTGGGGTAAAAACATACATAAATCCAAAGAATGAATGACAAATCTCACAGAACAAGATATAGCCTTGCTTTATGAAATAAGCTTGAGTAGAATATGTCATGTGCCATAATAGGAAGGACGAATCAGAAATCAGTCTGGGTGATCAGGTGACTCAAGCTGAGGTTAAATTGCAGAAGCATGACGTCTTACAGGTAGCCCTGGAGTGCATCAAAGCAGGGGTTACGCCCACCATTGCTGGTAAACAAACCAACAACAACAACAACAACAACATCAAATTAACCAATCCGTGAAAGTGTCTTTGCAAATCACTCATGTTGCCAGTCATTTCTTAAATATCTGATATTACATTACCAGGCCCTGTCAGTGAGGATGATTTGGCAGCGTTGGATGAGAGCGTGAAAGTATGCATGCACAAACACACTACACAAAAAAAATCTAAAGAATGACACGTGTATGCAGCCACATTTATGTAACATCAGGTGTTCTTAACTCCAGGCTTGTGGATCCGCTGACATGCACAAGTTTAATGTTTCCTCTACTTCAGACACACATGATCTAAATGATCAGCTAATTATAGTATTAATAAGGTCATTAATAAGGAGGAGACAGCAACTTTCTGCTTTAGATGTTCTGCCTATGCTCCATGAGACTCAAAAATGCCTTTCTTTGCCTAGTTTATTATCAGTTATATAATGAGATTGAGATTGCTTTATAATAAAAGCAATTCTGTGCATTAAATTTATTTTCTAACTGTCTCAGAAATTTGATCATGTAAATCTGAAGTAACCTTAATGTGTAGACCTTGTTGGCACTATTGATATCCCTTGTTCTGAAACATCAGTCAATCATGTGGTATCAAGGTAACATGTAAATTGTGTAGTTTGAAGCAAACTTGATCGAGCTTGTGGTCCATTTGCACATTATCTTATGAACATTGATCCAATTTGATTCCTCAGAGCTTTGAGAAAAGGTTGAAAAACAGTGACGCCCTAAACTCAGAACATGGGAAGAGCTTGGGCCAGCAGCTGCTACTCCTGCAAGCTGAGGTGAGAACGGCCGGTTAATGTAAAATTCAGCATAGACGGTCTTACACCAGAAAGTTTCAAAAGAACAGCGTTTTCCTGAAACTGAATTATCCCTTACAATATTTAGTTTCATCCTGATTAAAAACTGCACATGTTCATTTAATGCTGTAATAGTTCATTTGCCACTGTAGGTGCTAAGTGAACAGTAGGGATTTTTTTGAGAAAATTTTATAGTTTTCTTCTGAACGTTCTTTCATGAAGGAGTAGTTAGTTAGCTTATGTGTTGTGTCAGATGTGTTACAAAACAAGTAGTGTAATGTAGTCAAAGTCGGTGATTAATCTGTCCACAGGCCACCAGTCCATCATGTTTAACTCAAAAATTAAATGCATGAATGGCTTAATGCCTAATGTTAATTATGACTGATGATGCACAGGCACTTACTATAACTACTATAAGGTACTACGTAATGTACCATAAATATAGTAAACTTAATTAAGAGAAGAACAACCAAGTCTGATTAGTTTCCTTCTGCTAATTTTGCTGGTGTGTTTTTCTCCAGCTGAAACAAGTCAAAGAAGAGAACAAGAAAGTGACTGAGCACTACACAGCAGAGCGGACCCTAAGAAAGAAGTACTACAACATGGTGGAGGACATGAAAGGTATAGTTTTTGATATACATATCACATAAACATCAGACTATTGTGAGGAGGACCTTCGTTTTCATTGGAAATTTTGTTTATCCTTCTAAATATTGAAAACTTTCTTTTCTAACATCAGTGTTTGGGAATGTTTTAGAACATTCTCATGCATTAATTATTCTTTTAGATCAGTGAAATTATTGTGATTACTTATGATTATTCTGTAAAACTTAATTATAGGCACCTGTTAGACATTAATTCATAGGTAACATTTGTGAATATAAAGGTTGGATTATAGTTCTGCATTGAAGCAAATTTACTCAGATAGGAGGTCTATGAGTAGGCATGGCACACTGAAGTCACATTCAGTTTTCTAAAATCCTAAGAGACATTCATGAGTAGATACAGTGGTGTACAATAACAAGCTTTCAGGTGAACACTGATCGGTTGAAAAAAAAAGAAAATCCCAAAATGTCTGACATTAATAGTTTAATAGCAAAGTATCAGTGATTTAAAACTAAGTGACATTTATATGCTATGTCTTCTATTAATTTCACAGCGACACACAAGGTTTTAATTTAGTTTATCATTTTCTGCCACCTAGTGGGCATGTTCAGGTTAGGTGCAAGTATGAAGAAATAACAGGCTCCTTCGCAGTGCCCACCCATTACAACCTGCATGTATTTACAAATATGCAAAAGTATAAACCAGCCCTAAGTCATGAATACAGCAGTTATTTGGCAACAGTAATAGTTTATTACTTCTTTGGTGTTCCTATATTTTTACCACAACAAAACCATACAGTCTGTGGTAATATTTAGCTTTAAAATTAGTTAAAACCCTGGTGTTAAGTTATACACAGTACATGCATTCTAAACAGGTAAGATCCGGGTGTTCTGCCGTATAAGGCCTCAGACACGGGCAGAGCTGGTGAGGGGCAGCAGCACCATTGTTTCATGTTTAGATGATTACTCAGTGATCCTGGAAACTCCACGAGGGCCTCGAGAGTTTCAGTTTGACAGGATCTTCACCACAGAACACACACAGGATGATGTGTTTCAGGAGTCCAGCAGGTAGGCGAGTAAACAAACATACCACAAATTGTTTACCACGCTCATAACCAATTGCAGTCCTGTTTCAGGAACTTAGGAAAGTGATGATTTAAAAGGATATTCTGTATTCTGAATTGTATACCCTCTCTAAAGGCTAATTCAATCAGCAATCGATGGCTTCAATGTGTGCATCTTTGCATATGGACAGACTGGCTCTGGAAAAACTTTTACTATGTTGGGGGATAGAGAGCAGAAAAACCCTGGAATCATCCCTAGGACTTTTATTAGGATCTTTGAAATCATCCAAGAGAATGAGACAAAATTTGAGTTCAAGGTGATCTGCAGTCTGACTTGCAAAACTTGTTCCACAACATCTTCAGATTCATTTTTACAAGTCTTTTCTTTTCTATACTTAACCACATAACTTTTCTCTTAATCCTTTCCATTTCTTGTAACAAAAAGGCACTGGGGACACAAGAGTTTACATAAAAGACAAACAGCACACAACCAAGAACAAGAGCAAAATGTAACACCATGGAACAGAAAGAAACAGAAAAGTAGAACACCATAATAAAGTGATTGAATATAAGTAACACAGTGACCAGGAAGTGCAAGAGACAATTAATGATCTAAGCACTAAGAAATACTAATAATATTATGATTAAAATATATTGACACAGATCATACACAATGCCATTAACACAGACTAGCAATCAATCTAGGAAAAGACAGAGAGTCTGAATGCTTTCTTAGGAGCCCTTAATTGGCTGGGAAATAGGCTGCAGGTATTAATAAAAGCAAAATAGACTACTGGATCTGTGCTGCCAAGGGGAGGCCAGCCTAGGATATAGTTATAAAAGCCCTTTTTCTAGTAGCCACTCCTTGAGGGGGTAAAGAACATCCTTGGCAGGGATCCATGAGCGATCTTCCAGACCATTACCCTCCAAGTGCACCAGATAAGGGAGCTGTCCTGCAGGAGTCCAGGAGGGCTCTCACAACTGACAATATGAGCAGGTGGTGTGGAGTCACAGGAGACAGCACCTTGGAGGCGTCCTGGAACTACAGACCTGAGGAGAGAGACATCTGGAAAGAGGGTGACACTTGGAACTGAAGAAGCAACAGGAGCTCATAATGTCATCTTGTTGATGTGACAGATGATCTTGATCTTGCCAACATAGCATGGAAATAATTGTTTGGAAGGAAGCACCAACTGAACTTACACCAATCACCCTGGTAGACATACCATCTGAGTTATTGGTTCAGTCTCTCCACCTCTCATTCTCTCAGTTGGACTCTGAGTGATGGTAAGAGATTAGGCTGATGTTAATGCCCAGATTATTCCATTAATGCTCTCCAGACATGCAAGGTGAACTGTGGGCCCCAGTCAGAGGCAGCATTTTCAGGAAAACTGAAATATGTGTTGGTCACTACTGTTTGGTATGCAGTAGGTAGACCTAGCGGAGGAATCAGACAACATAACTTAGACAATAGCCTGATCTCTACCAGTATGGTGAGGTGGTGTTACTTTGTGTCCAAAGCGTTCAGGGTTCCAGTTTTCCAATGATAATTACCTTGGAGTTTTGGCTTGAGAACAGAGAGAACAATAAGTAATACATTTTTGAACATCAGAATGCAGATGAAGACACTAATAAGGGAATAATGTAAGCTGCCTGTCCTGGCATTCCCAACCTCAATCTCCCAGAGGATATGAGCAACCAAGCAGACAGGCTTGAAGTTGGGTGGTGGCAATAGGTCAACTGGTGCTTGATTGTGAACTTGTGACAGAGCATCTGCTTTGACATTCTTGGATCCAGGTCAGTAGGAAATATTGAAAGAAAAGCAGATGAGTCCACCTGGCTTGGCAAGGACATAGGTGTTCCCTGATGTACTCCAGGTTTTAATGGTCAGTGCAGATGACAAAGGGATGCAGGGACCACTCCACCTCAAGGGCCAGCTTGATGGACAGATGCCTGATGGACAGCTGTTAGAGAAGTAAAAAGTTCTCACCTCTGAAGTATACAACAAAGGGCAGTGATGGATCCAACTGTCAGAAAACAGGTATGGTAGATAAGCAATGACTGAGGGAGTTCCTGGCACACAGGTGGTGGAATGAACTTCTACAATTGAGTCACTGCCTCTCTTCAAATGAAGACTAAAGACCTTGTCCATAAATTAGATGCACTAGCACTATTTAAACTTTTTTTATTTAAAAAAATCCTTGTCTTGTCTTGTCTTGTCTCCCCAACAGGGTTTTAAGACTGATTAAACATTTAGTCCCTGACCTTGTGAACTAGACTACAAAGCACTTCTGTAAGTCACTCTGGATAAGGACATCTGCAAAGTGCCATAAATGTAAATGACCTGAAAACAGAGGACCCTTATGGAGGGAGGTGAGAGGCGAGGCTGCAGTGCTGAGGCTTCTGATGAACTGCCAGTAGTAATTAATAAAGCTAAGAGACCTCTGAAGTTTATGGATGGTCTTGGGATGTAGCCACTCTAGCACTGCCAGGTGTTAATAATCAAGCATTCAGCGCACTGGATGCACACTATTAAGGGCAGGGTTGAGTAGCACCAGACTGAAACATGGATTTGCTTCTCTTTTCTTCTCTTCTCTTCCCATGTGTCTAATACATACTTCTCTATGTTTACTTGCATGTACTGAAACCTCTAAACTTGTCAAAATGTGGATTGGGGTTTTAGAGCATGAGCTTGGGAACCTCTGCCGTTTTAAGTTTTACCTTAATGCATTTGAAGTATTATACCAATAATCATCATCTTTATCTCTCTTCTCTTTCTATGCCTTGTCCAGGTTTCGGCTTCTATGTTGGAGTTGTATAACGATCGGCTACAGGACCTCTTTGTGACCCCAGCTGAGGCACTTTCCAAACGCATTGAGATTAAAAAGGACAAAAAGGGGCTTGTATTTGCCCAAGGAGCAGAGGCAAAGGAAGCGACTAGTGCTGGCGAGCTCTTTGCTCTCTTTGAACTGGGCTCTGCCAACCGCCATATTGCAGCTACCAGTATGTTTTAGTCAAAGTCACAACAAACGTATAGGGCCCTATATTTTTCGAGCATGATTGGTCAAATTCTTTTTGCCTCATTGGCCACTGCATAGCATGATATAATTAATGGTGGGTCAATCATAGAAAGATGCTGTAGTCTATGGTATTTTTTTTAATTGTTTTCAAAACTTGAATACAAAGCAGACAAAATGAACAAGCCCATTGTGTCTGTGACAAAACTTTTATTTGTGTAATACAGTGTTGTTTGTTTCACATTTAAAATAATTGTTTTGGTTTTTGTGCATAGATGAGCTCTGGTACTAAGATTTAATGGAAATGGGAACACATAGCTACACACTAACACCCCTGATCACTCTCTGCTAGGCTGTGATCGTGTTGACTATATGAACTCTACTGTGTACTGTGTTACTGTGAATTTTAAATGGTAACTTGTCTATGTGGTTGACCTTACAGAGATGAACATAGAAAGCTCTCGCTCTCACCTGATCATCAGCATCATGTTGGAAAGTCGCAACCTGGCCAATGGCAGCATAACGTTTGGCAAGCTAAACCTTGTTGACCTGGCAGGAAGCGAAAGACCGGCGAAGACCGGTGCTAAAGATGACCAGCTGAAGGTGATGATGCTAAATAAATTAATATAATTTGAATTATATCCTGTATATTAGATGGATCTTAAGGTTAAAATAACTGTTAACAGCTCAAATGAAGACTAGAGGCATTTAAACAAGAACTGAACCTGCAATGAATTAAATGAAATTAAATGAAGTAAATGAAAAAAACCTACCTACCTTAGCTAAACTGCTAAATTTAACTGGTAACTCTTCTTGATTTAGGTCCTGGTAGTGTAGGAGCCTATTCACCACCCATCCTCTCTAGGTAGTTTGCACTGGAATGGCACTTTCCTCTTGTTCTGACCCAGCTGTAGAACTGTAGAACTCTGGTGGCATCAACATGCCACAGGTCATGAGACAGGTGGTTTTCATAGATTTAGTTCTCCTCAGCTGTCTGACCTGTTGTAGGACTGGGCCCAAGTGCTTAGTAACAAGGCAGGTACCTATCCACTGTGCTTAGAATTTGGGGCTCAGGCTTCTTTTCTTCATGCTATCCCATACAAGGACAAGATCTCTCACCATATAGGCTTTTTCCTGTAATCAGTATTCACAGGCAGATGCCTTTGTGTAGACTGGTACTGACAGGAGACAAGCTGCGTGCTTGAATGGGCGGTTTTTCATCCCTTTCCACTTCCCAAGGTGATGGCATCCACAAGGCCAGCAGTGTCAAGGACTACTATTACAGCAGGCATTAGATCTTCAACAAGCCCCAAGACATCCCATTTGCTTTGTGTTGGGAAGGTGGGATGTTTCAACAGAAGCAGTCTGGATACTGTGTAAATTTTGATAGATCCTGCTGTGACATAACTGGGCAAAGTCTTCCAAAGGCTTCCAACATGAAATCTAGCCCCAGATGGAGGGGGTTACAGATGGAAGCATCATACACAATCCAGTCCACATTTTTACTGCCCAATTGGAATGTCTCATCATACTCCACAGAAATGCCCATTCCATCATTTGGCCTTTAACTGGCAGTTTTGTTTACTGCAACGATTGGTGTATTTTTTGTTTAGTTTCTGCCTTATGCAGGTTTCGTTGGTTACAGAGACCTCTTAAGAATGCACTGCCTGCCAAATGGTCCTCTAATTGCACATCTACTCCTGAGTATGTTACGTACAGTAATTTACCAAATAGTGTGTATGTGGGTGTGTGTTTTGGGCAGGAGGCGAATTCTATTAATAAGTCTCTGAGCGCTCTGGGTGACGTGATCTCGGCTCTGGCTATGGAGCAAGCTCATGTTCCCTACCGCAACAACAAGCTGACACAGCTCATGCAGGACTCACTGGGGGGCAATGCCAAAACTCTTATGTTCCTCAATATCTCTCCTTCTGACTGCAACCTGGATGAGACCCTTACCTCACTCATGTAAGACACAAACACAGATATGCACATAGTTTCAATGAACTTTCCTCAAGAGTTCTTTGGTTGGCATTAATGGTTTCACACACATCTCAGATATGCTTCCCGAGTGAAGGCCATCACCAACCATGCACAGAGGAATATGGAGAGCAAAGAGATCGCTCAACTCAAGGAGGTCTGTTCTACTACATTTCATTACACTCAAGATTTTAAGCATCACTTAAAACTACATTACTTAAAACGGTTGTCTTTCTCTCTGTCTCTCACACTGTATTTCTAGGTGATTTTGAGACTAAAATCAGGACAAGCTGTGGAAGAGGAAGATGTATGAATGAAGCTCACTCAAAACCAACACTGTTTCTATCACATTTTAAGAGATTTGTAGTTTGTTTATTATTAGACTGTGCTTTCACTGATGTATTAAGGCCCCAAATGAAGAGACTAATTGGCATGTGCGATGTTATTAATTAGTGTGTTTAATGGGTTTCTTGCAGGTGATTTTATTATGGGTGTTTTGCCTACACTAAATTGCCCCTAAGTGTCAATGTGTGTGAATGTTTGTGTGCATGGTGCCCTGTGATGGAGTGGTATTTCTTTGCACATTCTCAGTCACCATGGTGACTTTTGGTTTTAAAAAATTCATAAACAGAATTATCTCAGAAATGAAATTAGCATATAATAATAAAATTAATTAAATGGGTTTGTTACGCAAATATAATACTTGTCATTTCATTGTATTAATTTGTACACAGTTGCAATTCTGAAGTAACTTTGAAGCTTAGTATATCAGACAGCTGGTGCTAAATTAATCTATTTGCCACGTATGCCATAAAACAGCAAGATGCTCTAAAATAAAACAAATGATCTAATAACGACCTTTTAAAGAATGCTAGGTTCTGCTAGGCCTTAACGCACATTTTCTCTGAGTATAGAGCATGACTTTGTTGAAGGTGATGTCTCTGTGTAAGCTGAACTCCATTTGGGTTGTCTGGATAATCTGCACCATGGCCTTGCCGGATGACGTCATGCTGTTTGGGTGGATGGTGACTGTACAAGATTGTCACATAAAACTCAGGCCAGGAATGTTATAGCATGCATGTTCAAGCATGATCAAGACCAACTTTATTTTGTGTTTATCTTCATAAAGCATTCTTGATCTAATAATAACAACTAAAACTTAATAAATTAAAATTTCATATACAAATAGAGCTCACCAAGTGTCTCAAGTACCAAAACTAATTCATTATTCACCATTGATTCCTAATCAAAGCTCCCATTATCTACTTCCCCCATCTAATCTTGTGTCATCTAAACCAGATGATGGTAACAACCTGTCAGTCATCTCCAGGTTCATTACTGGTGCACACACAAACATGCCCAAAAGTCTGATTCGACGTCTGATCCAAACGTCTGATTTTATTTCATCAGTTGCCATAACAATACATTTCACTCACTTGATATGTATCGATCAGGAAACATGTTATTGAAAAATCCGGCAAACCTATTGGTAGCTGTTTAGATTTGGTGTTGTACGTTAGATTTTAAAAAGTGCATGACTCATAGTATGTAGGTATGCAATCAGAACTTAATAACTAAAGGCCATATCCAGAGTCAACGACTAAAGTTCAAAACTTACGACAATGTTTACACAGGGAAAGTCGGGTCACACAGCTGCTTAAGTTGATTTTCTCAGCACCTCATTCAGATTAAAATGAACCATGTGCACTAAAGACATGCCAGATTTTTCTTGAGTAGAATCATCTGATACAGGGTCTATCCAATAGCTTCTTGTCCACTGCGTTTAAACACACAAACTTGCCCTTTACCCCCCAAAAAACGGGACAGGGCTATTAGAATGATATGTGAAAGAGAACATGGCAAGTATTAAAATAAAACATCTAATCTAAGAGTCCATTATATTGCCAATATATTGCTGCATGAATAGACGTAGTAGCATTTTTTTTTCCTATAATCACTTCAAATTTGGTTTTATTTCAAATATTTTTTGGCAGTTTATAAAATAGCACATCCTTTTTTTTTTTTGCAATTATTATTAAAATGAAATGATTTTGCATTTTATTTCTTTCATATTGTGATCTAACAATTAATATAACCATGAAATAATTGTGGTGATAATCATAATGTATGTGCAGGATGTGGGTTATTTTCTCACACTTCTAATTCTCTATTTTGAGTTGTCATATTGAGAAAATAATGACCAAAATCAGATTAAGTCATTTTGGCCTTGAATGGTATTCCATAGTTTGAGAGTATTTACAGCCCAAAACATGAATTTCAGTGTGACATACTGTCAGACAGCAGCACTGGACTTCATACTGCTCCTCACTTGCGCCAATATCAAGCAAGAAAAATTTGCTTAAGTTCAAGATAATAATTGCACATAACAGAGACACGAGTTAAGTCTGTAGTTATGTCTGAGGTCTGAATAATGATGTGTGCAAATTTGGTATTTGGTATTACTCACACTTAACTCTGAATATGACCCTTAATCTTTATACCAAAGTGACCTGTATCCAATGTTCAAATATAGGGCACAAATATTCTGGTGACCAAATAACACTTTATCTTGTAAATAAAATATAAAAATTTCCAATAATAAACAGCCCTGCAATAGTCTTGCATACCATCCAGGGTGTATTCCTGCCCCTGGACAGGATAGGCTCCGGATTCACTGTGACCCTGACCAGGATAATGTATTACTGAAGATGGATGAAACAAAAATACAAGAATGGATCTTCACATATACACTTGCTTGTATGAGTAATCACAAAAATGGGTAATGGGCTGATGCTCTTAAACAACTCATATTAAATGACATTGTCCATGTGTCTGCCTCCGTTCTTAGAGAAGAAGACAGGTATTGTAAAAACAGGCTAGATGATAGGGTTAGGTGTTTCAAAAATACAGAAAAACAAAGGGTTTTGTTAACTATCCCTAGGCAATACACTATGTGCGGTCGGATTGTCCAGAATTTTGAATATCGCGCAAAATACAATTTGGGTTATAAGTTTTATACAAATATTTTACTTGTACTTTTAGTATGTATCTTTCACCTTGTAGTTAAAAAAATGTGTTGTACACCTATAACCCCTGTCAGGTTTCAGACTGTATTCTGCCTTTCGGCCACCTGATGGCAACCCTGAGGACTTTCTATTAGAGCGCCAGACTAGTTAATGTGTTTCAGCTGTGTCTCATTTTCCTGTGTATTTAAGTTGCCCTGTTTGTTAGAGTCTTTGCTCAGTCTTTGCCTTGGTTTTAGCCTTGTGTCAGTCTCTGCCAAGCTCTTCTGCTTTTTGTCATGTTTGACAACCTTGCTAGTTTTTTTTATGGACTGTGACTTCCCTTTTTCCCTTTTGGATTTTTGCCTTTTTGCTATTAGTCACCCTGCTGACATTCCTTGTCATTTTTGCTCTTCCCCTATTAAACCATTCAACCTACTCCTATACCAGCCTCTGCTCTGGTCCTGACAACCCCTTACTCATATACCCCAGTAACATGGAAAGGTCCATTTAGTACCTTTTTTCTGAGCATGTAAAGCTCATTATGTGAGCTGTTTGTTTTTACACTGTATATGGCGTCGCAATTTAGCTATAGTTAGCACTGTTTCATATTCTGTTTTAGTTTATGATGTAGTTATTTTTAGTAATTAGTCATTTTTATATTTTAGTAATTTATCATTCTTTAGCAATGGAAGGGTTAGGGTTATTACAAAAAAAAAGAAGGAAACAACAACAACAACAAAAAAGAAATATATACAGATTTAAGGAAAGGTGTACATTTTGGGGATTATGTAATGTTAATAAAGATGTTTAGAGTAAAAGACCAATACTGACTTCCTCCCAATGTTTTACTGAATTTAAAGTGGCTTACAAGAATTAATGAATGAACTCATAAGCTAATATGAGCTAAAACAAGCAAACAAGAAGCATCTGAAAGCTGATTAACACTATGTATTGAGGTATGCACTATCACTGAGGTATTTCTTGACTCTGCAACACCACCATTTTCACTGCATTGAGCCGAACAGTGAAAGATAAAACAGGGCAGGGGTTTCCAGTCTTATCTGTAAAGGTCTGGCGTAGCTGTAAGTTACAGTCCAAATATACACTATGAAGAAAAACTAAAAAAAAAAAAAAAAAAGAATGGACATGACTGTGTGGTCCACAGGCTCTGTGTGAATGCTGGTGGCATCAGAGGTGCCAGAAAATACAGTATACACCACCTTTAATGTACAATAATAAGTCACAGCTTCAAGAGACTTTTTGTTATTGTTTAGTAAATTGCTTAGTTTTTTCTTCAAATGGCAGTAATAGGCTTATGCAAATGTAATACATGCCCTTCGATCATATTACTACATACACACAATTACAGTTTTGAAGTGACTTTAGCTTTAGAAGTGACTTTTAATCTATTTACTCTAAGGGCTAGTTTGGCTGCATCTATTCATATAAATTTACCTGCAGATTTCTGTAAAGCTGCTCTGTAATAATGTCTATTGTTAAAGACTACACAAATTAGATTGAATTGATATATTTTAATCAGTTCATCCTTGACTATCAGGTGTGGCTTCTGCTTTCCTCCTCCCCATAACTGGCCCTCTGAGGATAAGACTGAACATCTGAAATAAGTAGTTTTATTCTTCATTCTGCACCAGGAGACGCTCTCGCCTCTTCCCCGTCACTTAACTTCCCATTCAATAAAACTCCTCCAGGGCTTTACTAGCTACATTTGTCCCAATGCTAGTGTACACATAACACCTCTGGCTGATATTACTTTACAATGTATGTGTCTTATCACACTGGTGGAGGTCCTCGTCCGCGACCCCTAGGGCCTGGTGAGCGGGTCACAGGTGCACGGGGATTCACAGCAGCCAATGAAACGTCCTTCTGCATTTTCACGCCTTTACCATTGGTGGCTGTTCCAACTTTATCAGTGACCTTTGGAGATTTACCAGCAGGGGGTTGACGGGCAGGATTCTCTGGGATTCAAGAGGAAAAGAGATGGACAAAAGTGAATATGGCCTCAATACTAACCCCTTAATATGAACGAAGGGTCGGATGTGTAGCTAGCTGCACTACAAGCTAGAAAGAAGAACTTATATTTTAATTTTGTTGTTCAGCTGCTTTATCTATATATTTTGTTATATTTTGATACAGAAAGCGCTCACTCCATTACTCTTGGCTCAGTTTCTGAAAATACCAAGTTAAATAATTAACCTTAACAGGCATACAATAACCTATTGTGACAGCGGGCCTGCAGCTGCCACTCTTCAAACACCGTATGCTCCTCGCACAACTGCTGTCTGGGTGCTGAAAGGACAGCGCCACTTCAGCACCCCCATTGTTATGGATAACGCAGGAGCACATGGCACTACCCCTGTCTCCTGTGTGTCTGTGTTCAGCCCGTCGCAGCCTCAAGTTGCTACAGCGGTGGAGAATGCGGGCATGAACGCAGACCCAACCCTCACGCCACCCAGGGATCCGATGCTCAAGCACCTCCTGGAAACTAGCCTCCAGCAGCAAGCGGTGACCCAGAAGCTGGCACTGGGGCTCCACACAGCCACTGACGAGCTGTTGTCCTTCCACAAGCTCAACACTGCTGCCTTCCTGCACACCTTTGAGTGAGTCTACACACATGAGGGCTGGCCAAAAGAAGACTGGGCCCACATCATCGCCACATTCCTCACTGGGGAGGCGTCAACTGGCAATAAAGAGGGTGAAGCCGCCACAAACTGTCCCGCCTATGCCTCGCCATCAGATGAGGCCATGCCTACCGAGCCAGGTCCATCAGCCCACATTGAACCTACATACCCCGGATATGAATATGTGGACAATCACAACTTTTAATACTTAATCTCACTTTAATATCAATATTCCAGGTTGTAACATTACAAAATGTGGAAAAGTTCAGTGGGGGTGAATACTTATGCAAGCCACTGTGTGTATATATAGCAAAGCCATAATTGGGATATTTCATTTTTGGATAATGAATTGCAGTTCATTATGATTTGAAGATGGCATACTGTGTGTCTATGTTAAATACATTTGTGCATTGCGAGTGTACCTTTCAGGTAAATGTTGATAATGCAAATGCAGATGTGTTACTGGTCTACTAAATTGATTTTTCTGGTTCGGCCCACTTGGCATTGGACGGAGAGAATTTAAAATGGGATTTAACATCGCAGCTGCGGAGCCAGCAGCCGCCAGGGCCACGCCCCATGTCGCCCTCACCAAGATGGGACCACAGGATGATCCAGAAGCGTTTCTAGAACTGTACGAGAGCTCTGCGGTGGTGTGGGGCTGGCCCGAGGATCAGTGGGTGGCACACCTCTTGCCGCTCTTGACGGGGGAAGTCTAATCAAGAGTCTAATAAAGAGCCTCTGGGTTGTGCTAAGCCTGTCTCCTGCTTGCTCATTTCAGCCGATACAGTGAGCTTGTCATAATAACAAAAACTGCTCTATGCTTTGATATATAGTGAAGTGAAAACAGACCTAAATAACATTACCACCAGCCAAAGGAAGAATTAAATTAAGTAAACAAATATGAAGCTACTAACCTGCTTCCTCTTTAGCAGGTGGAGGTGGTATCAAAGATTTGTTGGGCAGAAGATCCTCCAAGTCTTTCATCACTTGATTAGTGCTGTCTTTATTGTTCCTCCGGTTCTTCTCCTCATCTCTTTGCTAGAGCCAAATCAGATACAAATTTGACTTTCAGACTTGGATAGATCACTATAGGATAATATAGTTTCGGTTTCAATGACTATTAATTGAGATTATGTGTTAAGTAAAAGCAGAATCCTGTGTTGGAAAGCACTATGTAACATATGATGTCGTAAAAAATGGGACACACCATTTGTATCTTCCTCTTCAGATCCATGTTGGCTTTCTGGTAGGCCTTTGAGACTGTATTCAGGTAGTAGATAGCTAACCTGTAAAACAACAGACCATAAGACATAATAACACTCAGAGTACAGAGGTTGTCTGTGTATGTTCAGGAATGCAGTTATCTTATAAAGTAAGAGCTAGAAGAGTTAAAGTTATGGAATTTAATTCATAGCTAATATACATCGTTTTCTTTAAACATTTTGACAATAGTAATAGCCCCCCAGTGAGCACTCACACCATGAGAAGTACAACAGATATGATGAGTCCTGGGTTGGACGCGTAGCTGAAGATGTTGGCCATAAATGCTGGAAGGTTCTGGATCGTCTCAATTACCACATCGTACATCTTCTGTCTCCCACTGTTCGAAGGAACAAACACAACCATCAGTAAACCATAAAGCTACTGGTATTTTTGGTTGGTTGGTTGTTTTTTCATCTACACCCATGGTTCTGAAAGTAGGGTCCAGGGCCACCCAGGGAACCATGAATCATATCCAGGAGATCCATGATTTTATTTTGTTAAAAATCACAACCATCCATTATCAGAGATATTATATTTATTATTGAGTTTTCATAGTTATTAGCCTATCTTCCTATTGAAATGAATGGATTTAATCCAAACTCTAACCAATGTTTCTGTGGAATTTTAAGTTTTGGCCAAAAGTGGTCCATATTGTCAGCTAAATGGTAATATTTGAAAATGTATACCCACTAAAAATGCTTCCTATACTTTGGGTATACATAATTACTCGCTCAAGAGGAACAAGGTGATCTGATAGTGTGTGTATGTGTATGTGAGTGACCTGAAGGGTCCACAGTCGAATGAAGGAGACATGGTCATAATGGTGTAGACAACAGGCATGAGGCTGAGGAAGAGCACGACCAGCAGGATGCCCATGTAGAAGTTGTTGGAGCGTGAAGCTTTGAACACTCTCTCATGAGGGACGTTACTGCTCATTACAGCCCAGCATTGGAAATACATGGAGGTCACGAGGCGCAGAATGTTTATACCCACCAGCCCTGGGGCATAAAATGCACCCATCCTGAAGAAAATGCACAAACACACACATATCTAAGTGCCTCAGCACACAATGATTTTTTTTTATTATTTTATTTTGTCATTTTAGAGCAAATATTGTATTCTCACCAGATCATTCCCTGGTTGAAAATGAGCCCAAGTACATTTCCACTGATATCGAACTCTGCATATGAAGGCTGCAAAACATGAATATACAAACACACAGTCTAATGAAGAGCACAATACATTAATGTAAAAGTTGCTTTGTATACTGCTCTCTCTCTCTCTCTCTCTCTCTCCCTGTAATTAAGTGCCCTGAGTAGAGTCAGGTGTCTCTGTGTTTGTCTTGTTGTTAAGTATCATCTATCATGCTAGCTGTTGCTTTCAGGGTGTCATGTTAGCAATGAATAAATGAGTTTTTGAGTGTATTATTGTGATTACTCAAGTAAACGGGACACAATCCAATCTAACTTTCTACATTCTTCATACAAATAATACAATAAATTCAAATTTGAATTATTTCGTGTTGATATTTTTCATTAAATATTATTTTGTAATAATAATAATAATAATAAATAATGCAGTCTATTAAATAAAATACAACCAATTTCTTACTTTACTAAAATAAACATGTAACTATCAAGGTAAGTGATGAAAAAAGTAATAAACCTCTATAATATTGACCACATGAAAAGCAGGTAATTAGAGATAGGCATTCATACAGTATATCAAGTGCTTCTGCATTCTGCCATTTCCAACTTCTTCTTTTGCCCTGCGAAAGGAAGGAGGTCTCAGCCTCACAAGGGCAAGAGCTATAAGAGTTAAAGAGCCAGTACCAGGATTTGTTACCAATACCTGTGGTTGATCCAATACAGATTCTTAGGGACATATCTAAGGTCTGGGAAAAGGCAGTGAGTAGAATGCCGATGCTCCAGATCCATAGTAATGGTACAAAATCAGGATGGCGTACTTTAGTTCTGTAATGATTCCCACAGTCTAAGCAAGGTGTTACTTTGACACTGAGCCCATACTCTGGCTAGACGAACTGATCAGGTGCACACGGAGGTCACAGTTTGTCTCCCTGTTAGACTTGACACATGATCCTAATTTGGTACCCTTTGCCCCAGAGTTGGTCTATAGCTATACCTTTCAGGTCTTGTGTTTAAGGCTCCACTTGACTCCTGCAACCTTGCACTTTACCTAGAAAAGAGACTCAGTACTTAGAATTTCTGACCAGCTCATTCCTCCTCTGACTACAGAAGCAGGAGATAGAAGCTTTGAAGAACTTGCCATGCCCCAATAAAAATGAGAATATGCCTCTGTGTTGTCAGAGAGACCTCTATGACATCCAGAGAGAGTTCAGTGGAGATAAGCAGCTGAAGACAAACTCCTGTCACTTTAACAAAGCCCTAAAATTTTCTAAATTAAGGAGAGTGCTTTCTAAAATGGTTTTAAAATGCAGACTCATTCCTGTTAGTCCAGTTCAGCTGGAGCATAGAGAAGTGGTATATATATATATGCTCCCTGGGATCTTTTGGTGGAGGACCAGGTGGGTTGCAGCTTAAAAATTAAAGAGAGCGTACATGGCCAGTCAAAGTTCACACCAGCTCATACATAAGCTTTTCTTTTAGAATAATAATGAACACATTACAGAGTGAAAAAATCAAGTGTTAAACAAATAGCATGATTTTATATTTTAAACTCGTAAACAATAGTCAGTAATGTATGAAGCTTTGAACATCTTGGCATCTTCTCAACCAGCTTCATGACGGAGATTCACCCAGGAAAGATTCAAGTTCCTAAATAGATCCAGCTCATCACTGCTTCTCCATCCATCTTTTTTCTGCACTTATATACTTAAATAGCTCTCTATATGGTTGGAATGAGTAGTTACTTAAATACTTATTTCACTTAATTTTTATCTCTTAATTTTACTTTCAGGTTAAAATTTTCTTCTGTTGAATGATATTGTACGAGTGCGCTTTGAAGAAACAGTGGAGTCTAGTCCATTATAACAATAGTTAATGTATGAATTATACATTGAAGTACAAGACATTATGGCCTGGAATCACAAAGCACCCAACTAAAACATTTAAAACATTAAAATCTTAGAATCATAAATAATAACTCACAAAGCCAGCCTCAAGGTCCCAGCACCAGCAGTAGTTGAGGAAACGCACAATTAAAGCTCTCATGAAGTCTCCAACCAGGATGGTCAGATACGTCACCTGAATATCTGACACCGTTAGCTTCACAAACTCCTATAGCAAATAACAGAAATAAATCTTTTAAAATCTAGATCTGCTTATTTTAAAACAACAAGTGTAATTATTTGTAGTAATATGTGAATAAATTCTGGCCTTAATGGATCACATTTGTTCAATAGTAAGAAAATGGGTTGGTACATACAATTCCGACTTCAGTCTCCCAGCATGGACCCCTGATAACATCAGCAGGAGCGATGTCTGGTGGGGGAATATTCTCTGTCACATTGTGATACAGTGTGTAGTTAGCATAATACTGGTTTAGAGCCCAGACGGTTTCATTCTTTATTAGTTTCTCCTTCTCCAGCTTTTGATGAAGCACCAAAAAGACAGTGGGAATTTTAATGTTCAAAATGGTTTTTAAACATACACTTAGTATGACTTAGAACATTATGGCATATTTGACTCTCGTATCTGTTGTACCTTCTCATTGACATCATCAATAAGGGCAAACAGGAAGGTGTAGAGGTTTCCAAGGAAAAGGGCAAAGATGCGGCCCAGCTGCCACTTCAGGGCGATCCGAGGATGATAATCCTCCAGTTCAGCGATGGTCTCAAACAAAGGTGGACACACCAAACCCAGTAGAGACATTACAATCTCCACCTGTAGGACACATCATTATTAGAAAAAAAAATTCTTGCTAATTAAGTAGAGTATATGAAATGGAGTGAAAAACTGCTGCCTATTTCAAATCAGCCATTGTTTCAAAGATCAAATAAAAACCAGTTAAAGAACAGATGAATAGATGAAGTCAGTGGGAGTGTAAAAAAATACAAGGGTAGTTAACATTATCCCTAGTCTAAAAAGCAAATATACGTACAAAACCAACCAAAAGATACATATTTTGAAAGTTACCTCATTTTTCTGATACCAAGATAACTCATTGCGATCCAGTTTAGCAAAATCTTGTGATCTTTTCACCACAAAGTAGATAAGATATCCACTCCCTCCCAGGCTGCACAGGATCAGTATGTTAGCAAGGACACGGAGAAATCTCCTCAAATGAATGTTTTCGTCCTTTAAATTCTCCTGCTCATCCACTATAGATTCCTACAGGAACATAGTTAAAGTCAGACAGGTCATCCAAGGCTCTGAAATACACTATACTGTATGGCCTAAAGTTTGTGGACACCTGACCATCACATCTATATGTGCTTGTTGAACATCTCATTCCAGATTTAGTCTCCCTTTGCTGTTATAATAACCTCCACTTTTCTGGGAAGGCTTTCCACGTGATTTTGGAGCGTGGCTGTAGCGATCTGTGTCCATTCAGACACAAGAGCATTAGTGAGGACAGGTAGTGATGTTTGGAGAGGAGGCCTGGGGTGCAGTCGGAGTTCCAGTTCATCCCAAAGGTGTGCATTGGGGTTGAGGTCAAGGCTCTGTGCAGGACACTGGAGTTCTTCCACTCCAAACTTGGCAAACCATGTCTTCATGGAGCTCGCTTTGTGCACAGGAGCATTGTCATGCTGGACCATGTTTGGGCCTCTTAGTTCCAGTGAAGGGAAATTGTAATGCTACAGCACCCAAAGACATTCTATACAACTGTGTGCTTCCAACTTTGTGGCAACAGTTTGGGGAAGAACCACATATGGTTGTGATGGTCAAGTGTCCACCATCACATTTGGCCATTTAGTTTACTAAAGGTATACATTTATGAAGTTTTGTCTGACCTTGAAGCTAGTTGTGATGGAAGCATACTTGTTGTCGGCTGTCTCTGGGTTTCCGATGAGGTAATCCCAGCTAGTGAACAGTTTCCAACAAAAGACAAAGTCACTCTCCTCTGCCCCGTCACCTCCTTCGTTGGCATTTCTTGCCATCCTATGAAAGAATGATATATTGGCCAGTGACTCAGCAAGTTTCTACAAGCAATTTAGCATGATTTAGAATTGTTGCATTACTATAAAAATGATCCCTTCTTCCCCTTCAACACAGGAAGGTGAATACCGCATGGGAAAGAAAGACTTACGTCCTTATCACCACCATCAGGCTGTAGCCAAATATTCCTATTCCAACTAGGAAATAGGACAAGGGTAGACGGAACTTAAGTAGTCCTATAGTATTCTGGTTATTATAGTAGCCATAAAAGAGAACGGAGTACTTGCAGTAACCCTTTGAAAAAGCAAACGAAAAACATTAAATCAGTATATGAATGGCCAGCCGATGTTTTTGTAGTATTTCGTTTTATTTTTCTTAATAATCTATTCCTTACTCCAAATTCAAAAAGGACTGAGAAGTCCATAGCGGTGGGCTGCTCCTCTCTAGGGACTGTTTTCCTGGCAATGGAGCCGTACGGTAAACCCATCAGAACCTCCAGAAAGAGAGCGAGATGTGACTTTACAGATTACTTCAATCACCAAATCTGTCTGAAAGAGTAGGAATAGATTCAACGGAATAGTAATATCTGTTCAAATTGTTCATCATGCCTGAATGCCTGAGTTTTTGATGGTTTTCAGTGCGTATATACCATTTGTCATGTCTTAGCTGCTATTTAACCATTTAAACTCTCAGGACCCACCAGCAGTTTCAGTCCTACATCCCACCCTCTTGTAACTAAATACATTTTCTATTGGCTGTACTGTTGTTACTAAATAATTCATACACTCCTGGGCAAAAAATGGGCCAAGCCCAAAAGGGCAAATATTAAGCTTTTAATGGTCTTAACAACAAATCATTGGTCAGACAATTAGCAAGAATTAAGCAACTTTTACTTTAACGTTTACTTTTGCTGCAGTGAACTGTTTACAGAAAAGCTAGAGGGAGATTCACTTATATAGTCTTCTTGCATGCAAAGGTCAAACTCATGATAATAAAATCATGATAATGATAAAAATGTTTGATGTACATGTCTAGGTGTACGGAAATTTCCAAAAATATCTTCCAGGATGTTTTATTTAAAAAATTTACTAAAAGATTAGTGATTATTTGGTTATCTGCCCCACCTGATACAGCCCATCAAGAGCCACAAGGCTTAAACATTTAAAGAAATCAAAGGGAAAAGCCATCCCATGCTAAGTTCCTTTATCTATTTGTTTAATTCTTGCTAATTTCTTGACCATTGATTTGTTGTTAAGATCACTAAAAGCTTAATATTTTGCCATTTTGGGATTGGCCCATTTTTTTTTTCCCCAGTAGTGTAGTAGTACTCAATAACGTGGATTAGGATGAAAACTGAAAAAAAAATTGTGGGAGGCTAAGTACACAAATTTGCCAAAAATGTTACATATTTTACTAAATTAGTGAAGAAAATCTTTTCAATATTCAATAATGGTAGCAATGCTATTTGGATAAATCACACCCCACTCTATACTTCTGTTCTGATATCATTTTCAAGCTAGTCTAAAAAAAAGTATATGAATCCTTTGTTTCAAAATATCATGAATTGCAAGTTTACCTCCGGAATGACAACAAGACCAAACATGAGGCCAAAGAGAACGAGGTTGAGGCCATACATCCACCTGAGGAAGATGAAGTAGGAGGCTACAGATGACCCAAAGTGACCTTAGAAAAAGCAGACCAAGTCAGGAAATCTGAAACAAGCAGGAAATCTAAAACAAGCCAGGAAATCGGATACAGTGGATATAAGAAGTCTGCACACCCCTGCTAAAATGGCCGGTTTTTGTGATGTAAAAAAATGAAACCAAGATAAATCATGTCAGAACTTTTTCCACCCTCTATGTGAAATTACAACGTATAAAAATTAAGAGAAAAACAGTCAGAAACATTTTAAGGAAAAATACGAAAAATAAAAAACTTACAATAACCTAGTTGCATAAGGTCATTGTCATGCTAAAAGGGGAAATTGCTTTTCATCTTCAGGTTGCTTAGCAAACACCTGAAGGTTTTGCACTAAAATCGACTGGTATTTATAAATATTCATGATTCCCTCCACCTTGATAAAAGCCCCAGTTCTGGCTGAAGAAAAGGAGCCCTAAAGCTGATGCTGCCACCACCATGCTTCACCATGGGTATGGTGTTCTTTTGGTGATTTTTTTTTTTTTGCAACAAACATACCTTTTGTAATTATGGAATTATTATACCTTTTGGAATTGGCTACATCCCCAATTATACAAGGGTGTGCACACTTATGCAACAAGGTTATAAGTTTTTTATTTTGACTATTTTTCCCCAAAATGTTCCTGATTGTTTTTCACTTCATTTTTATACATTGTAGTCTCACATTGAGGGTGGGAAAAGTTCTGACATTTATCTTGGTTTTATTTTTTGCACCACAAAAACCTGCCATTTTAACAGGGGTGTGTAGACTTTTTATATCCACTGTATGTATCAAGTAGGTATAAATGTAGAGACTCAGCCAAAACCAACTTTCTACTTCTTTGATTTTCCTCTCCCATGGAATGCATGCTGTCTTAAAGTTATCAAAGTCACGATTGAACTTGATCAATTTCTGGAAATATAAAAAAGAAAAAAATATCACAATGCATTTAGTCATTATATGTTTTCTATGGATTCTTACAGACCACAATGATCTGTTAAAAGAAGATTGCATACCTTGGTCATCATGACTTTGAAGGCATAGAGCTTCCTCCCTTTTCCTTTGCCCAAAGCACCTTCAAACTTTTCTACAAATTCTTGTGCCTCCCTAGACAAACAAGACAGACAAACAAGATATTCTTCCTACAATAATGGGAATCTTATATTAAAATGTAGACCTTCGGGGAAAAAAAAGTCCCTCAGAAATCCCCAAATTTTCCTTTTTTGGATTCTTAGGTTCTGCATTAAAAAAGAAAAAGGTCACTGATTCAACAAACTTGGTTGACTGGGAGGTTGAATCTTTTGCACACTTGAATCTGACGAACAAGGCATTCTTGGATAGGAATAATTTTACATTGCCCTGATGCAGTGGTAACCACTTTCCTTATATGCACTAATGTTACAATACTAGCTTTAATTAATGATGTGCTATGACTAAATTGATATTTGTACTGTTCTTAGTCATGAATGCTTTTAGTAAGTACAGCAACAGTCACCCAGTTAACATCTCTGAGCTAAAACTAAAGTTGTGCTACACACAGGTGGGGCAAGGTTTCTTCTGTTGTTCCTTCTAAAACTTCCTTAGAAAATAACATTCAGATCTTTCATAAGGCGTCATTACATGCAGTTAGCGGCCCATGTCATCATCTCTGTGGAGTAAACACACACGTTGACACCTGTTCATGAATATCACATTCCACCCGCTACTAGTTTCCAACGTAACCCAAGACACCGGCCAATTAATTACCTCCTGGATTGATGATATGCGTGGATCATGACAAGACACATTAAATACACAACAAAAGAAAGACAATATCTTTAGTAATAAAATGTGGGACTCAAAAACTGTGGCACTCATATGCCTTTACTAACAATGATAAATATTAAGCTAATACTGTAGTGCACATTTGGGTTTGCTATTATTGTATGATTTTTCAAAAGTTTTCAAATTTTAAAACCTTTACGCTATACACCAGAGGAGGCAAGCTAGTAGAATACAGCAAATATGTTCACTGTCAGAGAAAAGAGCAAAGTATATTAACTAGCACTCATGAAAATGTCCAGAAACTGGCCAACCAGCTATCCAACAATTTCTGCCAGGTACACTATGATCACTGTATGATAAGTCCAGACAGACGGTAATAATCTTGTCAGCCAACCCCTAAGAGTTAACTTCTGCCAGGTTCTGAAATAGTCATCTGAAAAGAATTAGTAAAACCAACCAAGATGCCTCATCATCTAGCCAAGCTGGTAGATCACCAGGAATTCCTTCCAGGTACCAGGTCAATTAAAAGACTCCTTTGCTACGTTGCCACCCTTTTTGTCTAGGGATCAATTTCTCTACCAGTCAGGTACTCAGCGAAATACAAACCCCTGAAGCCCAGCTGCCAGCACAGGCTATCAATGTTCTCTTGGACAGTGTTTGATTCTACTACCTCTGAACTTGTCTAAACTATCATCATCTATTCTGCTTCAAGATTGCCAGGGGCAGTCTGAGGTAATGGTTCACCACAAGGCCATAGTATAAAGGATTCAAGAGGACTTTATCAAACTTGTTCAGATAGTTTTAGTTTCTACTACTTAATTTTAGAATTTGGTGAAAATCACAACAATACAGCCAAAGTGATGCAATGTGGCATCAATTCTGTTAAATTCATGGAAGATTTTTGCATGGAAGAGGTGAATTTAAATACAAGCAAAATCTGGACCATCCAAGAACTGCTAAGATAGCAGCAGAGCATACTGATGGCCCAGACAGCCATTTAGTTGTACAAGAAGAGGCTATATTACTTCAAAATCCCGAGTCTTCTTTTCATCCGCCATGGTTTGTTTCGGAGTGTGGCAATAAGTTTCTTCTTTTCTTCGACCTCCTCTTTTAGCCGAGCCATTTCTCCTTCTGATAGGGACTCAACATCTGACTCGCCAGAAGATGAGCTGCCAGAGAGGGACATCAAGTATCACAATATAGTATGATGATAGTCTTCTAGTTCAGTACTTTTGAAATATAGAGGAAGGAGAATAAAAGAAATTGACAAAACCTTAGATAAAACTGTCACATTGTGGTTCTGAAAAAGTATTTGATGGCGTCTGAGGATGCTTCTGTACACTTCAGAATTTATCCTGCTGCCCTTGTTGGCAATTAGTCACTACAGATTTCTATTCAAACTGGCAGCCATACATGTACAAGCCAGGACACTACCGCTGCCATGTTTCACACATAAAGATGTATGCTTTAGGTCCTGTCCTTTTCTCTGTTGTCCACTAAATGATAGAATTCTGTATGAAGAGTCTGTATATGGTCTATATAGGCCCCAACCAATAAAGATGCAAATATCATGGAATTAAAATTTTTTAATTTTATTCTTCAATTGATTGATTGCAATTCCTGACGAATGTAAGATTTGGGAATTTTAGGAAAAATCACCTTGTTTAACCTTGCTTATGTGCGCTCGAAAAAAGTACCTAACCCAAACTTTCCCCAATGTTAGTTTAATATTCTAACAACCCATCATTCCTTGCAATGCTTGTAAGACTTGTACATTTTTTGAACTGAAATATTAAAAGCTAGAAAGAAAGCCTATAGAATACTCTACCCGCTACCATCTCCTTTTTTCTTTTTGTCATCCCCCTTTTCCTTCCCATCTTTACTTGCTCCTTTTCCGGTCTTCTCTTTATTGTTCTCTTCCTCTTTTTCCTTCTTGCTTGCTCCTTTTCCTTTCTTCTTGCTCCCTTTATCCTCTTCACTGTCCACATCCGAGTCCCGGACTGTGGCGTTGGTCTTCTTTCTGTTGGTTGCTTTCCTCCGACCGCGAGGTTTCTCGCTCTCATTGTCCTCGGAATTGTCATCTTTCTTCCTTCTGCCTCTTCTTTGGCGAGGAGCTTCATCTTCCTCTTCCTCATCATCATCATCACTGTCTGCTGGTTTTGCTTTTGTTCTGCGAGCAGCAGGTCTGGGTCTTCTTGCACTTCTTGGTCTCCTGTTGGTGTCCTCTGAAGAACAGGTTAGACATTGCACTGTACTTTTTCATATTGCATATTGAATACCACATTTTTTCACAACTTTGCACAAACAAAAATGCACTAATTTACTTATGTAAAACATATAAATGTAAAAAAAAGGCTTTTTTATTTCTTTAATTATTAAGTTAAGACTTGCATAATTTTATCAAACTATATTTAGTTACTGCTAAATATTATAAACTATATTTATCAGTAGGGCTGTAGGGACAATAATGTATACGTAACACATATAGCACCATACTTAATGTGCTGGTCATTTAGAAATGACAGGATTTGTCACAGTCGTATCATTGAAAGAAGAAAAAAAACGTCCTCATTAATTAACTCATTCATTTTCTTTATTTAATCTAAATCTAAATTTATTTAAGCTAAATCCGCTTTTAAAAAAGTCTCAATTTTAACTTGTCCCCCGGAATTATTATCACTCTTCAGAAAATGAGTAAAAATGACTGTGTATAGAGTTATTAAACACAATCATTCAAATTTTCCACTCATATAGGAACAGGAAGAAAGTCTATTTTGTTCTGGTTCTTCATGACCTCTTGTAAATATTGGTGGCTTCATGAATTCTGCTACGTACCAGGATATTTCAGTGCAAACCCCTTTTCTTGAATACAAAACAATTCATAAATGCAAACAACGGATGCAACGTTATGTATGTTTAATAATGAGTGTTAGCTGCTTAAAAATACACTGTGGGGTCCGAAAGTCTGAGACCACACTGAAAATCTTTTTCCCAGATTCAAGATTTTGCACTATTTCTAGGTTCCTGTTTAAATGTAAGCGAATGTGTGATATTGACCATGTTAAGAGCTTTGTACAAAAGGTCAGATTTTCCTCATGTTTAATCTCTTCTATTGAGGCATGTGTTCAGACGACACGCCGATGGATTTGATCTAAAATGGAGCATAAGGTTTTAAACTTGTGGAGACCGTGCCAGCTCGAGCGCACACTCTCATTAAAGCAAAAAGGGGTACAAACCAAATACTAAGAAACTCTGAAATTCATTTAAATATTTCAAAGATTCTACTTTTCACTTAAGTTCTTGTCCATTAATATAATTTGTAATGAAAATTGTTGTAATAAATTAGGAAAGAATGCAAAATAGAAGCCTTTTCATTAATGCTATCAGACTTTTGGACCCCACTGTGTATATATATATATATATATATATATATATATATATATATACAGTACTGTGCAAAAGTCTTATATATATATATGTATGCAAAAGTGTATATATATATATATATATATATATATATATATATATATATATATATATATATATATATATACAGTACTGTGCAAAAGTCTTAGGCACATGCAAAGAAATGCTGTAGAGCAAAGATGCCTTCAGAAATAATGAAATTAAATGTTTCTACATTAAAAAATACTATAAAGAGCAGTAAACAGTAATAAATGAAACAATGTCAATATTTGGTGTGACGATCTTTCGCTTTTTTTTTAAAAATTTAGTAGTCTCAGGTGCAGTGTGTGCAGTTTTATAAGGAAATGAGCTGTAAGTGTTACTGAGCATCTTGCAGAAGCAGCCACAGTTCTTCTGGAGACTTTGACTGTCGACTCGCTTCTTATTTTTGCAGCGAAACCCAGCAGCCTTCATTCTGTTTTTTTGTCGGAAAAGTGTCTCTTACGTAATATTCTGTTTTCTTTACTGAAATACAAACATTTTTCTCTAATATTTAATTTTGTGCTGGAAAACTAATGTTTGGAATCTAAAATGTTTTTGTACTGAATCAATAATGTAGAATTCATAAAATACAAATCTATAACAAAGTTTGTATTTTAAAAAAAATTGGGTGTCTAAGACTTTTGCACATTACTGTATATATATATATATATATATATATATATATATATATATATATATATATATATATATATATATTAGTATTTGCTAAATTGTGAGAATAGTAGGTTTGATTTTTAGAACATCTGAATTACTGCATTTGACTTTTTAGAATACTGTAAATATTTCTGTTAGGAAGTAAAGCTTAACTCAACTGTACATGCTGTAGCACTCAGCAACATGAAATGTGTAAACGTGAATAAAATCCTTATTTAAATGACAGAGAGCGAGATTTAAATTCTGAAAGTCATTTTAAATGTTCAATCTATTGCTTTACATGACTTACCATCACTGTCTAACTCAGCATCTATCTCAATTCCAACTATAACACACAAACACAAAATGGTAAATATATTAATAATGTTCCTGTTCAAATCTAAAGAATGGATATATTTTGTTCAATAAGCAACTGAGTAACACATGTATGCATATGTGTACAAAAAAGTAGTAAGAAAACAATTAATTTTTCAATAAAATAGAAAAACCCTCAACACAACTAACAAAAAATGTACAAGCAAAATGTATATTAATTCTGCTGTTCCTCTCACCATCATCCAGAGTTGCGGTGATGCCAGTTTTGGGGCGCGGCATTTCCACTGTCTGTGCGTGTGATTTTAGTGTTCGGTCATTATTGTAACCTGCAGTATTCTGCTAGTGAAGGCATGTGACACAGAGGATACAGTTGAGTGGCACTTGGCTCTCAGTATGTGGCAGGTGCATCCCTCCAAAGCCCAAGCATCAGATGTCCCCTTGGATACGGCAAACGATATCACTCCGGAAATTGGCATCAAAATGCCTAGCGGCCAGAGGAGAAATCTCAAGAGGAGGACGGACAAAAGACAGCGTAAAATGACCTGGTCCTAACCTGCATCTTCAATTAATCAGCACACGGTCCTCAGACCTATTGACCGTAGATAACACTGAAAATATTGTCTACTTCAGGAGAAGTAAGATCTGCGGACCATGCTGAAAATATTGCAGTCACGATTTCAAGTACGTTCCAAATTCATTCATTCGAAAATGAATTTTAGAATATTTAAAAAGGCTTTTTTTGAAAGGATTTGATAAGATCTGAGGTAAGACCTAAAGAAAGTAACTAATGTAATATAGATTAAATGCACACCAACACTAAAGACAGGATAATCATTTCACGTCCCAACAAAAAAGAATTTTAATGGTATGTGGGGTTCATTTTAATTCAAGTATTTAAAAAAACCATCACACCACTCTCTTGTTTTTGTTTAGGACCTGTAAAGGAATTAGCTGGGTTTTTTTTTTAAATGTCTTTTTAATTAGTCAAACACATGTCTGCTTATGCGGACCTGATGAATAATTCAGGTGGGAATCGGACACCAAGGCACAACCTGTACAGCCATTAAAACCTTCTCCTTCCTAGAATTATGGCTCTGTTACGTTGGCCTTCACATGTTCGTTTTGCTAGCCTTTATTTTTTTCTTTTTTTTTTTTAAACCGTTAGGGCCTCTTGTGTCTTTTCTAATGTAGATGAGTCCGTGATGTAATGCAGATGAGTCTAATGAAATGCACTTTTAACAGAGGATTCAGGACACAGACAAATACGGGGAATTAATTCTCTGTCACAAAATGCATTACTCGCTGCTTGACCCATCCTGATGCCCTACTTCTGGTTGGAGTTCTCATCGGTTGAGTTCGCTCGCTGCTGCTGGGGGTGGCCCCATATGGACGGCCTGAAGAACTGTTTGGATTGCTGGGGATGGTGCCACCTGGGGGCTGTGGAGATGGCTTGGGGATCACATATTAGGAGCTGTACTGTAATGGCCTGGGACTGCGATTGCTGTAGTGGCTTTGTGGCTGCGGTTGCCACGAACACCTTCGTACTCAGGACTCCATCAGTGGACAGTGGATAGATTTTAACCAACCGGACTTCTTGCAAAAACTGCAATGAATTTATTGGTTGCACAATTGCACTATTTGTCCATATAGTACACAATAACAGAAGGGATTTATTTATAATTGCACTATCCATTGCACCCAGATGAGGATGGGTTCCCTTTTGAGCCTGGTTCCTCTCAAGGTTTCTTTCTCATATCATCTCAGGGAGATTTTCCTCGCCACCGTCGCCTCTGGCTTGCTCATTAGGAATAAATTCACATATTTACAATATATTTTTTGTGAATCCATTCATTTCTGTAAAGCTGCTTTGTGACAATGTGCATTGTTAAAAGCGCTATACAAATAAAATTGAATTGAATTGAATTACGTTCCTGAAAAAAAAAACACCCTGCTGCACTTTGTCCACTGAGTTTAAAAAATTTCATTGGTCAGTATATATTTGTACAGACAGCCTACGTTTGTGTGTATGCATATATTTGTGTATATATGCTTATGTCTCCTTATAGGTGTATATTTTTAGCAGCTGAACAGAGTAGTAGGGCCTGGGTGTCCAGCCTGTCTGTAGCTGTCTGTAGGGGTGTGTACCAGGGTTTGGCATCCATAGGGAACTGCACAGCAACCAGGGGCAGAACTTTGAGGTGCAGAAGGTGGAAGTATGACCTCAGTCCAGGGTGCAAGAGTCTTGGTTTTTTCACCCTTCCCACTGGAATGGCCAATCCTCTAAGCTGGCCAGTGAATGAATGATCCCTCTCTGGTTGTGGGAAAGCTGATGGATGTGGTTCAAATGGTCTTATATCAGGACTGCATTTCATCATATCTGGAAGACCAGAAAAGAGCAGAACAATGCTCTCGAGCAACACCAGAGCCTCCAGAGCGCCCCAAAGTTACTCAGGATGATCGCTGTCCCTCAGCAAGGTGTCCATGGATTTTTTTTTTTTTTCAGCTTGTTATGTCTGACCAATCTATCTTTCAGTGCATTCATCACAGTAGTACAGTTTTGGGTATGCTACTGGAAGACAGATTGAAGATTAAGGCTGATAAGTGTGAATGCATGTATTCATGTAAGGTTCAAGGTTCGAGAAGTTCTGAAGTGGCTTGAGCCTCTGACCAACAGGTTAACAACATCAGTTAACAATCATTTCAGAAAAAAGGAAAAGGTGTTCCAGATGACTTTTATGACACTTTTTTAAGAATTTGAAGGCAGAATTTAATGCATTATACTTCTTGGCAAAAGAAATCCTATAATTCAACAAGCAAGAGTTTCTTCAGTGTTGGAAAATATGCTGGATGATTGTGCTATGAATTAAGCAAAAAAAAAGAAGGGTGTCATAACAGACTTGGAGTCTTGAACAGAGGGCTGTCAATCAAATATTTCCATTACAAATCAGGACCATGTCCCAGACAAATGGTCAGATTTGTCTGATCACCAAATTGAGCTTTACTGGATATTTATTATGGCACTCTCCGAGTCAATACATGCCTAATAACATAATTAAAAAGATAAATGACATCACCTTTATCAAGAATTAATTAAAGGCTTTTATTCAAGTGTAATGGTTTGTGAATTAAAACAATTCATTGTTCAATTTATTGCTTAGTGGTTTAGTCATGCTTTTAGATTGTAAATGGATTCTTGTGCAGCCTCAATCTAAGTCAGCTCCTTGTTAACTGTGGCTTTCCTAAGTGAACGAATAAAGAAAAAATCTCACATGTCTCAGATTAATAGTTAATGGTATCTGCCCATGCATTTTGCATGAGTGTCTGCAATGTTAATGAAATGTATGCACCAAGTCTCTGAGGAATAAATGGCAAGATTGCGTAAAATTAACCCATGCCTGTTGACAGTCAACTATGTTCGTATTTTAGAGCTCTTCAAGCATATGTGGAAACCATGTAATTACCAAAGGAATAAAAAAAATCAATACACGCACTGGATAATCAGTACTGTAAATGGGACATGATGCCAGGGCAAATGGCGTAGTCAAGGCCATCAGACGATTCATGAACCACATATATCTGTGCTGGCAAATCTCTAGCAGTGGAGAAAAGGATCTATCTATGGGACACAGTACACCAGCACAGATAACAGTAGATTTGAGAATACAGCGAGGGGGGCATCTGAAACTCCAGCAGTGTATATTTGAAAAGCATGGAAACAATGCGCACAATGTACCTCAGGTTCATTCTGTTTCCAGCATTCAGATACCGCTCTCTATACGCCTTGAATAAACTTTACCAGACCTGGAAACTAGATATGCTTATTACATTGAACGATTTAAAAAAAAATTTCATCAACCTAGATGTATTTTTTTTTTTTTTTTGGAAATGTGTGTCTTATTAGAACATGTAATGATTCCATTTAATTTATATTCAAGTATTATTTTTTAACTTGTGGTGTTTTGTTGAAAATTCCACTTGAGATCTTTTTAAGATCTTTTTAAGATAACTGGGGTTATTTATTATTATTATTATTATTTTTTAACGGATATATCAGGAACTGGAATACACTAATATGTGTTTATAGATTACAAATCTGTTATAGGAGTTTAGAGTTTGGTGATGACAGATTAGATACTTATCACGAAAACAATTATGTACTGAAACCTAATTGATGATTTTGAAACTTAATGAACTCAGGGTAAAATTTAAAAAAAAAAGTAAATAATTAAATGAATAAAATAACGTAATTAATAATAAATAATAATTTAAACAAAATTATTAGGCCTTTGGATTTTTTATACCAGTTGCATTCATAGGTGAGACAGTGTAAATTCTGAAAATAATAATATAATCCTTGGATGCAGTATTTTTTTTCCCAAATCTAACAGAACTGAATACTCTTAAAAGTTAACGGCAGTATTTTCAGGACATTTTACTTGTTTTTCATGAACACTGTCACCTCGTTAGGGATCTAGATCTCCATCCTGATTTCTGTAAAGCTGCTTTGTGACAATGTCTATTGTTAATCATGATATAATAATAATAATAATAATAATAATAATAATCATCATCATCATCATGTTATATAAAAACATTCACATACAAACCAAGACCTCAATATATTGTGGCCGTATTTTAATTTATTTGATCACACAGCTTCATAACTGTCAAGAAGAAATATAATGCAGCTACTAGGTCTGTAGACAGAGAGCTATATTCTGGTGTAGGCACGTCTGAGATCAGACAGGTGAAACTTGACTAACGATGTGGAGACAATGAGGCATAGAGTGCAGAGGTAAGCCAAGACCTCAATCTGTCACTCACCATGAAGGTCTGATAAAGTATTGTTAGTCTGAGATCAAACACAGCTGAGCTACTCTGTCCATAATGACAAATAAATATCAGGTTAGACTGAAAAAGTATCAGGTCAGTTTGTTCAACAGGTATAATTAAAACAACAAAGCACCCAAAAGAGCGATGAACGTTTACAATATTATAAGAGTATTACATAATGCTGGACGCAATAATGATACTTTTGAAAAGTGCTTAAGATTCCAGGAAGCCTGCGTGCCAATTTATATGAAATGGTTTTACTTAAAAAAAACAAAAAAACAACCCATTGCTGTCACTAAAGCTTCCTGAGCTTCTGTTTATCTGTTTATTTCCTAATATATATCCTTCATATATATATATATATATATATATATATATATATATATATATGTGTATACTGTTTGTCTTTCTGTACCTTGTTTCCTACTTTTCTCCAGATTATTCTAATAGGCCCATATTCAGAGTTGAGCTACTACGCTTGCATAGTGAGAGGTCAAGGTCTGAGAGCTTGATATAACCACATTGAAATTCATGCTGAAATTCATGTTTTTAAACTCATAAACACTATGGAATATCATTTGAGGCCATTAACACAGCACCTTAATGTGAGACCAGTTTTTTTATGGATAAAATTATGAACAAAGTTTAAAATGAGTTGGAATTGTAGCAGATGTTTGCTTGGTCAGCTTTTCCTTTATACCATGACTATGTTTTGTTTTTGTTTTTAATGGAAACATTGGCATTATTTTATTAATTTGACAAATAGCCAATTTAGTGTCTTGTAGCTATGTTAAAATAATTGTGCATAATAAAATTGTCAGTGCAACATACGTATCTATCTATCTATATATATATATATATATATTTATATATATAAACGATTAAAGTTCCTAAACTTCAAGCTTTCTGTTGCTGTATTTCTAGTTCAAAAAAGAGCTAGTTCTATGTTAAAGAGGCGGAAGCCATATTGTTAAATCAAACCAGTGATTGATGCGATAATTATTAGGCCTATTAGATGTTTATTTGACTGTTTATTTTTCATTTTTTCTCTTGCTTTTTTGTTTTTCTATTATGTAAAGAACAAAATGTGGTCTTCAATTGTGTCTTCAGTCCATTATCATTATTATAAAGCAAACAACCACAACAAAATGATGCTTATATTAAATTTGAATTATGATGTTGTCTATTGCTAAACCCGAAATGATTTATTCAGCTGAGCATCCGCACTGCAGAATCATTAAATCCGAGACAATCCAGGTTTTATCTGAGCACATAAACAACGCAGTCTATCTTACTACTTGTCTATGTTAAAGACTAGCAAAAGTAATATAATAATTAACTAAATGAATTCCATCGTATTTAATGAAACACTTCAGAAGCTATGTTAATCTGGATAGAAAATAAATTCAGCAGAGAACTGACTCTCCAGGAGCAATTAGTGATAAAGAAACACAAGATGAAATATATCATAGTGTCTGATGTGACCCGCTCTATCTTCTGACTTCTTCTACTTCTTTAATATGGCGGAAATCCTGGAAGTTGCCCGTGCATGAGGTGAGACCGGGGTGCCGGGGGTCGAGTGTAAGTAGGTCTGCGAGAGTATTTGAGGCCAGAACCTCGACCCCCACTGTAAATATGCGGAGGAGGAGGAAGATAACTCTGTCCGCTGCTCTTGCTGCTGTCTCTAGCTGGAGAGAGAGAGAGAGAGAGAGAGAGAGAGAGAGAGAATGTGAGAGAAAGTGAGTCATTTGAAGTCTATTTTGGTATTAGTGTTTTCGGGTGTGTTTTATTAAATGTTATGTGTTTGAGACATGTTGTATTATATATAGATAGATTATTATTATTAGTAGTAGTAGTACTAGAATATGCAACATCAAATAAGTGTATCTATGTTTGGGGACCAGAGTTCAAACATTTATGCTGCGGATGAACCCAGCAATCCTACCAATAATGGCAGACGCTACTGCCCAGAACTCCAGCGAAAGGTTCTCAGCTTCACAGTCACTGTCCATACCATTGAAAAGTGACACTGTTAGTACACTCACCTTTCATTGACACTGTTAGTACACTCACCTTTCAAAGACAAATTGTTGTTTCCCTGCTTGTCCTGTTGTTCTGTGGCAGCCATATTTTTGGTCTTCTCCAAATATTCATCCATCTTCTTTGCTTCAAGTTTGCTCCTACTTCTATTCTCCTCACTTTGCTGTTTTTTTTTTTTTTTTTTTTTTTCGAGAAATACAGCACAGCAGTGTTATTCCTTTAAATAGTAAAATATGCATCATGCAATTTCACTGTTTTCTATGCTAAAACTCTGTAAATGACCAAGTCTGCATTGAATCATGTGTATTGGACCAGCCAAAGCAGTAAGCTGGACTTTGTTGTGTTGTATATATATATATATATATATATATACTTAAGTGATTGTATGAGTTCAGTATTAACTGATTATTTGCCCAAAAATCAGTCATTTTTCAACTTACAGCCTTCAGTTTCTTTTTCAGATCAAGGTTGGCCTGCTTGTATGTTTTAGATGTGACATATAGGTAATAAATCGTGAGGCTAAAACAAAAAGAGAAAAAATATTGAACATTTTTAAGGATATTACAACTGTATACACTCTTTATATTATTACATTTTTAATATTCTTAATTATACTAATTCTATTCATATTATTCATAATATTATTACATTATTACTATTCGCATTCTTATAAAACATAGAAAAAACTATATATTATTTAAAAATTATACAATTTTGTGCCAAAAATTTAGTCACCCCTGGTCAAATTAAAAATGTTTTGTTGCTTTTCTAAATATAAAAGTTTTTACAGGTTTTTTCCCCAATACTTTAAATTCCACAAATAGTCTGTACTGGTGCATTAAAATTTGTTATTGCACAAGTTTGTTAAAAAAGATATAATTTGACCAGGGGTGCCCAAACTTTTACCTTAAACTGTAGATTATTGGTTGAATGATTATATTGTACTTTTCCTAGTGTTATCATTAATATGTCTCTACACTTGTGCTTACATCAGGAACAGTAGGAAAGGCAGGACCAGTCCCGGGTTTGAGATGTAGCTGAGCGCTTTTCCGAGCCAGATTGGAAAATCCATCTCCAGCGACTCTGGGATCACATCATACATGTGTTGTTTCCCACTGAAATAGTGAAATAGGAGTGTTATGTCCCAATTCATCTCTTTTCATTTTACAATTAATTTTATATATTGAAAAATACAGTATATCTCATATATGACTTAATAGCAATATTAAGTCATATTTATGTAAACAGACACACAAAAGTCCTTCCTATACTTGGAGGATCATCCTGATGGTGTGTGTGTGTGGGTGTGTGTGTGTGTGTGTGTGTGTGTTTGTGTGTGCGCACATGAGTATAAGTTGACAAGAGTGTACTGATGACACTGATGAAAGTGTTAATTAAACATTGCCATCTGGTGCACCCTAGTGGTAGAGTAGAGGAGAGGCGATATGTACAGTCTTCTTCTTCTTCTTCTTCTTTCGGCTTTTCCCTTCAGGGGTCGCAACAGCGAATCATCACTCTCCACCTATCCATATCTTCTGCATCCTCAACACTTGCACCCACTAGCTTCATATCCTCATTTATTACCTCCATATCCCTCCTCTTTGGCCTTCCTCTTAGCCTCCTGCCTGGCAGCTCCATGTCCAACATTCTCCTACCAATATACTCACTCTCCCTCCTCTGAACATGTCCAAACCATCTTAATCTGGCCTCCCTAACTTTGTCCCCCAAACGTCCAACATGAGCTGGCCCTCTGATGTACTCGTTCCTAATCCTGTCCATCCTTGTCACTCCCAAAGAGAACCTCAACATCTTCAGCTCTGCCACCTCTAGCTCTGACTCCTGTCTCTTCATCAGTGCCACTGTCTCTAAACCATACAGCATAGCCGGTCTCACCACTGTCTTGTACACCTTCCCCTTGAGTCTCGCTGATATTTTTCAGTATAGTAGAGAAATATGAGTCCTGTACTAACATCTGTTCTTATTTCATCAGTACTGAAGATCTAACAAACCTATAACAGATTGAGTTCCTCAGATTCAAGTGTCCTTCACTAATATAAGACAAACATTGTATATAAAGAGCATGCTAAGTTAATATGAGGAAAAACCTTTGAACTCTGGATGTTGTGTTGCTCCTTCAGTACCTGAAAGGCCCGCAGTCAAAGGATGGAGGCATAGAGACAACGGTGAAGATGACCGGCAGTGTGGAGATGAAGATGATGACCAGCAGTATGGCCATGTATAAGTTGCTAGAATATGAGGCTTTGAAGATGCGTGTATGAGGGATATTGCAGCACATGACACCCCAGGCTTGTATATACATGGACGTTTGCAGTCTGATGAGGTTGAGTGCGGGAAGACAGGGGGCGTATAACGTCCCCATGCTGAAATACACACACACACACACACACACACACGCACACACATAAACAAAATAATTAACTCAATTTGGACCAGGTATTGTACACATAGGTAAAATAATAAAGAAAATAGAAAAGATCATCCTACCAGATCATTCCTTGGTTGAATATGAGGGTGAGCAAGTTCCCACTCAGATCGAACAACGAATAGCACGGCTACAAATAAGAAAAACAGTCTTGTGCTTAAGTATGATTGATATACTGGTGTTCACATCAGGATAACAGACAGGGCTGTGTTTTAGTCTCAGTCAGTTTATGATGTTCTGGAAAGTATTGCAAAAAAAAAAAAAAAAACACTTCAACTTTAAAAAGCAAAATTAAATCTGATTGGTCAGAAGTTTTTGATTAATTTTCCGTAACAGCAGCCTGGACAATAGTGCCAGCTGCAATATTTCTATAGAAATGACAATTATGGTGGACGATCAACATAAATAAATTTAAAAAAACAACAAAAAAAATGTGTATTTGTTAATATGGTGAAGTTTTGTGCGACAAGACATTTATTTAATATTTAGGGCAGGACTCATCTATGGCAGTGTCAGTGCTTTGTAACAGTCAGAGGTTCTCACAGCCACACCAGTTTGTGCTTTGTGCTTTCTTGGTAACGTGACAAGCTGCTTTTGTCATTGTATTATCTTAAATAAAGAGAGGTTGATGAAAAAATGACTGTTTGTTGCTGCTAATAACAGGAACTATCTTGTTTTATGGACGTTTCCCAATGTTAAATGTAATAAAGCAAAATAAAAAGTATTTTGTGTCATTCTTTTTAATTGGTAAATTGTTGTGGTATGAAAGGAATAAAACACTTGGGATGTGCTTATTTTTGGAAAATGATCAACTTCGGGTGGTAACGGCATCACACCACTCTGTCTTTGATTATGTTCCCATAGCAACTTTGCCTGTCATGATTTATTGCTTATAATTATAATTATGGAATTATTTATTGAATGGCTTAATAATTAACTCAATAAAATACTGTAAAATACTGTAGTGTATTAAATGATTGGGTTGTTGCTCAAAATCACTAGAAAATAATACAGTGAATATGCCTTTTTTTTTTTTTTTTTACAATTTTTTTTCATGCCTTTTATAGAAATTCAGCCACTTTGGAACATAATGGTTAAAGTGTTGTACAACTCTTGAAGAAGGAAGTGACATGAATGCTCACAAAGCTGTACTCCAGGTCCCAGCACCAGCAGTGGTTGAGGAAACGAATCACAACTGCTCGGAAGAAGTCATTGATCAGCAGCACAATGTAAAAAGTCAATGTGTCTGTAATCAGCATACGTACAAACTCCTAGGAAGGGAGAGAGAGAGAGAGAGAGAGAGAGAGAGAGAGAGAGTGTCTTCAAGGCTTGCCACTTTTTCCACTAAGCATTTTTGTGCTTAAAAAGTTTTCAGTGATGAATAAAGGACATGTATGTACTATGGTCTAAGGTTTTTTTCCTGCATTGGTTTATGCACATCATTATACATGGTGTACTGCTGCCATTTAATCCACCAATCTTGCATTTTTATTAATAATCAGCATTAGTGTAAGCCTAGCCATAAAATGAATATCATCATTTTATAACAACACTGTAAGTCAAAAACCAAGATGATTAATAAATATACCCTTTCTTAGCATAGATAGATAGATAGATAGATACCTGTCCCACCAAAGTCTCCCAGCAAGGCCCTCTGGGTACATCTGCAGGATCCACTCTGAATGGAGAACCAGTCGAATTCTCCGCTGTGGACCTGTTATACATGTGAGACTGCCAAATGGTCAGATTAACCTTCATTTCCTCTTCTTCAGCCATCTGGTAAACAAGTAAACAAACAATAATACTCTTCTAACATACTGTTCACATTTTCACACTGACATTTGTCTGGAAGGTTGCTACATTTCTCTTGAGTAGAAGAATCTGTGACGGGATTTTTCCAATACCACCTGTTATCTGTCTGCAAATCTTGCCAGAGTGTGGGTCTGAATTTATAACCAAAGAACAGACAATTGGCTAGAGATTTTTTATTTTTCTGAATGGCTCAGATATACAACAATCTCCGAACTAAAATGGGCCAAAGAAAATGTAATATGCTGTCAGTGCCCAAGGGAGCAGGATTTACCAGCATTGTGCTACAAATCCTCCAAATCCACACTCTAGTTTGCATCTCTTTCCAAAGCAGCGATGCGCTCCCATGACTTACCGTGAATCTGACCTGGTCAACGATGGCTATGAGGAAGCTATAGAGGTTGCCTGCGTAAAGGGCAAAGACACGGCCCAGCTGCCAGCACAGGGAAATGCGTGGGTGATAATTCTCCAAATGGCTTATTGCCTCAAAAAACATTGGACCGAACGTGGTTAACAGAGACATCACTATGTTCACCTGAAAAAAAAAAAAAGGTTTGGAATTATATCAGTTTTGTGTTTTTTTTTCATAGTGGACACCATCTAGGACATGCATACTGAGAAACAGAAAAACATACATACATAGAAGGACACATACAGGATTCTTACTTCATTTCTTTCCCACCAGTTGTGCTTGTTCATCCCATCCCGGAGAAAATTTTCAGACCTGCGCGCTACATAATAGATTAGATACCCACTTCCTGCCAGAATGGAGATAATCAGAAAGTTGGCCAGGAGACGGAAGAGTAACGTCACGCGGAAGTTTGTAACCTTTTGAGTCTCCTTCTCGTCAGCAAGGGCTTCCTTAGGAGAAGAACCATCAAGGTCCATACAGACAATTTAAAACACACACACACACACACACACACATACTCACCTTAATGTTTGTGGTGTTGGAGGCAAACTTGTTGTCGGCTGTCTCCGGGTTTCCAATGAGGTAATCCCAACTGGTGAATATTTTCCAGCTGTAATTAAAGTTGGTGTCATCTCCTCCACTACTTTCACTGGTGTTGTGTGCCATGCTGTGGACAAATGTTAGGAAAGGTGACCAATAGGTGGTGCAATATACCATTTCCGTAATAGGAGGAGACAAACCTTGTTTGGTTTTTATGTTTTGTTTTATTGACCTTTCAGCATTATTACAGGTTCATAAAGACAACTGTCATGAAAAACACTGAATTATTTTGCTGTTACAATGAAACATCAATACTAAGTATACCAAAAATTTAAAATAAACCAAAATGAACCACAATTGAAAATGTACAATTAATTAATCTAAGATCTATATCTCGTATCACAAAACTAAATTCTGCACATATAGGGGATTGGTGATCTCCTTTATCTCTCGGTTCAGCATCTTGGGATGGTCAATTTGTTTGAATTCCTTGTCTGGCGACATGTGAGCTCCTCCCTGGGAGCTTCTCACCGAAGTTGGACTTAAACAGCTTTCTTGCAAAGCCAACAGTTAAGTGTGTCTCTCTTCTAGAGTGTACAATCTGAGAGTGCAGAGGGCCTCTAGGTACCCTGAGTACCTCTGACCAAGTATGATTTTACAAGCCGGTTTCTGCACACTTTCCAGTCTTTTAGCCTGGCTAGTCATAGAAATGTTCCCGACAGGGACTGCATACTCCAGCACCAGATCGAAACCAGTTCTGGGTAGCAGACTCCAAATTTCTTTAGATGACACAGAGCAAAAAGCTTCCTGTTGGCTGAGGTCAACAAGTGGTCCACCTGACTGTCCCATCTCAAGTTACCCTGGATGGTAACCCCCAGGACTTTGACTGTGTCACAAACTTCCAATATATTCTGATCATTGGAGAGGGTTGGCCTGGCTAGTGTATGTCTCATGCTGGTGTAAAACTTTACATTTCTTTGGGTTGAGTTTCATTTTATGCTCCTTTACCCAAATATTATGACCATTCAGGGTCTGTTGGAAGGTACAGGGTAGTTGGGATGTCCACATCTGGGCCAATGTCATATCATCCACATATTTCCAGTGATCTGTTCCATCCTGGAGAGCACTGTTAATCAGTACTAAGAAGACAACAAGCCCTAGTATGGTTTCCTGCAAAAGGCCACATGTTAAGTAGTCCCAATCAGAGAGATGTCCCTGATAGCGCACCTTCTGGTGACGGTCAGCCATGAATCTGCAGATCCATGGACTGAGGCCCGGTCTCACTCCAAGATCGAGGGGGCACTGTACTGCCACTGTGTGATCTACAGCAAAGGCCTTGGCAAAATCTGTTGTGAATAATATGCACACTGAGCCTGAAACATCACAGGCCTTGTACACAACTAACTAGATTGTGTGTTGTGGAACGGTTCTGTCAGCTACCTAACTGCACAGGATCTAAATTTGGCATGATGTCAATCAAAATGATGATTCGCCAAGAAGAATAGGCCAAAATTAAACCACCATGTGGCAAAACCCTAATTGCTTTCTTACCATATCAATTTCATTATAAACATATCTTGAATCTTGACTCAGTTTCATTTTTTTTTAAACATATCTTTGTTTATGCTTATAAATACATGCTTTTCTGTTCATATTTATAAGAACAATATCAAAGGCAATATGTGTGAAAACTTTGAAGTGGATAAATGCACTAGAAGTATATTAAATAACAAAACATATGTGTCCAAATATTTATTTCCCCTACCTGGATACATGGTATCGACCATGATCGGAAATGATGTCCCACACTCACCTTCTAATGACCACCATGTAATTGTAAGCCATGCTGGCCATCGAAACCACAAAGTAGCACAGGGGCATGCGGAACCTGAGCCAGCCAATTGTTCTCTGGTTGTTGTAGTAGCCATAAAACATGACAGAATACTTAAGGTAACCCTGTAAAAAAACACACAGGCTATTCATGTTACAGTATTGGTTTAAAACTATGCTAATTAAGCTATTCATTATCACCATGCTTAAACAGTGCAACAGTGCAAGTGCATAAAATCCCAAAGATTTGCTGACCCCAATGTCATATATGACGTCAAAATCCAAAGCACTGGCTTGTTCTTGCTTGGGGATTGTCTTCCTGGGAATACTCCCATATGGCTTCCCCATTAATGCCTGTAGAGAGAGAATTAGAGAGATATTGGATATCTAGAGCAGATTTGTTATACAGCAGATTACAACCTGCTATCTAGGTCTCTGCTGTTGAATAATATAGATACAGAAAGGTAACTCTAGGTTTTTCAACATGAACCAGACATCCAGATACATGATACTATGATAAAACTCTTGCATCTGGATGTAGGATGAGAGAGCTTCAAGCGGCTTCCCTTCCTACGAACATAGTAATATGATAATATTGTTGGATCATTAATTTACAATCATGGCATTATGGTACATACGTGGCAAAACGTGGGCAATTTAATCAGCCTGTAGTATTTGGCTTTTTCTTTTTACTGTTTTTTTTTTTCTTTTCTACTTGGATCCCAGCAAGAAGCTCAAATGATAAAACATCTCAATAACAAACTCTTCCAAAGCCCCCATGACTGGTTTTAGATGTATTTTCTTTTGTTGTGTGCAGATGGATGGTTTGGTTGGCTTCTGTGAAACTCTTAGAGTGGTGCATGATCCGAGATGTCTTGTGCAGGGTCCCAGGACAACTCCTTGGGTCCACAAATCTGTTTCAGCTGGACATCCCTCATCCAATGGACCAGGAAATACAGGTTTGAAGAGAGAGACATGGAACCGTGGTGATATGCAATACTGAACTGCCAGTTTTCAGAGTTTTCAGTGACAAGTGAATGAGGCAAATGAGGTGAGGTGATGATCACACAAATTCTTTAGGCCATTGAACAGCCTGCTATAGATGTCTGTGGGCTGTTTCCCAAGCTTCCATATTTTTCTTGAAAGCACTCATCCACTGCTTCTGCATCCTTGGGCATAGCTATGGGTAGAGCTGGCAGGGATATGTCTCAGAAATTTTGAGAAGTGGTTAATGACAAAAAGAATGGCCAATAGATCAGATCTCACGGTTGAAGGCTATTTGAGACCAGGGGCAATGGGGAAGTAGTTTACCAGTTAGCAAAGACGTTGGGATGACCAAAGGTGGAGGATTACCTTCAAACACAGTGAATTATACTTAACATGAATTCTGACCATTACTTAGCATTCAGGTAGATGGTAATTCTTTGTAGCACCCATATGACCAGTGGTCACTACGTGTGGTTACTTAGCTTTGGTGTTCTTAGATCCTGGGTGATGGGAGGTGAAGAATATTGGAATCAAGAAAAGAAGATGGCTCATCCAGCTTGTCAAGGGTTAAGGTGTTTTTCAGATTCTTATGATCTGTTTATACAATGTCAATGTAGTTCTTCTCTGCAGGTCTGAGTTTATGGAAAACCCTGTAAAGGCATTGGGTTACGTTTTGGCCGGGGACCCCAGCCACTGTGAAAGAATGCCCCCTACCCTTTCTTTGGAATTGTCCAGTTCAAAAGTAAATAGGAATGCTCAAACAGATGCTAAGAGATGTTTTAGCCAGCCATAGCTTTTAGTGCCATAATATTGTTAAAGTGTTTATGCGCAACTTTCCATGGAATATATTGAAGCCAACATTTTCCTTACCTCAGGAAACATAACAAGCCCAAAGGACAGGACAAAGAGAATTATGTTGATGCCAAACATCCATCGCAGAAGTATAAAATAGGAAGCTACTGATGAGCCAAAATGACCTGAAGGAGGATACAAATACATCATCAGAGAGGATTGACAAGTTGGTGAGATTTTTAAATTTGCTGAAAAGACTACTGCTAATGTGCATCCGTTCATGTTTGATAACTCTAAAAACTAAGCAACTGAGGTAAGTGATTCCTTAAAAGCTAAAAGCGATCAACAGGAGCACAGGTCATACAAGGTTGAACGTACTTTCAATTTCCTTGATCTTCATCTCCCATGGAATGCAGGCTTTCTTAAAGTTATGGAAGTGTCTCTGAAACTTTGTCCATTTCTGAGTACGCAGGGGCAGTGTATTACATGACACAAAACACAAAACAACTTGAAGTATGCACCATTTCATGCACCATAAGGAAACATTGCGTTGTGTGTATGTGTGTGTGTGTGTATGTGCATACGTAGTATGTTAATTTTTTTGAGCGTCTACATTACAAAACTCGCAAAACATACAAAAGCCCAAACCACTTAGAGTCCATGAAGAAACAACTATGTTGGTAAATAAGTGGTATAATGAACAGATTTTTGCATGAACATGATGAATATTAAATTTCAGATCATGACTGCTGACCTTCATCATGAAGACCTTGTAGGCATACAGCTTCTTTCCTTTGCATTTTCCTACAGTGCTGTCGTACTTTTCTATAAATGCTTGTGACATCCTGTGTTGCAGAAAAAAAGATGCAGGAGGATGAAGATAATAAGGAGTCCTGTGTGACTTATATGACTCATATTTTTTCTTTTTGCAATCATTAAGGTCGCTAAGTATAGGTGTTACAACATAACCCTATAATGACTGCATATACTACATCTTTTTAGTATAAGGTTTGTGATTGTGTTTTTGATGTCATTGCAATGTAGGCATCTTTTTGTACATGAGTCAGGAAAGAAGCTTGGGTGTGTATGTTACCCTTCACTTATGACCCCAGTAAACTAACATAGTGAGTGTGTGGTTTGCCCACAAACATAGGTATGTATAAACCTGGGTACATTTGTGTGCAGTGGATCAGGATAAAGCCATATCTGTGTGTATACTGTAATGTGTGTGATTGACCTGAGCATAGACAGTTTCTTGTGCATTGGCCAAGGTTTTGCTCTCAGTGTGGCGATGAACTTCTTCCTCTCATCTATGGCTTCCATCAGTTTCTCCAGCTCCTCCTCACTCAGCGAGTTCACCACAAACTCTTCATCTGATGAAGAGTTCGCCTCAGAGCTATGGAAAACATCAAATTATGAAGTTTGAATAATATGATAACATGCCATTTGATTTGTCTTTTTAGCCAGCCTTTATGCCTCTTCGTATCGTTGTCATATGCGGGTAGGGTTGCTGCCTCACAGCTCCAGGGTCCCTGGTTTAATCTTGAGCATGAGTTACTGTCTGTGTGGAGTTCCACATGTTCTCTCTGTGTTTACATGGGTTTCCTCTGGGTTCTCCAGTTTCCTTCCTCCTCCCAGATCATGCCAAGAGGTGGATTGGCTATACTAAATTACCCCATAGTTTGGAAATATTTGTAAATGTGTGTATACGACCCCCTGCAACCCTGATCAGGGTTTACTGAAGATGAATAAATGAAGTGAACACACTACAATCATTCTATTTAGAAAAGACAGACATAAAGATTACCTTTATTTGTATTATACATAGATATACTGTATATATAAAACCATTTTTATTTGCATATGCCATCTTAAGAGTCTGGCTCAATGGCCCAACAGTGTAACAGTGTATCCTGAGATTTGAGATCTTGACCTTCCAATCTGACCACTTTTACATTTTATTATTACTTTTACGAGATTTAATATTTTTTCTTTAATACAGTGGCATGCAAAAGTTTGGGCACCCCTGGCCAAAATTTCTGTTAATGTGAACAGTTAAGCAAGTGGAAGATGAAATGATCTCCAAAAGGCATAAAGTTACAGATGACACATTCTCTTTATATTTTAAACAAAATCATTTTTTTTCATTTTCATCTTTTACATTTTCAAAATAACAGAAAAGGAAAAGGGCCCGCAGCAAAAGTTTGGGCACCCTGCATAGTTTGTACCCAGTAGCACCCCCTTTGGCAAGTATCACAGCTTGTAAACGAGTCTTTGAGTTCTTGTTTGAGGGATTTTCGCCCATTCTTCCTTACAACAGTCTTCCAGTTCTGTGAGATTCCTGGGCCGTCTTGCACGCACTGCTCTTTTGAGGTCTATCTACAAATTTTCAATGATGTTTAGGTCAGGAGACTGTGAGGGCCATGGCAAAACCTTCAGCTCGCGCCTCTTGAGGTAGTCCATTGTGGATTTTGAGGTGTGTTTAGAATCATTATCCATTTGTAGAAGACATCCTCTTTTCAACTTCAGCTTTTTTTTACAGATGGTGTTATGTTTTCTTCCAGAATTTGTTCGAATTTAATTGAATCCATTCTTCCCTCTACCCGTGAAATGTTCCCTGTGTCACTGGCTGCAATACAACCCCATGCTTAACAGCTGGACTGGTGTTCTTTTAATGAAATTCTGTGCCCTTTGTTCTCCAAACATACCTTTGCTCATTGCGGCCAAAGAGTTCTATTTTAATTGGTCCACAGGACGTTTTTCCAAAATGCATCAGGCTTGTGTAAATGTTCTTTTGCAAAATTCAGACGCTGAATTTTGTGGTGAGGACGCAGGAGAGGTTTTCTTCTGATGACTCTTCCATGAAGGCCATATTTGTGCAGGTGTTGCTGAACAGTTGAAAAGTGTACCACAACTCCAGAGTCTGCCAAATCTTCCTGGAGGTCTTCTGCAGTCAAACGGGGGTTCTGACTTGCTTTTCTAGCAATCCTACGAGCAGTTCTCTCTGATATTTTTCTTGGTCTTCCAGACCTTATCTTGACCTCCACTGTTCCTTTTAACTGCCATTTCTTAATTACATTCCGAATTGAGGAAATCGGCACCTGAAAACGCTTTGCTATTTTCTTATAGCCTTCTCCTGCTTTGTGGGCGTCCATCATTTTCAGAGTGTTAGGAAACTGCTTAGAGGAACCCATGGCTGCTGATTGTTGGGACAAGGTTAGAGGAGTCTGGGTATTTATAAAGCTTTGAAATTTGCATCACCTGGACTTTCCTAATGATGACTGAACAAGCCATGACCCTAACAGGCTAATTAAGATCTGATACCTTGGTCAAAGTTATCGGAGAGCTCAAGTCTCCTGGGGTTCCCATTCTTTTGCAGGGTGCTGCTTTCCCCTTTTTCACTCTAAAATTGTACAAATCAAAAACAATACACTGATATTGCTTAAAATATTGCAAAAGAATCTTTCATGTTTAACTTGATGCTTTTTGGAGATTATTTCATCTTCCACTTGCTTAACTGTTCACAGAAACAGAAATTTTGACCAGGGGTGCGCAAACTTTCGCATGCCACTGTATTTAATACCTGTACTAGTATTAATTTTGCTATACATTTTAATGTTTAATTATTATCATCGTTTTAATACTACTTTTGCAGTTCTTTTAACATTTTTTTTTACTAAAAAATAATTATATTAATAATTATTATTTTTATTACTATTAATTATACTGCTTTATTATTATTATTATTATTATTATTATTATTATTATTATTTTGAGTAATTTAATTAATTAATTACTTTGTTTTAATATAATTAATATATTTTTATTAGTTTTACCATTTTATTTCTATCATGTCACTGATTTCATTACAATAAATTTGCATTTTTATTGCCAATACTTGTACTATTATATTATTTTATTCCTACTATGTACAATATTTTGTTACTAATACTTATTGTTTTATATACTACTTTTTTTAAATTAATTTGCTGTTTTTCTTCTTTTTTATCTTACTTGCTTATTATATGACCACTGAAGCTGTATTACAAATGATTAGACTAGATTTATTTCAATTGCTTGTAATTATTTATTTTATCCATTTTTTAATCACCTGCACAAGTTTGCTAGTTTAGTAGTATTACTATTATTATTGCTACGAGTTATAATTTTATTACTATTACCTTTATTATCTTCATTACTACTACTCTTATTTATTAATTTTAATCTTAATTTTAATTAATTTTCCTACTATTCTACAGTTTTAGTTACTCATACTGTAATAACTACAGATTAACACTGTTTTATTCACATAAACCTACCTGTTGTCTATTGCCTTTTTCCATTCCTGATTCATCTTTTTTAATTGATTATTTTCTTGATTGTTTTCTTGCTTAATTTTCATCTTCCTCTCTGCGTCTTCTTCTTCTTCTCCTTCTACCTCCTGCTGTTTCATGGTCCTCTTGTTCTTACTGTTATTTCTTTCCTTGGGAATCTCCTCTACCTCTCCTCCTCTCTTTATCCCTTTCCTTTCACTGTTGTGAAGATGATCTGATTTTCGCCGTAGCCTCTGCACTTGTCCCTTGTCAACTTTACTCTTTCTTTCGCTCTTCTTTTTGTCCATCTCTCGTTGCTGCCTTCTTCCGTCCACATCAATATCAACAAAGTAAATACTGTCACTTTTATCTCCTGCAAAAAATAGGTATTTTGGTTAGTTTATCAGCATCACATATTTATCAGGTATAAACAATTATTAAGGAGAAGCTAAGTGTGTGTAAGAGTGTTTGTATATGCAATAGGGTTCAAAGGTCACCAAGCACTATTTAATTAGATATGAAAAATAAAACAATTCAGTTTAATATTTCTCTTCCTTCTGTGTTGTCAAGAAGTCATTATATATTTTTTTATACTGATTAAAAGCAGTACCAAAGACAGATTATAATGCATATACTGTATAAAGCATGGAGTGAATGCTATAACTATTTGTGTAGAAATCTGTCATCACATATATGTAGGAAACAAATATGTAAAGGAAAATAAAAACAGTTCTTGGTGCTATTAGATGACTTTTGGACCCTAGTTATCTTCCAAATCATGCGCAGTTGAAACATTATGGCCTACCATCCTCCACATCAATGCTGACTGTAAAGACAAAATGAAAACGGCATTTAGACACGAGTAAATAATTATAAGAGAAAGTACCAGATGTCCAGTGAAATGGGACAAGCTCATTAATCAGCTGTGTGAGAAGCTGCAAACGGTAGTTGTCTCTGGCACCATATTATTAAGAGTAAAGCATGAAATCATTGATTATCACATAAATGTCAGTATGTCAGTAAGGTTAATGTGCATGAAATGATCCTACTGAAAAACAGCTCAAAAATATTAAAGATAACCTTAAAACCAAACTAACATTTTTTTTAACCTTGTTAGCGCAATATGTATAGCTTTAAGATGTACATAAAATGTCTAAATTCAGCTTTCATTTCCTGATATTTGCCTCCAGATGTGGTGGACCACCCAGTTTTTAGGTGAGCAAAAGTATAGGAAAATAAATTCAAGTAAATAACACTTATTTAATATTTGGTTGCATATCCCTTGCTTGCAATAATTGCAGCAAGCTGGCAACCCAGTGACATCGCCAAACTGTTGCATTCTTCTTTTATGATGCTTTTCCAGGCATGTAGCGCAGCTTCCTTCAGTTGTTGTTTGTTTTGGGGGGGTTTCTCTTTTCAGTCTCCTCTTCAGGAGGTGAAATGCTGCTCAATTGGGACACAGTCTGGTGATTGACTTGGCCAGTCTAAACCCGTCGGCTTTTTTTCCCCTGAGCAAGTCCTTTGTTTTGTTTTCAGTGAGTTTTGGGTCATTATCTTGCTGCATGATGAAGTTCCTCCCAATTAGACTGGATGCATTTCTCTGTAAATTGGCAGAATGTTTCTGTAGACTGTTTCAGTGAGCCAGTTCCAGAAGCAGCCATTCAAACCCAAGCCATGACACTCATGACCTCTACCATGTTTGACTGATGTGCTCGTATGTTTTGGATCATAAACAGATGCTTTCTTTCTCCACACTTTGACCTTTACATCACTTTGGTAGAGGTTAATCTTTGTTCCAGAACTTTTATGGCTCATCTTTGTATTTCTTTGCAAATTCCAATCTGATTCTTACTGCTGATAAGTGATTTGCATCTTGTGGTACGGCCTCTATATTTCTGCTCTCAAAGTCTTCTTCAAACGGTGCATTATGACACCTTCACCCCTGCCCTCTGGAGGTTGTTGATGATGTCACTAACTGGTGTTCTTGGGTTTTTCTTCACAGTTCTCGCAATGTTTCTGTCGTCAACTGCTGTGGTTTTCCTTGGCTGATCTGTTTGATGTCAGGCTGTTAGTACACCAGTGGTTTCTTTCTTTTTCAGGACATTCCAAATTGTTATATTGGCTATGCTCAATGCTTGCACAATGGCTCTGAATGATATTCCGTCTTTTCTCAGCTTCAGAATGGCTGACTTTTCTCCCATAGACAGCTCTCTGGTCTTCATGTTGGTTTATCCTTTTTTTTAATAACGAATCAAAACCCAGGGCTGAAACCAAAAGTAAATATTCAGAGCTATTAATTGTCTAAACAATCAATCTAACAGGACACAAGAAACACCTGTCAGTCACATTATCCAATATTTCTTATCACTAGAAAAATGGGTGGGTTCAAACAAAAGGTGCCATGTTCTAAGATGCTTAACACATCTAGATGTAAATATCAGGAAATGAAAGCTGAAATTCTGATCTATTGTCTCATATTCAGCTTTTGATCTCAACCCGAAATGTTCCCAAATTTTGTTTTTCAGGTTCTTGGCAAAGCTTGTACAGTTATTGTATCACTTGTGTCCAGTGTAACCAAAGCTGTGTATGCTGCAGAGGTCATTACAAGTGTACTAGTGTCAAACAGCAGGTACAAAGGGGCATTGAGGAGGTTTCTCTCTGTGTCGTTACACACCCTCAGGGTCTCTGGTCGAGGTCAAGCGATGCTCATTCAACCATACTTACACACACACACACACACACACACACACACACACACACACACACACATATACATACAGGCATAAACACACACAGAGCTGCATAGGCACACCCAGGCAACCACAAGATCAGTATATATGATAGCTGTGGTTATGTAAATGAAAAAAAAAGTCAAATTAGTCTGGTCTAGACACGCATTTATGTCATATATTCATCTCACTCTACTACATCTCTAGTGCAGCCCATGTCAAGTTCAAGTTTACGGAGTAAAAAGTTCCTGCAGCTACATATGTGCCTATGTTACATTACTGTTACATTACATAAGTGCCTATGTTGCGTTACTGGTGGAACCACCTAGTGATACCAAAAGCCTGTGGAAATAAAGCTTAAGACCAAACTCTTTTTACTTGTTTTTTGATGGTGGAATGAACTACCCAGCTCAGTTCACTCAAAACTGTCAAGGAATGCCTGAAGACTCTGTACTACTACTGAAAAATAACCTTCTTCATCTCACAGAGGTGTAGCTCTTTAATTTAAATAACTTTATAGAAATCCTAGCTCTCCAACACTAGTAATTAGCTGTGAATGTCTGTGGTCTTCTTGTCTTCAACTCACTTTCAGTTGGTAGTTGGTAGAAACTCACTTTGGATAAAACAAATCTTTAAAAGAACTCAGATAGCAGCCTGATAACTGATATTCAATAGGAATTCAACATGAGTCAATGGATCAGCCTTTGCTTTAAACACATTAATTCACTAATCAGTAAAAAAAAAAAAAATAAGGAACTCACTAATAACATTATCTGAAAGCAAAAAACCCCAATTTACCGTCACTCTCCAATGTGATGAGCTTCTCTCTTGGCATTGTGGTAACTTTGTACCTTTGCGTATATGGCTCCGTTCAAGAAAACTAAGAAAGATGCATTCATGCGTGTGTATGTATGTGCGCAAGTATGAGAGGACAAGTGGACCATACACCTAGCCAATCCGTGATCGGCCAGTGATGAGTAAGGAGCATGACGAGTTCACTTTTTGCAGCCATTGAGAGACCTCGTCCAGGAACAATAAGCACTCGAAACCCTAGAGCCGCGCAATTTCTCATCCTGTGAATTATTCAACATAATTATGACTCCCTTTTTTTGAAGACAAGGGGTGGATAATTATTCAAGATGAAATACATGCCCAAGGTGATACAGAAGGCCATGTCAGATGATTGATCTGCTGTGCTGATATGAGTTTACTGAACTTATTTAGTGTGGAGAACAACTGTATTGTGAATTTGGCCAGTTATAGTTAGCTTCAAGGGTGTTCTCGTTGTAGGCACAATGGTGTGTCAGCATGGTGCCTCAGTATAATATTAAATATTTCTCTCAATTATTTAACTGATACAATTAGCTGCTTAATTACTTAATAAAAATAAATTTTTAGGAAACGATCTATGCATTTGGAGATACAATATATGCATAAAATCTGTGATCAGCATCCCGGAACAAAAAACAAACCAAAAATTCATTGGCTGTGGGGGGGTTAGAGACCTAACCTTGTCTCTGTAAATCTTTTCAGTGTCATCATGGAGAGCTATTTGAAAAGGTTTTGGATTAGGTTTCAGAAATGTCAAAGAATGGCATTAAGGAGCAATTTATTATTTATGATTGTATTATCAATGTTTTATTGGTTCACGCAAGACTATAACTTAGGAAGCCATTATGAAGTTTTGTTTCGTTAGTTTCTAAGTAGCTTCTGATACTGGAGAAGCTTCAAAACCTGGCTCTGACATTGATGAAGTTGCGGAACCTGGGAAAAATGAAATCTGTTTCTGATATTGTGGAATGATCAGGACCTAGGACTAAATTTGGAGATGGCGCACAGGACTTCTACTAAGGAAGGTTCTGGAAAGTTGACACCGGGGATAGATTGAGATAGCTAATACCCACAATCTCAAGGTATACTGCAAAAAAGAATACAAAAAGCACCTCCATGAGCTTCTCCATTTCCATTGTCCATATTGTGCAGCTTTTTAATGAGAACCGTGCATGTTAATCATACACTTTTACATTCAATATAGGAATTAAAAATGGCATCAGTTATATTAACAAGCTGATTAAAAATAATGAATCTCTTAAGAGTTCTTAAAGATGTGTTTTTTTGGTATTTGTGTAAGTTATATATATTCAGGATATTTATTTTAGTGTTGAACTTTGCCTTGAGAATACTGTACAAATTCTAAATACATTTTGAATTGACACTTTTCTATTATTATTATTATTATTATTATTATTATTATTATTACAATCTGGACTGCAGTTAATAAGAGAGATGAGAAGCTGGGTGTTTCATATAATATTAAAATCACACACTGTGCACACACACACACATGTGTAAATCCCTTTAAAAAAAAGTACAGCATCTTCCAATTCATTCACTGCATAATTATGTTATTAATTAGTAAATTAATTCACTCTTTTATGAAGAAATATCTCCTTCATCTTTCTAACCTGCATTTGTTTAGCCTCCATAACTTTGGGTTATATATATATATATATATATATATATATATATATATGTGTGTGTGTGTGTGTGTGTGTGTGTGTGTGTATAAACACGCAAATGGAAGAAGGCAGCGATGGGAACTGTCTAATCAGCAGTTCAGTTACACTGAAAAACACAGGCTTCCCAGACAGCTCGGGGCTGGGAACATGTGGAGGTGTGTGTGTGTGTGTATGTGAGAGAGAGAGAGAGAGAGAGAGAGAGTGCACTGGTAGTACATTGTGTTCTTGTCTGTCACCACAAGGGTGTGTGAATGCAAGATTAAGTACTCACAAGCACACACTCACCCACACACTTAGATACTTTTTGCTAGCATGAACAAATCTACAGAATGTATCATAATCATAGCTACTTAATATAAAGCGTGTGTGTGTGTGTGTGTGTGTGTGTGTGTGTGAGAGAGAGAGAGAGAGAGAGAGAGAGGCAGTGTTTGTGTTTAAACATGAGGCCAAAAGATCAAAAGAACCACAACAAATCATGAGTGGAATACACATGAGGGGGCGGAGTATCAAGCCCAAATATGGAAGAGGCGGGGTTATAATGTGTCATTCTCAATGTCAGTGACATCACTTCTCATCTCTGTCTCTCTGTTTCTGACTCACAGACGTGATGAGTCACTATAAGCTTTATTAGCATGCCTGGTAGACTTCTGGTTATAAACACGTGCACACACACACACACACACACACACACACACATCCTATCTAAGAATAAGAGCTGTATAATTTGAACAGCCTTAGTAGGGCATCAACTTCCACTCCCACTCCCATTGCGTATGTGTGTTTGTGTTTGTGTGTGTGTGTGTGTGTGTGTGTGTGTATAGGGGGGCGTGTTTTTGTGTTTCAATGGAGTTTGCAAATCTGCAGTAATCCCATCTAATCTAACCCACTTAGTGAACTTCCTGTGTCAACAGTCATGCATAAATTCAAATCACACACACACACACACACACACACACGTGGTGTCCACCCATTGTGTGCAGAACCTTCTACAGTTATTCTGGATTCTTATGTGTTTCTGTTTCTGCAGGTAAAACTAGAAAGACTCCAAGTTGTTTTTAAAAAAATTCCATTACTGAGTATGTTACTTTCTTTAATCACGTACAAGCATTACTCTTTAACATTTACTTTTTTTTTTTTTTGCAAAAGCCATATGAATTTATTCTTGGAAACAATTCCCAGGAAACACTTCTTAGTAAGAGTCTCCAGCTTTAATCTGTTCTTTCCATCTTCTTTCCCTCATATGACCCATACGGTCAAACATGGCTGTCACGGCTTGTGTACATCCCCTGACTTGTGTAATAAGGATTAAGTCAGAGAAAGTAAGCCTTGTCTCGCCAGCAAACCATAATCACTCTGTCATGTTTCCCACGGCCGCCTTGAGCTTTTCACTGACCTGCTACATGTTAACTGTGCAATTCCAGATTTTCCAGACATTATTAAGCCAAGTAGTGGACTGTGTTGGTCAGTAAGGGGATCCCCTAGTGAAAATATCTAGCTTTGACAATCTAACTATGCACTACTGTATATTCTTACACTATTAACCTATAACAGGGTGGACTTGTGTGGTGGACACTCCACATAAAACAAACTTTTAAAGTGAAGTGAAGTGAAAATGTGTGTAATTTTGATATGATGATGTTTTCTATAAGGAGATGTTCATTTAGAATTTTTGGAAGGAGTCTCCAGTGTCAGTCTCCATCACACCCTGCTGATATGGTCTCTAAGACTTAACATGACTCAACTTGCACAATAGGTTACAACTGGTTATGCTTATATTTGTAGCTTTTCTTATAATGGAAGTAATCCAACAACATTGCCCTTTTTTATTAGGATTTCTTCTAGGATTTTCAAGAATGATGGTTCATCCTAGAGCTATTTGAATACCTTTACAGTAGATTAAGTCTTAGAAATGCTATTTATGGTCCTTTTAGCCACAAAAATAACCTTCGGTCAATCTTCTGACTTGCATTTGTCTTTGACATACATACACAAAGCTTCTGAAAATATAAGAGCTTTTCCTGGAATGGGTAATCTGTGACGCTTAATGAAGCCAAGGGCGGGAGGATAAGGGAAATACTGATCCCAGATCAGCTACGATTCCCAAGAAAGAGGCACAGAAACAGGCATACCACTAATTCCCTTTTACCACTAATCTCACATCAAATACAACAACTGGATCATGACTAAATAAAAAACTGATCTCAGGTCACCCTAAACCTAGAAGAGGTGCAGGAACCCTGTGCTGTTAAAGCAAGAACATTAACACCCATAGTGTATGTGTGAAATTGGCACCTGTTGACACTCACCTCTCCAGCTGTTCCTAGGTCAGTTACACATTGTTAAACGAGCTGCTTCCTGACAACAGCAGCTAAAGCCATTAGACAGCTGTCATGACACCTGTGCATGTGGCAATTGGCGCTTTGCCTTTGGAGATCTCTTTAAACATTTGCTGTATTCATAAAGGATGGTCCTACAGCCAGTGATATATAATCAAATGCCTTTACAACATGTAAATCACTAAAACTGACCAAAATCAGTTCCTCTTAGAGAACCTTTGTTGCCTAGTAAATTACCATCTAATGTGTATCAATTTAAAGCAAGCATTACTAATGATACTTTAGTCATCCAGCATCCTGTTATGTCTCAATTCTGATTGGTCAGGAAGTGTTGATTCATTTTCTATAACAGCAGCTCTGATGATATTCTGGTTGCAGGGCAAATCACAGGTTTATATTAATATACTTGTTCTAATATGTTATTTCTCTAGCAACAACTCATTCACAGAGACCTGTACAGTGAAAGCTTGACAAAATGTACGACTACAAATGAACGGATTAAAAATGTGCTGTTATTTAACAAAGAAGAACATTTACTAATGTTTATTTAAGTCTCAATTGCCAGCACTTTATAGCAGTAGGTTTTCCACCACAGGAAAGTCTTCAAGACAGAGGACTTTGCTCGTTCAACGTATTCAGTAACATGACAAGCTGCTTTTATTTGTTATAAACGTCAAGAGAAAGAAACAAGTAGAATTCAACGCCAAAGGCGTCAACGGGAAAACCTCTGCCGCCAAGTCTAGTCCTGCTTATTACTAATATGAATGCCTCAAATAGCTTTAAAATATTGGGAAGGAAGCTATTTCAGACATTCGATCCTGTTGTGACCTTGGATCAGTTTGTCTGCTGGTTACAGTGTTTTATTGAGACATTCTGCTCTTTCAACAACCCAAAAACATGGTGTCAGAGGCATATAGAGAGGCTGGTGAGGGAGTGACTGTTTATAGTTGCTGTAGTCTAAGTGATAGGGACCTAAATGGTTTATAATGGATGTTCCAAAACATTAAATGCAACTATAAATAGATTAAAAGTATGATTAATTAATCTAAAAATGTAATCATTGGCAAACTGCTGTGATATGAGAGGAATAAAAGACGTTTGGACATGCCCTTATAGGTAAACAATCAAATTTAGGATGGTAACAGCAGCTCCACAAACCACACAGTTGCTGATTATTTTCATTCAATCATGCATTTAGTCATATTACACACACGATCACACAATGTAAATTATCTAAAGAATACTTCAGTAGCCTTGATTTCCGCTTTGAGCAGCTACCATTAATGTTCATGTGTTACACATAGAGTTGCCAGGTTATAGCCCTTTACCTACACTCAAAACCAAAACACTCCATTAAGCAGTGATGCAGTGTTTTGAAACTGACACTGGTAAAAACATATTAAGTCAAAAGATGGGTGTATCCAGCAATAATAATAAAATCAATAAGCAACATAACTGATCTCAGATCATGGTAAACCTAGAGGACGAGCAGGAACCATGTGCTCTTACAGCAAGATGGAGAAATATTAGCTGCCCATATTGTATGTGTAGTGTAAGTGTATGGATTCTTGGGAGATAAAAGGGAGGAAATGTACATTAGTCACTCTTTATATTTAAAAAAAATATATAAATTACAGCAAAATGTGGGAGGATCCTGCAATTCTAAAAGTTCCATGAAAAGAGCAAAACTGAACTCAGATCAGTATCTTGTAGTAGTAATAATAATAATAATAATAATATCACACTTTTCTATTATAGTATAATTCACAAGCAGGTCAAACATCAACTTATAAACTGGCAACTCAGTTTATACCTCCCTTATACACGCAACAATACACTGACCATTTACGTCTAATATATATAAAAATAGGCTACAAAGGGAAACCTGAGACAGTGTAGTGGGGTTTTTTATTCTGTACATTTTTATTTACAATACTATTTTTTGCATTAATGGCAAGTAAAAGGATTAAATGCAATACATAAATATGAACAGGTTTTCTTTTGTACAAATTTGCATATAACTAATAGCTGAAATTAAAACTCAAAACAGATACATACGGTTTTGTCACTCCCGGAGCCATTAGAGAAAACACACACACACTCATATACACACACACACACACATACACACACACACACACGGAAAGAGAAGCTCAGTTATGGGTGGCAGCGCTCACACTCACATTTAACAAAACACTGATCCTTTTGTCGAGCTTCAAACGTCCAAACGTAACTGACTCAGAAAGGATTGCTTCTCTCTCTCTCTCACACATTCTCTCTCTCACGTACACACATTCACAAACACCAAATAAATGCCTAAATAACTGCACTCGAATGATAAAACAACAAACACAACCCCATAGTATCTGTTATAATAATGGCCGCACGGCTGTGAGCTCGTGTGCTGTGAAAGAAGCGAGAACGACAACACTGACGCCTTCGGATCAACATCCACCAGTGGGTCACAGTAGTATGTTCACATTATGAAACTGTCATGGGGGAAAAAAGATGAATGATTGATGACCGACAGGCAGCCTAGGTGGAAAATCTATCTGTTTGACCTTTACTGAATAGGCTTGAGTGGAACATCAAGGAAGAAAATAAGATATAAAATTGTCTACTAATCCTGACTGGAAGAAAACAGTTGCAGAACAACGTGCCAAAAAAAAAAAAAAAAAAAAAAAAAAAACCCTAAGAGTTTGAGAAAATCCTGCTCACAACGCTAAATTGCACAACCTCGTTTTGGCAAACCATGCGATTTCTAGGAAAGCAACGATCCAATACTTAGTATCAATATCAGCTTGATAGTATATAAAATGATAAGATTGCAATGCTGGATCGGTATCTTGAAATGATCCCGTGAACACAAGATGTAGCCTCAGTTTTCTCTTTTTGATGCAATCGAGTCATTTTTAGGCGTTTTTACTTCTATCTTAAACCTAATCAGGAGCTGAAAGAAAGAGCAAGGAAGTCATTTAAGCGACCAAAGCTCATACCTAAATGAAAAATAGGATTAACGGTTCCCTGAAACGGCACCTTGATCTACAAATCAAAACAAAACTATGGCAAAGAGCTGGCACAGCAGGCGAGAGCGTCGAAAAAAAAAAAAAACAAAATTAATACCTAGAACCAAACGGTAATTAATGCATGGGCGTCACACAGCACGGTTGTTTTTCCCCTCCGCCTTCTTTCTCGTAATAGAAAAACACAAGTCTGTTTATCCGTTATCCGTTATCCGATTTAGCTCAATACTTCTTCTCTTTCCATGCTTTATGCTTTGCTTTATATTCTCTGGATCTTGTCGGCCACCACCACAGGGTTTTCTTTGCGGATTTTGGCGGCCGCCTCGGCTTTGTAGTCGTATGTGCAGTTGTGTTTGTCCGAGTAGCGATGGATGCCGCAGAAGAGCTGGCCGCATCTACAGTCAAAGCCTGCAATAAATGCATATTATTATGATTACTATTAACAGTGTTACTCAGTTTATACTTGTATCTAGACATGGCACCCATCCAGATCTGATACCCAGTATCGGTATCGGGCCTATACCAACAAAATGGTGGATCAAATATCAGAGAAAACATCAGATATCTGATCCTGTAACAAAAGGCAAAGACTGGAATTGGGGAAAAAAAAATATTTCTGGGGCTGGAAATGTTTACATATAAAGAGACTTGACTGGTTTGTCTTTTGTCAATGTCTTCTCTTCAATGGTAGCAATAAAAATATCAAAACTCAACAGATTTTTTTTCACTGTTTGTGTCCGCTTGGGACAACTGAAACTTTGTAACTTTGGCAACTTTACTGTTGGATCGAATCTGAATTTTATACTGAAAAATGACATCCAAATATATATATATATATATATATATATTTTAGTGCATAGTAGTATTTTCATGAGGATATTCCACCAGAATTCTCTGTAAAGGTCTTTCTCTTGAGAGTGTCTTCAAAGTGAATATAATAAATATTTAAATTCAAACATCAAAAGTAAGTATGCAAAATTCTATGCACATCTAATTAGCCTCATTTGTATAAATAAAGAATAAAGAGACACACTTTGTAAAGGTCCAATATAAAAAGTAGTTGAAAGAACATCGGCAATATACAACACATATAATATATATATATATTATATATATCCTATTCAGTTGTAGTATCTTGCCTTAAATGCTCGTGTATTACCCATGATTCTTTAGGGAATGCTCACCTGTGAGGCCGACCCTCTTGCGGCAGGTGAAGCAGCGGTTCTTTTTGGGTTTTCCGGAGTCTGGACTCTTCGCCACATCACTGAGAGGCGAGCAGGAGGAAGTGGGCTGGCTAACGACTGTGGAAGCAGGAAGTCCACAATCATAATTACAACCAGGTTTTTCCTTCAGCCTGTGTGTGTGTGTGTGTGTGTTAGAATGAGGCTACAATTTCACAGGGATGTGCCCGAAAAACCACACGGCATCAGAAACGCACACCCAAACACCCAGAGGAGAACAGAAAGATAAGAAAGTACAGTGTTTATATTTTGTCTGCTAGCAAAAACTAATATGGACACGATTCAAAAATAAATCAGTTTTGAAACTTAAATCTGTCTAACAAAGCAGCACATGTTAATGGACTTCTGGAACCAACTGTTAAATGTTAAACCGCTTCGAATGCATCTTTAATAGTTCAAATAAAGCTTTCAGAGAACATTAATGCACTCAGTTTTACCATGACTATGTACAACCAGCTGAAGCTAAGTAAAGCGCATTGGTGTGCAAACACTTTATTTCACGTTATATGCTCTTCAATATGTTGACACTTTTCTCCCTATTATCTAATCCACCATCTATCGCAGTAATGCTAGCAAGCCAGAACGGCGAGGTTTAAGACGTGCTTCTTCCAACAGACGTTAAGTTGAATTCAATTCAATTTTACTGGTATAGCGCTTTATAGAAAAGACAGTGTCACAAAGCAGCTTTGCGGGATGAAGAATTAGATGCCTTAGAAAAATCGACACGAGAAAGAAAACTTGAGAGGAACACGACCCAAAACCTTTTCAGCGAATGGAACATTATGGCTGAACATGCTTGGAGGAGAGCACTAACTCAACTCTGAACTGAACAAGCAAACAGACACTCTTGATTGTGTTACATCACACAGTATGTAACCTTTTGGCTACATACAGCTATAACAGTGTAGACATTCAAACTTCCCCTATACCTGTAGCACTCCAGATCTATTTTTTTTAACTTGAATGTAACTTTAATGTAATTCTGTTGTTTACTCAAAAGCACTATGTAAATATGGATTATTATTTACATTGTGTATATGTATATTACCTGCTTCCGCATTGTTCGATGTAGGAGACAGGCTCTTCTCCTCTCTGGAAATGCTCATCTCCGTCATCTGTTGTGTGACAGGCAGGGAGGCTGCGGCAGACATGCCTCTGAGGAAACAGCACAGTATTTTCCGCTGACTTGCGATACACACACAACCACATGCACAGCTGCTGGCAAAGGCTCAAAGCACCTGACCATAACATGAGGCTTCTCTAAGTCAGAGGCCTCATAGCCCAATGTACACAGACACACACACACACACACACACACAAGGAAGTACTGACAAACAGAAAAATGCACAAACAACCATGCAAACACCACAGAGACAGAAGACAGAAGCAGAAAGAAAGAAAGAAAGAAAGAAAGAAAGAAGGCAGCTCACAGTCTGACACATTTACCAGGTGAAAAGACAAACAGGATTGATTTTATTACATTTATGATTTACACTTTATTATATTTATTATATTTATAATGTGAGTGATTTTTTTGTGTCAAAGTGTTTAACTGTGAAGTTATTCAGTTTTTTTAAAAAAAAAAAAAAACATTTAAAGCTTAGTAGTTTTTTAAGAAAACAATATCAGATGGGCATCTGGGTAATATGTGATGTCATATTTTACTTTGCAAGATATTACAGGTAGAAGACATTTTTGTATATTTAATAATTAATTTTCTGATTTTTTTTTTTGATAAGCTGCATCTATAAAATGTCATGTTTATTTCACTGTTTTTGTCCACTTGACAGGTGGCGAAAGAATGAAAGACAGAACGAACAAGAACAAATTAAAAGAAAGAAATCTGAGGGAACAGAACAAAGGAAAGGCAGACAGACAGATACAGACAGGTGGGAGTATTCTGTACTTGAATGCACCAATTAAACAGCAGCTCTAGAGTGTGAACGCAGCACAGGGATGAACTGACTTGCATGAACGTGTACGTACACCCACAACCAAACAAAGAGAAACTCACTCTGACGGTGATTCCGCGCAGGTCGCCTCCGCTTTGTTTAGGCTGCCTTCTAATCTCTGCATGGCCGACGTCTCCGATGAAGGACTGCCTGCTGCTCCAGAAAGGAAAGCACACGAATGACTAAATGCAAAAAAACAGCCCTTATAACAGCTGTATATCTAAAACAATTGGCCTGAGGCATTCTAACCACAAATGGTCAAATCTGCTTCATATAAACTGCTTCCACTATGCAAAGACACCAGAAAATGGATGTAAAAGGGCAGAAGCTATCTACCCTCTTCCACATACATGAGCTCACAGACACACGCGATTGTCTAGTGTCACTCAGCAGGATTCGAACTTGCAGTCTCCTGATGATAGGGTGAACACCCCCAGGTAATTCCTTTTTTATTTTTACCTCCTTAAAAAGAACATTTAATGTATAAGTCTATACTTTAACAGCCCAGAACTGAGAACCTTCCTAATCCTGGTTCTTTTATCCTCCTTGGAAGTTTGTTACTAATCCAATTAGTTGAGTCAGGAGAGCAGGGTAAACACACTAACAAAGCAAAACTGGGAAAAACAAAGCTTTATATGAGTTGAGCACATTTGTTCCTGATATAAAGCATCATTCTAACTCCACGATGCTTTAAATCAAGCTTGTAAATTGGACGAGTCAGTTTTTCCAGCAGCGTCGTCACCCTTGGGTAGGAATAAGGTGAACAAGGCTTTGTAATTTTGCTGTGCAACTTACCCAGAGGGCTCACTGGGCTGCGATCGCTGCTCTGCTGTCGACTCAGGTGCTCCTTGTAGCACACAGAGCACATGCCATTAGTCCTGGGGTTGCCGTAGAAACCGCAGCCCATGGTGCACAGGATGGGAACCGGGCTCTGATTGGTCTCCTGGGCCATTGCTGCTGGAAAAATTTTTTTTTGTTTTTTTTTTAATTCTCTGGTTAAACTTGTGGGAGTTTATATAAAACTTATGGTTTTATATAAACTTTAAAGTCTAGTAACTACTACAATATTAATACAGAATAAACTGTAAATATTAATTTCAGTTTCAATGACTGTTTATAGCTGCTATAAGGCAAGTAACGTAAGCAACTAACTCATTTTGCAGATACTGAACGTAATCGTATATGAATAAAATTGAATAAAAAGTAAAAAGTGTTCGTAATTCTTTAATAAATGAAAAATTATTTGCATTAATAAATTGCTGTGGTACAAGATGAATAAAATACTTCAGGCCATGCTCTAATAGGAAAATAATCAACTTTGTGGTGGTGACAATAAATCTGATTTACTTCGGGTTGCATCACACCACCCCGACAGTGATTATTTTCCTATATAGCAAACTATAACAGCACACCATGAGTGTATATCCTGTATTATTGTTGTTTACTGATTTTTAACGCCATGTCAGCAACAAGGCTATTTCATGGCAAGCATAGGGTAAACGATACAAGATACTAAATGCATACAAGAAATTGTGTTCAGGTGGTACCATCCATTTTCCATATGACTTATCCTAGTCAGGGTCACGGGGATCCTGGAGCCTATCCCAGGGAACTCAGGGCACAAGGCGGGATGGGGTGCCAACCCTTTGTAGGGCACAATCGCACACCCATTCACACAATACGGACAATTTGCAAATGCCAATCAGCATAGAGCGCATGTCTTTGGACTGGGGGAGGAAACCAGAGTACAGGGTACCCGGGGGAAACCCCCGAAGCAGGGGGAGAGCATGCAAGCTCTGCGCACGCAGGGCGGAGGCAGAATTCGAGCCCCCGACCGTGGTGGTGCGAGGCAAACTTGCTAACCACTAAGCCACCATAACCCCACCCCCGGTTGATACCTTCTTGAATATTTCCGTTAAACATGTCTCTGAATAAAACTGTTGTCTGATAGCATGAATGACCGAGTCAGCACCTACTGAACACGACTTGGTCGTGCCTAGACTTAAAGTTAGAAGAGGACCTTCTTTTTATACTGGGGTTTATTTCATACAGTTTATTATTTACCCTGTAGGATAGATCATGGGTAAAATCAATAGTGTGTTATGAAATGATTCAAATTGTAATTACAATAGTCTGGTTCAAATTCTTGCATCGTGGCCCAGATCGAATTGGGAAAAAAAATGGTGCTATGTATAAACTAGTGTTAAATGCGCGTGATAGAATCTAAAACTTTCAGTAAAGACATGGTTTGGTGACAAATATTTACAGCTTTGAGGAAGCTGATTTGATCTAGCTTAATTTCCTTTGGTACTAATTAATTCAAGATCAACAGTTTCCTCAAAACATTTGCATGATGTTTGCCTGAGGTGACTAAGAGCTCTCTCACTGTGTTCCTGTAAACATGTTTGTAATTAGGACACATTTGTTTTACTTTGGCCAGTCAGGACACCACATCCTTGATCTTGCAGTTTACAATCTAGGTCAAGAACCTGCCCAAGTAATAGTAAGTTTAATATGGCGTAATGAGTTCTTTAAACACTTTTAATAAACGTCACAAAGGATTAAGGGGTGAGTGATATCACTGCATGGTTGAGATACAGCACGTCAAAACACACTTTCAGTATTACGTGTCTATACTTCTACAAAGCTGATTAACAGTAGTTAATTAAAAATATGAGTTATAAAGTGCAGCACTGTTATACTTCACAGAAACTAATCAGACGTTATGCCATGTGCAACTATTTGCGTGTATTGTTTCCTCTCATTGTTTAAGCAAATAAACATTTTCCAGATGAGTAAATGTGAATTTCGCAATTATTTCTTTTGGGTTCTTTTTTTTCATTTACTTTTCTACAGTGCAGAATGTGCTATTTCAACAGTATGTGCTATTTCAGCTATTTCTCTGTCCCAACATGAAAAGCACAATACGCTTCATAAGACTGGTTTCAGTTATGCTATGTTTGGTCACTTCGCCCACTGCTAGCAGAACACAAAGCTTGTGAAAGGCCATAATTGGCCCCCGAAGTAGCCGACGGGTGCTGTGTGTATTACTTGGCTGTTTTATTCAAATTATTTTATCTCATCACATTTTAGACTCTTTTAATGACTTTTTTTTTTTTTTAAATAAAAGGCTAGCGACAAATCTAGCAACTTTCAGCAGATCTAGCAATCTAGTAAATCAGCAGATGTTAGCAACTGTCCCGAACTCAATATGGCTCTCCAGCTCACATCACAGCTGCTGCTTAGACTAGTTGAGGGATCAGGTTCAGTCGACTCACAACCAGTGTGTAAAGCCTGACTGAGTTGCATCACAGTTCCCAATGGCCAATCACGTCCCATAATGTGTTATATTCCTCAACGATTTACTGACAGAGATTTCCCAACAATTACAGTCTTTATCATTGGATGACACATCATGCTTTTTAACCATTTACAGTAACATTAAATGTTGTGGAATGTCTGCGAGTCAAGTTACTTCCTGTTATCATTTATGTTATAGCAGCTATGAACACATTCTCTGACTAGCCTTTTTTTCCCTCTCTTGAATTTTAATGAGACAAAAACCCACAATTTGTCATGCCATTTGTCCAAGAAACCAGAAAGTTCTGTCATTTCCTCCATTTCCCATGTTGAAAAACTGACTCTTACAAAGTACTGACACTAGTGACTCCTTCTATAAATGTTAAATAAATGTCTCTTTACAGAAAGCTTCAACAATCAGATAGTTTTTGTTATTTAAATGATGGCACATTGTGATCCATTTATTATTAGTCTTAGATTATGTACATCGACCACCACACACGTCCCAGCAAATGAGTTGTTACTATAGAAACGATAACATTTTAGAAGTGCAGCTGATCCCTCCCCCATGACCAATCACTGATGTCCATTGTTCCTCATGTCCAATCACTGATCGCACCATTGTTCCTGTTGTCCAATCACTGATCACCACTGTTCCTCATGTCCAATCACTGATCACCATTGTTCCTCATGTCCAATCACTGATCACACCATTGTTTCTGTTGTCCAATCACTGATCACCACTGTTCCTCACGTCCAATCACTGATCACACCACTGTTCCCCATGTCCAATCACTGATCCCCACTGTTCCTCATATCCGATCACCGATCAAACCATTGTTCCCGTTGTCCAATCACTGATCCCCACTGTTCCTCATGTCCAATCACTGATCACCATTGTTCCTGTTGTCCAATCACTGATCACCATTGTTCCTGTTGTCCAATCACTGATCCCCACTGTTCCTCATGTCCAATCACTGATCACCATTGTTCCTCATGTCCAATCACTGATCACACCATTGTTTCTGTTGTCCAATCACTGATCACCACTGTTCCTCACGTCCAATCACTGATCACACCACTGTTCCCCATGTCCAATCACTGATCACCACTGTTCCTCATATCCGATCACAGATCCCCACTGTTCCTCATATCCGATCACAGATCAAACCATTGTTCCCGCTGTCCAATCACTGATCACCACTGTTCCTCATGTCCAATCACTGATCACCACTGTTTGTCCCACCCACATGCATTTTTTTTTTGTTTGTTTTAAACATTCTTATTGATATTAACAAGTAATACAAGTGAGTAACCATTTCCTTCACGGACTACTCACTGTGACTGTTTCTTTTTGTCTGCGTTCTTCCTAAGGTACCGCATTTTATAAATATGTTTAGTCTGTTTAGATCCCATGACCAAAGAGGACCAAAGAAACAAATGACTTAAGAAATAAACTATAATCTATCATTTTTCTAGTCTGATAAAACGCTATCTTACAATTTGATATGCCAATGATTATGATGAAAAAGCAGTATGCAAATCAGGCTGTGACGTCATCTAACGACTTCCTGCGCATGCGCTGTCTCCTTTCCTCTGAAAAGAGTCGGCAACGCTGGTGCACTCGCGTATCGTGACTACCGTGATGCCACATTTTTGGTCGACTCGCCCACCCGTAACACGAAATGGTGCCTGTGAACGGCGATAAGGGGGCATGTCATACCACACTAGAGTTTCACATCTGAGGTAACCGGAGTCGTGAGGTGGAGTAAACCGTGACGACATGCTTTTAAATTATAACGGTTTACCGTCTCGCGCACGCAACCGTCCACAAAACCAGAGCAGTCGTCACGCGAGCGCTTGCGGTTTGTTCACGCGCAGGAGATAACCTCCTGTCAGAGTGATGAATAAGCCGCCTGAGGCGATTTTACTCGACTGGAAGACGTTCATATCGAAATATTACACCCTTCAGACGCCAGGTGTGGGTGAATAAAATCCCCAACAGCTTTAGCTTCTTTATGTGACGAGACAAAACTGGAAGAAAGAGAAGAGCTAGTGTTAGCTAGCGAGGCTAATGTTTGGTGTTTGTTCTGCTAACTGAAACGCCATCCAGGTTTGCCTAGCAACTCGGTGAGGAGACACCTGATACTCGGTTGTTACAAACGCTAACAAAAAACAAAAGGCAGAGAATTAAGTATATAAAAATAGACATATAAACGCTAGTTATTTTTAGTATTAGTGAAACTGGTTGTTGAAACGTTTCGACTCCAAGCAGTGTTTTTTTTTTTTCTTTCTTTGTTACAATAGCACTTCCTTTTCACTTCAGACAGTCTGAAGTAAACTCGCTAGTTGATTAACAGAAACTGGTTTGGTCAGCTTGTTTAGCTAAGTGTCTCGAAACTGATGTTCTTGTTGAAACCAAAACTGTCTTCTTTTTGTCCCAAAAAAAAAAAAAAAAAAAAAAAGAGAGAGAGAGAGAGCTCTAACAAAGCAGCTAGCTTTTCGCTAACTAACCGAACAAAAACAATAGACAATAAGAGGATTAGGGAGCAGGCGAGCTAGTCATCACCCCGAGGACTGTGCCTCGGTTCTTACTAAAAACAGCACTTAGAAACTATTTATAGATTAAAGAACACATTTTGAGGACAGTCCAATGTCAGCATGTCTCAGTCTGTGAGGTAGAGAGCTAACGAGCTAAAGCTCTTCCTGTCCTGTGTTGTTTTTGCCCAGGCGAGTCACCTCCAGTTATTTGTCATGGTGGTGCTGACTAGTGGACTTTTGTCTCTACCAGGATTCAACCGTCGAAAAATACCGTTTATATATGTTTATTTTTATATATTCAGCGTTAAACATGACCCACACCATGGTGTGTGATGATGATCATCATCATCATCATCTCTCTCTGAATGTTTTATTTGTTTAAAACACGTCAGCAAACCGTCGTTAATCAGCTCCTCATTCAGCCACTCGAGATTAAATCTTTACAATAAACACACAGGAACATCACATCGCACTCACCTTAGTCGATCCTCAACTTATAATCGATGATGATTAAAGAATCAAGGCAGAGATTTTCGAAATATAACGAGCTCAGCTCCTTTTTTTTATATTTTTTATTTTATTTTTTTTTTGTCCGAGGGCTTTGTGTAGAGGACAGCGATAAATTAACTCCTCCAGTCTCTTGTCCTTTCCCCGATCTTCCCTTCTTTTCTTTCACGCTGTTTGTTTCCTTCTTTAGTAAAAGGGGCGGGGTTTACACGTCACACCGATGCTTTGGCTTCCTATTGGCCACGCGGTGTGTCCGGGGGCGGAGCGGAAACGTCAGTTAAGGAAAAGGATGCATTTACCACATATGTACTGATGACTAATGCAGCACTTTGTGGTTAATCTTTGCGTAATAAAGGTACTACAGTGACAGATGCATCATGGAAACATGGTGACTTTCAAACATATTCGACAACAAAGTTGTTAGTGTCAGAAATTTTGGCATTATAATCTCAAAGTGTGGGCGCTGCTACGACGCTCGACTAAAGGCCACGGATAAGGAGAGCGGCATAGGATCACACAAAACTCGTAATACATAAACGAAACAAAAAAATGTCCTTATTACCACAAGATTACTCTCCTTTTTTAATTTCTGTGTGTGACCCCAATTTCTGCAGGAGCCCAGATCACACTGACTGATGACGTAAGCAGAACAAAGTCATTTTCTTTAATCACAGATCTATCATTAGAGGATCTTCATCGTACAAAATATTCTGACATAACACATTATCTCACACTCTGCCATTAAATATTTTATTGGGATCATATCATACGCAGGTAAGTAATAATTTTAAAAGCTTGCTGACATCACACAGTCTAAAACTAGCTTTAGTTTCTACACTGTATTCGCAAAACCCAAAGAAGGCTTTTTTTAATCATGATGCTGGAATGTCGTTTAGCAGGCACTGTTGGAATTGGTTCATTAATGGTGTCAAATCTGTTGATGAGGAACAAAAAACAGATTTGATGAGAAATAATTTGGCCAAATTTGGCATTTATCTCTTACAAAATCGAAAGAGTCGTACTAATTTTGGCCAGTGCATAACACAGAGGTTCTCAAATGTTTTGCAGCCACTTAGGGACCACTGTAAATTAAACCTCACAGACTCCGTCTAAATATAATCCAACTCTCCAAATATTAGGTTTATTATTTAAACTTGTACAGTAATATCTTGGCTATTTTTTGGCAACAGAAAACTTTATTTTGTCCAAGGCCTTTGAGATTATTGTTATTGAGGTTAGGATGAAACCAAAGTTCCCTCTTTTTTCTTTAAAACTTTCTATTGAGCATATCTGTATTAATGCTTCTTCAGCAGAAATACTCCATGAGTTGTGCAGATTGTCGCTGCTCTGCCCCTGCCTGGTCTCCTAAATGCTAAAAAAAATCGTAATAGGTGATTGTGTGAGGTGTTGAAGTCATGGCCAATGGTTTTTGAGTAGTCAGATTCTTTGAAATGCTGCCTTCAGACATACATGCGTCAATAAGTGAAATCTCAGGTATGAATTATTTGCGCATTTAGGAATGCTGTAGTGATTGTCAGCTGTATTTGCTAAACCAAACCACTGCTCTAATATATCCAGACATCCACAATATACTATAGTAGTTAGGCTCTGGAATATTTAAATGGTTATATTCTGGTTTTATGGCTACCATAGATGGATGAAGTGGCACTATAGTAGATTGACTTTGAACATTTGTCCTAAAAAATGAAAGATATGGGGGAGTTTGAAGCTGAGTGGAAATTAGGGACTTTTCTGGGAGAATATTGAGGTTCGGCAGTGCTATAAACAGATGCTTTCACTTTTGGGCACATCAAAAGGATAAAGTCACTTTTTCTATTAATTAAAGCACATACATAAACCAAATAAGGGTATATATTACCATGTACAGAACCTACTTTTTTAGCCAAGTGTTTGTCCATTTTCCAGTCTAGCTTATATTCTGGAAGAGGAGCCTACATGCAATTTTTCACAAAAATTCTACATTAAATACTCGTCCTAATGTGTGAATGCAAAAGGCTGAAAGAGCGTGAGTTGAGATCCTAGGAACGCAGAAGTATCAATTGACCAGGATGAGACCTCAGATGAGATAAGGACAATTCCCAGAAAATGTCTGTGGGAAAGAGTATGAGGTCTTTATCCTACTCTTTATCCTTTATACTCTTTATCCTCTTTAAGATAACATCTTTTTCACACTGATATCTTTTTGGCTGACCACTTTATAACATTGGCAACATAAAGGTGAAAAGTCACAGTAAAATTATCAGGGAGAACATTAGACTTGTCTGAAAAATTTCTGCTATTTTGGCTGGTTACGCCAAACAAAAAGTTTTTTGAGATGTAATCAGTAATGAGCAAATCATCAGCAGATTCAGAGACTTCAAGTGTTTGAAATGCAGGATAAATTCCACTACTTCCATTGTATGTTGGTTTTGGTATGAATTACATCCTGTCATGGCAAATGTCAGCTTGGATTATTAAAATGCTGCTGTTTTGCTTGGGCAACATGGTGACTACAGGGTCATGGTCAAAGGCCTGGAGTAAGGTGAATGATACAGATTCACAGTGTGGCCCTGAGTGTATCTGGAGTTGTTTTTGTACATCAGCTCTTCGTGTGCTTTCTGTCTTGTTGACGTACCTGTAATTTTTCTTTCTCAGAATTCAAGCTGATTTCTGTTCAGCGTCTGGTCTCATCTAGCCTCAGGATGTTATGAGCTTAATTTTCACCTGTGCTGAGGTAACCGCAGGGCTACTGGTGCCTAGAACCCACATGTTCTGTTTACCATGTAGATGGTTGACACATTAAGCCTGACACCTCTTTAGACTTTATGTACATTATATAACACATCTTATCTTTATCTGTATCATCATAGCACATACATACACCACTAAATAACAGTGTCTAAATTAAAACAACGTCTTAACCTATTACTTAGCCAAAAGTTTCTACCAGTGTAACACACAAATGTCCTTTGTGATTTTGGGTGTGTGTGCACAGGTAGGTGAGTAATTAATAAAAGGAGGGTGTGAGAGAGACTTTTTATGAAGAAGCATTTATTTATTTGTGTTGCCGTGATACTCTCAGGTCTAAAAATGAGCATAATATTTGTAATATAAATCTGATTTACGTATATTTAACTTGTTTCAAGTCCATGTTTCTGTCATGTTTGCACTTTTGGTTTAAAATGTAACCCATTGTTACCCAGAACATGAGGGTTATCCTGGTTGCTTTGCAAGTTCTTTGTGTATTGGATTCCTCTTGGGCGGTGTAACCTGAGAGAGCTGGCAAAAAAAGTGCAGGTGTTCCAGGGAAAGTATGTGTGTGTGTGAGAGAGAGAGAGAGAGAGAGAGAGAGAGAGAGAGTGAGAAGGGAGTGGGCAGGGAGTACAGTTTAAAAACAACAATCTAGATAAACTAGTTTTGGCCAGTTTCTGTGATGGTGTGTATGTTTTTCTTTTAGACACCATCCATAGTTGGGGTGATGATCACTTCCGCCATCATGCATCCTTGTTTGCTTTCTATATAACGATCAATAACTGTTTCTCTGTCTCTCTCTCTCTTTGTCCCTCATGTCTTCACAAAGTTAACATTGTCTGATGTGTATACACAGTGTCACTTCTATGAATCCCTTCCTTTGTTATGGTTGCTTTGAACACTGTGACTGCAATTTTATTTGCATGTCAGGGTCAGGTGTATCAAATAGTTCCCTTTCAACATGTGGTCATTGTGTGTGCCTTCAGAACATTTTTTGCATGTAATTTGGAAGAAGCATATTCTTGTTTCAGTGAGAACAGACTGCTATGTTATACATTTTGATTAACAGTGTATACACTGTGTTTATCAAATGCGTAAACACATGGATGGAAGAACTTGCACAAGGAGGGGTGATGGGATTGACTAGGGAGGACTAACTGATCAGCTTACACCCCAACAGATCTTCCGAAGACATTTTACACACCTTTATTCGTGGTTTATATGTTCACAATATTGTATTTCAAAGGTACCTTTTTGTGAGGTCACATTACACTAGCTAGCTAAATGTGACTTTTTAAATTTGACTAAATTTGAAACCCTGTACTTGTTATTTGCTCAAGTGAGCTAGCTAAAAACATCTGTGCTGTCTCAACCAGGTTAGCGTTAGGTAGGAATGTTTGTGTGGCGTGAGAAATCCATATGGAACCAGTGGCGCTGAGCATGTTTTAATGGTGCCATTGGGGCTTGCTACAGCCTTTAGTCACTGGGGAGGCTTGGATGGCTGCGGTTGTGTTAGACATGTTTGCGATTCTGAAGGATAAATGGGATACCTGGTTTGGACACAAAAACCGGGCCTGACCACCCCCAGCTGGGCCGCCTGGGTGAGGGTGTCCGATGTTGAAAGACCAAAACACCCAATGACCACAGGTTACATCAGTGATGATGTGTCCAAGTTGCATTGTAAGGCGTATGATAAACAAACTGAACTAATGCTGTTTTGACTTTCATTGATAACAATCTAAAGAAGACTCCAGTACTATCATTTCATACCTACTATGTGAGACAGGCATTTTATCTGTGATTAAGAAAAACCCCTGTTGCTTCTCTGTTGAACAGAAATGCTGACTCCCACCACCTAAGCCCAAAAAAGGCAATTAGCTACACATAATACCATCTGCAGTTATATTTGGGCTTTGGCCTTAAATGGAAAAAGGATAAAGCTCAATGGGACAGAATTCCATATACATGCTTTTGTCATGACTTTTTTTTTTTTTTTACAATTTTGTTTTGATAACAACATAACACCATGGCTCTAGCATCTTCTTACATACTAAATTTAGCTTCTACAAGCAGCCGTTCCTCAATGGAAGTGCCTTGTTTGTTTAGGCAATACAGTCTTGCAGTGGCATGTGCTGTTTTTTTTTTTTTTTTTTTGCTCCACATGCTCTTACAAGCACTGCAGTTTCTGTGCGTGTACACACACACACACACACACACACACACACACAGAGTCGGGTTTCCCCGAATTTGTTTTCACTGCCTCTCCACCCCTCGCCCAGCCTCTCTCCACTCTCTATCCCTTGCTCACTGTTCCTTACTCAGCGCCTTGCTTGCTTTCATTTGCGTCAGGTCCCTCCCTCTTTACCCCCTCACTTCACTTCTTGTCTATTTAAGAACAAGTCTGTGTTCAATAAGAGTCCATACACATCTGGAAACATTAAGTCAAGCAAATGCACATGACTCAGCTAAGAGCAGCTATGTGAGGTTTCCTTATGCACAGTGTTCTGTAATCTTTAGGTTCTTCCCTGTCTGGGAACAAACAGACCAAATCATATGCAAAATAGATTCCCCTACAGGAAGCTCATAGTATTACGCAATCCAGAGATTTCCCCGTCATGACACACCCAATTCAGCTCACCAGCTAGTCATTAAATCTTTCATAAACTAAATGAGGAATATTAGAGCAGTTGCTGAGTCAGTATTGTCGCTCTTGAAAACTGATTAAATAACTGGAATGAATCATAATGAATCCCACACTGTCAAATGAAATAGTTGAGATCACTATAACTATTTAATGCTTTGTTGT